>NC_083570.1:120395257-120995257 GCF_027579695.1 Neoarius graeffei | reverse complement strand
TGCAGTGTGGATAAGACAGGGGTGATGGGGTCATATTTTCTAGTTCTAGTAAGGACTCTTGCTGCTGCATTTTGAACTAACTGGAGCTTGTTTATGCACTTATTGGAACATCCAGACAGTAAAGCATTACAATAATCCAACCTGGAGGTACGAAAGCATGAACTAGTTTTTCTGCATCATGTAGTGACATTAAATTTCTTATCTTAGTAATATTTCTGAGATGAAAGAAAGCAGTCCAGGTAATGTTATCAATGTGAGTTTCGAATGAAAGACTAATCCGAGGTCTTTTACTGCTGCACATGAAGAAACAAAGGTCATCCAGAGTTACTGTGCAATCAGAAAACTTACTCCTAGCTGCATGTGGTCCAAGTACAAGTACTTCAGTCTTGTCAGAGTTAAGCAGAAGTAAGTTAATAAGCATCCAGTGTCTAATGTCCTTTACACATTCTTCAGTTCTATTAAGCTGGTGTCTCTCATCAGGTCCCTCCCCATCTGAGGGAACAGCTTGGATTGGCTGTTAATTTGTTAAAGACCCAATCACAATACATAAACAGATTGACTGACATTAACTGGTAACAGTTAGGTTGCATGGCTGTTTACACAGACTTTAGATCAAACAAACTTATTTTCTCCTAAATTATGGATTTTAAAGGAACATTACTCTTTTTACAAACATTTATTTAACATTTTAAACTGTACATATGATATGTATGCATTTTTTCCAATACATATTTTAACCAGTTTAGTATTATGAACTTTTGTGTATTATATAACTATATACCTGCTGTGTTACTGATTTTATGAACTGTATGATTTTTGACAGGACTACAAGTGGAAACTAATACAAGGTTTATGAATAATATCACCCAGAGGTAACATATATAAAGAAAAAAGCAGAGGACTCAAGACAGAACCTTGTGGAACACCAAACTTTACCTCAGTACATCTAGAAATATCACCATTTATATCAACATACTGATAGCGGTCAGTTAAATAAGACCTGAGCCAGGAGAGGGCCGTTCCCTTAACTCCCACAACATTTTCTAGTCTATCCAGAAGAATGGAATGATCAATGGTATCAAATGCTGCACTAAGGTCAAGCAACACAAGCAGCGAGACACAGCCCTGATCAGACGCCAACAGTAGGTCATTTACTACTTTAACCAGAGCTGTCTCTGTGCTATGATGAGGTCTAAGTCATGACTGATACATTTCATGGATGTTATTCCTATGTAAATATGAGCATAACTGCTGTGCTACAGCTTTTTCAAGGATCTTGGCGATAAAGGGGAGGTTTGATATTGGCCGATAATTGGACAGCTGACAGGGATCAAGGTCAGGTTTTTTAATCAGGGGTTTGATAACTGCTAGTTTAAAAGATTTGGGTACATAGCCGATCCTAAGAGAAGAATTTATCATTTTTAGAAGCGGATCAATTACTTCAGGTATTATCTGTTTAATAGATGTGTAGGTAAGGGATCTAGTAAACAAGTTAAGGCTTTTGATGCCGAGATTAATGAAAGTAATTCAGTTTCTCTAAGGGGAGTAAAACATTCTAATTGCTGATCTGATACAGTTATATTGTTAACTACAGGGTCACTTACATTGTCTGACCTTAAATTAGTAGTTTGAATTTTTTGTCAGATATTCTCAATTTTGTCACTAAAAAAAATCATGAAGTCGTTGCTACTACATAACTACATACTGCAGGTGTGCATGTGTCTATAGTGGACTTATTCCTGGTTAATTTTGCAACAGTATTAAATAGGAATCTAGGATTATTTTTGTTATCTTCTATTAGGGAGGAGAGATATGTTGATCTTGCAACACTAAGAGCTTTTCTGTTCTTCAGGAAGCTCTCCTTCCATGCTAATTTGAACACTACCAATTTTGTTTGATGCCGTTTATGTTCCAATTTTTGAGTGGTCTGTTTTAAAGTGCGAGTGTCATTATTATACCAGGGTGCTAATTTTTTGTCTCTGACCATTTTCCTTTTAAGAAGAGCTACATCAAACTTGCCCAAACCTCATCTCGTTATCTTCCGCCTAACCGGGGCCGGGTCACGGAGGCAGCAGTCTGAGCATGGAAGCCCAAACTTCCCTTTCCCCAGACACCTCAGCCAGCTCCTTGGGAAGAACACCGAGGCGTTCCCAGGCCAGCCGAGAGACATAGTCCCTCCAGCATGTCCTGGGTCTTCCCCGGGGCCTCCTCCTGGGGGGACATGCCTGGAACACCTCCCCAGGGAGGCATCCAGGAGGCATCCAAAAGAGATGGCCGAGCCACCTCAGCTGATTCCTCTTGATGTGGAGGAGCAGCGGCTCTACTCCAAGCTCCTCCTGAGTGACTGTGCTTCTCACCCTATCTCTAAGGGAGCGCCCAGCCATGTCAGTAGAGCATATAAGAACAAAAAGGGGTACAAATAGGTTAAATCCTTACAGTCCCCTTTCTTAAAATGAGGGACCACCACCCCAGTCTGCCACTCCAGAGGCACTGTCCCTGACTGCCATACGATGTTGCAGAGGCGTGTCACCCAAGACAGCCCCACAACATCCAGAGACTTGAGATAATCAGGGTGGATCTCATCCACCCCCAGTACGTTGCCACCGAGGAGCTTGCTAACCACCTCAGTGACTTTGGCTTGGGTAATGGACAAGTCCACCTCTGAGTCATCAGCCTCCACTTCCTCAATGGAAGACGTGACAGTGGGATTGAGGAGATCCTCGAAATATTCCTTCCACCGCCCGACAATGTCCCCAGTCGAGGTCAACAGCTCCCCACCCGCACTGTAAACAGTGTTGGCAGAGTACTGCTTCCCCCTCCTGAGGCACCGGATGGTTTGCCAGAATTTCTTCAAGGCCGACCAATAGTCCTCCTCCATGGCCTCACCATGGACTTCAGTTCAGTTCTCCCAGTTCTGAGTTTTTGCCTCCGCAACTGCCCGAGCTGCGGCATGTCTGGCCTGCCAATACCCATCAGCTGCCTCAGGAGTCCCGGAGGCCAACATGGCCCAATAGGACTCCTTCTTCAGCTTGACGCATCCCTTACTTCTGGTGTCCACCACCAGGTTTGGGGATTGCCGCCACGACAGGCACTGGAGACCTTGCGGCCACAGCTCCAAACAGTCGTGTCGACAATGGAGGCAGAGAACATGGTCCACTCAGACTCAATGTCCACCCCCTCCCTCAGAAGCTGGGAGAAGCTCTCCCAGAGGTGGGAGTTAAAGACCTCCCTGACAGAGTGCTCGGCCAGATGTTCCCAGCAGACCATCACCATATGTTTGGGCCTGCCAGGTCTGTCCAGCTTCCTCCTCCACCAGCGGATCCAACTCACCACCAGGTCGTGATCAGTTGACAGCTCAGCCCCCTCTTCACCCAAGTGTCTAAGACATAGGGCCGGAGATCTGATGAAACGACAACAAAGTCAATCATCGACCTCCGACCTAAGGTGTCCTGGTGCCATGTGCACTTATGGACACCCCTATGCTTGAATATGGTGTTTGTTATGGACAAACTGTGACTAGCACAGAAGTCCAATAACAAAACACCACTCAGGTTCAGATCGGGGAGGCCGTTCCTCCCAATCACACCCCTCCAGGTGTCACTGTCGTCACCCACGTGAGCGCTGAAGTCCCCCAGTAGAACAATGGAGTCCCCAGTCTGAGCACCTCTCAGTACCTCTCCCAGGGACTCCAAGAAGGCCGGATACTCTATACTGCTCTTCGGCCCATAGGCACAAACAACAGCAAGAGCCCTCTCGCCGATCCTAAGGCGCAGAGAGGTGACCCTCTCGTTCACTGGGGTAAACTTCAACACATGGCGGCTGAGCTGGGGAGCTATAAGCAAGCCCACACCAGCCTGCCACCGTTCACCATGGGCGACTCCAGAGAAGTGGAGAGTCCAGCCCCTCTCAAGGAGCTGGGTTCAGGAGCCCAAGCTGTGCGTGGAGGTGAGCCCAACTTTCTCTAGCTGGTACCGCTCAACCTCCCGCACAAGCTCAGGCTCTTTCCCCCCAGTGAAGTGACATTCCATGTCCCAACAGCTAGCCGCTGTGTTCGGGGATCAGGTCGTCGAGGCCCCTGCCTTTGACTGCCACCCAATCCACACTGCACCGGCCCCCTACAGCTACCTCTGTGGGTGTTGAACCCACAGGAGGTCAGGCCCACGTCACTGCTTCAGGCTGAGCCTGGCCGGGCCCCGTGGGCAAAGGCCCAGCCACCAAGCACTCACATACAAGCCCCAACCCTGGGCCTGGCTCCAGGGTGGGGCCCCGGCTGTGCCATACCGGCCGACATCATGGTCCTTGATAGATTGTTATCCATAAGGGGTTTTGGTGAACTGCTCTTAGTCTGTCCTGTCATCTAGGACCTGTCTGCCTTGGGAGACCCTAACAGGGGCATAATGCCCCTGACAACATAGCTCCTAGGATCATTCAAGCACACAAATCCCTCCACCACAATAAGGTGGCAGTTCTAGGAGGGGACTTGCCCAAACCAATTCTTTTAAATTTTGGTCTTTTATTAAGACTCATATCGGTACAAAATTCAGTGTCTCCATTCTTGGGGGAAATTTGAAAGTGACTTGTGATGGAGTGAATGTTGATAATCTCATGAAACTTCAAAAATTTGAAGCACCAATCATAGTAGAGCAATTTGATCCTATCAACCAAGTAAAAGGTACCGTATAATCCACAGTGTTGATATAGATATTTTGGATGAAGATTTGCTTGAAGGATTTAAAGAGTCCAATTCATTCAACATTGTTGGCATCAAAAGGTTCTTAAAAGACAAAAAAAAAAAAAACACTACACACTATTCTGATTAGCTTCTCTGATAAAAATCTACCTGAAACCATAAAATTGGATTTAGAATTTTCAGAGTTAAGGCATATGTACCTGGTCCCATCAGGTGTTTCAAATGCCAGTGCTATGGACATATTAGTTCCAATTGTCACTCGAAAGATCGGTGTGGCAAATGCGGAGATGCTCATGGCACTTCTGATTGTTCAGTATCTAAGTACAGTAGATACTGAAATGAATGTTTAAAGCATGTGTATTTACCTGTGGAAATCCCTCTGGCGGGGTGCTGTGCCTTCTGCCGGCTTGAAGGCAAACTTCTCCCTGTCCGTGCAGGGCTCGCCGGTGCTGCTACCATCATCATCATCAAACTCTTCCTCCTCCTCCCCCTCTGCTGGATGCGTAATGTTAAAACTCTCTTCTCAGTTTCTACAGACAAGTCAGACTTTTCAGTTCTTCGGATAAGTCAGAAAAGCCTGTGTTTTGAAAGACTGTGATAGAAAACCGAACCTAACGAACTGAGGACTTGAATGCTTTGTGTAAAAAGAGCATATGGTAAATGTGTGAACTGCTTGCATTCTCTGTAAGTTAGAATCATCGTTTCTTTGAACTGTTCGCCTTCACATTTCAAGTGTGAGTTGAATGTGAATTTTCAGTTTGTATTTTGAACTGAGGTTGAACTAATCTGAAGTGTTTGAACTAATAATATTACTTTATTTGAGAACCAATTACTGTAGTAGTTTAAGCTTAAAGATTAAATTGGCTGTCTAAAATAGAAAATTCAAATTAAGACAGATACTTTTCTTTAAAAAGGAACTAAACTGGAACTAAATAAGAATTAAATAGTAGCTAAAGAAGAATGTTGAAGTGAACTTAAGCTATAAAATTGAAATGAAAGGTTGATATTTTGATTTATAAGTTTTATTTCACATTTTTGACATTTTCCAAGCTTTTGTACACATGTATATGAGTCAAAATTTGCTAATGGGTAATAATGGTGAGACACGTATAAAAAATCATCTCCATCCACTATTTTAAACATAAATTGGATATTTTTTGGTTTAAATAAAATAATATTGCTCTAAGAAATAATGTTGACAACTTCAGATATCACAAGCTATATTTTCCCAATAAAATCATGAATTAATTTTTTGAAGTTGGTGAATTTTAGACACCCGACCGTAACAGTTCTGACTAACCAACTTCGACAAGGTTTGATTGTTATACAACTTATTGATGGAATTAAATCAACTACACTCCATAAAACAGGTTTACTGAAGTGTTTAAAAAACCACATACAATCAGCCTGCACATTTTCTAAACATGAAAAAATCATTTAAAAAAAAAGACCCTTATGCACGTTACTGTGTCCGTCAGAAGTCAACATCAACTTGTGAATAAGAATATTCCAACTAAAAACATTAATATAGAACAATATATGTAATCAATCACTTTAATATAAAAGCACCAATTGATTTATAATTAATTCTCGCCTTGGAATCTGCCTGTTTTCAAAATACATCGATGGTAAAATCAAAGGATCGCTGTCTGTCAGAAAATAACGTACACAAGACTGTATCGTACACTGTAAAAAATTTACTGTAAATTTTACAGGAAATTCCTGGCTAATAGTTGCCGCAAATTTACTGTAAATAGGATACAGGACTATTACCGTAGAATAAACACAACAAGGTACTGTACTTAATACAACACACTACTGTAATATATTACAATATCTTCATGTAAATTTCCAGGGATTTCCTGTAAATTTACAGTATTCTATCCTGTAAATTTACAGGAAATCCCTGGAAATTTACATGAAGATATTGTAATATATTACAGTAGTGTGTTGTATTAAGTACAGTACCTTGTTGTGTTTATTCTACGGTAATAGTCCTGTATCCTATTTACAGTAAATTTGCGGCAACTATTAGCCAGGAATTTCCTGTAAAATTTACAGTAAATTTTTTACAGTGTTGGATAAATTCTTTCATCCTTCTGAAAAGAAACACAAAAAAGTAGTACATGTTATCCACTTTTTTATTTAAAATACAGCAACTGTCTACAACAGTTAATGCAATCAGTAACAATAAATGAAACAAAAGCTCACGGGGGCTGTGTGTAGAGCTCTGAGACATGTGAGGCAATGTGAGACATGCTTTCAGAAAATGTGTGTTAGCAATTGTGAAAAAACTGTAATGAAGTTTTATGGTGCACAAAATGCATAATATGCACAAAAATGCACCTGATCCACTTTCAAAAAACAGAAGAATGTACTGTAGCCTTTATAGTAACACTGTGCTGCATCTTCTCATCTATTCAATATCGTGAAAAACTAACAAACACTACAAACTTATTTTACTGTGTGTGTGTGTGTGTGTGTGTGTGTGTGTGTGTGTGTGTGTGTGTGTGTGTGTGTGAGAGAGAGAGAGAGAGAGAGAGACCTCCTATTTGTGTTGAGTGGTGGTGGCTACATCAGAGCGGTGGTAGCTACACCAACTCCCTCCCTACCCAACCCCAGCACTCACCAGTTTACAGGCAACCCACCAACTGAAAAGCTAACATTTTTTGCAACAAAGTGCACACTGGTGCGTTCAGCCCCCGTCGTTGCCCGGTCTTGCTGCCTGTCTGGGTGTTAATGCCACAAAAGGCTCTGAAAAGACAGAGGGGAAAAACACAATTGGGCTGTGCATGTTGGTAATAACAAATAACCTACTGGCATTAGGTGTAGAGGGTCTAGTGGGCAAATAATTAAAGGGAAATTCTGGCCAATTTCAACATGTAGTTGTACTATGTTTTAACATATTCAAAATATCATTCCAAAAAGTTAAGTGTTGTGTTGCAAGGTGTCTGCTGATGTTGCGTAACTTTTGGGATGATATTTGGAGTAAGTTAAGACGCTTCAACCACTATGTAAAAAATAAACCCAGTATGCCCCCCAGTTAGCAGGCAAGGATCACGGAAAGGGATGAACAAAAAAAGCATCAAGTCAAGGGTAGCGTCACCACTGCACGTTGAAATGGCCCGGAATTCTCCTTTAATTATTGAAATAAATAAAAATACTGATGCATTTCAGTGGAAGAGATTACTGTGTGTGTGCGCGCGTGTGTATGTGGGTATTTTTGTGTGTTAGGAAGAGAGAAATGTGGTGGCGTGTATGTGTGTACAGTAGAACAAGTTTTGGCAATGGGCATTTTAATGCTAGTGCAATTGAAACACACCTCTGGATGAATTCTAGGGTGGCTGCTGCTTCTGCAGGATACTGCAGGTTAAAGACATAATATGCCGCAAACATAGCAATTAAGCCATGCAGCAGGCTGCTATGGGGCCCCATCACACACATACCTTCGATGGACATGTACCACGTGTCAGCATGTAGAAGTTCACCTGAAAGCCATCAACAACATAACTACAAAGCACACTAGAGCTACCTACAATGCATCCTTTAATCTTACAAATGTACTGTACGATTTACTTTGTGCGACACACTCTCAGAGAACACTAAATAGAGCTTCCCTCAACCACAGGCATTCTTTTAAGAACTTCTACAAAATAAGGAAAAATTATACCTGGTACGATTAATTGAGGTGTGCATGAGGCGATTGATGATGTGTGAATGTCCGCAGTTGTGGCAGAGGGCTGGAGAGGAAAAACAATAAGGTAACCATGAGTAAGTTGAGTACACCACAACAAAGAAAACAAGACCTGTCATTAGTACTCTAACCTGGCTCTCGCCAGATACAGGTGATTCTGCAAACCTCCACAAGGGGGCTTAGCTCCTCATATTAGCTCCTCACTTATTTGGGGAGCCTTAAAGTAGGACAACAATGGTGGAAGTGACGCATCAGCATTGACTCTGTAATTTCAACTGTATTGTCAAATCTACAACATATTGCGTCTTTAAAAGACAAACAGAGAACGGTTTTGAAGGAATTTATTGGTGGCAAGGCCACTCCTTCTGAAAACAAATCCAACACAGCACTCTCCCAGATGTATGTGTGGAGCAAGGCAGAACCACATCCATCAGGCAAAACCGAGGTTGTACTCAACACCAAGAGGCAAATCAGCTTCAATGTATGATGCCAGTATAGATGGCGGTCTGATGGCCAGGCTAATCAGTCAGTGGAGTATTACAATATCTAAATAATAACTTACTTGGTCTCCGTGGTTGCTCCCCCAGCAGGTAGGATAATAATAACAATAGTATAGATAGCAAATAGTAAGTAAAAATTAGGCCGCACGAGAGCAAGTACGTCTATGAACAGCTCAGTGGTCAGAGTTAACAAAGGAACAAGCTGGTAACATGTCCACCATGGCAGTGATAAAGTCACAATCCCAAGCCCTATTAACAATTAAAAAGTAGCAGGACAGAGTGAAGGGAGGGAGTGGTTGAATATGTAATGCAAGTTATACTCACATCAACTATGAGGAAGATACCATCATCCTGCTCCTTAAAGTGGGCCAGCAGGCACATGACCAGGCAAATTGACTGGTTGCCACTTCTGTATTTTTGTACAGCCTTCTCTACACTTGGCGTCTTCTGCTGTGCAAAGTACTCCAACATTTTGTGCTGCTTGTCGTTTATGGCGGCTGCCATCTTCTCTTGGATGGGGACTCCCGTCAGCTCGGTGAAGTGCTGGAAGAGGCCATGCAGGGAGAAGAGATACGGCCAGTCTTCTTTCAGCTTCGAGATGCTGTGTGGTGGGTCACAATTTAGGTCCCGGCGCTGGAGAATGTACGTTTTTTGGAGCCAAGTCTGCAGCGCTCCTCTCTCCACACCTGACATTCCTTCCTGGGTGGGGGGTAACAACAAAAAGAAAATACAAGTTTGTGCATCCAAGATGTAAGATATTAATTATTAACATTAATTTCCACTACATCTACCTGGGCATATAGCTGCTGCATCTGAATCTTCATCCCTTGCAACGTTTCTTCGGTCTCGCCTGAGGGGAGCTGTTGAGGTGCCCATTGGACACATCCATACTGGTCAACAGGATGTCCGCCATTTGCTCGTACCTGGGGACTGCTCTGCTTAGTTTTTCTTAACCGTGCCAATGTGACGTTTCGGTTGACATGTTCAATTCTAGTTTTTACCTGCTGGATGAGTGATGCTCCAGCAACTGTGTCATCATCATTTACATCCCCAAAACATACAGGGTACTGATGTATTATCTCATTCACAACCTTCACGCAGATCCCTCTATTGGGATTCACATTGTGCACCCTCATTTGGTCAACCAGCTCTCTGACCATTGCTCTTCTGGTGGCAGGATTTGGCCTGGTGGAATTAGTGATGGCTGACCTGATCTCTTGTGGCATCTTCGACCAGTTAACCTTAAAGAATGCAAACAAAAAATGTGGAATAAATAGGACACAAGGATAGGAATTTTGTAGTATCACTGTAAAAAGCCAACTGATAATATAACGCAACCTGCTGCGAGAACTTATCCTGAAGTTTATTTATCTTAAAGGAGAATTCCGGCCAATTTCAACATGCAGCATTCCAACTTATCTTGAACTTAAAACATGTTTCTATGATACTTTGATTTGTTACAATTAGTTACAATATACGAAAACCTGGCTGGTCTTGGAATCAATGAGTCATGGGTTTTAATCCCATAACAGCAAGAAAAAAGGACTTGAATGGAGAGATATTTTTGTGATTGAAAGTCCCATTGGAGCTCTGCACAGCGTATGATAAGAACCTGTTGTCGGCTGGCTGTTTTATCCACCTGCGTGGATTCTGTACTCTTGCTGACGCAGTTTAGGAGAACATATTGTCATGTAGCTCGGAATTGTTTGGTATGCTCTCTAAATAACATAATATTCTGTAGCCCAGTGGTAGCCACTGGTTACAAGGTGGGGTTTCGGGATCAGATGCAGCCTCTGATTGTTTGGAAGCTGCTGTCACTCAAAGGCGGCGCTCACATGTGATTGGCGCGATACAATAAAACTTTAGAGCGCATATAAAACTATTCTGATGTACACACGATGACATTTGTTCTTCCAAACGGAGTCGGTAGGAGTACAGAAACCACAGAAACAGCTACAACAGCCAGCCGACTAGAAAACAGGTTCTAACCACACACTATACTGCTCCAATGGGACTTTCAATGTTAAACACCTAGCCACTTAGCATTTCTGGCATCTCTGGATGCGCGTGCAGCGCAGCTGTTTGCAAACGGAGAAACCCATGTATAAGTAAATGTTTTCTCCCTTGATGACTCCGCCTTTCCTCCTCGCTGGGGCGGGCCAAAGGTGCCGACTGCATCTGTGTGCATACCTAACAAGTAAAACAGATTAAGATCAGCCCTCCACAAACCTTGAAATTTCCAGGCCATGATGTGCGTGGTGAAGGCAGAGTTGGGCTTGATGTACAGAGTGTCCCAGGTGTGGAGAGTTGTGGATTCCCTGCAGGGGAACAGGTTGAAGATGGTTCTGGAGACCCAGGAGGAGATAGGGCTGAGAAGGAACCTGAAAAAATATTTATCATTAGAGCAATTCCAGGGTTATGGATGTGACACTTGAACTCAAAATGGCAACAAATGACCCAGTGCATGTTTTTTTGTCTCCCAGTATTTAAACAGGTGTTGCATATTTTAAGGCTGTACCATACTGGAGAAGTGATAGAACAAGAACAATTCCCATAATACATCTAGGGCATGCCAGAAAATGCCAATAAAAGATGCGTTATGGATGTGACAGAAAAAGTATCACTTTTCTTGGGTGACTGTACATTTTTATCAAACTCTGTGAAATTGTAAACCTAATGTCGAAATGGAGATATCCGTTTGATAGAGGGGTCCAAGGTGAATATTAAAAAATCTTTGTTTAAAATATTTTGTATTTCATGCAGAGTTTCGGAAGGAAAAGTCAGCGTTATGGATGTGACGAAATTCCGTTATGGATGTGACGCGTCTGAAATAGACATGGCATATGTTTAGAAAATCAGCAATTTAACCACCATAACCCTTTGAAAAACTCTCTAAATATCAGCTAAAACTATCAAAGTTCTTAAATAATATTTAGGATGGCTATTGTTTTGCTGTTTTGTGGATTTTAGCATACATTTCTGTGGCTTGTGGCAATAATATAGAATTGTACATGATCAAAGTTGATTTTAGCTTGGGTTTTACATTATAAGAAAGAAAGACTGACAGTGACATATTAGGTTGGTTACAAATTGGTTCAACTTATTCACATTAGGGGTGTGCGATGTCCCCTTAATTGGCATCGACGATGTTTACAGTGCAAACATCGTGATGGACGATCATATCGTGGGCGGGGGCGGGGGGGGGGGGGATTTTAATACCACATTATTAAATATATTATTATTATTATTATTATTATTATTATTATTATTATTATTATTAAAAGTATTAGATACTCATCCGAGGCTTTGGCACGTAAAGAAAAAAAAAAGCGCTAGGTGACGTGGAATATTTGGCCTTGATAACGGATATGTGGTCCAGCTGCAACATGATGCCCTACATGTCAGCTACCGTACATTATGTGGACCGAGAGTGGGCAATGCAGTCCAAATGCCTGCAGACGAGTTTCATGCCAGAGACACATTCAGCGGACAATTTAGAAGACGCATTGCGCGAGACACTTGCCGAATGGAAAATAGAGGAGAAAAAGATCGCCTGTATAACAACGGGGCGAATATTGTCACAGCCATCAGGCAATTGAAATGGCCGTGGTTAAGTTGTTTTGGGCACAGTTTGAACCTGGCCATAACCAACTCGCTTGCGCAACAGAGGGCCAGTACAGACCGAGCGTTTGGAGTTTGCCGAGCAGTCAACACTGCGTTTGCGCACAGCTGGCTTCGGAGAAATGAGCTGCGCAAAGCGCAGGTGGAAATGAACCTCCCCGAGCACTCACTGATCACGGCAAGATATTAATCTGCTCTAACAATGAAAGACTAGTATTCAAACTATGAGAAGAAACTACACTTAAGCTATTACTCATTGTTTATTTACACCATATCAATTGAAGATGCGTTTCGGCCTTCAGTGCGCACTTGAACGCGCTAATTTTTCCAATTTATTAGTGTTTGAATTATTGCACCAGCTTTTAAAATCATGATTTAATATTGTTTTTTTTTACTGTCTTTACATTTGTCAGAATCACCTTCATTCTTCCATTTGGTTTGACATTATGGCTTAGAGTGGACCATTTTGAGTCTGAAAGTAGGCCTATTTACCAGATTAAAGTTATTTGACTTCTGCCGAAGTCTGCGCTTCACTGCCGTTTGATAAGGTGCAGTATTTCCCGACTGAAGTCGTTAATAGTGGCTATTTGTTTGAACATGACAAATTTTACATTAAACATATAGTGTAGGCTAAAAAACGAAGTCAAAATTTATTATTAGTAGCATACTGTATTTGTGTAACCACATGTTATGTTCACTAGCACGTCCCTGCACCATAGCCTACGTGAACAAGCGGTAATAGGATATTACTTTATAATGATTTATATAATTATGTATTTATATAAAATTTTATGTTATATAATATATTTATATATTAAACAAAACTAACTAATTAAACTAACAAAAAACTAACTTTTTAGGTTAAATAGGCCCAGATGATACCGTATATGCATGTTTATGACAGGAGGGGGCATGGTATCACGATGGTGGCTCTCCATCGTGATGGATGACCACCATCGTCGATGGACGATGGCATCGTCTATCGGCACAGCCCTAATTCACATCTATAAAATACAGGCCTAGGTGATATCTCTGGGAGTGGTTTTGATGTATGACATGTTGCTTTATTTTTGCATGGTGAGGTTGACATTTACATGGAATTGCCTATTACTCCATTATGACCCATATGGTGTATTAAACACCCATCACATTTTCACCATACAAAAAGTCTACCAAATGTACCATAAACTAAGTCTAGAGATTGCACAGCTAAGAGATTGGGGGTGTACTCCAAGCAGTTTCCGAATCACTAGTCTCCCTAAATTCAACACAAAATACAAGAACATTCATTTGCCACATACATACAGATATTTGTCTAAAACCTGTAGTGAGATGAGATTATGGCAAAGATAAATGATTAAGAGCTGATCTTTGTCTGGTCTCTACCAAATCAATTCACCAATAGTGAAACGAAAATGTCAAATGTCAACAGCTGACATGGAAAGAGACACGCAAGCTAATCCACCACGGCAAGGTGCCAGCTCAACAGGATTAGTTTTTTTTTTTTGTCTTTTTGAAAGAATAAACGAAATAGAACCATATAACAATGTAAGATGTAAGGAAGAGAACAAAGAGGAGAATATTAAATTCATAACATACATTCACACCCCTTTCAATGTTTTTATGTTTTGATTTTTATTTCTAAACATTGCAGCGATCTCCTACACTTCTAAATTCACTTCTAATTTAGCAACCATTTATTTGTCAAAAAACACAAAAAGTGTTAACACGGTTTAAGTGTGTTTGAACAAGACACAGCCAACCTATGGTTACCTTGAGATGAAAAGGCACGGAGAAGCTTTCTTGACTGGACCACACGGAGAAAGGGCAGAAGATTCTCTTCACTTAGAAGGCTCATATCTTCCTTGCTCTCCACACCAAGGTCTTCCAGGCCTCCCATCAAGGTGCTTAGTGTTTCAGCAGGAAGGCCCGGGAGCACTGCCAGGACAGCCGTCCTGAGTTCATCTTGTGCTGAAGCCATATGTCTCTGCAAAAGAGTGATGGAGGCAGATCATTGTAATGCCACACATATTGTAGGCAGGCAAGGGATAATAATCCAGTAGATCATCATACCTCACACAAACAAATTCATCTTGGGGTGTCCCCAGAACACTATACACCCCCATATCCCTCAACTTCACAAAACAATGTTTTTCTGAGACAAAAGACACAGTGTCACTGTGCACTATGACCAGCTCTATCTTACCAACCTCAAGTTCATCTTCAGTTTTCTGCAGCAAAACAAACATTCCCTTTTTGTATGAGGTGCCCTTCACTGTGACTGTGTGAGATGCTACTGCATTGTTCGATTCGAAATGCAAACCACTAACAGCCTGTTGGATTTTGACATTGTAATCATTCACATAGAATGGCATTTCTTTCTCCAGCAATACACATGGCTGAAACATTTCACCTGCACTCAGGTATGCCTGCAAGAGCTGATGTCTCTCGGCAACGGTCTTGCAGATGTTCTTAAAATTCTGCAATTTCCGAGCACATCTTTTAAAGAATGTATGCTTGCTCTCAAAACGGAGGGTCCAAAGCCGAATTAGTGGGCCAAAGTGGATGATGAGGTCTGGGTAATGGAGCAAGTAGTGGTGTTTCGGCTTTAGAGGCTCATTGGGGAAAAGCTGTCTGCGAAAGAAGACGTACTCCTCAATAACTATCTTAAGATAGGAAACTTGATCAGTGGTGATTACTGGTGCACAAATCAGCTCTACAATTTCCCTGAGCAGTAGCACAAGTTTCCAGGCAGCATTGTGACATGGATTTCTGATGCGATCACCTATCAGTAGAGGGAGCAGACGCAGAAAACACCAGTTCTGGACTGCATGACCCGTAAGCCTTTTGCTACCTGGGGAAACATCAGCTGGTTTGTCCAGGGCATCGTTTCCTTTGTAGTTGAATTGGTCTTTGCTCCTATTGAGCTGGGTGTAGGTGAAATGATTCTCAGACACTAGAAGGCCAATCAACAAACTAAGGTCACTGGAAACGATGCCCTCGAACAGGTCATGGCCCAGACATGGGGGCAATCCAGGCTGGCAAACATGAAAGAATGCCAGTTGGTTAAAGGGAGAGTCAGATTTGACACCACATTCAGAAATTAGGTCACCCTTTCCCAATTCCTGTACATGTTTCAAGAATGACTCTGGTGTACGGCTGTTGCCACGAACTAATGGAGAACCCTCAAATTGTGACCTTTTCACATCACAGTATCGACAAAAGTAGTGGCTCACACTGAAGTTCTCCACAAACCCACCAATACTGTGAGACCCTAAATTGTCACCTGAAATCGCACAGAGTCGACCTCTGACAGCCTGTCCATTGTTGATCTCCACGCCAGACTCCTCAAGTGCTTTAAGATCTCCAATAAGGGGCTCAAACACCTTGTCCATCCCAAAATACCTAAAATCTTGCTCCTTACACAGGAGAACCAGCTGCATGTTATCGATGGCAGATCTGTTGTGCGGCAAGATATCAGTAAGCGTGAGGTACACAGAGAGTATCTTATGCTTCTTTTTAGAGGAGCCAAGCGGATTCACTACCTCAAATGCATCCTGATAGAGAATTATACCTAGAGAAGATGGATCGGCTTTAAATAAGGGGTTACACTGAACTCCCTTACCATCATCTACGTCCTGTAAAATGCCCTGTGGTGATCGTTTGCAACGTGTTGCAGCATACTGCTCTTGCATAGACTTGTTTTTAAAAAGTGCTGCCAATGTCTCTTTAATAGGAACATACTGGGCAAATGATTCCTTACCTTTCTCATTAATTCCTAATAAATGAGACACCGGCTCAACATAATTAAAATGCTTTTTAAAAGCTGTCTTTCTCCTCTGATCTGTGCTCAGACCACTATTACAGGCTGTTAAGATGTCATCTTTTCTAATTTCGTCTATAATGTCAACAATTGTGGCCTCTGGGATTCCCAGGGCAGTTAACTTCTGACTCAAGGTGTTCAGCATATTAGTCAGACTAAAATCATGGACATCTTGGTATCCGTCAATAATGGCTTGAATCACAGGTGCCGGCAAGAGTAGTTTAGCCTGGAGTTTTAAATAGAAAAGTGTAATATTCTGTAGAAAGAGGGATTCATCAACAGCAAGAGGTACTTCTTGCTCATCAGAATAATTGCTAACATATATTTCACTCTCTCTCATCAATTCACTGGCATCAGGTCTTTCAACACTACAGGGGTTTTCATGTTCAACACAGTCATTGCGGTGCTTCTTAGAGACATGAGACGCAAAACTGGACAAAACGGAAAACCTTGCATTGCATCCTCTAAAAGGGCATTCAACGTGTAATCCACAGCGTAAATGAGACCTCAAGTGAATTACAAGTGAAGATGATGATTCACACCGTACTGCACATATATCGCACGCCAAAGGAGTACACACTAGATTATCACCACTACTACTAGAGGGTGTGACTGCCTTGTGGTCTCGGTACATATGAGCCTTGAGAGCAGGGAGTTTTGCATACTGTCTGGAGCATTCAGGCACTCCACATGCAAATCTATAATTTGCAGTATTGCTGTGCAACTTAATGTGCTGTGTATACTCACAGACTATCAAATTCCTTCCCACACAAACTAAACTTACATTGAAACATTGTAAGATGTGCATAAGATGGAAAATGGAAAGATGGAAAATGTCTATGTAACTCACTTAATAGCACTAGCCTAGCCTAATGCTAGTTAGCCATTGGCCAGGCTCACCTTCACAACACGTGGAGTGGTGGTTGTTACTTACGTGTTCATATAAATGGGGGAACGGACAAAAATAATGAGGAATAATGTAAAAAAAGTAGAAACAGTTAATATAAGGTCAAAATATACAAAAACAAAACAGAAGAGCTCTTTTAAAACACAACTAGCGTTAGCGCTAACTTGAGGAGGCAAACGTGACGCTCCTATCAGAAGTCGAGAGTGGAATGGAGCTGCGAGAACATTCTAGCACATTCTAGCACTTTCTCACTATGGGTCAGATGCACATGCGCAGTCCAGTAAAAGGAAACAAACTTACCGATTGATGGACATGGTAACCTACTGTACTGCTCCAAATATGCTGTGCAAAAAAACAATTCCAAAATATGTTCATGGCGATTATTAGAGAAAAGAACATGCAGCAAACATTTACCTCATAACTCAATCCAATTACTTCAGTTCACGGCCATGCATGATGGTAGTACTGCTGGTACTGAGGTACTACTAATGAATGCAAAGGGAAACTGAACGCAGTAAAAGCACGGTGAGGCACCTGATTTGGTATCCCCTGTATCCCTTCATCGCTTTGCATAGAGAACACCTGAAGACACCACTTCTTTCACAATATTTTTTTACGGTGTTTAGATGGTATGTGGGTGATACAATGATAATAACTGGCCCATGAAAACACAGTTATGTGGGATTCTCAAACAATTCAGCCTTCATCAGCCATCAACAGCCATTAGCCGCTAGCTATCTAACTGGGTGACTAGCTGCCATCAGCCGAGCTGCTTCTCCCATTCCCTCAGAGTGAACGAACACAATTGGTTGCTGGGGCTGTGCCAGCGAATATGATTGGTTGCTGCAGCTGTGACAGCACGTACGACAGACCCGCCTTCCGTCATGTGTTGCTGCAAGCCCACCGCTGTTAACGGTATTAGCAGATGGCTCAGCTTTCATTGCTGTTATCAAAGATTTCCACACGAGAGAATTCACATCCTTTCCATATATTCTACATGACATTCAGATTCACGAACGTTTATTTCATAGATATATTTTTAGCCAAGGCATCTAACAGTTTCAAGCAGCCTGAGACTGAGAATGCAATCGCTAAAGTCCATAACGTCACAGGCTATCCACTCAGATAAGCAGAACTATCTATATACAGGTACTGTAACTACGATATTAATTTTAAAAAAATAGGCTACACATTACACTAGCAGTAAGTTACATAGGCTAACATTTAGTTATCTTTGTCCCAGAAGCTGCGTTGCCGGCCGCCCAAAATTCAAAATCCAGACTTATCCCATGATGCAATGCTGTAAAAGCGCTGTAAAACTCCGCATGTACAGTAAGGTTACAGTAATAATAAAGGACTGCCCATAAATACTGTAAAAAAGACAAATACAACACAGTGTTGTAAAAGTTACTGTAAAAATTACATCAATTGCTTACAGTGTATCTCCGACCGGCATAGCACCGCATGATACACAAACCTCCAGGAAATCCACACTACCATAAGTTTTGATGACATCATCGCTTTCCGAGAAGATGGAGAAAATGGCCGCCTGAGCAGCGTGTGTTTGCAGTCTGTCAAGAAAGCTAACGTGCATAATACGTAACGCACGTAAGTATAGATTTGTTCTTCACTCACTAAAAATGAACTGTAGCGATCGGGGAGCTGGCTGAAATACTTCATAATGGATGTAAACAAAAATTGATGCCAGTGCAACTGAAAGAATTTGCCGGGAGGGTGAATGATCATGTGGAATGTGTTGGTCCCTGACGGAAGCAGGAAGTCACACGTTACAATCTGACGGACATTTTTATGCACGTTATATTTTGATGTCATGACTGCGCATTCTCAGGGCAGAGATTACCCACGATGAACTTTTCCTGTGGGATGATACATACTATACACTAGGTGTTTTTCACTCTCTCTAAATTTTGTTTATTTGAGTATTCGATTTACATGTAGAGAGTTAGATTATATTAATTTTGTACTTGTTCTACTATTGTGAAAAATGTTTCTGGGCCATAAGGCTCTTCCCTTTTCCAACCTGTCTACTTGCAGCCGTCCAATTCTCCGGTTCTAGGGGGGCCTATCTAACAGTCTAGTTTGTTTTGGGTGTACTTGTCACCATGTCAGACAGGTCTCCTTCTGGAGTCAGAGAGCTTTAAGTGGACTTGTTGGAAAAAGGAAGAGATTGATGGCCCAGAAATATGTTTCCATGGCTGTAATCCAAATTTTAAGTCTCATTTATTACTTTATGGTGCATGCATATTACTATCAGACAGTTCCGGCTGTGTGCAATACTCATGTTGTAGTCTTCATTTATTAATTTTACTATATAATTTTAGTCTTAGATTTCTCCTGTTACTTAAATATTCATATTCCCCTTTCCCTAGTCAGATCTTATAGTGCAATTAGAGCACATTTCAATGAATTCATCTTTGGTAATTTATGTCCGTTAAAAGTAACATGCATAAGTATACTAACCCACATGTGTTTAATATTGTATTGTTCCACAGAGTCCTGTTTCCAATCCTTAATGTTAATAGTAAGTTACTACTGTTATGTTATGAGGATTTCTTCACAATGAATTCTTATGTTATGTCGGTTCATAAGTGATAACAGAAAAGTTATCACCTTGGCTCTTGATCGTGAATCTTTTCACCTGTTTCTTGAATAATTATATTCTCATTTTCTGGAAAGATATTTGATATTTTCCATTAAGTATTGTAAAAACCTGATTATTTCATTCTTATATGCATGGAGTTTTGTAAAATAAGGAGAAAAAACTAAAAATACTTCATTTTTTTCCATCAAAAAATAACATGCATAAGCGTAGATTTGATAACTTCGCAGATGATTTTTTTGAAAATCCAGTATGATTACTATCTTTTCAATTGTTAATATGTTTAATAAAATAATAAAAGTTTAATATGATGTAGTTTAATTTTTCAATAAAAGAATATGAATTTTGACATGATTTGTTACATATTATTACCCATTAGCAGATTTTCATCCATATAATTATTCTTTGACTAAAATCTAAAGTTACTTAAACCCATATACTTGTGTTTAGTGCCTTCTGAAAAAACCCTCAAACTTCTCATGGCCCAGATTTAGTCTAGTTGTGTGACACCCAGTTGCACATATCCGATCTAGACAAGTGTTAGAGTGACAAATAGTTTCTGATGAGATTCATGCAACTCTGGTTGACCACGCCCTTGTCCATGGGGTGTAAATGAGGAAAGCTTGGCAAAGAGTGCAGCCGCTTCTGAGCCGATTCACGGTAGCCTCTATAATCCGGACTTTCAGAGAGGAAAAACGGGAGGGAATTTACACACTGCTCTCTCCTGTAACTCTGGACTGTTACAGCACAGATATGTACTGGAGCTGTTTGCTCTATTGTACTGTATGCTATCTCAAATGCATTGTATTATTATACTTCTGTTTTTGCAGAACTGAGAGACGATCACCGAATGGAGGCTGAAGATGGATATTTTCAGAAGCGCAAGAGATGGAACTCATCAACATGATCATAGATCATCAGGGAATATAACAAGGTGGTGATGCAGTCAGCGTCTCAATGACAGACCGCGTCCTTTGATGGAACAGGCTGAGGATGAAACAGGCCTATTGTATTCTTTTCAAAATGAACTCTGAAAGAGTCAAAGACCAGCGCTTGGAATATGTGCGAGTATGGTTTCTCAGACTGTATCAGGTCTTTGAGTACAGTGATGTATTACAGCAGTGTATTCTGCAGCACAGGCTGTATGATGGCCTATTTTGTGTCCTATAGCGATGTGTTTCAGAGCAGTCCTTTACATACTGTACTGTGTTTCACCACTTTTGGAGAGAATCTTTGACATTGATGCCAGAGACAAACTTCATGAACTCATTTTTGTTGATGAAGAAGGATTTAAAGTTTTTTTTTTTCTCAAATGCTGAAACACTAGATCTTGAACAGTCGGCTGGATAACCTTTTGCTTTAATTCATTCCTTAAAATTATGACACTATTCCCAGAATTACAAACTCTTTTCCTGTAGTTCCAGTCATATCACAGGTTGGTTTCACCATTTGAGCAGATCTTCAAACACAAATCCCATTGCTGAAGCACAGTTCTTACCATCCAACCAATCAGAAACACTACCACTCTCTAATCAACACAAGGTGTCACGACTTGAGCTCAGTGAACACACACCTCTCCAACTGAAACACCGACCGTCAAATTTCTTCTCAATAGACAGTGAATTATTGACTGCATACAGTTTTTTTTTAACAATTTCTCAAGCACGGTTTTTGAAAACAGGGCTCATTTTCTCAAAACACTGAACATGATTCACAAAACCACAAACCCAAAGTGCAAACCAGCTCATAAATCCTGCAGAATGAATCACTGCATTCAAAACTCCATAAACACGTCTCAAAAATCAGACTTTTGCACCAAAATGCACACACTTCATTCATATGACCACATTTTTGTCCAAACGGCTCCACACTGTTGTGCTCAATCAAACACACGTTCATCTTCGGTGGGCTTGACATCATCGTTCTGTCTGCAGAGAATTCTACAGAGAGAAACTGTTCAAGTTTACAGAAATATTTGCAGAAATACAGATACCGGTACTATTGAAACAATTTTATTTTTCTCCACAAAAAATCAGACAAACAAATGCACAGCACATCCTACATTATAGTTGGAGGAACAAAAATCTGCTCCATCAAATACAGTGAAAAAATAATTTGTAGGAAATATACAGAAATATTGCCAAAAATATACTTATATATATATTGAGGCTCCTCTCAGCACCTCGCTCGGTCTGGCCACAGCACCTCATCAGTGTCACATGCAATATCTTCTCTGCCTCACCAGTGAGGGAAGAAGCACCGGGAGTGTCTTATCCAGCCCTGGACAGGACTCACATCAATATCATCACATGCCTCTTCCATTGCCTGTAGAAGAGCCCTGTGCACATATGGCTGATGGTCATACACCTTCCACTGACATGCAGAAAAACACCTCTTCAACTGGACTGAGAAATGGAGAGTAGGGTGGAAGGGACTTAACAAGAAATTGTTGATGGTCAGTGAACCAGTTTTGGACCAGGGCTGAACGATGGAAGCTGATATTGTCCCACACTACCACATGTCTGTGCTGCTCTTCATCATCCATCTCGTCCACTGGGATCACAATGTTGTGCAGTCTGTCCAAAAATGTGAGAATGTGGTCTGTTGCATGGACCAACTTTGGCATGGTGATGGAGGACACCACTATTTGTGATGACTGCACATATAATGATGTTTCTTCCCTTTGTTTTGGTGTTTGTGAGATTGACACCAGCCTCATTGATGAAATTAAACTCATGTGGGATCACATTAGCATCTATTTCCAGCACTCACTGAAAACAAACAGAATGATCCACCTGGTGTTGTCCAATACCCTGGGGGAAAATGCTGCACTGTCTGTAGTGTGCTGTAGTCATTCTTGCACTTACTTCCACATTCATGTCTCAGATCTTTGATTCTTTCAGAGTTACTCTCAAAAGGTTCCCTGTAAAGCTGCTTCATGTGCACTTGGTTTCAGTGGAGAAAACAGGCCAAGGTGGACAGGCTGACCTGTCTGATGTTGTTAAATTGTGTTGTCTCTTATGATGTGGCTTTGAATCTCTCAGAGTCTTACTGCATTATTTGCCAAAACCAATTTGATTACTGCTGCTTCCTTTGCCTCCCTGAACATTCAGCCCCTTCCACCATTATGTTATGATCTCGGCCCTTTAGACAAACCATAAATACAGGAGTTGTTCAGTGTAGCCTAAAGAAGTTTTCCACACTATAGTGTGCAGGATTCTTGTACAGTTACAGAATGCATGACATGGCAGCAATTCAGGAAGTAAATAGGAGTCACACAACAACTGATGAATACAGTACGATTTGTGGAATCCTGAACTGTGCAGAGTGAATGGAATTGTGGTGATGTTCCTGTGCTCAAGCCTAAATGAGACAACAGTTAATTGGCTCAAGTTGGGCTGGACCCTCTGTCCACCTCTCTCATTGTCAACACATGGTTGATACCATGGTCATCTAATGTTGCCCAGATTTACTCAGAAAGCTGTGCCCTTCATTGTCCTCCTCCTCCTCCTCCTCCTTCTCCTCCTCCTCCTCCTCCAACTCTACCTCTAAATCTCACTCTCACTCTTCCTCTTATTCTCACTCTCTCGGGAACTCGATATCAATAAAATGTTCATATTGCTTGTACTGGATGGATCCCACACAAAAATTCCTCTGTGTAAAGATCTTACACTGTGTTTTTTCTCCACTGTACATTGATTGCAGCTCTCAAAGATGCACTGTGTGTTTTTTCTTTTGTAGAACTGACTGGCGGCTTGATGCCAGGGAAACCCCACATGAGTACAGTTTTATTGATGAGGCTGGATTTAATCTCACTAAAAGAAGGAGAAGGGAACTTAATGTTACTGGACAGCGTGCCACTGTGGAAGCCCCTGGGCAGAGGGGAGGCGATGTAATCATCTCTTCAGCCATAAGGGAACATGGGGTTCTCACTGCTATGCCACTCTGGGCCCTGACAGCACAGCACATCTGCTGAATTTCCTCCATCAACTTCCTGAGCATGTTGAACAATAAGAACAAAATGATGCTGGAAGGTCAGAGGTGTCACAATACATTGTGATTTGGGACAATGTCAGTTTTTAGCTGCAACCATATTTAACTTGCTCAGTGACCATCCCGGGTTTTCCAATGTGTTCTTGCCAGCATACTCCCCATTTATCAACCCTACAAGGGAATTCTTCTCAGCATGACAGTGGAAGGTATAAGACAGGAATTGGTACTTTGGAGGGACTATTTTGAGGTCCATGGAAGAACCTTGTTGGGGTCATTGTTTGAGAGTACATGGGGGTGGAGCCCTCAGACACCCATCATCAAGTACTTCTCAGTGGACCACAAGACGACTCAGTGGTATATGAAACTGCCCGTCTTTAATATTGGGGTGGTGAACAGTTTTAGGGTTTTTTGTTTTGTTTTGTTTTTTGAACTAAAGATATCATCAAGGAGTCTGGGAGTGGGAAATTAAGAATATCTGGCTTAAAATTTGTGATTGACTTGAACCAGTTAATGCTCGTTGGTGACTCACACCCATCTTGTGTCTCCAGAGAAGTTTGCATAGTCATTAATGACTGACTGCAGTTATAAGTGGCTATCAGTGTAAACGAGGCAACAGCCTGTTTTTATTCCTTTCTGCCCATAAACAGAACAGGAAGACATCAGTTTCCAGTTTCTTCTTTCTCATACGTTTTTCCAAATAATAAACGAACATTACTGGCTCTATTACCACAAAAGATCCAGCTTTCCTGATGGAGTCACACCAAACATGTCTGATCTACACAGCCACCATTTTGGTCCCATTGTGTTCTTTTCTCCTGCGTAAGACGAGCTTCCTGAATATTCCTTGTTGTTATTTGAGTCTGTGATTGAAATGTGAGTTGTGTTTTTGTAACTGCAATAAAATCTACAGCCAACCTTCAAACTCCATTCAGTCTCATTTCTTCCACCAGCTCGTACCATCCTTTCAACCCACAATCTACACTGGAGCCCAAGCACCAAGGGGTAGGAGGACCCTCTTCTTTTGGTCTGTTTATTATTATTTTAAACTTTGCCTGTGTTGTAGCTGCATGTCATGCTCAAAAACACAAAAATTGGATGCGCAGAGGCTCAGCAGTGCCCATCCCATTGGAGTGTGTTGTGTGTGAGTGAGATGGTTTTTGGGGGAAATTATGTGGATTTTCCAACAAACTAAAGAAAAACATAAACACAGGAATCTCTGTGGAGTTTAAATATTCTCCAAAATAATAGTAGTTTAATTGATATGCTTTTCTACATGTCGGATTTGACCCTGAATCAATAAACTAATTTTCCTCAATAAATAAATGACCAAGTATAATATTTTTGTCTCATTTGTTTAACTGGGTTCTCTTTTCTACTTTTAGGACTTGTGTGAAAACCTGATCATGTTTTAGGTCATATTTATGCAGAAATATAGAAAATTCTAAAGGGTTCACAAACTTTCAAGCACCACTGTACACCAACAAACACATTGCCCAGAAGCATATGACTGTGGCAAAGAGGCTGTGAACCGACGTGAGTCCAGATGAGATGCTGAACGACTTCAGCCTTGTTGTGTATCATGGCCTGGTCATTATATTTTGTTTTTATATTTATTGCATTTTTTTATTAGAGTGTTTCTATTTCACTTGCATGCTTTAAAAAATATATAAAAATGTAACCTGAACAACCTTACGTCTATCCTAGGTCAGAAATAATTGAACCAATGAGTACAAAGACTCACTATCCCCCCACTATGGCTATTCAACTGAATGAATAAAGCAAGAGGCCATGTACAAAAATAAAACACTTTAATGATTAATATATTTTCTTTAGTTAAGCAATGAGCCACAGGATGTTATCAAAAACACTGCAACAGGTCAAAGCCTCACTATTAATATGAATTACCTTATAAAAAAACAAACAAGAAACAAAACATTCAAATACACAAATCCAAAACAAAAAGAATCACCCCTAACAAGGGCACACACAATAGGCTATAAGGGGCGAGGGGGGAAAAGACAAAAGGAGCCAGCTGGAGAAGAAAGCCCACAGGGGCGCAGCAAGATCATACACTACACTGCTAAACTACTGTACTCAGCTCAGCAATAGATAGTTTTCACTGACGTCACGGCATTCCGGGGAACGCCCCCCAGCCACCATCTTGGAGGGCAAACAAAACGGACCATCGCCACTACTGGCTATATTATCTTGGACGAATTAATGAAGTTATATAGTCAGTTTTCTAAAATAAAGATCAATGTCGGCAAAATCAAGCAAACAGAAGTCTATAGATACACATCTCATGGTATGCAGCCAAACTGGCCTTGATTGGGGGAATTGACCCCTTCGAAGTGGACAAAGATGCATTTTCAAGTGACTATGCAGGGCTGCCAAAGCCTGCTCCAAAGCCTGAAACTGACTTCATCAAACTTTAAAGGCTGTCTGATATATACAACTTTATATATTCACAGCGCGCCTTTTGGCGGATGCCGCCTGAATCGCGCAGATCCGATTTTTTTTTTTAGGGGGGGCGTTGGAGTGTCCGATTATCATTTCAAAGTAAATTCTGTATTAAAATTACTACATAAGCAAATATGTTACAGTCCATGAAACAGGAAGTATAATGATGAGAAAAAAAAAACAGTTTAAATTGGGAAGCTGCGCACATTTGCGCAGTCCTGCACACCGCTCAGGACTACAGAATAGACCTAAAATGTTTTTTTCAAAAATTACCCTTGCGTGAGTGAAGTGACAAGTTTCAAATAGAAACGTGACAAACGAGCGATATAAAGTGTACATTACAATGTAAATGTACACTCAGCGGTTCCAGTTAGGCATTCTCCAGAGATTGTTCACATGATGTTTTGGTTTCCAAAAACAAACTTAAACACAATTGATTGTTTATTTAAACAACTTACCACTTATAAAATGATTGGAGCAGACTTTGCTGTGTTTGGAAGGCTGATAATCCTTGCGGTTGATTCTTGCAAGCCATAGATTTCTCCTTTGTATGCGGAGTTTCTTCGTTTGCTCACCTTCGTGCTCCCGTACAGTGGGAATTCCATAAAAGCTCCGCTTGACTTCATCATCTGACCTATTACGACAGCCGTGAAAACAACAGGTGTGCACCATTGCTAGCTTTAAATAAATGTAAATACTATATAAATGAATGTAACTCGCGTGCTACAATGTGTGCTCAGTGACCCATACGGTAAGCTAGCCCTCCAAGACGGCCGCCACCAGGGAATCCCCGACTTTGTGACGTCATGTGAAAACTATCTATACACCACACTCAGGCAGCAAATGTACGGCACCAGGAAGCACTATGACTAAAGCAGCTATGCACCACACTCAGTCAACAGGTATATTATATCACTTCAATGCTATAGTCAGTTGGAATCCACTACACACATAGAACTTCATAGCACCACACCACACAGGCTTGTATGCCCAGCACACTCGCCAAGCCTGAATGGCATAAGCTAGGAATAAGCCCTCACAACCCCTTGTGCTTCCCCGTCCCGGCTGACAAAAGTGGGGAAAGGGAATAGACCTCGCCGGATAAATATATGAATAAGGAAATAAACAAATAAACTAAACAAAAGTGGAGGTGGTTTTACACATGCTTACAACACACTATGACAAGGCATTTCACTGTGGGCCATATGCTGATGGTGATTACACTACCCTAAAGGGCATTAAACAGGCCCACATTAGCTTTTAAAGTAAACTTTACAATGGGAAAACAGTGGCTACAATAGGCTCCTGCAATTAACAAAAGATCTCAATTAATCACCTGTTCATCAGGACAACATTCACAGAATGCATTTAGACATGTTAATATACATACAGTGCCTTGCAAAAGTATTCATACCCCTTGAACTTTTTCACATTTTTCCACCTTACAACCACGAACTTAAAAGTTTTTTTATTGAGGTTTTATGTGATAGACCAACACAGAGTAGCACATAATTGTGAAGTGAAAAGAAAATGATAAATGGTCTTCAAAATTTTAAACAAATAAAAATCTGAAAAATGTGATGTGCATTAGTATTCAGCCCCCCTGCGTCAATACTTTGTAGAGCCACCTTTTGCTGCAATTACAGCTGCAAGTCTTTTGTGGTATGTCTCTACCAGCTTTGCACATCTAGACACTGAAATTTTTGCCCATTCTTCTTTGCAAAATAGCTCAAGCTCAGCCAGATTGGATGGAGAGTGTCTGTGAACAGCAATTTTCAAGTCTTGCCACAGATGCTCAATGGGATTTACAGTAGGTCTGGACTTTGACTGGGCCATTCTAACACATGAATATTCTTTGATGTAAACCATTCCATTGTAGCTCTGGCTGTATGTTTAGGGTCATTGTCTTGCTGGAAGGTGAATCTCCTTCCCAGTCTCAAGTCTTTTGCAGCCTCCAACAGGTTTTCTTCCAGGATTGCCCTGTATTTAGCTCCATCCATCTTCCCATCAACTCTGACCAGCTTCCCTGTCCCTGCTGAAGAAAAGCATCCCCATAGCATGATGCTGCCACCACCATGTTTCACAGTGGGGATGGTGTGTGCAGGGTGATGAGCAGTGTTAGTTTTCCGCCACACATAGCGCTTTGCATTTAGGCCAAAAAGTTCAACTTTGGTCTCATCTGACCAAAGCACCTTCTTCCACATGTTTGCTGTGTCCCCTACATTTCTTATGCCTGTCTTTCAACAATGGCTTTCTTCTTGCCACTCTTCCAAAAAGGCCAGATTTGTGGAGTGTTCGACTTATAGTTGTCCTGTGCACAGATTCTCCCACCTGAGCTGTGGATTTCTGCAGCTCCTCCAGAGTGATCATGGGCCTCTTGGCTGCTTCTCTGACCAGTGCTCTCCTTGCTCGCTCTGTCAGTTTAGGTGGACAGCCATGTCTTGGTAGGTTTGCAGTTGTGCCATACTTTTTCCATTTTTGAATGATGGATTGAACAGTGCTTCTTGAGATGTTCAGAGCTTGGGATATTTTTTTTTATAACCTAACCCTGCTTTAAACTTCTCCAGAACTTTAGCCCTGACCTGTCTGGTGAGTTCTTTGGTCTTCATGATGCTGTTTGTTCTTCAGTGTTCTCTAACAAACCACTGAGGCCTTCACAGAACAAGTGTATTTATGCTGAGAGTAAATTACACACAGTAGGACTCTATTAACTAATTAGATGACTTCTGAAGGCAATTGATTGCACTGGATTGTATTTAGAGGTATCAGAGTACAGGGGGCTGAATACTAATGCACACCACATTTTTCAGATTTTTATTTGTTTAAAATTTTGAAGACCATTTATCATTTTCGTTTCACTTCACAATTATGTGCTACTCTGTGTTGGTCTATCACATAAAATCTCAATTAAAAAAAAAAAAACTTTTAAGTTCGTGGTTGTAAGGTGGAAAAATGTGAAAAAGTTCAAGGGGTATGAATACTTTTGCAAGGCACTGTAAAACCCATATAAACATGAAGCTACCTGTTACTGTTGTGCTGGCGTCATACCATACAGGCAGGAACAGTCTTTGGCACGATTAACTACAAAACAACAATTGCATGTTCACTACCGTGACATTCATACATTTCCCATTTCTATTCAAATAGTTAGACTTTATTAAGACACAACCTTTACCTTCTTACAATCCCCACTACACATACCAGTTGACTATCCTCTCACTGAGACGTTGCGTGGGTCAGGGAACTACAAGTTAAAATGCTCGTGATTAACAAATGAGCTCCACCAAGTATTATGAGCAGCAATGGACATGTTTTGATACCTTTGGTGCTGTGTTGTTACTAGGGACTGCTATCACAAGCCAGGGAAACAGCCGGACTTACTTAAATACTGCGAGGTAGATAAACACGAGTAAACCTGCGTTCTATGTTGATTAACGTAGCATAAACTGTGTTAAAATATGTTTCCCTTACCTGCTCTACGTTATATCACCGCTGGCAAACGCTGCACGCGAACAGTGCTCTCACCACTGCGCTGTTAGGTTTCAGACAAAAAAATGGGCCCGTGTTACAGGCTAAACTAATCTACCTGCATTTCCTCCTCACGTGAGACAATTGAACGTCAGGTGACTCGCTAAACTCCATTTCTACACGTGTTCCTGATTAGGTGTGACTAATTACATGGCTTGAAGGCTTCTCCCACTCCCACCTGTCACATATATATTAGTATATATATATTACCTGGTTGCTGTGTTTTTTTACTCCCTTTTTATTTTAATTGCTTGATGTTTTTAGTTTGTTGTGGAGTGCATTGAAACGAAGTGTGATGACCTTGGGAGTGCTACACCCACACCCTGCGCACTGACTTAATTACTTGATGAGTGACAGGTGTGGGGGGATGCGCCACACAATCTAGGCAGATTTTTATTGGGACTGAAAATTAGAGAGTGAGGCGTGGGGGGGCAGACGCTGGAGAGAACAGTCATCGGAGAAGCAGTCCTCCCGGGTGTTAGTCACCGGCGCTGAACTGTGAGGAGTCGCAGTGGGGAGACGGGCAGCAGCCGGTGTCCGCCAATGCTGTTTCACTCAGGCCTGGGTTAGCAGAGAGATATCTGCCACCCAGGAAAACCATCTGACGGCTTCGGATCGACGTGAGAGGCATGCAAGAAGGGTTTTGAGTGACCGAGAGAAGAAGTGTGGACATGGGAGGAGCCGTTGAAATGGACTTGAACTTTTAATGTGGTTTTTATTCTCCTGGGAACCATTTTTTTTGGTGTTTTTTTTTTTGCAGACTTGCTCAGCATTTTATTTATTCATTTATTTATTTATTTTAGCAGTGTATAGTTGGTCTTAATTTATGGATTAAATGCTAGGTTATGTTCTTATTGTGTAATAAACTTAATTTTAAATTTGGTCCTGCTCCCCTGATTGTTTTAAGAACCTGGAAGCCTTTCCAGAGTCCTCGGCTCTGCCAATTCCTACCGTAGGTGGCATGGTCAGTTTCTACATGTCTAAATTTGATCATTTAATCTTAAGTATGGCTCATGTTTTAGTTGCTGGACGGCGGGGCCACATAGACATATGATTTCTCTATCTGTGAGGGAAGGGCACAGTCTCTGAGTGGCAATGGGCTGAGTTTTGACTCGGTTGTTACTTGAACCAGTTAATGCGAGTCAGTAACTCACTCCCATATCGCTCCAGAGAAGTTGCTACAATAGCATGGTCATTAATTACCAACTGTAACCTGCATGTCTTTGGACTGTGGGGGAAACCGGAGCACCCGGAAGAAACCCATGCGGACACGGGGAGAACATGCAAACTCCGCACAGAAAGGCCCTCGCCGGCCATGGGGCTCGAACCCGGACCTTCTTGCTGTGAGGCGACAGCGCTAACCACCACCACCACCACCACTGGAGAGAACAGTCATTGGAGAAGCAGTCCTCCTGGGTGTTAGTCGCCGGCGCTGAACTGTGAGGAGTCGCAGTGGGGAGACGGGCAGCAGCCGGTGTCCGCCAATGCTGTTTCACTCAGGCCCGGGTTGGCAGAGAGATATCTGCCACCCAGGAAAACCATCTGACAGCTTCAGATCGGCGTGAGAGGCGTGCAAGAAGGGCGTTGAGTGACAAAGAGAAGAAGTGTGGACATGGGAGGAGCCGTTAAAATGGACTTGAACTTTTAATGTGTTTTTATTCTCCTGCGAACCATTTTTTTATTTTTTGCAGACTTGCTCAGCATTTTATTTATTTATTTATTTTAGCAGTTGGTCTTAATTTAAGGATTAAATGCTGCGTTATGGCGGCACGGTGGTGTAGTGGTTAGCACTGTCGCCTCACAGCAAGAAGGTCCTGGGTTCGAGCCCCGGGGCCGGCGAGGGCCTTTCTGTGTGGAGTTTGCATGTTCTCCCCGTGTCCGCGTGGGTTTCCTCCGGGTGCTCCGGTTTCCCCCACAGTCCAAAGACATGCAGGTTAGGTTAACTGGTGACTCTAAATTGACCGTAGGTGTGAATGTGAGTGTGAATGGTTGTCTATGTGTCAGCCCTGTGATGACCTGGCGACTTGTCCAGGGTGTACCCCGCCTTTCGCCCATAGTCAGCTGGGATAGGCTCCAGCTTGCCTGCGACCCTGTAGAAGGATAAAGCGGCTAGAGATGATGAGATGAGATGAGATGAGATGAGATGCTGCGTCATGTTCTTATTGTGTAATAAACTTAATTTTAAATTTGGTCCTGCTCCCCTGATTGTTTTAAGAACCTGAAAGCCTTTCCAGAGTCCTCGGCTCTGCCAATTCCTAGGTGGCATGGTCAGTTTCTACATGTCTAAATTTGATCATTTAATCTTAAGTATGGCTCATGTTTTAGTTGCTGGACGGCGGGGCCACATAGACATATGATTTCTCTATCTATGAGGGAAGGGCACAGTCTCTGAGTGGCAATGGGCTGAGTTTTGACTCGGTTGTTACTTGAACCAGTTAATGCGAGTCAGTAACTCACTCCCATATCGCTCCAGAGAAGTTGCTACAATAGCATGGTCATTAATTACCAACTGTAGTTATGAGCATTTTTAAAGTGCATATCACGGGTAAATTCAGGAGCAAGATCAATGTAATTCTCCTATTTTTAATTAAACTTTGGTCAAATATACAGTATGTCACATTCTGCATTCTCTGCAATTTTTTTTACCTTGCGCAATACCAGTAAAATTCAGTTGAAATCAAGCCATTTGAGGCGAATTGGTCCACCTCTGAAAAAACTTGGCATTTGGATTTCCCGGGAAACATTGATTTTCGTGACGTCATCTGCGGGACGCCTCCCTCTGAATCCTACATCAGCGCTGGTTTGTTTATGAGAAAACGACCTGGTGGTTTTCTGCAAATTTCTTCAACGTTATCACGTAATTATTAAAATGGTTAACAGTTGTATCGTAGGAGGGTGTAGCAACACCAATCATGATGGGATTAGTACTCATCGTTTCCCAAAAGACCGGACAATGAGAGAGAAATGGGAGCGCTTGGTCTACACAGACTGTGCACTGAAACTGTGCAAAGCTTGCGCAGCCTGCTGGCGCTTCCGCAGGTAACATCACGAATCTGGCTCCAGACTCCCTTGGGATTTTTCCAGACCTGTTTTGTTATTTTATTTTTTTCTGCTGTCGACAGATGGCCTTGTGCAAAATTACCCTTCTGGATGAGTGTGTAAAGGGACATACTTTCATATAAAAAAACTAAATTGGTCCAGAATATGCATTTTCAGGATAGATGAGGCAACAGATTGTTTTTTCTTCTTTCTACCCATAGACAGAACAGAAAGAAGACAGTTTCCAGTTTCTTCTTTGTCATGAGGTCCCCCCCAAATAATAAAATAAGATTGCTGCTTGTATTACCACATGAGCTCCAGCGTTCCTGATGGAGTTAGACCAAACATGTCTGATCTACACAGCTACCATCTTGGGCGCATTGTGTTCTTTTCTCCGAGATAAGACTAGTTTCCTGAATATTCCTTGTTGTTATCTGAGTGTGTGATTGTCAGAGTTGTGCATTGTCTGTGAATCAAGTTTGAGTTGTGTTTTTGTAACTGCAATAAAATCTACAGCCATGTGGGCATCGCCCAGGGGCTCAGCAGTGCCCGTCCCATTGGAGTGCATTGTGTGTGAGTGAGCTGTTTTTTGGGGGAAATTATGTGGATTTTCCAACAAACTAAACAAAAACATACACACAGGAATCTCTGTGGAGTTTAAATATTCTCCAAAATACGAGGAGTTTGCTTCACGTTTTCCTTCATGTAGGATTTGACCCTGATTTGATAAACTCTTGCAATCAGAGAACAGATTCACATGTGGTTTAGTGGAAATATTAATTTGTGTATTAAATACACAAATACATTGTGTATTAAATACACAATTAAATATAGATCTTTTGAAGATCATCCAAAAAATAATAATTCTAGAAGAGCAAAATTGTGACGTTAATCTTCACTTTCGTCCTATATTCTCAAAAATTGTTCATTTGGTTAACAGTCTTCCAGTTCCAGCTTGTAATCCTTTGGTTGATCCGTTTCCATTCTGGGAATCCCAATCTCCAAAACCTGACTTAGATTTAGTCCCTTAAATCTCTAAACAAGAGGAGATTAAGAGTAGTTGCTACATGTTACAATCGGCATTAGAACACATTCAACTCCAATACAATCAACACTTACATATATTTACTGATGGTTCAAAAAAAGATCTCGATTGTGCATCTGGCGTTGTAATTCCAAGTCTAAACATTCAAAAAGATTATAAAATCTCAAACGGTACTATTTTTAGAGCTGAGTTACTAGCAGTTACAAAGGCTTTAGAACTTCATGATAAACCTCCCTCTCAAAGTGCGATATTTTCTGATTCCTTTTCTGTCTTACAAAAAATTCAAAAGGAAAATAATGACAAAGAATTATTAGATTTCCGATATCTTATGTATCAGTTTAATCTTATGGGTGGTGAGGTTGTTTTTTGTTGGATTCCAGATCATGTGGATATTATAGGAAATGAAATGGCTGATAAATTGGACAAAAGATCAGTAAATAAAACATTTTATGACATTCATTACCCTTTTACCACTTCTGATATTACAAAACATATCAAAGATGTTATTTTTACAATATGGCAAGACAGATGGGAAAATTCTCAAACTGGTAGACTGGTAGACATTAATGCACCTTCTGCATACTCACCTTGAGAAACCAAAGACTCATGCTCAGGTTATATTTGTGGACTTTTCATCTGCTTTAACAACATGCGACCTAAGATTCTTGCAGATATTTTAGCCAATGAATTTTATCTTAATACAGGTATTATTTACTGGATCATGGACTTTCTTAACAGTAGAGTCCAGCAGGTCAGAGTGGGCTCATTTCTGTCTGATGTGATGACAACATCCACAGGTTCCCCACAAGGATGTGTTTTATTGCCTTTATTATTTATCTTATATACAAATGCATGCACTAGTACTTTACGAAACAGGCATTTTATTAAATATGCGGATGATACTGTTATAGTGAGCCTTCTACAGGAAGGGGAGATAGATCATGGGCCAGTTTTAGACTTCTTTTGAGAATGGTGCAATAAGTCTCACTTAATTTTAAATACCAATAAGACTAAAGAAATGTCCATAGATTTTAGAAAGTCACAACAATCCACCAACACTGTTATTAATGGGGAGACTATTCAGGTTGTCACAAACTACAAATATCTTGGTGTTGTGCTCGATAATAAGCTTAAATGGGATTCATGGACGGATCTTCTGTACACTAAGACACAGCAAAGAATGTACTTTTTAAAGAAATTGCTTGTTTTTAATGTTAATAACAAAATGCTCCAAATATTTTATACTGCTTTTATTGAAAGTGTTTTAACTTGCTGGATCATCTGCTGGTTTGGAAACGAAGTAGCTAGACGTCCAGCTGGTTTGGCCATACCCAATGGTGCATAGTGCATTGTAGGCGTGATGAATGTTATGTTATTTTTGTTGGTGTCTGATGTCTGTACTATGTGTTGTGTTATATGTTTGACGTTCTGTCATGAAGTGCCTTGTGATTGTGCTGCAATCCCAACTGCCCCTCGGGGACAATAAAGTTATCTACTACTACATGATGACATTTATAAGTTTATTATTGAAAAGAAATAAAAAATTTTATTTTGGGGGAAAAAAAGAAAGTCATATTTAGTGTGTGTGATTGGTCAAAATATGAGAACTAGTAGTTCCAATCCTTATAGGATGCCAAAGCACTTCGAGTGGGAGCATCCCTAAAAGAAGCTCAAGCTCAACCTGTCTTGCCTCTGTTGCCCTGTTTGCTGATCCTTGCCTGCTATCTGACTGTACTTCCTGTCTCACGATTTGGCTTTGTTGCCAGTTTGTGTCCCGCTCTCACCTGCACATACATCTGTAAGTGCCTGCACTCTGACAGGATACTTCGCCTATCATGGATGTAGCAGAAGAGGAGAAGCAAACTGCACTGAACGCACAAGGACGACTTCAAGGAGAACATCAACAGATGCTTGCAGACCTCAACACCCAAATGGCGCAATTCGCAACTGTGAGGGTGCAGGCCTTCCTAACGTGGCCTGAGTCTTCTCCCAGTCCTGTGTTGCAACTCCCCATTCCGGAAAAATATGCCGGGAATGCAATCGCCTGTAAGGGATTCTTACTTCAGTGCTCATGTACTTCTCTGCTATGCCTAATCTCTCCAACAAAAACAAGATTGCTAAATTTCTGTCATTTCTCACTGGCAAGGTGTTACAATGAGCGTGCACCATTTGGAAAAATGGCAGTGAGTATACGACTTCATATGAATGTTTCCTCACATTGTTCAAGAGTGTTTGACCACGAACCTGAGGGAATTGAAGTCGGAGAAAGTTTGGTCACCATATCACAGGAATCCAGAGGAGTTGCTGAATATACTCTGGACTTCAGAATGCTAGTGGCAGCCAGCTGATGGAATGATCCAGCATTGAAAGCTGTATTTTGCCAAGGTCTTCATCCAGAGATTCTCAGTGAACTGGCATGTAGAGATGAATGACTAACACTGGACTTTTTGAGGGCACTGCTGGCCTGTTAGGGCGGAACAGTATCCATCCCACTCGGGAAGGTGCTGCTCTCATTTCCTGCAGTATAGCTCATAGTCTCAGAACAGGCTTAGTTAATTTCTGACAATCCAGAGCCAAGGCCAGGGAGCAGACGAACAGGCTAAACCGACTGTCTGCTAGCTGCACAGAGTTGTCACTCAGGGTCCACTACATCGAGACTGTATCTGTTCCCTGAGCTCAACAAAAAGGTAGAAATGTTCAGAGAGTTTGTTCCAGTAACCTAATCAATATAAAATTAGATCATACTGACTGTACAGCCGCTGCCAGCACCTTTGATCTAAACGTGGGGCTATTAAATATTAGATCTCTTACATCTAAAGCACTAATGGTTAATGAACTCATTACTGATCAGGAGTTTAATGTACTGTGTTTAACTGAAACATGGATTAAGCCAAATGAATATATAACATTAAATGAAGCGAGTCCTCCTGGATACAGTTATATACACCAGCCTCATCTAACTGGCAGAGGAGGAGGCGTTGCGGTTATTTATAATGATTGTCTAGGTGTAACACAAAAACCTGGGTATAAATTTAATACATTTGAAGTTCTTCATACGAATATAATGTATGTAGCCTCAAAAATACAGTGGCATGCAAAAGTTTGGGCACCCTTACTGAAAATGTATGTTACTGTGAATAGTTAAGTGAGCAGAAGATGAACTGATCACCAAAAGCCATAAATATAAAGACGACACATTTCTTTTCAGCATTTTCTGCAAGATTTGTGTATTATTTTTGTTTTGTACAATTGGAGAGTGAAAAAAGAAAAGGAACACCATGCGAAAGTTTGGGCACCCCAATACAGTTGAGTTCTCAGGTAACTTTTACCAAGGTTCCAGACCTTAATTAGCTTATTGAGCTGTGGCTTGTTCAAATTCTTCATAAGGAAAGGTCAGATGATGCAGATTTTAAAGCTGTATAAATTCTCTGACTCCTCAAACTTGTCCCTAAAATCAACAGCCATGGGCTCCTCTAAGCAACTCCCTCGCATTCTGAATAATAAAATAATTGATACTCACAAAGTAGGAGAAGGCTACAAGAATGTAGCAAAGTGTTTTCAAGTAGCTGTTTCCTCAGATCGTAATGTTATTAAGAAATGGCAGTGAAGAGAAACAGTGGAGATCAAGGTGAGGTCTGGAAGATAAAGAAAACTTTCTGAAAGAACTGCTCGTTGGATTGCTAGAAAGGCAAATAAAACCCCCTGTTTGACTGCAAAAGACCTTCAGAAAGATTTAGCAGACCCTGGAGTGGTGGTGCACTGTTCTACTATGCAGCGACATCTGAACAAATATGACCATCATGGGAGAGTCATCAGAAGAAAACATTTCCTGCATCCTAGCCACAAAATTCAGTGGCTGAAGTTTGCAAATGATCATCTAAATAAGCCTGATACATTTTGGAAACAAGTCCTGTGGACTGATGAAATCAAAATGGAACTTTTTGGCCACAATGTGCAAAGGCATGTTTGAAGCCATAGTTGCAGCCAGTGGCACAGGGCACATTTCATTGGTCAAGGGAAGCATGGATTCGAATAAATACCAGCAAATTCTGGAAGCAAACATCACACCATCTGTAAAAAGGTTGAAGTTAAAAAGAGGACGGGTCCTACAATAAGACGATGATCCAAAACACACTTCAAAATCTACAATGGAATACCACAAGAGGCACAAGCTGAAGGTTTTGCCCTGGCCCTCACAGTCCCCTGCCCTAAACATCATTGAAAATCTGTGGATAGATCTCAAAAGAGCAGTGCATGCAAGACAGCCCAAGAAACTTGTAGAACTGGAAGCCTTTTGCAAGGATGAATGTGTGAAAATCCCCCAGGTAAGAACTGAAAGATTATTAGCTGGCTACAAAAAGTGTTTACAAGCTGTGATATTTGCCAAAGGGGGTGTTACTAGGTACTAACCATGCAGGGTGCCCAAACTTTTGCATACCACTGTAAGTATAGATGAGGCAACAGCTGTTTTTTTCCCCCCTTCTTTCGGCCCATAGACAGAAAAGAAAGAAGGCAGCTTCCAATTTCTTCTTTGTCATCAGGTTTTTGCTTGTGTTTTTTTTCCTTCCCAAAATAATAAAATAAGATTGCTGCTTGTATTAGCACATGAGCTCCAGCGTTCCTGATGGAGTTAGACCAAACATGTCTGATCTACACAGCTACCATCTTAGGCGCATTGTGTTCTTTTCTCCTCGATAAGACTAGTTTCCTGAATATTCCTTGTTGTTATCTGAGTGTCTTTATTGAGTTCAATAAAGTGAAACAGAAGGAGTCAGTTTTAACCAGTAAAACTGAAAGATGAGTGAAGTGAGAGAGAGATTTACATGGAGACGGCTGAGTGATCCTCTTTCTCCCAGAATAGAGCAGCACTTTCACCAGATGTTCAACTTCCTTCAGCCAAACTCACTGAAGCACAACACACAGCACTGAATCTCCAGCTAAACACACTCTCTCCTCACACTGATAATGACTATTAACTCCAATAAAAGAACACACAATGTCCAAAATGAAGCTTTATTTCAGCAGAGCAAAACTACAGGAAGAGCAACAGGACAGTGAAGAGAGTAAAGACAGAAATGTCAGCATTGTGTAGAATTGAAACTCTATTGTAGATGGATGTGTAAGCAGCTGAGTGTTAAATTCTATCTTGGAGCTGTTAGCCTTCACACTGGCTCTTTCTGAACATGACCGGATGATTGACGCCGTCATGGGAGACCGTACAGACAAACTCCTCCCCCTTTTCCCAGAGTGCTTTGCTGAGGGTCAGGGTGCTGCTGCGTGTGTAACCGTCCTTCTTGTGTTCTTCGGTGCTGGTCAGAACCCCGTTCTTCACCTCTGAGCCGTCCACTGTCCAGCTCACCAGCGCCCCCTGTGGAGAGTAGGCAGACAGCAGGCAGAGCAGCGAGGCCGATCCCTCAGACAGCTGCAGAGAGGAGGGAGGGAGCAGAGACACGGAGGGCTTCACCGTGGGACCGGCTGGAGACCACAAACACACAATAAACACACACATTTACACACGCTTACACAACATTTACTCATTACTGCTTCTTCACATTACTGCAGTTCAGTAGAACGACTCAGCAGGAGAACATTTACTCGTTACTCCTTATATTGTGGAGCGACTTGGGCTTTGATCAGCTTTATTCTGGGAGTGGGTTCCAGTCCCCCTAAGCTGTTGTGTTACTTTTACATGGAGTCCTACAGAAAAATAAATACACTGCTGATGTAAATCCACTGATATTCCACAGAATCAGGGCTGGAAAATGCAACATCACACCTTCCCTTTGAGTTTCCTGAGAACAAGATTTACTCGATTACAAATCACACATCTGGCAAAAAGGCTGAGAAATCAGTTCAGTGATGGAAATAACCCCATCACACCACATCCACCTTTCTACACACTGTTTATCTTTGGGTGGAGATTCAGAATCAGGACATCAGTACAATTATGGAAGGCTAACAGGCACAGGATGAAGTTTTATCCCATGTCCTTCACAGCACACAATATGAACTGAAGAAGCTGTGAATGTAAAAGTGCTCTGTTTACTGAGGAACACACTGCGCACTTATTCAGCTCACACTCAACTCCTGACTTCTGCTTTCTTTTAGATTCTTTTTATTTCACTGCAACTGGGTCTCAGTATCAGAAAATACACGACATTCATTATCTCTAAAGTAGAAATACAAACAAACAAACAATGACTCTTGATGATTCCTAAATTATTTACTGTCTCAATAAATGAGTTCAACATCACAAAAAAATCAGTCAGTGATTTTCAATTTGTCTAAGCTTTATTCAATATTCTGATGAATAATGAAAATTAAAATTATTACAGAATTTTAAATAAAGAAGAGAAACTTACTGATGATGAGTTTGGTTCCTCCACCGAAAGTCAACCACAGTGATACATTCTAATGAAGCCGTCGTACAAAAACCTCTGTTACACTCCAGTGACCCCACACACACACACACACACACACACACACACACACACACACACACACACACACACACAGAGAGACACAGAGTTGTGGTGTTTGCATGTGTGTGCTGTGTCACTGCTGCACACACTTTAAGAGCTGTAGTGCTGATCAGAGTGTGTTCAGTCCTTTCAGAGCCACTGACACGCAGCACAATGATGATGGTACTGATTCTACTGCTGGGGACACTGGGACTCCTCGCTCACCGTGAGACACTCTCTTTACTTTTATTATTCAGACAAATCATCACATCACTCTCACACTCACTACTACATTTGTTTCCATTCTTTTAACTCTGCATCCTTTTCTTTAGAGTCCTTTGGGGAAATCGTCCTGACTCAGTCTCCAGGATCTCAGTCTGTTTCTCCAGGACAATCTGTTACTCTCACCTGTACAGCCAGAGTGTTGGCAGTTGGCTCGCCTGGTACCTGCAGAAACCTGGAGAAGCTCCTAAACTCCTGATCTATTATGCATCTAATCGTCAGTCTGGGATTCCAGGTCGTTTCAGTGGCAGTGGATCTGGTTCACAATATCATCTAAAAATCTCTGGAGTTCAGTCTGAAGATGCAGGAGATTATTACTGTCAGCAGGGTTACAGCGGGTACACACAGTGTTATAGCGCCGAACAAAAACCTCCCTCAGCTGTAGAGGAAGTGCTCTGACTCAGAAACACACACTGATCTGAGAACAGCTGCAGAGCTGCTAAAGCTGCACTCCACTGAACATCATCAACTCAAAACCACTACAGCACTGAGCACTTTCATCATTATTAACGCTTTAATAATTTACAATCAATAGTTAATTTATTAAACATGATCTGTTAGTTTCTTCATCATAAGGTAAATGTTATATTTACAACCCCGATTCCAAAAAAGTTGGGACAAAGAACAAATTGTAAATAAAAACAGAATGCAATAATTTACAAATCTCAAAAACTGATATTGTATTCACAATAGAACATAGACAACATATCAAATGTCGAAAGTGAGACATTTTGAAATTTCATGCCAAATATTGGCTCATTTGAAATTTCATGACAGCAACACATCTCAAAAATGTTGGGACAGGGGCAATAAGAGGCTGGAAAAGTTAAAGGTACAAAAAAGGAACAGCTGGAGGACCAAATTGCAACTCATTAGGTCAATTGGCAATAGGTCATTAACACGACTGGGTATAAAAAGAGCATCTTGGAGTGGCAGCGGCTCTCAGAAGTAAAGATGGGAAGAGGATCACCAATCCCCCTAATTCTGCGCCCACAAATAGTGGAGCAATATCAGAAAGCAGTTCGAAAGTGTAAAATTGCAAAGAGTTTGAACATATCATCATCTACAGTGCATAATATCATCAAAAGATTCAGAGAATCTGGAAGAATCTCTGTGCGTAAGGGTCAAGGACGGAAAACCATACTGGGTGCCCATGATTTTCGGGCCCTTAGACGGCACTGCATCACATACAGGCATGGTTCTGTATTGGAAATCACAAAATGGGCTCAGGAATATTTCCAGAGAACATTATCTGTGAACACAATTCACCGTGCCATCTGCCGTTGTCAGCTAAAACTCTGTAGTTCAAAGAAGAAGCCGTATCTAAACATGATCCAGAAGCACAGACGTCTTCTCTGGGCCAAGGCTCATTTAAAATGGACTGTGGCAAAGTGGAAAACTGTTCTGTGGTCAGACGAATCAAAATTTGAAGTTCTTGATGGAAATCAGGGACGCTTTGTCATTCAGATTAAAGAGGAGAAGGACGACCCAAGTTGTTATCAGTGCTCAGTTCAGAAGCCTGCATCTCTGATGGTATGGGGTTGCATTAGTGCGTGTGGCATGGGCAGCTTACACATCTGGAAAGACACCATCAATGCTGAAAGGTATATCCAGGTTCTAGAGCAACATATGCTCCCATCCAGATGACGTCTCTTTCAGGGAAGACCTTGCATTTTCCAACATGACAATGCCAAACCACATACTGCATCAATTACAGCATCATGGCTGCATAGAAGAAGGGTCCAGGTACTGAACTGGCCAGCCTGCAGTCCAGATCTTTCACCCATAGAAAACATTTGGCGCATCATAAAATGGAAGATATGACAAAAAAGACCTAAGACAGTTGAGCAACTAGAATCCTACATTAGACAAGAATGGGTTAACATTCCTATCCCTAAACTTGAGCAACTTGTCTCCTCAGTCCCCAGACGTTTACAGACTGTTGTAAAGTGAAAAGGGGATGTCTCAGAGTGATAAACATGGCTTTGTCCCAACTTTGTTGAGATGTGGTGTTGTCATGAAATTTAAAATCACCTAATTTTTCTCTTTAAATGATACATTTTCCCAGTTTAGACATTTGATATGTCATCTATGTTCTATTCTGAATAAAATATGGAATTTTGAAACTTCCACATCATTGCATTCCATTTTTATTTACAATTTGTACTTTGTCCCAACTTTTTTGGAATCGGGGTTGTACGAAAGTAACTCATCATGAGTGTTATTATCAGATTGTATAATGCTATTAATTATAATGTTAAAAAGAATGAATTGCTGCTCTCATTCATTCATTCAGTCCCCTCCAGAAAATGTCAGTTTCCTTTTCCTCAGTTACTTTTTTTCGAATGTGTTGCAAGTCTGAAACTCAGGAATGGATCTGTTTTAACAAATGAAATGACATTGACCAACAGAACATGAAGTATCTTGGGTTCATTCTGTCTGCAATGAAATACAAGTCACAGTAAATTTAGAAATCACTGCTTTCTGTATTTATTTGCATTTACCATTCAGTCCCAGCTTTTTCTGATTTGGGGTGTAGAATAGACCCTGTGATGTGTTACTTTAATTGTTGTCTCTGTCAGATCTTGATCATAGACTTTTTACAAAACTAACCGTACTCTACCCTCTGGTTTACGTCCCTCCTACACATTCCACCCCACCCATGTGTCCCTACCAGCTTTCGAACCAAACTATGCCCTTGGCTGCAGAGCTGCTCTCCACTGAACCTCATCAAATGTGTTCATGTTTAAAGAAGAATCATTCCTGAAAAGCAGAAAACTCTTCATCAGCTGTTCCTTCTGTGATGAAAAGTCTACTGATGTGTCTGATCGTATCTGATGATTTCCACCTTCTGCTAAGAGCAGCTTTAAGACACAATCCAGTAAGTAATCATTAAATAATATTCAGTATTAATACATTGGGCGGCATGGTGGTGTAGTGGTTAGCGCTGTCGCCTCACAGCAAGAAGGTCCGGGTTCGAGCCCCGTGGCCAGCGAGGGCCTTTCTGTGTGGAGTTTGCATGTTCTCCCCGTGTCCGCGTGGGTTTCCTCCGGGTGCTCCGGTTTCCCCCACAGTCCAAAGACATGCAGGTTAGGTTAACTGGTGACTCTAAATTGAGCGTAGGTGTGAATGTGAGTGTGAATGGTTGTCTGTGTCTATGTGTCAGCCCTGTGATGACCTGGCGACTTGTCCAGGGTGTACCCCACCTTTCGCCCGTAGTCAGCTGGGATAGGCTCCAGCTTGCCTGCGACCCTGTAGAACAGGATAAAGCGGCTACAGATAATGAGATGAGATTAATACATTGTTTATTATCTGCAAAGTAAACCCACCAACCAGCCTCCTTTTCTCCCTGAACTTGATCAAATGCAGACTGTTGTACAGTGATGTGGTCACTAGATGGTGCTGTAACAGAACTGGACTCATGTTGATTGGTTCCTGTGATGAAGAGAAGCTGGATTGGGGATTTGAACATATCCTTGGCTGTCTCATAAAAAAATAAACTCATTTTACATTTTTTTTTCTGTTTTGCAAAATATTTGTCCAGTTAATAAAATCTTCAGTATGTCCCAAGGATGCATGTCTGAGTCCGAGTCCATCTCCAACGTGCAAGCGAGCTTAATGAGACTTAACTAACTAGCTAGACTCGCTTAAATAGACTTAACAAGACTGTAACATACACACAGCACTCCTGCAGGCCTATTCTTATATTTGTTGTTTGATTAAGACCTGCTTTAGTAGATCAGATTATGGAGGTTTGTTCACTCATGAAGAATTGTTGAAAAGGAGAACTGAGTTGCATCTATAAATCCATCCCCCCAATAGCTGTAAAATGTCCCCCAACCCACCTAGCTGAATAAAAGAAGTCTTGAGCAGTGAAACCCACAGAGAGATCAGTGACGTGAGAGAGAGATTTACATGAAGATGGCTGAGTGGTTCTCTTTCTCCCAGAATAGAGCAGAACTTTCACCAGATGTTTCCATCGAGAGAGGATCCACTTTGCATTATCAGCTCATGCTTCAGTGCTCTGCGAGTGTTTATAGTCCTGTGACTTTAACACTTCATGACTGAGAGCTGCTGCTCAGCAACTTCACCCACAGCAACCATGAGTTTGATCAGCGTCTTCATCTGCACACTGGCCCTCTGCGCTCGAGGTAGGACTTCACTCAATAAAAATGATTTAGCAAGACAGCTAGAAATTATGTGACTTATATTTCTTCTTCATTCTTCTTTTTCAGGATCCCAAAGTCAGGCCATTGTGACTCAGAGTCCTGCAGTGAAATCTGTTTCTCCGGGAGACACACTCACCATCAGCTGTAAAACTAATGTTGCTGTCGATAATGACTGTGATGATGATTATGACTGTTTGTACTGGTATCAACAGAAAGCTGGAGAAGCTCCTAAACTCCTGATCTATTATGCTGGTGAAAGAGAATCAGGTATTCCTGAACGTTTCAGTGGCAGTGGATCTGGAACTGATTTCACTCTGACCATCAGTGGAGTCCAGACTGAAGATGCTGGAGATTATTACTGTCTAACAGATCATTACAACACATTCAAATCGTCACGGTTCACACAGTGTTAGAGCATCGTACAAAAACCCCAGTGATTGTGACGGCTGCAGATGCAGGTGCTGAGGAGGACGATGTGAAACAGCACAATGACACACTGTGGAGGAGAACAAACACAACACACTCACACACACATGAGTAAAATCCAGCTTTCTCAGCTGTGAGAAATTTTAACAGATAGAATGCAACTTAATGACCTCTCTAATGTCCAAGCCATTATGCTTTTTAATCTTCTCCCAGGTGGTACTTCATGGCAGGGTCGTCTGTTGGCCACAGTCATTAAAGCAATTCTAGAAGAGGACATCCAAGAATTTTGTTCACAAACCTCCATTCAGTCTTCCACATCTCCATCCTCTGAACATTTCTTTGTACTGTACATACAGTGGTGCTTGAAAGTTTGTGAACCCTTTAGAATTTTCGATATTTCTGCATAAATATGAGCTAAAACATCATCAGATTTTCACACAAGTCCTAAAAGTAGATAAAGAGAACCCAGTTAAACAAATGAGACAAAAATATTATACTTGGTCATTTATTTATTGAGGAAAATGATCCAATATTACATATCTGTGAGTGGCAAAAGTATGTGAACCTCTCGGATTAGCAGTTAATTTGAAGGTGAAATTAGAGTCAGGTGTTTTCAATCAATTGGTATGACAATCAGGTGTGAGTGGGCACCCTGTTTTATTTAAAGAACAGGGATCGATCAAAGTCTGATCTTCACAATACATGTTTGTGGAAGTGTATCATGGCACGAACAAAGGAGGTTTCTGAGGACCTCAGAAAAAGCGTTGTTGATGCTCATCAGGCTGGAAAAGGTTACAAAACATCTCTAGAGTTTGGACTCCACCAATCCACAGTCAGACAGATTATGTACAAATGGAAGAAATTGAAGACCATTGTTACCCTCCCCAGGAGTGGTCGACCAACAAAGATCACTCCAAGAGCAAGGCGTGTAATAGTCGGCGAGGTGACAAAGGACCCCAGGGTAACTTCTAAGCAACTGAAGGCCTCGCTCACATTGGCTAATGTTAATATTTATGAGTCCACCATCAGGAGAACACTGAACAACAATGGTGTGCATGGCAGGGTTGCAAGGAGAAAGCCACTGCTGTCCAAAAAGAACATTGCTGCTCGTCTGCAGTTTGCTAAAGATCACATGGACAAGCCAGAAGGCTATTGGAAAAATGTTTTGTGGATGGATGAGACCAAAATAGAACTTTTTGGTTTAAATGAGAAGTGTTATGTTTGAAGAAAGGAAAACACTGTATTCCAGAATAAGAACCTTATCCCATTTGTGAAACATGGTGGTGGTAGTATCATGGTTTGACACTGTTTGGCTGCATCTGGGCCAGGACGGCTTGCCATTATTGATGGAACAATGGATTCTGAATTATACCAGCGAATTCTAAAGGAAAATGTCAGGACATCTGTCCATGAACTGAATCTCAAGAGACATTTGGTCATGCAGCAAGACAACGACCCTAAACACACAAGTCGTTCTACCAAAGAATGGCTAAAGAAGAATAAAGTTCATGTTTTGCAATGGCCAAGTCAAAGTCCTGACCTTAATCCAATCGAAATGTTGTGGAAGGACCTGAAGCGAGCAGTTCATGTGAAGCAACCCACCAACATCCCAGAATTGAAGCTGTTCTGTACAGAGGAATGGGCTAAAATTCCTCCAAGCTGGTGTGCAGGACTGATAAACAGTTACCGGAAACGTTTAGTTGCAGTTATTGCTGCACAAGGGGGTCACACCAGATACTGAAAGCAAAGGTTCACATACTTTTGCCACTCACAGATATGTAATATTGGATCATTTTCCTCAATAAATAAATCACCAAGTATAATATTTTTGTCTCATTTGTTTAACTGGGTTCTCTTTATCTACTTTTAGGACTTGTGTGAAAATCTGATGATGTTTTAGGTCATATTTATGCAGAAATATCGAAAATTCTAAAGGGTTCACAAACTTTCAAGCACCACTGTAAGTAGGATGGTGCATTGTGTCTGTGTGTCAAATACTGTGGTTAGGTCCCATTATAGTTAAGTAGTGCTGTCTGCTACCTTTAGAACCCTCAGCCATTGAACAGTTCCATCATGTTCATGTGACAGAGGGGGTGTGGTCAAGCTTCATCTGTGGATGGAGAGAGGAGGTGGGTTTTCCTTCCAGTAGAGGCCATGAGCCTGAGAGATATGGAGGTGGTGGAGCTTCCACACAAGACACACAAAACTTAAAGTACAAGTCTAACGAAAATTACATCATAAAATCCTGGGTTTTCTGTGTGTGATATGCTCAAATACGTTGTAAATCCAACGATGAATAAAAAAAAAATTGGTTTGAAAAATAATGTTTTGCATCTGAATACTGTTCCAAAAATCGCTAAAATCTTGTCTGCCATTATTAGATCACAGCGATTCACAGGTCAGCAGCGCTGCATGTGTAACATCACTACCACTGCCTTCTTTTCTGTCCACACAGACTCTGTACTATTCTCTATAATGGCGTGCGTTCTTGATACTGATTCTTTTAAAAAAGACACAAAAGTTCTTCAAATTCATCCATGATCTTTAGTTGGTTTTCTGAGGAAGATTTAGAACCTACAGCCACAAAGAAAGAGATGGACGAATCTGCAAGCCAAGTCGCTCTTGAAGAAGAAGAGAAACAACTGCTCCAGTGGTTTTCTGGAACCCAAGAATTTAATACATGGCACAAATCAAAGGTTTTTTTTTTTTTTAACTGTGTTCAACTTTCACAGTTATGATAAAGCAGTGTCTCTTTGTAATTATGATCTCTGTATCCTCACTTGGTAGGCACGAGGCTAAATAATGGCAATAAATAGTCACTTTCACTTTCAGTGCTGGAGCCAGCAGGAGCAGGTGGCGCGTTGTGCCATACGCATTGTGCACAGCAAGTGCACAGCAGCCAGGAATATGTGAGGATTCACCTCCAAAACTAAGCTGCTCATTAAACTACAACCTTTCTGGTTCTAACAGAAACAATTAGGATCATGTAGACCCTTTCTATTTTGTGCTACAATGTTAAGTATAGTGTGTGTGTGTGTGCGCGCATGTCTGTGTGTTGGGGGCGGGGTCAGTGCGCAATTACCATTATTTATTTTGTACTAAAATTACCATATCTTTGCAACCATAAAGATTTTTTTTTCAAAATTCCAAACCCTATGATCTTCTTGTGGTGTCCCTTTACAGAGAGCTGATTTTAAGGTGAATTGAACCTGTTTGAAATTTGAAGGTAAAGTCCCTACAATAATTCACAGAACTGGCGTGAAAACAAATGCCATTGCAAGATTAATTTATAATTTATACTTTATCACTCTGTGATAAACTTCCCTGTGTATTTCTGAATCTTGTCATTGCCTTTTTGTCCACTGAAACACGTGCAACATTATATTGCATCTAAAAACCATGATTTCAATAAAAAATTAATGCACACGTCGTCCTGTTATCTCTCTCAACAAACTCCTCTTTTTTGTTTTTTTTCTGTATTTATAGGCTCTGAAAGAGATTCTCTCACAACATGAGAAAAATGTCCGCTGTTCAATAAATACTGTATCTTCAGATACTATTAACACATCATATCCATATTCCATCAAATACTGCCTGTCAACAAAATAAACTGTCTAAACAACTGCTCTCTTCTCCTTTCGGTATTTCATCTGAGTGTGCTATAGCTAAAACAGCTGGAGCATCTGTGTCTACTGTAGTACAAATAGCAGCTCCTCTTTCTTCAAATACTGCATCAGGCACAAATGGAAACAGCCTTTCCATCCTCTCCTTCAATGATTGCCTCAGAATTTTCAGAAAAAAATAAATAACGGTAATTGCGCGCTGACCACTCCAGCACCACATATTGCTGTGCACACACACACACCTCTACTTAACATTGTCGCACAAAATAGAAAGGGTCTACATGATTCTATTTGGTACCATTAGAACCAGAAAAGGTTGTAGTTTTATGAGTGACTTAGTTTTGATGGTGAATCCGAAAAGGACCTTGTCTTATAAGGACAAGATGGCAGCGCGCACGTATGCAGCGACTTTGCTCTGGTGGATTTTTGTTATGTTTTTGTTTGTGAGTGTGTTGGTCAGCAAAATCACATACAGCCAATGATATCTTTTAAGGATTGGAATGCCATGTAGTGCATTAAACTTTACCTTGAACTTTTAACACGCTGGGATCCAGGTGGATCACTATACCAAGAAACAGATGCAGGAGGCGGTGCAGGGAAAGGAGACAGAAGCGGGGCTGCTGACCTGGTGTGCTAACTAGGTGAAGACGAGTTCCATTCATGCCCACTCTGCCCAGCATCTACCTCACAAATGCCAGATCCCTTGGCAATAAGATGGACGAACTGGAGCTGATCACCGTGGCATAGAGGGAAGTACAGGACTGCTCAGTAATGTTTATCACTGAGACCTGGCTTCACACTGGGATTCCCAATGAGGCTATTCAGTTAGCAGGCCGCACAGCGCACCGGGCTGATAGGACAAGCAACTCCAGTAAGAGCAAGGGAGGGGGAATGTGCATATACACCAACAACCAGTGGTGTACAAATGCAACCCTCATAGGATACACATTGTTCAGCAGATGTCGAGTACATCACTGTGAAATGTTGGCCATTTTATCTGCCACAGGAGTTTATAGTGGTTATCATGATGGCTGTATACATACCACTGAACACTAACACTGTGTTGACACTGGACATCCTGCTAACTGCCTTTAGCATATCACAGACTGCTCATCTGGATGGGATTTTTGTAATAGCTGGGGATTTTAACCAAAAGAACCTGAGGTTTGGCCTCCCTAAATTGTACCAGCATGTGAACTGTACTATGAGAGGTTCAAACACACTGTATCATGTCTACACCAATGTTAGGGATGGATATACAGTCTCCTCTCTCCCCTACTTAGGCCTGTCTGACCACCTGTCCCTGTTTCTCAAGCCGGTATACAGACCTCTCATTAGTATATCAAAACCTAGTGCGAAAATCATAAAAACATGGCCTGAGCGGGCTTCATCTCAACTTCAGGACTGCTTTGGGTGCATATGTTGAGACTTATTTGCACAACAAGATATTGATGACTACACATCCACTGTCCTGTCTTATGATAAGTACTGTGTTCACTGTGTTTCAGTGGATAAACATATCAGGACCTTCTGAACAACAAACTGTGGATGACAAAGGATGTCAAACATCTACTGCTGGATCGCAACTCTGGCTTTAGATCTGGTAACAACGATCTCTACAGCACTGCCAAGACTCAAGAGAGCCATCAGGAGGGCCAAGCAGACTATAGGCAGAGGATAGAGGGATACTTCAGTGATGAAGACCCACGGTGGACATGGCAAGGCATTCAGAATCTCACCAAGTACAAAGGCAGAGACGATACAACAACAAGCAGCAGTGATTCTCTTGTACAGGAGCTGACTCATTTCTTTGCTCAATTTGAGGTGGAAGATGCAGAGACTAGGAAGAAGCTGATACCAACATCGGTCAACCCGACACTGAATGTCAGTATACTGATGATGTCAGGAGAGTGCTCCGTGGTGTGAACACCAGGAAAGCTGCTGGTCCCAATGGTATATGAGTGAGAGCACTCAAAGACTGTGCAGACCAACTGGCAGAGGTATTCTGTAAAATCTTCAATCTCTCCCTGTCTCTATGCGCTGTCCCAAAATGTCTGAAGTCTGCCACTATTTTGCCCATACCTAAGAAGGCATATATTAGCAGCCTACATGACTTCAGAGCAGTTGCTCTTACCCCCACTGTTATGAAGTGTTTTGAGAAGCTGGTCTTGAGTTATATCAAAGCAGCACTCCCACCCACCCTGGACAAGCACCAGTTCGCATATAGACCAAACAGGTCAATGGAAGATGCCATTAGTACAACACTACATACCACTCTGTCCCATCTGGAACACCCTAAAACATATGTGAGGATGCTGTTTCTGGATTTTAGTTCAGGATTTAACACGATCATACCCAGCAGAATGGAGAACAAACTGCTGGACCTGGGTGTGAATCAGCACATATGCAGCTGGATCAGAGACTTTTTAACCAACTGTTATCAGGTTGTCAGGATGGGGACTTATCACTCCTTCTCTCTGACAATAAACACTGGGGCCCTGCAAAGGTGCATGCTGAGTCCTCTCCTGGTTTCCCTTTATACACATGACTGCATACCAACCTATAGCATAAATAACATCATTAAATTTGCAGATGATGCTACTGCAGTGGGCCTGATACATTACGGTGACGAATCCACATACAGGGATGAGGTCCACAGACTAACGAACTGGTGCTCCATGAACAACCTGGCACTCAACATCTCCAAAAACAAGGAGATGATAATTGATCTCAAGAGACAACGTGAAGGCCCTGCTCCCCTATACATTAGGGATGATGCAGTTGAGAGAGTGTCCTCATTTAAATTTCTGGGCACATACATCACACAAGACCTCAGATTGTCTACAAATATCACTTCCCTGGTGAAGAAAGCACAGCAGTGACTGTATTTCCTTCAGACATTGAAAAGACTGGACATATCACATCAGCCGCTTCTTTCATTCTGTCGTTGTTCTATTGAAAGCATTCTCACCGATGGCATGCTGATGTGGTTTGTGAGCTGCACAGCAGCTGACCAGTAGGCCCTGCAGAGAGTAATCACAGCAGCACAGAAAGTCATTTTAACTCCATTACAGACACTACGAGACATTTACAGGACACGGTGCCTCCGCCCAGGGATCCCAGCAGTAATTGAAAAAAATAGAGGAATGTAAAAAACTATCAGCAGGGGTCAAGGGGGCTGCAAGCCCTTTGTGTGGTGCAGGGGCAGCGCCCCTGCTGGGGGTACAGGGGGTGAAGCCCCCTGAAGCTGTTTAGATTTTAACATTTAAAGATGCTATAGAACACATTTTTTACATAGATTTAACATAGAAAAGCAACAGAATTTAACAATAATGTGTATCTATTTGATGCCATATTTTGTAATCAGTGACATAAGTGGCAAAAAAAATTGTTATTTATAAAAATTAGATGAAAATGTAGCTTTGAAGAATATACTTCTTCTAACCCGGACACTGTTCCGCTATCTCTTTTATGGACGATATCTTTTTTCCATGACATATTCAGGGCTATGAAATTGTAAATAAGAAATACGAGGAAAAGGGGGGGTCTGGGGGGCACAGCCCCCCCAGCATAAGCTGGGGGTCTGGGGCCCGCAGGGCCCCAGACACCAAGCCATTTTAGGTGTTATATGGTGTATTCTGAGCATTTCCTGCAAGTAAAAAATTGATCTCAACAAGTAAATATTTGACTAGTCTTGGTCTTCATTTTGCCATATAAAATACCTATCAACAGTTTTCTCTTTTAAAATGAAAGATCCATGTAAAATACCTTGAAATATCTAATAAGTGCCTATGTATTTTATCTCTTAATCAAAATAAAAGTAAAAAAAATGTGTAAATAATTTAAAGAAATGTTAATAAAAGAAAACTTTGATGGGCCTTTCAAAATGACTTTGTGAAAAATCATGCTCAATATTTAAGTGAGATACCTGCTGTCTTCCAAATTACACTTAATTCTTGTATTATGTCCTGGCTTTTTCCAAGAGTCTGTCACAATGTCTCTTGTCTACAGAGCAAAAGTTTAAAAAAACTAATGTTTCTTATCTAATATATTATTTACATCTTTTCTTTTACTTCTGGCTCCTTCTATTCCTCTTTGCATCACTCCCAGCTATTTCTTTCAATTCATCTTTCAGTAAGGCTATTAGTTATTAGTTCTATAGTATTTGCATTCCTCTATTAAAGCTATTTACAAAATATTCATAGTCTGTCAAACAGCATCTAATGAAAGTCTTTTAATTTTCTTTTCTTTAACACCATCTCTTTCAGTTTTGCAAACTTGTTCTTTTTCATCTTTTCCTTCAGTCTGTCTGTGTGTTCTTTTCTAGCCCTCTTTGCATCTCTCTCAAACACCTCCTTAGCTTTCCTTTTTGATGGCATCTTAACTATGTCTGATCTTGCACCCTGTAAGTACAAAATTCACGTACGCGGTGCCAGGTCACGCAATAGCTATTTTTAGCTCTGTCATGCACTCCTGAGTCTCAGTCAAGATGTGTTCCACGCTCAGCTGGCATAAAACTCCGCGAGTTCGGCTGTATTGAGCCGCCAGTCTCGTGCAAGGCGATTAAAACCAACTAGACCCCCCCCCCCCCAATGATTTTTAATGCAAAAATAGACGTTTTGTGAAGATATTTTTCGCGACAGAATCCGTGGAAATTTCACAGCCCTGCATTTTGAATTAAGTTCAACGCATTAGAAACAAAAGCATGAACGGAGTTAAAACACATTTTCTAGCAAATGGGCGCAGCCATATTGTTTTCTCGTTCTATCGCGTACAGTCTCGCGGTATTTACATCAATTTAACTTCTGAGTGTTCCCGAATGTCAACGAGAACAAACGAAGCTGACAAAAACATCGCTAAACAAGCAAACCAAATCAGAACGTATTCTGCTGGTCAAGAGATTTAAAAAAAAAAAACACCACCACTTTGGCTAGAAAAATAGCGGAATTCCGCTAAATAGCGGACGTCTGGGATCCCTGTCCGCCGCGCAACAAACATCATTAGAGACTTATCACACCCTGGTCATCAACTTTTCATTCTGTTGCCCTCTGGGAGGTGCTTCAGGTCCTTAAAAACTAGCACCTCCAGACTTAAGAACAATTTTTATCCAAATGCTATTCGAGAACAAAACTCTAAGAACTGATCTTTTGGAGTGTGCACCGTTCTTGTGATTGTCCCCTTTTTATGGCTTTATCTCAATTTTTATTTTCTTATGCTGTTTTATTATTATAGTTTTATTTTTTGTTTAATTGTCTTTGGTTTTTATAACCTATTTATGTTTTTATGTCTTTTTACATGATCCACTAGAGGAATTGAATTTAGCTGTATATTGTGCACTGACAATAAAAGGAAATTAAAATTGAATTGAAATTCAAATTGAAGCTGCTGTGTGCTCGGTGCGCACAATGCATATGGCCACCTGTTCCTGCCAGCATCAAAAGTGAAAGTGCCTAATTATTGCCATCATTTAGCCTTGTATAAAACTTCAGAATTGCTATCAGTTAAAAGGATAAAAGACTAAGGACAACTCATAAATTCAAGCACAAGGCTAAACACAAGCTTGACCTTTACTGTGTGGTGAGCTCTTTGGGAAGGCACTTCTGACTTTTGTTTCCAGATCGTAGGAACTGCTCCATGCCCCAGACATCAACTCAGATCCTTCTATGTGAATCTGCCTCACAAATTTATCTATTTCAAAATGTATGGAGCAGACACCAAACATTCCTGTTGGCTTGAAGTTACCTCTCTTTGTCCGTGCAAATCGACCCCATTCATTCCATAAGTGGCCTGCTGACTTTGGGCTATAATGGATCAAAATTCTACTTTTTTTATCAGCTACACTTGAAAAGCCTTGAAGGACAAACCTCTTAGGAGGCATGCTTTGATTTTAGTTTTGTTGTCAAAAAAAAAGTGAAAAACATGCTCCACTTGGCAAAGCAGATGAAGCCGGAAATGCTGTGAACTTTCAAGCATTGCACATATGACATCACTTCCTTTGAATTAACAGGAACACATTTGTGTAATGGCAGACTCAAAGAGACAAACTTTACCAGCTAAATAGATGTTCCCGGTCTGGTGTCAAAATACAATTTAGACAGTAAACTATTTAACATGTCTAGTTTTATAAGGTATAATTTCCGGGGTGATGTCATTTTCATAATAATAGCTCTTTAACATTTTTCTTGATAGCAGGGAGACGGTAATAGTCTTTATCTATCGCTTTATTTGAATTATTTGAACAACCAAAAACAGGGCAAAAATTAACCATATTGAAGACAGACTAACCCGTATTTACACAAAAGACGGTGTCTGTTTGACCCCCAGGTGAAATTATCATGTGACGCGCAAGGGGTCTATTTATGAAGCGGAACGACATGCATGATGTGACCATGTGCGCTGCTACCCACAAAGCCAACAGTGGGGAGTCTGTGCAGCACCGTGTCTGGAACCCTGATGGAACCTGGTCCAAGATGTCATTTCCTGTGTCTGAGCCAGTCATGGAATACAACAAGTACATGGGGGTGGACCCCTCAGACACCCTCATCAAGTACTTCTCAATGGACCACAAGACGAATCAGTGGTATATGAAACTGCACATCTTTGACATTGGGGTGGTGAACAGTTTTAGGGTGTTGTTTTTTTTTTAACTAACGATATCATCAATGAGTCTGGGAGTGGAAAATTAAGAATATCTGACTTAAAATTTGTGATTGACTCGAACCAGTTAATGCTCGTTGGTGACTCACACCCATCTTGTGTCTCCAGAGAAGTTTGCATAGTCATTAATGACTGACTGCAGTTATAAGTGGCTATCAGTGTAAACGAGGCAACAGCCTGTTTTTATTCCTTTCTGCCCATAAACAGAACAGGAAGACATCAGTTTCCAGTTTCTGCTTTGTCATACATTTTTCCAAATAATAAATGAACATTACTGACTGTATTACCACAAAAGATCCAGCTTTCCTGATGGAGTCACACCAAACATGTCTGATCTACACAGCCACGGTTTTGGTCCCATTGTCTTCTTTTTTTAAATGATGGCGAAGCAGGCCCTCAAATATCTTTAACAGGCTTTAAAGGAATAATCCGGAGTGAAATGCTTTTTAGGGCTGTGTTTTGAGAAAGTTCGTTTTTTGTGATTTAAACCAAAAGCACTAACATGGCAGTGCGAGGGGCATGTCATTTCGCCAATACAAAATGCTGTTTTTAAAACCATTGCCAAGGTCTAAACAACATTACACTTCAGTGGAAGTGAGTACAGGGTTCCTACACACAAACCAAAGTGTCCCTGGCTCTGTAAGTGTACGGACAGATCGTCTAGAAGACTGAATACAAAACGTACCTTCCCGAAAGTAGTTGTTCTCCAGACGCCATCTTCAGGGGACAGTCCATAAAAGTCGAGTGCTGAGTGCAGAGCTAAATCCTCTGGAAATGCACAATTTTGTAGCATCACATGACCTCCCATTCAAAATTCCAACCCGCTTGGACTATAATGTTGTTCCATGCGGTTTCCTTTTAATTTCGAACTAAGCACTAGACTGTGTTTCCATAAAATGCTACAAAATTGGTTCTCAAACTTCTCCCTGTCCATGCAGGGCTCGCCGGTGCTGCTACCATCATCCTCATCAGACTCTTCCTCCTCCTCCCCCTCTGCTCTTTCAGGCTGGGTTACTTCACTTTTGTTCGCTTCTTCTTGGGTCCCATTTTCTAAACTTTAATCTGAAAATTGTGACGAGTCATGGAATCCACGGACACATGTCAGCCGAAACGAATCCGAGAAAATCGCAAAAGAAGCATTTTTTTTTTTTTTTAATTTAATGCTTCTTTTGCGATTTTCTCGGATTCGTTTCGGCCGACGTGTCCGTGGATTCCATGACTCGTCACAATTTTTAAACTTTTCCCACAAAATATCCAATGTTCTTCAGTTGAAAAACAGATGCAGAATGCTGCAGACATGCTGGTTTTATACCCACTCCTGGCTTGCATCACATGCAAGTTATGAGCAGTGTTGGGCACGTTACTTTCAAAAAGTAATTAGTTATAGTTACTAGTTACTTTTCTCAAAAAGTAACGGAGTTAGTAACGGAGTTACTTTGTCATAAAAGTAACTAATTACCAGGGAAAGTAATTATTCCGTTACATTTTGTGTCCCCCCACCAAAAAAAAAAAAAATAAATTAGTGTAATCATAATAAAAGTGAATGTTAAATGTGTTTAATGACTGAAATGGACACTTAACAGAACCAGTTAGTAACGTTATCTACACTATATTAATATTTTTGTGGGACAATGTGAGATAAGACATCTATCAAATGTAATATATTTTTGTAGTTATTAAAATTGTTACTAATTACTGGCCACTGATGAGGACAAACGCTTTGTTCCTCAACATAATGTGCATTGCACGTAGACATTTTTGCCTTTTATTTCAAGTAATGAAACGTAATGCTGTATTTCCAGTGTGAAAGCGCAGTGCTGGGCTGACCGCTCGCCATCGTTGTGTCTTCTGATTGAAAGAGTGTGCAGTAGTGCAATAGTGCAGGAGCCTACCTACATATGTTGTCCAAATCTACTCTGACTGGCTGACTATGCCGTTGTCTCGCGTCTCCCCGCCCCACACTAAAGCAGAGTAAAGAAAGGCTGAACGAGCAGCGTGCTAGATGAAAACAGCTTTAATAAAGTAACGCAGAGCATTTTATTGTAAGTAACGGGAACAGCGTTATAACGATGTAAAAAGTAATTAGTTAGATTACTCGTTACTAAAAAAAGTAACGCCGTTAGTAACGCCGTTATTTCTAACGCCGTTATTCCCATCACTGGTTATGAGTGATTGTAACGTGCTAATCACATGCATCACACACGCTTCATGAGTGCGGCCCGAACTCATAGTGCAGGAAACTGGTAAAATGCAAGTCTCACACACTCCACACTCACTGAACACGCACTGATCACGTGCGTCAGATATACGCTTTCCACGGGCTAACGGTGCAATTTTTCCCATGCCTCGAGGAAGGCATGTGTGCAACCTGTACTTGACAAGTATTTTGCCCGTAATCCTCCCCCAAACATTCCCCCGGGTTCACCAAAACTCTGCAGCACGATGCAAGCTACCGAACCCTGTTACCCGTGCGTGTCCAAAACACTTACGGCGGGTTGTGAGTTAAGCTTAACTAAGAATTAGAGCTTTTTTTTTTCAGAAAAAATAATCCGGAGTTTTTGACCCGCTCAAGACCTTTTAAATTAATTGTAAATTTAAGCTATAAATTTAAAATTAAAGATAAATATTTTGATTTATAAGTTTTATTTCACATTTTTGACATTTTCCAAGCTTTAGTACATACGTCTCATCTCATCTCATTATCTGTAGCCGCTTTATCCTGTTCTACAGGGTCGCAGGCAAGCTGGAGCCTATCCCAGCTGACTACGGGCAAAAGGCGGGGTACACCCTGGACAAGTCGCCAGGTCATCACAGTTGTACATATGTATATAATTATTCTTTCACTAAAATCTAAAGTTACTTAAACCCATGTACTTGTGTTTAGTGCCTCCTGAAAAAACCCTAGAACTTCTGATGGCCCAGATTTAGTCTAGTTGTGTGACACCCAGTTGCACATCTAGACAAGCGTTACAGAGATAAATAGTTTCTGATGAGATTCGTGCAACTCTGGTTGACCACGCCCTTGTCCATGGGGTGTAAACGAGGAAAGCTTGGCAGAGAGTGCAGCCGCTTCTGAGCCAATTCACGGTAGCCTCTATAATCCGGACCTTCAGAGAGGAAAACCGGGAGGGAATTTACACACTGCTCTCTCCTGTAACTCTGGACTGTTACAGCACAGATATGTCCTGGAGCTGTTTGCTCTATTGTACTGTATGCTATCTGAAATGCATTGTATTATTATACTTCTGTTTTTGCAGAACTGAGAGACGATCACCTAATGGAGGCTGAAGATGGATATATTCAGAAGAGCAAGAGATGGAACTCATCAACATGATCATAGATCATCAGGGAATATACCAAGGTGGTGATGCAGTCAGCGTCTCAACGACAGACCGTGTTCTTTGATGGAACAGGCTGAGGATGAAACAGGCCTATCGTCTTCTTTTCAAAATGAACTCTGATAGAGTCAAAGACCAGCGCTTGGAATATGTGCGAGTATGGTTTCTCAGACTGTAACAGGTCTTTGCAGAGGCTCCAACCAAGCTCAGTGAAAGAGAGGGAGATCTCCCTACATTCACGCCAGAAAATAGGGAGAATTTTTTAAACCTTGAATGACGCACACAAAGCTACAAGAAGATGCTAAATGATACACATAACGGTAAAAATGATTTAAAATGTACAAACAAACAAGATTTCTGTATCAAAATAACATCTATTTATTCAAATTGTGTTATTTGTCAGTTGGGTGAAGTACAATCATATTAAGGAGGAAGTACTAAAACCTTGAAAAAAATAAATTGTAAATAAAAAAATTCCAAAACAAAACAATTAATCTTTTTGAAATTTAGAACGATGATAAAATAATATCAAGAATCAAGTTTATAACAGCATTAGGAGATGAATAAAACAATGTAGATGGATCACTGTAATTGCATAATTAAGTTTACTCATTGCAGTTACTTTTTTCAGTCACAGAGTTTCAGTATCACAGTCGATTTATTCAGGAACTCTCTTCTCCATAAACTCAGTATCAGTGTTGCATAGTAACAAAGTAAAAATACTTCACTACTGTACTTAAGTACATTTTGGGAGATTTTGTACTTTACTTGAGTTTTCAAATTTTTGAGAACTTTCACTTTTACTTCACTATATTTTTTAACTTAATTGCATACTTTTACTCCGATACATTTTCAAAGAGCCATATATGCCACTTTTCCACTACAAACGCGGCTGAGTCGGGCTGAGCCGTGCTGTGCTGAGTTGGGCTGAGCCGTGCCGTGCTGAGTTGGGCTGAGCCGTGCCGTGCTGAGTTGGGCTGAGCCGTGCCGTGCTGAGTTGGGCTGAGTCGAGCTGAGCGGGGCTGTTGGAGTTGCATTTCGACTACAACCATGCTGAACCGTGCTGGCTGGAAGTGGGTGGACACATTGGGTGGAGTTAGCAAAAGTGGGTGGACGTCATGTGATGTTGTTAAGCAGCGCAAACAGTGACATCAGTGAGCTTTTAAGCGGTAGTCTCACAACCCGGATAGTAAACAATAAACATGGAGGACATGGAGTCGTTAGTGTTGCTGGTCTTGGTGCTGTGGCTTGTTGTCACCGACAATGCCAACAGATACTGGCAAGAGAGTATAGATGAGGCGAGGCGCATAAGGCTTCAGAAATTCTCGTAATTCGTAATTCTTCTTCTTCCGGGTTTACAGTGTTTACAGATCCCAGCGTGCTCGCGGGGCGTGTGTGGGCGTGTGAGGACACTCCTCCTCACCAATCAGTGCACAGGGGAGTGTCTGCTCACGCCCCCAGCCTCACTCGGCACGGTTTGGCTCGCTTCAGCCCCACTCCAAAACGGTGCGAGTTTTAGGGGCTAAGCAGGGCTGAAGCGAGCTGAGTCATGCTGGTTCTTTGGTAGTCGAAACGCGAGCCGTGTCAGGCTGAAGTGAGCTGAAGCGAGCTGAAGTGAGCTGAAAAAGGGTAGTGGAAAAGGGCCATTAGTTACTCATTACAAAAAAAGAAAGGAAAAAAAAAACGTGTTTTAACCCCACTGACTGCAACGAAGTCAGGACGTGCCTGGGCTTGTTCACCACTTGCGCATGACAACCAATAGGCTACACCTGTTGGCTTCACGCAGTAAGCAGAAAGCTAGCTTCACAATCAACAGCCCTGATGGAAGAGGAGACAGAGACAGCAGCTACTTCAGCTACAAATGAAGAGGAACCTGATGATGAGCACCCCTGGCCATATTTGAACACAATGTTCTCTTATGTTGATGTGAAGGATTCATCCTATCGAATGAAGTGCCTCTTATGCCTTCCAAAAAACATGGACATTCTATCTTATAGAAACTCCCTGTCCAATCTAAAGAAACACATCGAGGTAAGTTCTAGGTTTATGAAATTGTTACAGTATATTCCCATTTCAGCAACCATAGTATGAATATTCTAGACACAATTGTGAAACCTTGAGCATTCCTGTTTTGAAGCTTTTGAAGATGAACAGAAAGTTTTACAGTTTCAAGTGATGGCGGGGGTTATGTGCAAGGATGACCTCAAAGGAGGTTTAAGTTAGAGGGGAAGAATAAAAAGGTCAAGGGCAAAAGTGTGTATTGGGGATGGGTAAGTGGGGCTTGAATGTGCAAAAAGAAAATCTGTTGGTACTATGCATGGGCGTCGCCACTATACAAAGTGAAGGGGATGTGTCCCCTCCACATTTCAAAATTGCTTGTTTCGACCCCTCCACATTTAATATAAAATATTAGTTCACCCTGTGGTATATCGTGAAAGAATCCATTCCACTTAAACGATAGGAGAATTCACATGTCACTGGAAATCCGCTCCGGGATTTGCCTTCAACTCACTGTAGCCTAGAAGCATAACGTTAGACCGGCAGCTTCTATTTTTTTTCCAACCCAGTTCAGCGTTCGCATGGAAAGGATAGAATGTAGCGCGATGTGCTATAAATCAGATCGGAATGACGCGACGTTCTTAATCTTAATGCAGAGACGGTTGATAAAAGCTTTTATGTTATTCAGTATCTTTGCTTAATGTATGCTCCTATAGAGATCTTGCAGTCACGTGACCGGAAAGTACACAACCGCCATCGTGTCGGTCAAAAACACCGCTGAATACTGCTGCACTCGTGTACAAAATGGATCAATTTCAACCGACGGACTACACGGCTCATTTTTCTAATGAACAGATAACTAGATATATGTCTAAAATAAACGATCTACAGATTTGTGATCCTTATGGCTTTCCGGACGGAGTTTTCATGACCGGATTTTGAACTGCCAGCGGAATACCCGGACATGTATGATTACATCATCAACTTTCCCTCGCTGTTCAGTGGTGAAGCACTGCGTGCTTATAAATCTCTGGACAGTTATCTTTACAGAAATTCAGGATTTGTCAGCGACTCAGATGTGGCATCTTGTAAGCAAGAAAATGATCCTCACTGGATGGGTAAGTCACTTAAGTATTGAGTATAGCCAGCCAATTATAGAATAAGGTAATTCCAAATCGTCCATGTTGTTTACATGGATCTGGCGTTGGAGAGGTAGAGGCTTGAGTAGCTGTTTTCTGAGCTTAGTCAACAGGCCGGCTCTGCCTGTAGCCTCGCTTTTGCTTCGGCTCCCGGCGCCACCTCCTTCGCTTTGCTTCCGATAACAATCCACGGAGACCCCGCTGGTCTCGCAATCTGGTCTCGTCCAGAATGTTTTTTTTTTTTCTTGTCCAGAATGTTGTGCATGCGATGGAAATCGCTACAAACCATCATTTTCTGCTGGAAACCAATGTCCAGTAAGTCCATACGGTTGTAGTGGATATTGAAGTCCGGTACAGACGAACAACACGCAAAAATACACACAAAGAACATAAAAACCGTGCACAGGTAGGGAGAGCTTGTAGCCGCAGCCGTTGTAGTAGAATTGTATAAAGTAGGGTTTTCCAGAAGAAAAGGTAGAAGTAAAAGCAGAAGTAGAACCAGAAGTAGAAGTAGAAGGCGGAATATGGCGTTTGACTGACATAATGGCGTCTGTCACAATCTGGATCGGCTGTGACATCACATGCAAGATCTCTATAAAGTGTGTTTACTGGCAATGGACATACGGAAATTCTTTTCAAAGAAGCGGAAAGTAAGTCAAAGTTTCCCCACAAGACAGTTTTTTTTTTCCTCCAAAATAAATCTTAATGCAATTAGCAGCTCGTCAACATTAGGAAATCTGTCAGCTAGTTTGATGTTAGCAATCATTTAATCCAAATTCGGTGCTGCTTGACATGAAACTGATCATATAAAATAATTGCATCCAAAAATATTAGTAGGCTATTTGAAGTTTAGTATTCTTTATTTTCTGGATAAAACAATGCTGATAATGAGAAGACCACTGGAAACAACAGCGAATTCCTTTTAATTCCTGCTAATTTCTTGACTGTTTAAAGCTCACTTACTTCAGTTGTTAATAGAAAAAACACAATGCTTAATCCATCTTGATCTCTCTTGACATAGGAGATTGATACTACTGAGAGTGAGTCAGAGGCAGGGCCAGCTAGGGACAGTGCAGAGTGTTCCGTTCCTGAGGTGAGTGATTAAGGTTACTGCAGGGTTTCCAGGCGGCCACCTTGACTAAGTCCCCAGCAAAGATGCATATTTTGTATTGCTTACATGATTTCAAAGGTTGCTTTGCAAAAGTTGTATAGGCTATCTATTTTTTGTGCTTCCCATCATATCACATGAAACTGCACAGCATAACCTTTCCAGTGACAAAAGTAATTTTCTGCGGGGAAACCCTCCACTGGGCACTTGAGTGCATTCAGTTATGTAATGTTCAGTTATCATTTAAAGTCATAATCTAGAGCAGGGGTCTAAATACATTTCAGTAAATATGTAAATAGATTTCAGAACATAGTAACAAACCTGTTGAAAATAATATGAAATTAGATTCAAACATCCTGCTCTGTCTGATACAGAAAGATTATTTCCCAGATTAGAAAATATTTTTATCCTCACAAATTTAGATGACATTTCCACATTTCACAAAGTAGCTCTCAGAAGGAAAATGGGTGGAGACCTTGAGCTTGCTTAAACTGAGCTTTATTTTGTCAGAAAAAAATAATAGGCCTATTTAATGTTAACTTTAATGTGAAACTTTCTAGGAGCAAGAGATAATAGACAGAGATGAGGGAGGGAGAGATATTGAGAGAGAGAGAGAGAGAGAGAGAGCACTTCTGATGAAGAGAGGGATTCCGAAAGGGACGAAGGTGAAAGCCAAGCTGAGAGAAATGAGGGAGAGAGACCGGAAGTGGTGTACTTCAAGCCAAATCATCCTGACCCAAGTGTCATTCCACACCAGCAACTTCCAAATACGACTTTAAAGTTTCAGGAGAGGTGGTTTAGGGACTATCCTTGGCTACATTGTGTGCCCAATGCAGATGGTGTGTTTTGTTTTTATTGCATGGATGCCTTCAAAAAACAGACTAGCCCACTTGCTAAATCCATGGATGAAGCTTTTGTGTCCACAGGCTTTAAAAATTGGAAAAAAGCCATAGAAAAATTTACAATTCACCAACAGAGTCAAGCACACAAAGTAGCCATCACGACACACACATACCAACATAGAAGTGTTGAAACTCAGCTATCCACTGTTAGGGAGCAGCAGCAAAGAGAGGCAAGATCGTGCTTGCTCAAAATAATTAAATCAATTTGTTTTCTTGCTCGCCAGGGTCTAGCATTACGTGGTCATGAGAGTGATGAGGGCAATCTTGTTCAGCTACTTCAGGATAAAGCTGAGGAGGATGATGTGCTAAAGCAATGGCTCAGTAAGTCCATAGAGCACTACACGAGTCCTGAAATTCAAAATTAGATTTTGAATATTATGGCCAATAGTGTTGTTAGGACCATTTCTAGCACTCTACATGAGCTGTCCACATTGCAGTTCTCCATCATTATGGATGGCGTACAAGACATGTCAGGGTGTGAGCAAGAGGCCATATGCCTCCGTTATGTAGATGGTGACCTTCTACCACATGAAGACTTTATTGGTCTGTATGTAGTGTCATCTACTACAGGAAAGAATTTGGCTCGTGTGGCCACTGATGTTCTTACGCGAATGAACTTGCCCTTGTCCTCCTTACGAGGGCAAACCTACGATGGGGCTGCAAATATGGCAGGTGTAGTTAAAGGAGTGCAAGCAGTTTTGAGAGCCTCTCAACCTCTAGCTCTGTATGTTCACTGTGGCCCTCATTGTGTCAACCTGGTAACTCAGACAGCCTGTAACTCATGCCCTGTTGTGACTGATGCACCGGATTTAGTCCACAAACTTGGTACTTTATACCACCAGTCAAGCAAATACAAGACCATTTTTGATAAGATTGCTCAGTCCGAAGAGGGGGGGTTTAAAACTCTCAAGCCCCTGTGCCCTACGCGATGGCTTTTGAGAGTAGCAGCCATTCGGGCAGTGGTAGGACAATATGAGGAGGTTTTGCAGAGTCTTGAGGAAATGGCTGCATCAGGCTCCTCTGACACAAGCACAACTGCACGAGGACTACTGGAGCGGCTTCAGAAGGGGCAGGTTTTACTTGGTCTTTATCTAGCTTCAAGTTCTTGAAGAACTTGAGTGTCTGAACCGCTCCCTTCAGAGCCAGACTGCTAGTGTCCCAGGGATGCTGGCTGCTGTTGACTGTGTCAGAAAAACAATTCAGGTGAAGAGATCTGATGAAAAATTTCAACAGATTTACACAACTGTCTGTGACAAGATAAGAGAGTTAGACATTGAGCCTATCCAGATGCCCCACATCTGCAGACCCCCAAAATGCTACACAGGAAATGCACCTGCATTCAGACCAACATCCACTGAAGAGTATTTCAGAATTGAGTTCTTCAAACTGTTAGATGCAGTTGATGTACAGTTGGCTGAGCGATTTGACCAGGAGAGCTTCCATACTTTCAGTAAGCTAGAGAGGGTGCTTATGTCTGGGAAAGTGGAGGATGTTGTCAGTTGTTACCCAGAATAAATCAGCATTCATTGGAAGTACAGCTGGCAATGTTTAAACTGCAGTATCCTTGCAACACAGTTACTGAAGTAGCTGAGACTCTCAGAAGTATGTTGCCAGAGGTACGTGCCCTATTCACACAAGTAGAGGTCTTGGTCAGGCTCCTTCTTGTTGTGCCATGCTCTTCAGCTGAAGCTGAAAGAAGCTTCAGTGCTTTAAGAAGGCTTAAGACATGGCTTCGCTCCTCCATGAAACAGCAACGTTTGAACAATGTAGCTGTCTGCCATATTCACCAACAAAAACTTGATCAAGTGAACATTAGGGAGATTTGCCAGTCTTTTGTCTCTGCTAATGACAGAAGGCAGCACATTTTTGGAAGCTTTGTGTAATCTGAGCAGGAAGAACTTGCTTTGTTTGGTCTTTGGACCTTATCTGTTATTATAATTATTAATATAAATATTTGTGTTGAGCATACATACGTACAGAACAGTAGTCTAGCCCTAGCATAAAGTTACACTTTAGTGCAAGATTGATTGTTCCCTGTTGTCTAGGCTAAACTCAGTGTGAAATGATAATCAGTTGATCTTGGGGGTCCCCTTCAACTTGGGTCCTAGGCAGTTAGTTGCCTTGTTTGCCTGTCCTGCTGTGATGTTCCAAACCTGTACCCAATTATTGAGGGTTTTTTTGTTTGTTTTTTTGTTTCACAGTAACTTGAAACAGTATGACTTTGTTTTTAAACATACAGTTGAGTGCCTGCAAATCCTGTTTTTAATGGATTTTTTTTTTCATTAGTATGGAAAGGAACATCAGTTCTGCCTGGCATCCAAAGCCACAATAAGTGGCAAGAAACTCTGTCTCTTTCTCTTCTATGTGTGTTTGTGTGTGTGCCCTTGGCAGTTGCTTTTTTTGGCTGTCCTGCTGTGACGAACCAAATTTGTACCTTTTTTTTTTTTTTTTTACTTGACACAGTTATTTGACACAGTGTGACTTTTTGTTTTCAAACATACAGTTGAGTGCCACTATGGCATTACAGTACATCTAAAATAAAAAAAAAGAATACTCCAAATAAAGTAAAATGCACCCATACACTCATTGTTGATCAATTGTGTCACATTCATTTAATGATCTTAGGCATAGCAGTGGGTTTAAAAACAGGCGGATGAATATATTGACTAATTGAATGAATAGGCCTACTTTTTGAATTGTCTCTAAAATAGTCATTGAATTAAGTCACTTTTGTTGGTCAAGTTAGGTGTTTAACAACCTATTAAAATACACCAGAATGCAGGAAATAGCATCTAATTCATAATTTTTTTTTCTAGGGGGAGGATCCCCAGACCCCCCCCCCCCACCAGGTTGTCCCCCCCACATTCAAAATGCCCCTGACGCCCCTGGTGCTATGTTAAGATTTAGTTTATAAGGTGCAATAACGGTAGCAGCTCTTTTTTTGTTTTATATTTTGTCTTGATGGTGTGATGTATGCCTCATTTTCAGTACTATTTTATTTTTCAAAAAAAGGTTTCAAACTGTGGTCACCCTCTTCAGATGCCAGATAAGCTTCAGTTTTCTCCAAATTACTTTTTTCTTTTGATTATTATGACAGCAATTGGTCGTGTATGCACCTCCATAGTTTATAAAGTGCAATAACAGTAGCAGCTTTTTTTTAATGTTTTTTATGTTTTTTTAATGTTTTTTATGTTTACCTCAGACTATAGAGAGACGCTCACCATTGGACCGTCCGAAACCACGACTCTTTCTTGCAAGAAACACGTTCCAGCGCATTTTCCTCCTTCTGGCTACCCTTGATCACGGTAGACTCCGGAAACATGCATGCTTTAACTCAAGCGAGTTCTAAACCGGTTTTCAGTTATTCTTTGAAGACGTACGCAACTGCGAGCAAAAAGCAGTTTATTGGTGCTGAGAAAAGCGGCTGGTCCCTTTCTTAAGCCCATGCACGGTGTTGAAAAGAACTCTTCTTCTCATCAGCTAAGAAGCTTCTAGAAAGAAACTCCTCTCTTCCTCACCGAAGCGCTCCTCGAGCGTACTCTACAGAGACAGAGACTCGCCTTTCTACAGAAGACGAGACTTTTTGCAGTAAGAATAGGCATTGGGCAAAATGATTAAGTCTTAGGAATTAGTTATTCACTTAATGTGAAGTTATATGAAATTAAATGAAGTGTATACACTGAATTTTGGTTCTCTGTCATTTGTTTGTTGATTTAAATTGGTCAATCAATAAGTTTTTGCATGTGCTCTCTCTCTCTCCTTCCTAACATCCTAATTTCATTACTCACACATCTTGACCTCATCAAGATTTCAGTAATTTGGATAATACTATAGAGCTAAGGGTGAGCGGTCTGGAAGAGCCTTTGTCTCCAAAACAGGCCCTGACTGCATGCTTAGCCAGCAAAGCAGAGCTAACTCTTTGTTCTGTAAGGGGACATGTGGCAAGCCCTCCCCCCCCCCCCCTTTGTTTTTTACCAAGAGGTCCTTATCTCGTCTTTAGATAAAAAATCATAAGTCCTGACTTCAATTCAACCTTTATAGTAAATTCTCCTGTGCCTACATTTAAAGCTCATATATATATATATATATATATATATATATATATATATATATATATATATATATATATATATATATATATATACACACACACACACACCAAGGATGACCGTTTGAATGTATTTTAATTGTTAACTTAAATTTTATCTCACACACACATTCTGTTCATGGAAGATTTCATTCTGCTGCCATTCAATTATTCAAATTTCTTTTCTTTTTCCCTTTTTATTTTTACTTTTATCTTTGTTATAATAAACTCTATTATTGGAATTTTGTGTGGTGTCTGTCTGCAGTTTCGATACTTTTGAAGTTGCCCAATCTCTCAAAGAATTCAAAAAGGTGCAGATGATTTGTGTAATATGGTAAGTGATCAATAATAATTTGGAATATACCATAATTTAGCTGTTTGGTAATTTGTTATTAAGCACCAGGATTAATGGAATGATACAGTTGGATGATTCATTTGGATGATTCACTTCAAACGATTCAGTGAGACTGAGTCAAATTAAACGATTCAATGGGATTGAATCCCTTTAATTATTAAAGATTGATCACTTATACCAACCTAAATACACATAATCATTAATTACACCTACAGACTTTTACCAAAGTCATTTTTTGGAAGGGTACCAATACTTTTACTTGAGTGTGATTTCCCAGTACTTTATACAACACTGCTCAGTATTATACTGGACTGTTGCTTTCTTAGCCAAAGAGATCAAGGAGGTACTTGGTTTGGTCTCATAGCATGTGTTATCTGTGTTTATTTTGCAGCACAAGAGTGATGTCAAGGACTCATTACTCAGGGTTGGTCTGAATTTGGTGTCTGTTTTGCCAACCATGTTGAAGACTCTTTCCACAGGTGTCTGGTTGTAGGGTAGAATCAGTCGGATCTTTATCAGGTCTCCAAGGTACTTGTATGTCTGCTGGTCAGCAATGTCTTTTGTTGAGAGTAGTCTGGCCCACCATTCATCCACTTTGGTGTCAGCAGCTGTAAATGGAGGTAGTGAGTTGCTGGTCTGATACAATCTCCAATCATCTACTATACCCTCAGGTTGTTCATCAGTGGCATCTTTCAAGAAATTCTCAGCAACTTTCAGAACTGAAAAAGACAAGATCCATTAGAGGTTTTTCAAATATTGATACCCAGTTTAAGCACCTGGTGAAAAACATTTTGTATTTTAAGTACTTACCTTCTCTTTCTGTCACATCAGTCCTGTGTAATGGATTCAGAATTCTTACTGACTTCAATATTGGGTTTCCAGAGGGAAACTTCTTTAATAAAACCTTTTCCACAGCAGCAACATATGCAGCTCTTACACTCCTGTAAGAGAAAGATTTCACCATTTTCAAGAGAAAAGCACATACTATTATAGGCACAAAAAGTTCAATATTCCAACCTAAAACTTACCTATAGAAACGAGTAATAATTGCAGGATCGCACTCCTCACTGATGGATTCTAAGTATCTGGAAGCTTGTATGCCAATGGTGAGATATTCATCAGATTTCTGCTGTTCTTCACACTTATAATCTACTTTTGACATGTCATCAATATTCACAGCATCCACTTTCATGAAGTTCAGAAGGTAAGCCTTCAAAGGACCCTCTGTTTCTTTCTCTAGCTCAAGTACATGACAGTCATCAGGCTAAAAAGAAAGTAATTAATGATACCACTTTTATTCTAAGCTGAAGTGTAAAGAAGTATGGAGGGAATTAAATGTTATGTGATGATAATCTTCTACCTATAAAGGCAAAGATATACTTACCTGAAAGAAAATATTGAACTTATTCAACTTTGTGAGAGCATACTGGAGAAAGTAATACATGAGCTTCATCTCTTCACTTGCACAGGCATCTGCACATCGTTTGACACGACCAGACTTTTCCTCGCCATCACTGCTGTTAAAGTAAGCTTGTAATGCTGGCCACTGGGAGAGGGTTCTACCAACACATCTTTCCATCGATAGCCATCTTGTTGACACATGTTTAAGAACCTCCTCCATGTCGACTCCTGTGAATATCTGGAACTCTTTATATTCCTCCCTTCTTTTGGAACTGGAAAAAGGCAGCCTTTTAAATAATTGATAATGGAGAGCAAAATTGAAAGACTTAAGCCTCAATGATATTCTACTTTTTTACAAGAATTTGTATAACTGACCTTCCATGAAAATAATAGTAGGTATCAATGAGCAGATCTTCTACTGGTGGGTGGAGTGACTTAATAAGACTGTTGGCACAGAGGTTTGCAATATGGGAAACACAGCCAAGGTCAAATACTTGGGAGCCTGGCGCTTGTCTTACATGGGAAAGTACAGAATTGTTCTTGCCCACCATGACACTTGCATTGTCAGATGAAAATCCTTTGATGCTTGACCAGGGTATACTGTGATGTCTGTAAAATATTCAGCAAATAATGTCCTTAGCACAGAAAAAAATAAGTGGTAGGCCTATCATTAGATTGACACAGAATTTATATATATATATATATATATATATATATATATATATATATATATATATAATTTTTTTTTTTAAAGCACACAAGTGAAATAAAAACGCTCTAATAAAAAAAAATGCAATAAAGATAACATGCACATGCATGTTTGACCCTGTCACACATAACCACTCTGTCTGGCAGCCAGGATGAACTGCTCGTCGCCCCATTTTGTGGGTTTGTCCTTCATATGCTGTTTCATCCTTATTCTTGCCTTTGTGGCTCCCATGAGCTCATCCACTGCCAAGTTCTGGTGAGGATGGTTGTGGCCCTGCAGGCCATGAGGTTGTTCAGCAAAGCCAAAATTTAGAAAAGGCCATCAAACCCAGGATGACCATCTCGTTGGTCATTCACCACATCTGGAGCTTGGCTGCCCATATGTAAATATGCAGTGATGGCCTCACCTAATGCCTGGCATGTAGGCTGGTAGGAAAGGGAAATCTAAAAAGACAATAATTCTTCCACAGGTTCCTTGCAGATGACACCTTGACCAGGCCATGAGACACAACAAGGGTGAAGTAGTTCAGCATCTCATCTGGACTCACGTCGGTTCACAGCCTCTTTGCCAGTCATATGATTCTCAGCAATGTGTTTGTTGGTGTACAGTGGTGCTTGAAAGTTTGTAGCTTCCACTGCTACACTGTGTGTGTGTGTGTGTGTGTGTGTGTGTGTGTGTGTGTGTGTGTGTGTGTGTGTGTGTGTGATTGTGCTGGATCACATCGTCCCCCTCAGCACCTGCAGTAGGTCCCAGCTGCAGCACTCACACACACCCAGGTTTTTGTACGACGCTCTAACACTGTGTGAACACATTACCACTACTATGGTAACTCTGACAGTAATAATCTCCAGCATCTTCAGTCTGGACTCCACTGATGGTCAGAGTGAAATCAGATCCAGATCCACTGCCACTGAAACGAGCTGGAATACCTGATACTCTAGTGTCAGCATTGTAGATCAGGAGTTTAGGAGCTTCTCCAGCTTTCTGCTGATACCAGGACAAAAAATAAACAACACTAAGGAGATTGTAAACATCAGGACTGGTTTTACAGCTGATGGTGAGTGTGTCTCCTGGAGAAACAGATTTCACTGCAGGACTCTGAGTCACAGTCACCTGACCTCTGGATCCTGAAATAAATAAGAAGAATAAATCCGTTCCCTTCATTAATAATGATGTTGAGGTTGAAGTTCATCTAGTCGGCCGATTTCCCATGGATTTGTCAGCTGACCAGTAGAAGATAAAACATTGTGTTACCTCGAGCGCAGAGGGCCAGTGTGCAGATGAAGACGCTGATCAAACTCATGGTTGCTGTGGGTGAAGTCGCTGAGCAGCAGCTCTCAGTCATGAAGTGTTAAAGTCACAGGACTATAAACACTCGCAGAGCACTGAAGCATGAGCTGATAATGCAAAGTGGATCCTCTCTCGATGGAAATGTGTGTGTGTGTGTGTGGGGGGGGGGGGGGGGGGGCTACTGGAGTGTAACAGAGGTTTTTGTACGACGGCTTCATTAGAATGTATCACTGTGGTACACTTTCGGTGGAGGAACCAAACTCATCATCAGTAAGTTTCTCTTCTTTATTTAAAATTCTACACATTAGTGAATTTATTTTTATTATTAATTTTATTATTGAATGAAGTTGAGAAAATTTGAAAATAAAAAAAAAAATCAGTTTTGGTTATGAAGTGCAGTTTGTAAAAAATCAGTATCTGAAATATCACAAAACATTTATTGTTTGTTTGTTTGTTTGTTTGTTTGTTTGTTGATGTTAATGATTATATTTTACTGTTAAAAGTGAGAGAATAAATCCAGATGTTTGTGCTGTTTAAAGTCCCCCTGAGTTCAGCGTCTAGTGATTCATTTTCATTGAGTATCAACACCAGAATAAAGCTGATCAAAGTTCTCGTCGGTCCACGATGTAAAGAGTAACTAGTAAATGTTCTCCTGCTGCTGGAACTCATTTGTGCTGCTGCAGAGTTTCCAGTTTTGTCTCGACTGGAGTTCAGAGCATTTACAGAATCCACTCACTGAGTGTTTCAGTGCTGGAATACAGTGTGACTATTGGATGCAGTTACTGAATAGAACTGAGTGAACACTCAATCAGAAAGAAGATGGATTATGGTGTGGAGTTAAAGCTGATGGCTTCCACATGTTCTCTTTGTTTGTTAGTCAACTTTAAACCAAATGGACTGATGTTTCTCCACTGAACCTTCTCCCAACCTGAAGCCCCCCATGTGTCTCTGTTCATTTAGAGTTAGAATCTGTTTTTATGTCTATGGGTAGAGTTTATAGATGCTGCTGAAGGTCATAGAAGTTTCCAGAAGTTTCTCCTGAACTGCAGTAATGTGAGAACAGTGTGGATCACTGCACTGATTACTGAACACACATGAATGTCTCCAGTCTGGACTCTTAATCAGCAGTAATGAGTAAATGTTGTGTAAGCATGTGTAAATGTGTGTGTTTATTGTGTGTTTGTGGTCTCCAGCCGGTCCCACGGTGAAGCCCTCCGTGTCTCTGCTCCCTCCCTCCTCTCTGCAGCTGTCTGAGGGATCGGCCTCGCTGCTCTGCCTGCTGTCTGCCTACTCTCCACAGGGGGCGCTGGTGAGCTGGACAGTGGACGGCTCAGAGGTGAAGAACGGGGTTCTGACCAGCGCAGAAGAACACAAGAAGGACGGTTACACACGCAGCAGCACCCTGACCCTCAGCAAAGCACTCTGGGAAAAGGGGGAGGAGTTTGTCTGTACGGTCTCCCATGACGGCGTCAATCATCCGGTCACGTTCAGAAAGAGCCAGTGTGAAGGCTAACAGCTCCAAGATAGAATTTAACACTCAGCTGCTTACACATCCATCTACAATAGAGTTTCAATTCTACACAATGCTGACATTTCTGTCTTTACTCTCTTCACTGTCCTGTTGCTCTTCCTGTAGTTTTGCTCTGCTGAAATAAAGCTTCATTTTGGACATTGTGTGTTCTTTTATTGGAGTTAATAGTCATTATCAGTGTGAGGAGAGAGTGTGTTTAGCTGGAGATTCAGTGCTGTGTGTTGTGCTTCAGTGAGTTTGGCTGAAGGAAGTTGAACATCTGGTGAAAGTGCTGCTCTATTCTGGGAGAAAGAGGATCACTCAGCCGTCTCCATGTAAATCTCTCTCTCACTTCACTCATCTTTCAGTTTTACTGGTTAAAACTGACTCCTTCTGTTTCTTCACTTGATGATGTGGTCAGTTATTCTGTTGATATTAAATCAGTCTATATGGCTCCATTCTAGACCAACTTCATCTTAGCAGATGATTCACAAATATTGAATATTTCCACTAAACCTGACATAAATTTTTTCTGATTGCAGAAGTTTGTCAAATAAAGGTCAAATCCTACATCCAGCAGAATTTATGTGAATTAAACTTCTTTTAACTCTGAAAATCTAGAAACTCTCATGAGATTTGTCTTTTTGTTATTGTGTGGACTGTGGGCAACTTCACTGGTAAATACATGCCCCCACCCCCCCTAAAAAAGAAAAAAAAGTCAGCTAATTCACACCCAATGCCCTCCACCTTAAAGCAAATTATAAAACCAAATGATCAGAATCAGAATTACTTTATTTTTCCCTGGAAGGAAATTCAAATTTGCTACAAAGCTCCTGAATCAGAGAAGAAGTATACATATCTAAAAATAGAAGATACAATCGTCTGAAAAAAGAATAAAAATAAAATAAATTTAAATAACTTCAATAACTTCAAATAAAAGCAAAATGAAGTGATTCTACATTCATGAGTCCTATATACATATATTGCACCTGAATTAAGAAAACAGTGTCCATGGTAAGACAGTGTAGCACAGTTATACAGTGGCATTGTACAGCTTGACTGCAACAGGGAGGAATGATTTCCTGTGTCTCTCAGTTGTGCAGCGTGGAAGAATCAGCTGTTTACTGAACATGCTCAGTAAACGGCTACCATTATCTTTCTGTACTATTTTCTCGTACTTATCTAATCCCCTGTCCTGGACATTCCCCTCTCCATCTCCAGAATAAGTTCTTGTGTGAGATGAAGGAATCAGGTAAAGTCAGGAGCCAGATGCAAATGCAAGTGAAGATATTTATGAAGAGAGAAGGCAGACAAATCCAACACATGAATCAGACTCAGAATCAGGAACAGGCAGAAAGTCAGGCGATGTGCAAACAACTGTGAATTAGTGATATGCAAAATATGAAAACCAGGTATCACAACCAGAGTATCAACTGAAGATTCAAAGTCTTTTTAAGGTCAGGTAGCGCACACTGAGCATGTACTTTGCAAAGTGGCAGGATTGCAGGTGACCCCACCCACCCATCTCACAGCCTCTTCAGTCTGCTGCCGTCGGGAAGGAGACTGCGGAGTCTCCGGGCCAAAACCAGCAGGCTCAAGAACAGTTTCTTTCACCAGGCGGTCAGGAGGCTCAACTCCCTCCCTGTTCTGCCCCCTCCCTCCCCCCTCTGCCCCCTGCCACAGATTCTGCTTGCCCACCTGCCCCCTCTTCAGCATCTGACATGTCATCCTCACAGTTTCCCCCCCAACACACACACACACACACACACACAGACACACACACACACACACACACACACACACACACACACATACATACATACATACATACATACATACACACACACACATACACACACACACACATACATACACACACACACACACACACACACACACACACACACACACACACACATCTCATCGTTCATTAAAGGGATATTTCGGGATTTTTGACATGAATCTGTATGGCATCCCCATCAAGTATGGCATCCCCATCACGACATCGTGCAAACACACTGACTTACCCCTGACAGCATCCTGTGAGTCCAGTTCTTGTCCAGTTTTGGTCCAGACGAAAGTAGTCCGGCAAGTTTGTTGGGGTCACGAAAGTAAAATGTTTTTCGTCTTAAAACAGTATGTGTTCAAAAGAGTGATATATTTGCATCACAAAACCGTTGCCAAATAAAAAGTCAGACCTCGAAATCACTTGGCACTATTTTCTCTCCCTCGGTATCACTGCACGTTGTCATGTTGACATCTGCGCAGGAATCAACACCTTTCCCATTGTTTGGCAGTGATTAGGAGTTCAGATCAGCAGTGCTAACAAGCTAATTTGAGAGCAAGAACAGCGACAAATTTATCACCTTCTATAACATATACAATAATATATTTGTGAAAATGGTGCGCACTTGCGACTATCCAGGCTGTAGCAACAAAGATGTGGCTGAATCTCCGCACACATTTCACCGTCATAGTCAGACATGTTGTCGCTAACTTTGCTAGCAGTAAACAATGTCGTGATGTGTCGGTCGCGAACGATCCGGTTCAAAGAGCCGGCTCTTTGAAGTGAATGACGGGAGCCGGCTCTTCGGTGGGAGCCGAGTTGGGGAGCCGAATTAGTTTTTTGTCCTTAGGTGCCTCAGAGAGAGAGAGAGAGAGAGAGAGAGAGAGAGAGACTTTGACTTTTAAAAAGCTTTTTATTACAAAATCTCTTAATCAAAAACAGATGTCTTTACACCCCCACTTTTTAAACAAATTAAAATAACTTAACAATCAGATGAGGTAGTAACACTCAAGTGGGACGTGCTGGTCCCTCAAAAATATCACTAAATAAAAGAACTTGCTCATTGATTTTACACAAGGCACTGTTCTGACACCATACATTTTCAAAGGAAACAAGATCTTTCATCTCCCTATAAAAATGAAAATCAATTAAAATCCTGGACTTCACGAGAATTGCAAATCTCAATACCAAATTATCATCCAGACTCAATTCCACCTTGTTCTTTCTGCTGACATATATGGCTAACTTAGCCTGCCCAATTAGAAAATTCAGTACTTGACACTTCTGACGATGCTTCTTAAAATATTTAAAACCAAAAATAAAAGTAGGCATTGAAAAATCTTCATTAAAAGCAGCAAACAACGTCTTTAAAATTGAGAATAAAACACCCAGCCTCCCACACTGCATGAATGCATGAAAAACAGTTTCCCTCATTGCACAGAATGGACAATCATGACTGACATTGGGGTTTAAGATTGAAATAAAAGCATTGACTGCTATTGCACCATGCAATATACGCCACTGCAAATCCCCACACTTTTTAATTAATGGTGACTTGTATAACGCCCTCCAATTTGGTTTGACCTTGTCTTCAACCTGAAGAACACTGTGCCAAGGTGTGCCGACCCTCGTTTGAAGAGACTTTACATTCAAAGCTAAAACACACAGCCTGTACATCATCTTGGAAGAAGGTAACCTTGTCCCCAAAAAAAGCACAGGTTTATATAACACATCTGGACATTCATACCCATTTACAGAAATACAACAATTTGGGAATTGGTCATCATTACTTGGAACCACGACCCCCATACTGTAATCAGCCAACATTTCTGTTATATTCTCAGACAGCAAAGATTTCCATTTCACCAGAGCTTGGTTAGTGAGACGAACTGATTTCACCCCTAAATGCGCAGCTAGCATCCCAGCATTGGAAAGAGTGGGTCCAGCAACTCTGATTAAATCCCCAAGAGTGGTCACCTTGGCCTTGAGGAGCATCTCCCTACGGATGGGACATCCTTCTGAAGACAGCTCCATCCTAGACCCATATACCAAAGGTTCCAGAAGTGTCCAGTGTAGAGAGCGGTTGCTTTGATCCTTGATCACTGTAAATAAGGACCACACCTTAAAAAGGTTCCGATAAAACACAGGCAAGTTTTTTAGGTTCATTAACTTAGGATTCATCCAGAACAAAGTCTTATCCAATCCCAGCCCCTCAAAAGACTGAAGGATGATGGATGCTGCTGCTTTCCAGTTGGTATTTACCATCCCATTTAAAAACCTCTGCAAAAAGCATAGGCGAAAGGCTGCCATCCGACTCGGTAGATGTACCAGACCATGTCCTCCTTCCTCCTTTGGAAGGTATATAACACTTTGTGGAACCCAATGTAGCTTATCCCCCAAAAAATTTAATAAGATGGACTGGATCTTTGATAAAACCTGGACAGGAGGGTCAATACACGCAAGGCGATGCCAGAGGGAGGAAGCTACCAGGTTATTGATAACAAGTACACGCCCTCTGTAGGACATATTTTTCACCAAAAAATTCCATTTTTCAAGGCGGCCTTTAACCTTTTCAACAATTCCATCAAAATTTTTTTGCACAAAAGATCCATTCCCCAAATACACATCGAGGTACTTAAAACCATCTTTTGTCCATAATAACCCGCCAGGAAGAAATGGTGCACCATTAGGCCACTTGCCAATTTGCAGAGCTACACTTTTTCCCCAGTTGACCTTAGCAGAGGAACATACTTGAAAATTATTAAAAATTTGCAACATGGTATCAACTTCCCCCTGGCTACTTATAAGTATGGCCACATCATCTGCATAAGCAGATAACTTAAAACTGTAGTCATAATTAGGAAACTTAAGCCCATTGATACTACTCCTTAATTTAATCAGAAGCGGTTCAATGGCCAAGGAGTAAAACATACCTGACAAAGGACCACCTTGTCTAATACCCCTACCTACTTTAAAAGGAACGCACAAGTCACCATTTATTTTCAGTATACTTTCAATGTCGCTGTACAAAGCTCTAATTTTGTGAATAAAACCAGGGCTAAAACCAAAGGCTTCTAAAACACAAATTAAATAATCATGCTCAATGTGATCAAAGGCCTTTTCTTGGTCAACTAATATAAGGCCAAAATCCAAATTTTGGTTATTCCCAATTTCTAAAATATCTCTTATAAAAGCAATATTGTCATGTATCACCCTCCATGGCACACAGTAGGTTTGGTCAGGATGAATTACCTCCCCCAAAACCTTAGACAGTCTACCGGCCAACAATTTAGATAGCAGACGATACTCTGCACAGAGGACTGAGACAGGTCTCCATGATCTTATATCGCTGAGATCCCCTTTCTTTGGCAACAGGGTAATCACTGCCCGTCGACAGCTGAGAGGCAACTTTCCCCTAGTCAAGCTATCATTCAATACAAGCAGCAAATCTGCACCAATGACTGGCCAGAAACACTTGTAGAATTCAATGGGCAACCCATCTATGCCTGGTGTCTTGCCACTCTCCATGCTTCGGAGAGCCTCCTGCAGTTCCTCTAAAGGCCCAGTCACACAGCCGATCACGCATAAATCACGTATAAATCACGTATAAAGTTGGCTTGTGCATGATTGTCAGTGGAGAAATTGACCATTTTTTGGGGGTGTGTGTGGTCGAAAATCAACGATTAATTGCGCATGAACTACGTACAAATCACGTACAATCACTTACAAATCACGCACATCAGCGCATAGGGTCAAAAGAGGGACAATTTCTGGTTTTTATTGACGAACACTCCACGCATAAACTGCATATGAACCACGTATAAGCACGCATGAACCGCACACTAGCACTGATGAACGACGCATAGAGTGCGCATGGATCACGCATGGATCACTTATGATTCACTGATGGCTAGCGAACAGTGGGTGTCACTATCGCATCCGCTCCGCGCACAATAAATAGCCTGCAGTTACGGGGTTTTGCCAGTCTCGTTCCAGCAGCCGAAGGATCCTTGTATGAAGGATCATACAAGCCCTGCTCTGGTCTTCTAGTGATCCAGTCTCTCACCCAGATGTTCCAGATCTGTCTTCTCCTCCTTCTTCTTCTCCTGGCCAACATCTGATGAAGTTGCAGCAGCTGATCATTCTGGTTCTGCATCAGGAACACCAGGACATCTCTTCTCTGAGGGTTCATGCTGGATGTGTACCCCTTGGCAGCAAGGACAAGACTGGCAAAAGTTCAAGAAATGGTTGCTTTTATACGGCAAAAATCATACGTGAGTTGTTAGTGATACATAAGTGATTCATAAGTTTTTCATAAGTTTTTTATGCGTTTTTGTAAGTGTTATATAAGTGTTTTATGCGTTAATACTTTTTTTTGTCAGTGATTGTCAGTGGATATCAGTGAAATGTACGTGTTACTACAGCGAGACATGCGTGATATGTGTGTTATTCGTCAGTGAAAAGTCATCGACGTGCGCGGTAGCGGTAAATTTCTTGCGATCAACCACTAATGGTCCACGCATATGTCGCGCATTGTCCGCATCAGAACTACGGCAAAGGACACATGAATTACGTTAAACGGCGCACAATCACGCATACTTGTGCGTGATCAATATTTTTGAGCAGCTCAAAACCTGGAATCGCGCACAAACCCGATTCGTCGAACATCCACTGACAACTACTGATGCTCCACGTCAAAAAAACTTATGAATTACGCACAGCACTGATGAATCGTGCACGACTCGAAATTTATGCGCAATTCATGCGTAAATCGTAAGTTTTGGCTGTGTGACTGGGCCTTAAGGTCAAAGCCTTACAGAGGTTCACATTGGCTTCACTAGACACTTTTGGGAAATTCTCAAGAAAGTCATGATTAAAAACCTGCTCACTGGGTAGTTCACTCCTAAAAAGTTCTTTATAAAAATTGACTGCTCGCTTTCGAATTTCTCTTTTATCAGTCAAGAGTGCTCCGTCCTCTGATTTTAAGGAATGCAGCAGCCTTTTTTTGGCCATTCTTCCGCTCTAGACTGAAAAAGAACTTAGACGAGGCATCCATCTGTTCGGCATTTTGAAACCGTGATCTGACCAAAGCACCTTGAGCAGGGATATCTAGTAAGTCCGCCATTATTTTTTTTTTTCAAATTCAACTTTGTTATAATATCCTGGTCGCTTGACTGGCCTACTAAATCTTGGAGCTCCATTATATCCTTTTCCAAGAGTTTAATATTTTGAGCTATGTCTCTGGTCACATTGGAAGTATACTGTTGACATAGTTGTTTTATTTTGGTTTTGGCCATATCCCACCACTGCTGAACAGATTGAAAAGAAGACTTCAGAGGACTAAAATCATTCCAAAAAAAAGTAAAAACCTCTCTAAAATGGGCATCATTTAAAAGGCTAGAATTAAAATGCCAGTGCGCACTCTTAGGCTTAATGTTATTAATAAATAATTTGCTAAGAACCATACAATGATCTGAAAACCCAACTGGAAAAATAAAACAACCTCTATAAAAGCTCAGTTTATGTTTAAAACCATAAAATCTGTCTAATCTTACCAAAGATATTCTGTTGCCATAAGTATGTACCCATGTATACTGTTTTTGCATATGATGGAAATTACGCCATATGTCAACTAAATCATGTGAGCTTATTAGCTCTGCAAGTCTTTTTTGAGATGGCATATGAGGTTCAACATGATTTCTGTCCAGGCCACTTGCAGTGCAATTAAAATCCCCACCCAACACTAAAATATCATCAGAATCGCAATTTCTAAGGGTGCCTTCTAGAGTCTGCAAAAAAATCATTCTATCTATGGCCCTGGTTGGAGCATAAACACATATAAAAACAAAACATTTTTTCTCTACCTGAGCTTTTACTTTTAGAAGTCTTCCACAGACTACTTCCTCAACCTGATAAGTGGTAGGCATAAAATTTTTTGAAAAAAGAATAGCAACACCTCCACGAGTGGAGTTATTGTGACTTAAAATGGGAAAACCTTCAAACTCTCTTTCCCAGTCTAGACTGTTCCCTATATCAGTGTGGGTTTCTTGTGCAAAACCAACATCAATCTTCTTTTGTTTGAACAATTAAAAAAAACATGCTCTTTTAGCACGGTCCCTTGCACCATTTAAATTTAGTGAGGCAATATGCAACTCACTCATGAGTTGGAAAAATAAGAAAAACTTAAACATTATGTAAGTTAGCTGAGGCAATTTTTGACTGTTTTTAATCATTAAGATCTAACAAAGCTCTTAGCTTAGTTAGAATTTTCTTTAAACGATAGACCTCAGTGTTTTCAAAAACTCCATCTTCCATGTAGGTTTTCACTTTCTGCATAAATTGCTCAACGTCAGGGAAAAACTCATCAATTTGGACATGTCGTATAAACTTCGTCTTCGCAAGAAACATTTTGATTTCATTTAAATCATAGGAACGACTTGGATAACCACTTTGGCGTAAGGTGCAGTGCACACTACAGTCAGACACCTCGCCCTCACTTTCAACATCAGTAGTAGTGGAATGTAGTTCAATTAAACTATTCTTCTTTGCCTGACGTCGGGGACGCACCTTCCCCTTCCTTTTATTGGGAACTTTAAACTCCTCATCGTTAAAGGTGAGCGACCCATCTTCTGCCACAACTGGGGTAAGAACTTCACTCTCTTGCGAATTAACCTCACTCATTTCTGCATCAATGTTGACTTGCTCACTCACTGATTCAGCTGAAACTACCGGATCAGTGGGTGCGACATCAGCTGTTTCAGCTTCAGTTTGCACTTGTGGCATGGGTGGATTTTCTGCCCCCTCACCACCTCCTTTGGTTTGCAAGTCACTCTGAGACGCCTGTCCAGCATCATTGTTACTTTCTGGTCGCTTTTTAGGACAAGAACGTACCATATGCCCAGTTTCCCCACAGCCAAAACATCTCATAATATGGGTAGTTGCATATACACCATAATTGACACCATCCACCTTGATATTGATGGCCAAATCCAAGTCACGGTTCCCCTCAACAATCATAAAAACAAAGCGCCGAAAGGACACGACATGTTTTAAAAGTAGCGATTTGCTAGCTATTCCAATCTTTTTTACTGATGAAACAACTTTGCCATGCCTAGATAATGATTCAAGCAACACTTCGTCTTTTATAAAAGGCGGAACGTTGGAAATAATAACCTTCTTCGAAGGTGTTGCCAACGGAGTTACAGGAATAAATTCACCATTTACTCCAATGCCTCTTTCAACCAAAATGTTCACAAATTCAGCCTTTGCAAGGAACACAACAACCGCTTTATTCATACGTGCGGCAGACACTATATTTTCATGCCCAATGATTTTCCCGATTGCCAAACTGCAATCCTCTACACTATCAGAGGAAATTATCCTAATTCCGTGTTGCCGCGTTAAAGTTTCAAACCTCTCCGCGCCTGAAGCCGTCATGCTTCCGACACAGGGGAGCAGACGCTCAAGCTTGGAAGGAAAAACTAAACTCAAAAAACAAACTCTACACTATACTAGCCACAATCTACAAAAAAACAACCATAAGAAAAGAAAAAATACCAAGAAAAAGTTAGAAAATAGAGAGAAAGGGTGCGAAGGACCCAAACCACTCACTCACACACGCTCCGCAGCTCCACCCACTCACTCACGCATGCACACAATGAGAGAGAGAGAGAGAGAGAGAGAGAGAGACAGAGAGTTCAGCTCAGCTGAAGGATGATTGCTTATTTGACAACCATGATCATTGTTTTGTTGCCGTGAATTCCTAAAGCTCATGATATAAATTGTCGCTCATAAATTGACAGGTTCGGTCGGCGACCGCCTTGGCATGGCCAGATTAATCTGCGGTATACAACGAGACAGCAGTCATTATAACAGGAGCATATTTGCTGTTCCAGCGGCTTCTCATTACTGGTGGAGCAGAGTGCGGCACTTTTTTCTCTTTTTACATGCGCTCAAGGTGCCACATATTTTGTTGCACATTGTTCTGTGTTTGTTAAAATAATTTCCAACTTTGCTTCATAGTTTCTTAGGCCTGATTTATACTTCATAATTTATTTTGTGGCATTTTGTTCAAGGTCGAGTGTGAAATAAAGCCATAAAGGATAAACAGTTGATGTCTTCTGTGTATTTTATATTGGTAATATAACACAGTTTTGCATTATGTTTGTGAGAAAATAATTTATTAATTGGTAAGTAAGTTTTATTTCTATAGCTAGAACATTGTTACACTGCTATACTTTACAAAGCTTTACAATGGCTACAAAAACTAAAAAATAAAATGGAAAACATCGTATTGATAAAATATAAATAATAATAATGTAATTAATTAACTAGTTAATTGCAGCAATTAAATCAAAAATAAAATCTCAGGAGCCGTTTGGGAGCCGAAAGAGCCGGCTCCTTATAGTAAGAAGAGCCAAAAGAGCCGGCTCCCGAAAAAGAGCCGAAATTCCCATCACTAAAACAATGAATGAAACAGCCGTGGCTGTCACCTGGCAGCAGCGCGCAGTGATACCGAGGGAGAGAAAATAGTGCCAAGCGATTTCGAGTTCTGACTTTTTATTTGGCAACGGTTTTGTGATGCAAATATATCACTCTTTTGAACACGTACTGTTTTGAGACGAAAAACGTTTTACTTTCGTGACCCCAACAAACTTGCCGGACTACTTTCGTCTGGACCAAAACTGGACAAGAACTGGACTCACAGGATGCTGTCAGGGGTAAGTCAGTGTGTTTGCACGACACTATTGATGGGGAAGCCATACAGATTCATGTCAAAAATCCCGAACTATCCCTTTAAGGTATACCATTTTTCTTTTCATGTGTGCAGTTGTGTGTGTGAAAACATTTGAAAGGGTAACTGTTACTGTAACTGTTTCATTGTTGGGCTAACCCCACTTGTTATCTGTAGAATTTGTGAGGGGATATTTAAAGAGGTACCATATAAATTTGGTTGTTATAACATCATCTGTTAGAGATGAACATTTTGTGGTAACATTTTAAAGGGTTACTGTACATTTTTTGTTGTTGTTGAGCTATTATCACCCACCTGGGGGGTATTTCTTAACTGTGAAGGACTTTAACATTATACTAAATTTTACATTTTCATTTCTTAATTCTATTTTGCATCTTTTCTTATAACTTTTCGTTCATTTAATACAAACCCTTAAATACTACTGGAGTGTGTTTGGTTATTATTAGTTTAGTGGGTTTCAGTGTATCACTATAGGTTGGCTTATAAATATAGCATATTAATGAAGTGTATGAATGCAATATAAAGCATTAAGTAAATGTCAGACAGATAAGAGGCACAAATACATGTTGAGACAGTTTGCATTTAATTCACTTATGCATTGCATCACAGTTCAGTAGTACATTGCATTAGTACGTTTATAGTGTGAGTGATTCGGAGAACCCAGGGCGCCATTTGCAGCATCACTTACCAGAGCTGAGGCGCTAAAGTAGTGATGGTGAACAGGAAGGAGATGGACTCCTGATGGAGAGCACTAACTTGGTAAAGGAAAAGTTTGAGTTTCATGACAGTGTTGTGGTCAGTGAAGGTGCAAGCAGCTCTGGAGACATTTAGGACTGAGAGAACAGATACAGATACTGAGTGCTTTAGACACTGAAAAAATGATTCAGCAGTGCAATAAACATGATGGTGTTACATATAAGTGATTTTTTCTCCGTTTCTTTCTGATATCTTTCGTTGCAATGTTGAAATTAAAACAGACTGGGTTTTATTCAGCATTATGGAAGCCCAATTGTCAATATTTGTTGTTTTGTGTTGGTTTTCAGGCCTAGGACTCTTGTGTTATTAAATGTTTTGGAATTTCAAATGTTTTTGTAATTTTTATTTTTTTTTTGTAAATCGTGGCAGGAAATTGATTGTCAGCTTAAGATGATCAGGAATGTGGGTTTGAAACTTCATGTGAATTAAATCTGGTCACTTTGAACCAAAATATTCCTCAACTAAACCGACCTTTGTCAAGGTTTAGATTGTAATAGTTTGGCGTTAGTACTCTGTGAATTGATTCTGATTAAATGAATCAATCTCGTAATTGGATTTTTTTTCAATTAAGTTTAGTATAAGCAAAAAAATTACATTTTGATGAGAATTAATATTTTTATGGAAACTACACGGCATCACAGTGGTGCAGTGGTTACAGTATCACTGTCACCTCACACTAAGAAAGTTCTGGGTTTGAACCTCACAGCTGACTCTTTCTGTGTGGGGTTTGCATGGTCTCCCCGTGCCTGTGTGGGTTTTCTCCGGGTGCTCCAGTTTCCTTCCACAGTCCAAAGACATGGATTAAGTCAGCTGGCTCCTCGTGGACCTTGATCTTGTTAAAACAGATATCATCTGACTCTTTGACAAACCTGACCATCCTTTTGGGACCCCGTCATGGTCAAGGCTTTTTTTAATTGCCATTTCAACCATATACAGTTGGTACAGTACACAGTTAAAATGAACGAACATCTCTCCAGGGTGATGGTGCTACATTAAACATCACAAATAGCTCTCCTTCTGAAGAAATGCTCTGGCCCAGGAAAGAGATCACGCAAGTCCTCTTTTGAAAGGCTGGATAGCATGTCTGTGCTTACATTAGCAGCTGAAAAACATTTAGCCACACAGTAAATATTTAGGTTAAAACTTCATATGAACATTGTCACAATATTAACTGCATCTGCCAAAATGGCGGCCGCATTGACACATCGTTCCAAAGGACAGAGACGGCAGAGGCGGCATCTAGTGTATATATCTATGCAGCCAATGGATGAAACATGTAAGCGAAATGAGCACGCGAAGTGCGTTTTTTTTAATGTCGCTCGTTACACTCATCATCACCCCAACGCCATCTTAAATTTATACAATTGAAAATTAAAAACAAAAAACGGACCACGGAAACTAGTCAGGGATGCATGTGTATAGAAGACATCAACAATATAAATAATATTACTTCAATCTGAATCTCTTACATGTTAACTATAAAAGTGGCATTTTTTCGGTCTCCTAATAAAAGCACATTTAAAAGAAAAACTTAATCTTTACGAAGATTCATTAACTTAAGTAAGTTAATTAAACCACACTGTTTTTGGTGACATTTGCTATTGTTAGCAGGATTTGGACATAATTTCAAAGTAAGCTTTCAAGGTTGAGTGACTGTTCTGCTAGCAGTCCTTTTTGAAAATGGCACCAAAGACGGCTAAAGTGAACAGACATAAGTTACCCAAGGCCCATTTACTTAATTGTCATTGTTTACCGATGTTTCTACAATTAAAGCACTATCAACTGCCTCTACTAAGATCGTGTGAACAATTATTAACAACTCACAGTCGACATTAACTTGCACATGTTACCGCTAGCTAGTTAAAATTAGCATGCTAACTTGTTAGCCAACTTCCCAATTAAAATAAAATTTGCTTGTTAAGGAGAGGTTCAGGTATTAACAAATATACAATACCTTTCAAAATTGCAGTCGCTACATTGTCGATTCCTGGATATGTGGCATCCTTTTGATTTTCATCCATGGTGTAGCTCAGCCTTGTGTCTCTCGCTGGACTTCTGACTGGAATAATCCTTAGACACCAACTCCTCTTCGTGCTCTCTCAAGGAAGGTACCATTTCATTATGAGGGGTGACCGAATTATTTTAAATCTTGTAAATATTGACAGTATGACTGACTGATGTGGGAATGGGTTAAATTTCATACACGAGTTATAAGATACACCTCATTTCATAGGTTATTCATAGACGCCTTTTTCTTATATATGTCTGAAAAAAACCTTGACTCACAAGCCTCCCCTATAGAACTGGGTAATGTGGTGAACGCATCAATAAATTCTTGTTACAGCCATTTTATGTTCTTTTGCTGCTCTTTTTGTGACACAAGTTGGATCATCATCATTGCGTTTTCTTTTCGTACATTTCAAGATGCTTTGGAGATGCATTATCTTCAGCATATTACTAAAACTGTTAATGAGCCATTACAATCGACTGCACAGTTGCAGCCCTGATTTCAGGGTGCTCTGTGGTATGGAGCACTTGCATGTGACGTCACAGCCGATCCAGATTGAGACAGACGCCATCTTGTCGGTCAAACGCTATATTTCCGCCTTCTGCTTCTACTTCTACTTCTACCTTTTCTTCTGGAAAAACCTACTATATACAATTCTACTACAACGGCTGTGGCTACAAGCTCTCCCTACCTGTGCACGTTTTTTATGTTTTTTGTGTGTATTTTTGCGTGTTGTTCGTCTGTACCAGACTTCAATATCCACTACAACCGTATGGACTTACTGGACATTGGTTTCCAGCAGAAAATGACGGTTTGTAGCGATTTCCATCGCATGCACAACATTCCGGACGAGAAAAAAAAAAACATTCCGGACGAGATAGCGAGACCAGCGGAGTCTCCGTGGATTGTTATCGGAAGCAAAGCGAAGGAGGTGGCGCCGGGAGCAGAGGCAAAAGCGAGGCTGTAGAGCCGGCCTGTTGACTAAGCTCAGAAAACAGCCACTCAAATCTCCACTGCTAAGCCTCTACCTCTCCAACGGCAGATAAACAAGACGGACGATTTGGAATTACCTTATTCTATTCTATAATCGGCTGGTCAGTGCTATACTCAATACTTAAGTAACTTACCCATCCAGTGAGGATCATTTTCTTGTTTACAAGATGCCACATCTGAGTCGCTGACAAATCCTGAATTTCTGTAAAGATAACTGTCCAGAGATTTATAAGCACGCAGTGCTTCACCACTGAACAGCGAGGGAAAGTTGATGAGGTAATTATACACGTCTGGGTATTCCACCTCTGGCAGTTCCATATCCACTGACAAGGTCGTGAAAACTCCGTCCGGAAAGCCATAAGGGTCACTAATCTGTAGATCGTTTATTTTAGACACATATCTAGTTATCTGTTCATTAGAAAAATGAGCCGTGTAGTCCGTCGGTTGAAATTGATCCATTCTGTACACGAGTGCAGCAGTATTCAGCTGTGCTGTTGACCGACAAGATGGCGGCTGTGTACTTTCCAGTCACGTGACTGCAAGATCTCTATTGACGGATGCACAGAGGAACATAGAGTGTACAACTCATTTTATCATCATGTAAAGAGAAGACATTTCCAACATCTTCTTGAAGGCACCAGACCACGCGACAACACCCGAGCAGATGAACAGCTACCAGGGGAAAACCAAGCACCACTGCAACAAGTAAGTAGCTAAGTGTACAGTTTCATTGCTTTTATCATAGGCTTTATTCGTGAAACTGCTCCATATAACAACAATAAGAAGAAATCGGATATTGTGTTGGGTGTAACACATTACTGTAATCATGTTATATTTATCTGTATCACAGTAATGTAAGGCAGTGTTTCTTAGACTATGTGCCGCGGACCGGCGCCGGTTCTGTGCCACTCAACCACTGTGCCGCGGCACACTAGTGTACCGTGAGAGATCGTCAGGTGTGCCATGGGAAATTATCCACTTTCACCTAATTGGTCTAAAAACATTTTTTGAAAACGAATTAATTACTATCTGCAAATAACATGCCATTGTCGAGTGTCTGTGCCGTAGTACTGACTGGCAGCTTAATATTAATCGCTTGACAGCATTATTTATACATAGTGTAAAGGTAAAAACGATATAATGCATTGTTATCGTGAGGGTTTTGTGGCTCCCGCTGTTTTCTGTGGGAAACGGGTCCAAACGGCTCTTTATTCTAGAATGTTCAGCGTTCCCGCCTGAAAGAGTTTGCACTCGTTCTCATTCACGCCAAACCACTGATTCGCACGCGCACGCATTACATAATAAACAGACGTTACCCAAATGAAAGTCATGTTAGTCAGTAATTATAGCTTAATTAGCTCTTGTATCCGAAGCTCAGTTAGTGTAAAGATGATCAATGGTAAATATGAATGAAACCCATGAATAGCTCCATTTATGAAGCTTTTTACAATTTCAAATAATCTGTTCTTTTTTTATTGTAAACCTCATTTATTTGCATAAATCTGCATCTGTTCTTTTATGTGGTACACAGAACAACATTCACCCTGATCAGATTCCAGCCAACTCCAGCTTCACAGAGCAGAACCTCTGTACACCTGATTCAGATGAAGAGCAAATGGGTGTTGACCAAAATGGACCTGTTACAGTGCAACAAGTATGTTACTCAGCTGGTGACTATATAAAAATGGGTGTCCGGTGATGGACAGGGTAAAGGACTGTAGAAGAGGGACACTGGCTCAGGTATACAGCGAGCTACCCAGGCTGTCCGGTTAGAACAGGAATTAATGGATGTCCACTCATGAGAAACAGTGTAAACCGTGGTTTTACTAGAAAACAGAATAAAATACAAATACAACAAGACATGAGCAATAATATACACACAAGCAATAATGTAAATAATAACAATGATATAAATACAAATACACATCGCATTAAATATATATTAACGCAAATGAATAATAATTATATACAATGTAATACAAATGTAAAACACACAAATGAATACTATATAAGTAAACAATGTAAAGCCCAATGAATGCTACTTACACCCCATAATAAATAACACAACACACTAGACACTGACTATATACACGATATGTACACAATATGTACAATGTGTACAACGTACACGGAGGATGAGGATAGCTGCCTACAGCAGCTATCATTACCAAGGTGCGTGGTGCAACTGCTTACAGCGAGTCACACCCGCATGAAGACACAGAGTGTGTCGGCTGAATGAAGGGGAGCGTGGCTCCTTTAAGCGCTGCCCCACGCTGTATTGCGCATAGAAGGTTAGAATATGTGGCGCGGTTATGAACTGTACATACCACCACTACACTCCCAACACGGCAATGGCTAATAATGAAATGTGCTCCCGTAACAGACCGCGGTCGAGAAGACAAGCGCTATCATTACATGGCTACTGAACAGAACAGAACAAACATGTGAGAAAATAGACAGACACAGGATGAGAGAAAAAGAGAAGAAATACTCGCTAGCCTTACCGCCACATGTAACAGTTACAGATAGCGAGTACACACATAACACCATAGCTACGCAACAATAAACAACTTACATTCAAGGACGCACGGAATGCTCACACGGCACAAATGATGGACGTTGGATCCTGACACGTCCGCGATAGAAAGATAGAAAGCACGAAAGAAATGAAACCGAGAGAGAAAGAGAGAAACGGATCCAAATATTCACTGATGAGAAGCAGGTGTTGCATGGAGTCCCCGTCTGATGTGTGCCGTGTTTTCCTCGATGTTTGTGCGCATCTTATATAGTCCACGCAGCACAGTGTGATGGACAGTGGCGCCAGGGTGTCTGAAGTTGGCGTGTTGTAAGATGCCCTGTCCATGCGCACAGCGTGTGCACAAACAACGGGTGATTGTCGGTTGCCCTGACAACTAACAAGTTGGGAGCCACTATGTCTGACAAGGGTGCCTGTTTACTACTTTTAAAGGTCAAAATAATTAAGACCTGGCACCGCAATTCTGAACAGACTATATACTGAAATTGACAATTAGGGATGCTCTTAGATTTGGTTTGGCCAGAGTTATGAAATATTACATTATCCATCTATGCTCTCCACATCTGACCCTTTTTTACCATCAGATGTGCACAAATTATAAGTTATATGAACATCTTTAACAAACAAAAAAAATGCAAAATTATTGGTGATATTCTTTGCTGAAAATAATTAATTTGAGCATCACTATCAACCATATTTTGAATACTGCTTTGCTATATCAATAGCATTCATAGTTAGTCTTTTCAACCACTTCTGTCACAACTGTTATACTTGTCATGAACGAGTAATGTTAATGCTTCCACATGTCAGGACACTTATTTTTAATTTATTCTTTTAGGACCTGACAACACATGCTGCTGCCTTTGTGATAAATGCCCGAGCCAAGCATCGTCTGTCACAGGTAAGATACTTTCCCACAATAACATTTGATCGTGACTGAGTGAGTGAGTATATTGTAGGATTAGTGCAGACAGTCATTAGTCTTTCCTTATTGGTACAAGAGCATTTAATATATGGACAGTTGAATCATGAACTGCATTCCTGGCTTTGCCATATTTTAGCACTTTCATCCAAGACATGACCCAGCTATATAGTACAAATGGCGTAGTGTTTTTTGTTTGTTCGTTTTGCTCTTTCTAAAAAGCATTTGGTTACATACACGGTTATGCAGAGCAGTTTGTAGTGGTTCAGTGGTGGTTGAGTTCAGTATGTGTGTTAGATTTTCCACTTTACTGTTGGTAACCTCTTATGTTAATGCCTATGTCAAAAGGAAAATTGTATCACAACTATGATGCTTGTGATGATGTGTTCCAACCTCCAAGAATAACATCACCTGTCTTTGTCTCTCTCTCTCTCTCTCTCTCTCTCTCTCTCTCTCTCCCTCCCTCTCGTTCTATCTCTCATTCTCAGAGAGGCTTGAATGACATTGTTGCTGCAGTACAGCAGTATCGATCATCGCTATTGGAACTAAGGGCTGCCCTCTCTCTCTCAAACACACACATGATCATAGCATTGTAGCATCATAGCAAGTCACACATTCACAGCTAGCTAACATGAGTGACCAAACTTCAAGAGACTTCATATGATGCCTCAGGGCAAATAGGATTTGAACTGAGAAGTCCATGATCCTTGCCAAAGTACTGAGTGGTAATATGCCAGAATTTGGACTGGTCAAAAACATACAGTGGTGCTTGAAAGTTTGTGAACCCTGTAGAATTTTCTATATTTCTGCATAAATATGACCTAAAACATCATCAGATTTTCACACAAGTCCTAAAAGTAGATAAAGAGAACCCAGTTAAACAAATGAGACAAAAATATTATACTTGGTCATTTATTTATTGAGGAAAATGATCCAATATTACATATCTGTGAGTGGCAAAAGTATGTGAACCTTTGCTTTCAGTATCTGGTGTGACCCCCTTGTGCAGCAATAACTGCAACTAAATGTTTGCGGTAACTGTTGATCAGTCCTGCACACCGGCTTGGAGGAATTTTAGCCCGTTCCTCCGTACAGAACAGCTTCAACTCTGGGATGTTGGTGGGTTTCCTCACATGAACTGCTCGCTTCAGGTCCTTCCACAACATTTCCATTGGATTAAGGTCAGGACTTTGACTTGGCCATTCCAAAGCATTACCTTTATTCTTCTTTCACCATTCTTTGGTAGAACGACTTGTGTGCTTAGGGTCGCTGTCTTGCTGCATGACCCACCTTCTCTTGAGATTCAGTTCATGGACAGATGTCCTGACATTTTCCTTTAGAATTCGCTGGTATAATTCAGAATTCATTGTTCCATCAATGATGGCAAGCCGTCCTGGCCCAGATGCAGCAAAACAGGCCCAAACCATGATACTACCACCACCATGTTTCACAGATGGGATAAGGTTCTTATGCTGGAATGCAGTGTTTTCCTTTCTCCAAACATAACGCTTCTCATTTAAACCAAAAAGTTCTATTTTGGTCTCATCCATCCACAAAACATTTTCCAATAGCCTATTGGCTTGTCCACGTGATCTTTACCAAACTGCAGAAGAGCAGCAATGTTCTTTCTGGAGAGCAGTGGCTTTCTCCTTGCAACCCTGCCATGCACACCACTGTTGTTCAGTGTTCTCCTGATGGTGGACTCATGAACATTAACATTAGCCAATGTGAGAGAGGCCTTCACTTGCTTAGAAGTTACCATGGGGTCCTTTGTGACCTCGCCGACCATTACATGCCTTGCTCTTGGAGTGATCTTTGTTGGTTGACCACTCCTGGGGAGGGAAACAATGGTCTTGAATTTCCTCCATTTGTACACAATCTGTCTGACTGTGGATTGGTGGAGTCCAAACTCTTTAGAGATTGTTTTGTAACCTTTTCTAGCCTGATGAGCATCAACAACGCTTTTTCTGAGGTCCTCAGAAATCTCCTTTGTTCGTGCCATGATACACTTCCACAAACATGCGTTGTGAAGATCAGACTTTGATAGATCCCTGTTCTTTAAATAAAATGGTGCCCACTCACACCTGATTGTCATCCCATTGATTGAAAACACCTGACTCTAATTTCACCTTCAAATTAACTGCTAATCCTAGAGGTTCACATACTTTTGCCACTCACAGATATGTAATATTGGATCATTTTCCTCAATAAATAAATGACCAAGTATAATATTTTTGTCTCATTTGTTTAACTGGGTTCTCTTTATATACTTTTAGGACTTGTGTGAAAATCTGATGATGTTTTAGGTTATATTTTTGCAGAAACATAAATTCTAAAGGGTTCACAAACTTTCAAGCACCACTGTATATCTTATTGATTCTATGCCTTATTGTTTGGAATATCAAGCATTTCAAACTTTATACTTCGATAGGAATGTCATGGCTTATCTGGTTGAACCTCCACACCTTGCACAGGCCACAGATTTAGTGGATGCTGAAAAACTGGTTGATTGTACGTCTTATTACACAATCAGCAGCAAGGGACAAACTTATGTACAAGTACCATCTTGAGGATGTAATGGAATTGTACCATAGTTCTAGTGACTAGTGTGTTCCACTGAGTTTCAGTAGCAGGTGAAAATGTTATTCTTTTTGTTTTCCAGATGTGTTTTGGATTGGAGTTTGCACTGTTTACAGAAATAGAATTAATCAACTGAGTCAGGCTCTTTGAGGTTATTTTAAAATTAGAAACCATGTTCAGAGTCATTAAGGTCTTAATCTTATGTTTATAACTACAATAAATTGTCTTGGCATGATGAATAAATTTGCAGCTTTTTACAAATGAAATGTGCGATGCCCACTCACTTTAACATGCTATGGATAAGATACTTTGTCCCCCAACCAACAGTTTGACTATTTCATCTGGGCATATTAGTGTGATCTGTTTAAGTAAGTGTTTATACCAACTGAGACCGCCAAATAAATCAAAACAACAAACCAATCCATTTTGTAGCCTATTTTTGTTGCCAGATTGAGAATACAACAATTCATTTCATTTAGTTATCTGTTTTGTGTTAAGAGATTAAAAGAAAGGCTAAGATGCTTGAAATAAGAAATTCTGACTTTGACAAACTTGTCATGGTTAATATAACACCGATGAAATTATGGTAATTCTCATTTTAAGACAGAACTTACTCATAACCAGTAATAAAATCTCAATAACAAGTTATAATAACTTATTAAGATAATTGAGGGAAAAAAATGCTTAAAGTAAGTGAAATACTCTTACACAAAACCTGCCTGGAAAAGAGAATTATCTTGGCTGACAAATAACAAGCATATTTTGTCTTGATTTAAGATATTTAATCTTGGTTAGATTTTACTTTTTGCAGTGCAGTTGTCTCTCTCTACAAGTTTACATTTCCCGGTAACACTTAGACAGAGACTTAGACAACCTTTATTGTCATTCAGTATACAACAAGTGTACACCGAACGAAATTTCATTGCAATTTGTCTCAGCACAGAAATAAATATGAAGTGTATTAAATTAAGGTACGTGAACCTTTTCATCATGGCAGACCTTCAGCCTGTTCAGTGTGCTGAGTGCAGGATCTTTAGTCATTCTTCCTCCGTTGCTAGCAATAGCTTTATTTGTGATAAGTGCAGATTAGTCAGCTCTCTGACAGAGAAGATTACAGTGCTAGAAGCACGTGTCCAGGCTTTAGAGAAGGTCAGTGAGCGTGAGAGCAGTGTATTTTTGGTAGGGGAAAGTCTGGATGCCCCAGGTGGAGTTAGCAATCCCCCAACTCCGGCATTAGAGCCCTTACAGCGGGGTGAATGGATGACGACTCGGTGGCATAAGCGTAAAGCCAAAGCTACCACTGAGGCTCGCCCACGGGAGCACCACTCCTCTCCGCGTCACGTGTCGAACAGGTTTGCTCTCCTTAGTGATGCACCCACTGAGAAACCTGAAAGAGCTCTGGTTACAGGGGACTCTATCAAATGGCATGTGAAATTAGTTCAGCCTTTAGGGGCACCAGCAGCTTTAGTCAGGTGTATACCGGTAGCCAGGGCGCCAGAAATAGCAGGTAATCTTAGGGTCCTAGGCAAGCACAGGTTCTCAAAGATAGTTATCCATGCAGGAGCTAATGATATACGCCTTCGTCAGTCTGAGGTTACTAAGAGTAACTTTGTAGAGGTGTTTAAATTAGCGAAGGTGATGTCCGATGCTGTAGTATGCTCTGGCCCCATCCCAATGCGGCGTGGCAATGTAGCTTACAGCAGGTTATGGTCGCTGAACTGCTGGTTGTCCAGGTGGTGCTCTGAAAACAATGTGGGCTTTATAGATAATTGGGCTAATTTTGAGGGCACTGCTGGCCTGTTAGGGTGAGACGGTATCCATCCCACTCGGGAAGGTGCTGCTCTCATTTCCTGCAGCATACGTCATAGTCTCAGAACAGGCCTAGTTAATTTCTGACAATCCAGAGCCAAGGCCAGGGAGCAGACGAACAGGCTAAACTGACTGCTAGCTGCACAGAGTCGTCACTCAGGGTCCACTACATTGAGACTGTGTCTGTTCCCCGAGCTCAACAAAAAGGTAGAAATATTCAGAGAGTTTGTTCCAGTAACCTAATCAATATAAAATTAGATCATACTGACTGTACAGCCACTGCCAGCACCTTTGATCTAAAGGTGGAGCTATTAAATATTAGATCTCTTACATCTAAAGCAGGCGGCACAGTGGTGTAGTGGTTAGCACCGCCACCTCACAGCAAGAAGGTCCGGGTTTGAGCCCCGTGGCTGGCGAGGGCCTTTCTGTGTGGAGTTTGCATGTTCTCCCCGTGTCCGCGTGGGTTTCCTCCGGGTGCTCCGGTTTCCCCCACAGTCCAAAGACATGCAGGTTAGGTTAACTGGTGACTCTAAATTGACCGTAGGTGTGAATGTGAGTGTGAATGGTTGTCTGTGTCTATATGTCAGCCCTGTGATGACCTGGCGACTTGACCCTGCCTTTCGCCTGTAGTCAGCTGGGATAGGCTCCAGCTTGCCTGCGACCCTATAGAACAGGATAAAGCGGTTGCAGATGATGAGATGAGATGAGATGAGATGAGATGAGATGAGACATCTAAAGCGCTAATGGTTAATGAACTCATTACTGATCAGGAGTTTAATGTACTTTGTTTAATTGAAACATGGATTAAGCCAAATGAATATATAGCATTAAATGAATCGAGTCCTCCTGGATACAGTTATATACACCAGCCTCGTCAAACTGGCAGAGGAGGAGACGTCGTGGTTATTTATAATGATTATCTAGGTGTAACACAAAAACCTGGCTATAAATTTAATACATTTGAAGTTCTTTATACTCACATAATGTATGTAGCCTCGAAAAATAAGTATACCCAGTTAATTCCATTGCTTATTATTTACAGGCCCCCGGGGCCATATTCTGAGTTTCTTTCTGAATTTGCAGACTTTATCTCAGATCTGGTTATTTCCTTAGACAAAGCTTTAGTTGTTGGGGATTTTAATATTCACTTTGATTACCCAGAAGACCCTTTGAAAACAGCGTTTGTGTCCATTTTAGATTCAGTAGGGATTAATCAGAATGTCATAGGACCGACCCATAATGGTGGTCACACCCTCGATCTAATACTAACATTCGGGTTAAACGTAGACAATATAGTCACACTTCCACAGTCTGAAGTTATCTCAGATCATTATCTCATCTCATTCAAAATATGTCTGAGTAATAATATATGCACCTCACTATGCTACTGTATTAAACGTACATTCACGTCAACTACTGCACAGAGCTTTATAAATGATCTCCCAGAGTTATCAACTTTGATTGGGTCACTGTCAGCCCCTGCAGAACTTGATCAGGCAACTGAATGCTTAGAGTCAATGTTCCACTATACTTTAGATAATGTAGCTGTTCTTAAAAGGAAAATGGCCAGAGACAAAAAAATTAGCACCCTGGTATAATGATGACACTCACACTTTAAAACAGACCACTCAAAAATTGGAACATAAATGGCGTCAAACAAAATTGGTAGCATTCAAATTAGCGTGGAAGGAGAGCTTCCTGAAGTATAGAAAAGCTCTTAGTGCTGCGAGATCAACATACACACTAGTCTACGTCTAGTTCTTATCTAGAGTGTTTATACTGTTTATATTGTTTGTTTTTTCAATTATTCTTTTTTTATTTTTATTTATTGCATTGCCTGTTTGCACCGTGGGTCAGAGAGGACTGAAATTTCATCTGTGCTGTATGTCGAGCATGTATAGCATTTTTGACAATAAAGTTGACTTGACTTGACTATATCTCTCCTCCTTAATAGAAGATAACAAAACTAATCCAAGATTCCTATTTAATACTGTAGCAAAATTAACCAGGAATAAGTCCACTATAGACACATACACACCTGCAGTATGTAGTAGCAACGACTTCATGAATTTTTTTAATGACAAAATTGAGGATATCCAACAAAAAATTCAAACTACTAATTTAAGGTCAGACAATGTAAGTGACCCTGTAGTTAACAATGTAACTGTATCAGATCAGCAATTAGAATGTTTTACTCCCCTTAGAGAAATTGAATTACTTTCATTAATCTCTGCATCAAAAGCCTCAACTTGTGTACTAGATCCCTTACCTACACGTCTATTCAAACAGATAATGCCTGGAGTAATTGAACCGCTTCTAAAAATAATAAATTCTTCCATTAGGATCGGCTATGTACCCAAATCCTTTAAACTAGCAGTTATCAACCCCCTGATTACCCCTGATCTCTTCCCCCCCCCAATCTGTCCCTCTGAGTTACATGTTGATCCTGGGATTGAGATGCTGGCCTCTTCTGCCCCTCGGATCTGCTTGATCCATCCTGGTGCCCTGTGTCTGATCGGAGTTTTATCACACCGCTCCTGTGAAGGATGGCCCCATGAGGACAGTTGAGGGTTATACCTGTTAAAACTGTTAATATTATAGTCAGGCTGTCTGTTGTTGCCCAAATGAGGATGGGTTCCCTTTTGAGTCTGGTTCCTCTCGAGGTTTCTTCCTCATGTCGTCTGAGGGAATTTTTCCTTGCCACCGTCGCCACAGGCTTGCTCATTGGGGATAGATTAGGGATAAAATTAGCTCATGTTTTAAGTCGTTCAAATTCTGTAAAGCTGCTTTGCGACAATGTTTATTGTTAAAAGCGCTATACAAATAAACTTGATTTGATTTGATTTGATTTGATTAAAAACCCTGACCTTGATCCCTGTCAGCTGTCCAATTATCGGCCAATATCAAACCTCCAATTTATCTCCAAGATCCTTGAAAAAGTTGTGGCACAGCAGTTATGCTCATATTTACATAGGAATAACATCCATGAAATGTATCAGTCAGGATTTAGACCTCATCATAGCACAGAGACAGCTCTGGTTAAAGTAGTAAACGACCTACTGTTGGCGTCTGATCAGGGCTGTGTCTCACTACTTGTGTTGCTTGACCTTAGTGCAGCATTTGATACCATTGATCATTCCATTCTTCTGGATAGACTAGAAAATGTTGTGGGAGTTAAGGGAACGGCCCTCTCCTCGCTCAGGTCTTATTTTACTGATCGGTATCAGTATGTTGATGTAAATGGTGATATTTCTAGACATACTGAGGTAAAGTTTGGTGTTCCACAAGGTTCTGTCTTGGGTCCATTGTTTTTTTCTTGATATATGTTACCTCTGGGTGATATTATTTGTAAACATGGTATTAGGTTCCACTGTTATTCTGCTGACACACAGTTGTGTTTCTGCAAAACCTGATGAGAGACACCAGCTTAATAGAATTGAGGAATGTGTAAAGGACATTAGACACTGGATGCTTATTAACTTCCTTCTGCTTCACTCTGACAGGACTGAAGTACTTGTACTCAGACCACATGCAGCTAGAAGTAAGTTTTCTGATGCCACAGTGACTCTGGATGGCCTTTCTGTTTCTTCACTTGCAGCAGTAAAAGACCTCAGAGTGATTATTGACCCCAGGCTTTCATTCAAAACTCACATTGATAACATCACCCGGATAGCTTTCTTTCATCTCAGAAATATTGCTAAGATAAGAAATTTAATGTCACCACATGATGCAGAAGAACTAGTTCATGCTTTCATTCCCTCCAGGTTGGATTATTGTAATGCCTTACTGTCTGGATGTTCCAATAAGGGCATGTGGCAGCGGGGGCATGGTCAAGCGCTGGTCTGTGACCAGAGGGCAGAGTCAGGGAAGGTAAGTGGCAGAATCACTGCACCTGATGTCAATTAACCTGTGTTTGTGTGTCTTCCCAGTGACTGCACCCTATATAAAGAGAGAGAGAGCAGAGGAAGTGAGCTCTCTCCCCAGCCAGACAACTTGTGTGTGTGTGTGTGTGTGTGTGTGTGTGTGTGTGTGTGTTTGTGTGTGTGTGTGTGTGTGTGCGCGCGCGCGTAAGGCTGAGAGAGTGATTTTTGCATCTGAAAAGAGCAAAATAAACAAAGTTATTGAACTTTATTCTGGCCTGCCATCTGTCTGTGCTCCTCCCCCTCCTATGAACTGCTACAGTGGTGCCGAAACCCGGGACTGATCACAGGAAAAGAACAGCCCCATGGAGTCCTCCCCCTTCACAGACCTGGTCCATGCCCTCGCCACGACCCAGCAGAGCCAGCACCAGGCGCTAGTCACCCTCCGGAAGGAGCAAGAGCACCGGTTTGAGGCTCTGGTGCTGCCGCAGCAGGAAGCTCGACAGGCGTTCCGGCACCTCCTCGCGTCGGCGGGGTCCACCATCTCCACCGCTGTGGGCCCTTCTTCTCTCACTCTAACTAAGATGGGCCCACATGACAACCCCAAGGCCTTCCTCACGCTCTTTGAGCAGGCAGCAGAGGCCTCGGGCTGGCCGGTGGAACAGCGCGCGGCGTGCCTCCTCCCCCTGCTAATGGGCGAGGCACAGCTGGCTGCGCTACAGCTCCCCGCCGACCACCGGCTGGCCTACACAGACCTTCGCTGGGCTGTCCTCCAGCAGGCGGGGCACACCCCCGAACAACAGTGACAGCGCTTCCGCGCTCTGCGTTTGGAGGAAGTCGGCCGGCCGTTCGCGTTTGGCCAGCAGCTCCGGGACGCCTGCTGGCGGTGGTTGACGGCCGACAACCGCGATGCCAAGGGAATCATCAATCAGGTGGTGCTGGAGGAGTTCATCGCTCGCCTACCAGAGGGAACCGTGGAGTGGGTCCAGTGCCACCGCCCGGCGTCACTGGATCAGGCCATCGAGTTGGCGGAGGACCATTTGGCGGCTGTTCCAACGGCAGAACAGCAGACGTCCTCTTCTCTCCTCTTCTCTATCTCTCTCCCCCTCTCTCCTCCTGTGTCTGGTCCTCGCGCCGTTCCCCCACCGCGGAGGCGGGGGCCGGCCCCACCCCAGCTGGCCCGTCGCACCCACAGTGCCCTCCGATTTTTCCCTTCTGTGTCTGTCTCTTCCACCCCTCAGGTGAGTGAGCCCCAGGGCGCCAGTGCAGAGAGGAAGCCTGGGCCAGTATGCTGGCGCTGCGGGAAGCCGGGCCACCTCCAACAGCAGTGCTCGGCAATGGAAGTGGGCATTTTACCAGTTTCCTGCACTACGAGTTCGGGCCGCACTTGTGAAGCGTGTGTGATGCATGTGATTAGCATGTTACAATCATGTGATGCAAGCCAGGAGTGGGTATAAAACCAGCATGTCTGCAGCATTCTGTTTTTCAACTGAAGAATATTGGATATTGTGGCAGCGGGGGCGTGGTCAAGCATCGGTCTGTGACAGGAGGGTGGAGCCGGGGAAGGTGAGTGGCAGATTCGCTACACCTGACTGTAATTAACCTGTGTTTTGTGTGTGTTTTCCCAGTAAACCGCTCCCTATTTTAGGAGGCTGAGAGAGAGCAGAGGGAGCGCGACCCGGGAGTGGAGGCTGAGAGTGTGTCTGTGTGCTGCGAGTTCGTTTAAGCTGAAAAGTTTATTAATAAAACACGCTGTTACTCCCTCCAAACGTTGTCCTGCCGTCCTCTGTGCTCCACCCACGCATTGTCCGCGCTACAGTGGTGCCGAAACCCGGGAAAAGGTGGAGCACCAGTGCTACAGCTCCATGGAATCCTCCCCGTTCGCGGACTTGGTCCACGCCCTCGCCACGGCTCAGCAGAGCCAGCACCAGGCACTCGTCACGCTCCGAACGGAGCAGGAGCGCCGCTTCGAAGCCCTGGTGCTGGCTCAACAGGAAGATCGAGAGGCGTTCCGGCGGCTCCTCGCGTCGGCGGGATCCACCAGCGCCCCGGCCGCGGGCCCGTCTCCCCTCACTGTGACCAAGATGGGCCCGCAGGACGACCCCGAGGCTTTCATCACCTTGTTCGAGCAGGTCGCCGAAGCCTCGGGGTGGCCGATGGAGCAGCGCGCGGCGCGCCTCCTCCCCCTCCTGACTGGAGAGGCGCAGCTGGCCGCATTACAGCTCCCCGCCGACCGCCGGCTGGCCTACGCTGACCTTCGCCGGGCCGTCCTCCAGCGCGTGGGGCGCACGCCGGAGCAGCAGCGCCAGCGCTTCCGCGCGCTGCGGATGGAGGAAGCCGGCAGCCCGTTCGCGTTTGGCCAGCAGCTCCGGGACGCCTGCTGGCGGTGGCTGAGGGCCGAAGATCGCGACGCCGAGGGAATCATCGACCAGGTGGCGCTGGAACAGTTCGTTGCCCGCTTACCAGCCGGAACCGCGGAGTGGGTCCAGTGCCACTGCCCGGCGTCGCTGGATCAGGCCGTAGGACTGGCGGAGGATCATCTGGCGGCTGTACCGGCGGCAGGACAACGGATGACATCGTCTTCTGTCTCCTCTTCTCTCTCTCTGTCTTCCCCCCCTCTCTCTCTGTCTTCCCCCCCTCCTCCCGTGTCCCGTCCTCGCCCCATTCCCCCACCACGGAGGCGGGGGCCGGCCCCACCCCAGCCGGCCCGCCGCACCCGTGGTGCCCTCCCGTTTCCCCCTTCTGTGTCTGTCTCTCCCCCCCCTCAGGTGAGTGAGCCCCAGAACACAGTTGCAGAGGGGAGGCCCGGGCCGGTTTGCTGGCGCTGCGGGGAACCGGGCCACCTGCAGCAACAATGTGCAGCGATGGAGGTGGGGGCGGTGGTGCGGATCCCCGACGCGCCAGAGGCTGCCCTCGATCGGGCCGGAGCGTATCGCATACCGGTAAGTGTACAAGGGGCTACATATCAGGCGTTGGTGGATTCAGGCTGCAATCAGACCTCAATCCGCCAAAGCCTGGTGCAAGACGAGGCATTGGGGGGAGCACAAGGGGTGAAGGTGTTGTGTGTGCACGGGGATATTCACAGCTACCCGTTGGTGTCAGTCCACATATATTTTAGAGGGGAAAAATCTATAGTGAAGGCGGCGGTTAATCCTCGCCTTACCCACTCTTTGATCTTGGGGACCGATTGGCCGGGATTTCGGGGTTTAATGGCACGCCTAGTAAAGAGTGGGTCCTGCCGGTTGACGGGGGAGGGTCCCGGTGTCGCTTTGGCTGGAGCGGCGGTCGCAGAGCCGTCTACGTCACCTCCGCGACAGGGGGAGGAGCCGCCGGCCCCTCCTCTTTCTATTGGGGAATCCCTCGCGGATTTCCCACTGGAACAATCGCGAGACGAGACTCTGCGACACGCGTTTGACCAAGTGAGAGTAATCGATGGTCAAACGCTCCAGCCGAACGCCACCCCGTCCTTCCCCTATTTTTCCATTTTGAAGGATAGATTATATCGAGTGACGCAGGACACTCAGACGAAAGAGCGAGTCACCCAGTTATTAATTCCAAAGAGCCGCCGGGAATTGGTATTCCAGGCGGCCCACTTTAATCCCATGGCTGGACACCTCGGGCAGGATAAGACACTCGCCCGGATAATGGCCCGATTCTATTGGCCGGGGATTCGCGGCGACGTCCGTAAGTGGTGTACGGCGTGCCGCGAATGCCAGTTAGTGAATCCAGCGGCCATTCCAAAAGCGCCCTTGCGCCCCCTACCATTAATCGAGACCCCGTTCGAAAGAATTGGGATGGATCTCGTTGGGCCATTAGATCGGTCAACACGAGGGTACCGCTTTATATTAGTCCTGGTGGACTATGCAACGCGATACCCGGAAGCGGTGCCTCTTCGCAATATCTCAGCACGCAGTATTGCAGAGGCCCTCTTCCACGTCATCTCCCGGGTTGGAATCCCGAAAGAGATTCTGACTGACCAAGGCACCTCGTTTATGTCACGAACACTGAGCGAACTGTATGGGCTACTAGGTATTAAGCCGATCCGCACCAGCGTTTATCACCCACAGACGGACGGTTTAGTTGAACGGTTCAATCGCACCCTCAAGAATATTATTAAAAAATTCGTAAGTGAGGACGCACGTAACTGGGATAAGTGGCTCGAACCCTTGTTGTTTGCAGTGCGAGAGGTTCCCCAAGCCTCCACGGGGTTTTCCCCGTTTGAATTATTATACGGGCGTAAGCCGCGCGGCATCTTAGATGTACTGCGGGAAAATTGGGAGGAGGGACCTTCACAGAGCAAAAACGAAATTCAGTACGTTATGGATCTGCGCGCAAAATTCCACACGCTCACCCACCTAACTCAGGAGAATTTGCGGCAGGCCCAGGAACGGCAAGTCCGCCTGTACAACAAGGGCACGCGCCTTAGAGAGTTCACTCCGGGAGAGAAGGTACTCGTCCTGTTGCCCACATCGAGCTCCAAATTAATCGCCAAGTGGCAAGGACCCTTTGAGGTCACACGGCGAGTCGGGGACGTCGACTACGAGGTTAGGCGAACGGACAGGGAGGGGGCGCTACAGATTTACCACCTCAATCTGCTGAAACTCTGGAATGAGGAGGTCCCCGTGGCGTTGGTGTCGGTAGTTCCGGAGAAGGCGGAGCTGGGGCCGGAGGTCCCCAAAGGGTCATTGGCATCACGTACCTCTCCGGTCCCCTGTGGAGACCACCTCTCCCCGACCCAACTCGCGGAGGTCGCCCAGTTGCAGGCCGAGTTTTCGGATGTGTTCTCGCCCCTGCCCGGTCGCACGAACCTCATAGAACACCACATAGAGACGCCCCCGGGGGTGGTAGTGCGTAGCCGCCCTTATAGACTACCCGAACACAAAAAAAAGGTGGTTCGGGAAGAACTTCAGGCCATGCTCGAAATGGGCATCGTCGAGGAGTCCCACAGTGACTGGAGCAGCCCAGTGGTCTTGGTTCCCAAGGCCGACGGGTCGGTCCGGTTCTGTGTGGACTATAGAAAAGTCAACGCGGTGTCTAAATTCGACGCATACCCAATGCCTCGTATTGATGAGCTGCTCGATCGACTAGGCACGGCTCGCTTTTACTCGACACTGGATTTGACGAAGGGATATTGGCAGATCCCCTTGACTCCATTATCCCGAGAGAAAACGGCCTTTTCCACACCGTTCGGCTTACACCAGTTCGTCACACTTCCGTTTGGGCTGTTTGGGGCGCCCGCTACGTTTCAGCGGCTGATGGACCGAGTCCTCCGGCCGCACGCCACCTATGCGGCCGCGTACCTAGATGACATCATCATTTATAGCAATGACTGGCAGCGGCACCTGCAACACCTGAGGGCCGTCCTTAGGTCGCTGAGGCGGGCGGGACTCACTGCCAACCCGAAGAAGTGTGCGATTGGGCGGGTGGAAGTACGGTATCTGGGCTTCCACTTGGGCAACGGGCAGGTGCGTCCCCAAATTAATAAGACTGCAGCGATTGCGGCCTGCCCGAGGCCCAAGACCAAAAAGGGGGTGAGACAGTTCCTGGGGCTGGCTGGCTACTATCGTAGGTTTATACCTAATTATTCGGACGTCACCAGCCCGCTGACTGACCTCACTAAAAAGGGGGCGCCAGATCCGGTCCAGTGGACGGAGCAGTGCCAGCGGGCTTTCTCTGAGGTAAAGGCTGCACTGTGTGGGGGGCCACTCTTACACTCCCCTGACTTCTCTCTCCCTTTTTTGTTGCAGACGGATGCGTCGGACAGAGGGCTGGGGGCCGTTTTGTCCCAGCAGGTGGAGGGGGAGGACCGCCCAGTCCTATACATCAGCCGCAAGCTGTCAGTGCGTGAGGGGCGCTACAGCACCATTGAGAAGGAGTGCCTGGCGATCAAGTGGGCGGTCCTCGCCCTCCGTTACTACCTGCTGGGGCGCTCTTTCACCCTCTGTTCGGACCACGCGCCCCTCCAGTGGCTCCACCGCATGAAGGATGCCAACGCGCGGATCACCCGTTGGTATCTGGCACTCCAACCCTTCAGCTTCAAGGTGGTCCACAGGCCGGGGGCGCAGATGGTCGTGGCGGACTTCCTCTCCCGTCAAGGGGGGGGGGAGTCGGCTGCGGGCCGGACGGGCGCCCGGCCTGAGTCGGGCGGTGGGGGTATGTGGCAGCGGGGGCGTGGTCAAGCATCGGTCTGTGACAGGAGGGTGGAGCCGGGGAAGGTGAGTGGCAGATTCGCTACACCTGACTGTAATTAACCTGTGTTTTGTGTGTGTTTTCCCAGTAAACCGCTCCCTATTTTAGGAGGCTGAGAGAGAGCAGAGGGAGCGCGACCCGGGAGTGGAGGCTGAGAGTGTGTCTGTGTGCTGCGAGTTCGTTTAAGCTGAAAAGTTTATTAATAAAACACGCTGTTACTCCCTCCAAACGTTGTCCTGCCGTCCTCTGTGCTCCACCCACGCATTGTCCGCGCTACAGATATTTTGTGGGAAAAATGTAAAAAAATTCAGTTTAAAGTTTAGAAAATGGGACCCAAGAAGAAGCGAGCAAAGGTGAAGTAACCCAGTCTGAAACAGTAGAGGGGGAGGAGGAGGAAGAGTCTGATGATGATGACGGTAGCAGCACCAGCGAACCCTGCATGGACAGGGAGAAGTTTGCCTTCAAGCCAGCAGAAGGCACAGCACCCGCCAGAGGGATTTCCACAGGTAAATACACATGCTTTAAACATTCATTTCAGTATCTATATGCTTATGTAATTAATATTATAGATGCTGATTTTCATGTACGTTTCAGCTAACGACGCCCAGAAGTGAGGACACTGCAATCCCATCATCGCTGTCAGGCCATTGTGCCATGCTCAGTGATGAGGACAAGGACATCCCGACACCCCGTCCCACCACTCAGCAGGAGCAGGACAGCAGCTCAGAGTCAGAGTGTGTTTCAGTCCTCAAACTGTTGGGCTGTTTAGTTGAGATTTTTTACAATGTAATAAAATGCGTTATTCCCTGATACTCATGTTTTATTATTTGACGTTTGCATGGTAAATTAAACATATACTCAAATAACAACAGCAAATGAGGTGGTCTTCTTCCTTTCTACAATGCTCCACGCTACACGATTGGTTCCTTGGTTCCTCCCCAATATATATACCCAGAGTCTTGCCCCTCGTGTCGTGTGCAGGTCGCGTGCGCTGCGTGCAGGTTGCCACACATAGGGGTAGAAAGTGAGATGTACTTCTGTCTTGCACGCCGCACAAATAGCAAGTGTGGAATACTTGTGTAGTATTTCTGAGGCACGTCACTCATACAATGACCGAGCGTCACTCATGCGTCTTACTGTCATCGCAAAAACCCCTACTAGCCGCGCTGCTGACTTGGTTCAGGAGTACAAAAGGAATACGGGTCCCGTACATAGTGTATGCATTCTTGATTTGTCGCAAGACCCGTAGAATTTGTATGTGCAGGCCCAAAAGTCTCCACGGGCAGTTTGCGACCTTCTACGGCACTGAAAACACGCAAGTGTCGCACAAATCTCAAGTGCGGTTTTGCAATTTTTTTTTTTTTACTGTAGACCGCCCGTAGCAGCACGTACAGCGGGTTGTGAGTGAGGCTTTAGGTTTCACTTCCTCTTTCTCTCCCGCTACATCCTGTAGAGGGAGCTCTAACGTTCAATTTACTCATTCCTAACCTTTTAAAGCTCGACTGAGTTTCTTCTGTCACTCGTGAAGTGAATAATCTTTTGCATATTTTCTGTTTTTTTTTCTTTTAGTGCATGACTTGTTCTCAATAAAATAATAAAAAACTCAACAATGTTATGAAGTTTATTATTATTATTATTATTATTATTATTATTATTATTATTATTATTATTATCATTACTATTCATGTTGTTTTAAGGGTACCATGCATTACTCTGTAAACCTTGGTTACATCTCCTTGTCCTTCCTCTTCCTCTTCCACCTCCTCTCCTTGTCCTCTTCCTCTACCCTCGACAAGTGAACTGACCCCTGGCCTTTTGATCTGTCGGATTGGTGTGTGAACAGTTTTGACTCTTGGTGTTTCCACCTGGGGAATTGTGTGATAATTGAGTTGGAGCTGTGATCACTTGTGTTAATGATACTGAATGCCAGTGCTTTGTAAATGAGCTCATGGTGCAGCCAGTGAGATACGAAGGGATTTGTGTGAAGAGTTTTTCAGAAAAACTTCAGCAAATCTGAATCATGTGTGAAAACAGGGGAATCGAGTTTATCGCTTTGGGAAATAGCGCTATCTTTTGGTAGCTGGGCTCATGGATTTGGATGTTTAGTTAATAGGCCCAGTTACAGTGTGTCAGCGATCCAGAAAACCTGTAAACACACGTGACCTCATGTGAATAATATGTGATAAATCAAACATAATCTGGTCATTTATATCTGGATTTCTGTTCATCTCCATGATTTATAATGATCCTCTCAGTGTTCTGGAAATCTAAATCTAGAGTTAACTCATTTGAAGTCATTTTTATGAACATAACAAACACAAAATCATTTGCACTAATTGGTATTTCCAGCCCCCAGCAGGGCAGTGACCCCCAGCGGTGATGCAGGGACCCAGTATAGGATGCAAACCAATGAAAACCTGATAGTTAATGATCATGCAGCTGGAATAAAAGGACATTTTGATGAGAGTTAAAGAGCGTTATTGTGTAATATTAGCTGCTGTGAGATCAAATCAGTGCAGAACTTTCACTTTTCTAAGCTTTGTGTTGCAACATGAAGATCAGTGAGATTTGGAGCTGATAGAGTTTTGCTCATATTCATGTGAAACGCTTGATAATCACCACCTCATTTTATTTACAATGAGATTGATTCACCCTCTGATCTCACAGAACTCCATAAAGTGACTGAATGTTTGGAGTTAACGTTCCACTCCGTGCTCGATCATGGAGCTCCATTTACAACTAAACTCTTTGTAGTTCAGCAGATAAACTCGGAATCACATCCATGAAATGTCTCAGTCAGTATTTCGGCCTCATCACAGGACTGAGACAGCTCTGTTCTACACACACTGCTTTCTTCCCTGTACATGCGACCTCTGGGGAAAATGATTCATGAACATGCTGTTAGCTTCCACTGCTACACTGTGTGTGTGTGTGTGTGTGTGTGTGTGTGTGTGTGCTGGATCACATCGTCCCCCTCAGCACCTGCAGTAGGTCCCAGCTGCAGCACTCACACACACCCAGGTTTTTGTACGACGCTCTAACACTGTGTGAACACCCAGCTACTACTGATCTTATGTAAACTCTGACAGTAATAATCTCCAGCATCTTCAGTCTGGACTCCACTGATGGTCAGAGTGAAATCAGATCCAGATCCACTGCCACTGAAACGAGCTGGAATACCTGATTCTAACTTCTTCACATATTTGATTAGGAGTTTAGGAGCTTCTCCAGCTTTCTGCTGATACCAGAATAATCCGTCATCTCCATCACTATAGCGGTAAACAGCAGGACTGGTTTTACAGCTGATGGTGAGTGTGTCTCCTGGAGAAACAGATTTCACTGCAGGACTCTGAGTCACAGTCACCTGACCTCTGGATCCTGAAAAAAATAAGAAGAATAAATCCGTTCCCTTCATTAATAATGATGTTGAGGTTGAAGTTCATCTAGTCGGCCGACTTCCCATGGATTTGTCAGCTGAACAGTAGATGATAAAGCATTGTGTTACCTCGAGCGCAGAGGGCCAGTGTGCAGATGAAGACGCTGATCAAACTCATGGTTGCTGTGGGTGAAGTCGCTGAGCAGCAGCTCTCAGTCATGAAGTGTTAAAGTCACAGGACTATAAACACTCGCAGAGCGCTGAAGCATGAGCTGATAATGCAAAGTGGATCCTCTCTCGATGGAAACGTGTGTGTGTGTGTGTGTGTGTGTGTGTGTGTGTGTGTGTGTGTGGTCACTGGAGTGTAACAGAGGTTTTTGTACGACGGCTTCATTAGAATGTATCACTGTGGTTGACTTTCGGTGGAGGAACCAAACTCATCATCAGTAAGTTTCTCTTCTTTATTTAAAATTCCACACATTAGTGAATTTATTTTTTTATTAATTTTATTATTGAATGAAGTTGAGAAAATTTGAAAATAAAATAAAATAAAAATCAGTTTTGGTTATGAAGTGCAGTTTGTAAAAAATCAGTATATGAAATATTACAATAAATTTTTGTTTGTTTGTTGATGTTAATGATTATATTTTACTGTTAAAAGTGAGAGAATAAATCCAGATGTTTGTGCTGTATAAAGTCCCCCTGAGTTCAGCGTCTAGTGATTCATTTTCATTGAGTATCAACACCAGAATAAAGCTGATCAAAGTTCTCGTCGGTCCACGATGTAAAGAGTAACTAGTAAATGTTCTCCTGCTGCTGGAACTCATTTGTGCTGCTGCAGAGTTTCCAGTTTTGTCTCGACTAGAGTTCAGAGCATTTACAGAATCCACTCACTGAGTGTTTCAGTGCTGGAATACAGTGTGACTATTGGATGCAGTTACTGAATAGAACTGAGTGAACACTCAATCAGAAAGAAGATCGATTATGGTGTGGAGTTAAAGCTGATGGCTTCCACATGTTCTCTTTGTTTGTTAGTCGACTTGAAACCAAACGGACTGATGTTTCTCCACTGAACCTTCTCCCAACCTGAAGCCCCCCATGTGTCTCTGTTCATTTAGAGTTCAGAACTGTTTTTATGTCTATGGGTAGAGTTTATAGATGCTGCTGAAGGTCATAGAAGTTTCCAGAAGTTTCTCCTGAACTGCAGTAATGTGAGAACAGTGTGGATCACTGCACTGATTACTGAACACACATGAATGTCTCCAGTCTGGACTCTTAATCAGCAGTAATGAGTAAATGTTGTGTAAGCGTGTGTAAATGTGTGTGTTTATTGTGTGTTTGTGGTCTCCAGCCGGTCCCACGGTGAAGCCCTCCGTGTCTCTGCTCCCTCCCTCCTCTCTGCAGCTGTCTGAGGGATCGGCCTCGCTGCTCTGCCTGCTGTCTGCCTACTCTCCACAGGGGGCGCTGGTGAGCTGGACAGTGGACGGCTCAGAGGTGAAGAACGGGGTTCTGACCAGCGCAGAAGAACACAAGAAGGACGGTTACACACGCAGCAGCACCCTGACCCTCAGCAAAGCACTCTGGGAAAAGGGGGAGGAGTTTGTCTGTACGGTCTCCCATGACGGCGTCAATCATCCGGTCACGTTCAGAAAGAGCCAGTGTGAAGGCTAACAGCTCCAAGATAGAATTTAACACTCAGCTGCTTACACATCCATCTACAATAGAGTTTCAATTCTACACAATGCTGACATTTCTGTCTTTACTCTCTTCACTGTCCTGTTGCTCTTCCTGTAGTTTTGCTCTGCTGAAATAAAGCTTCATTTTGGACATTGTGTGTTCTTTTATTGGAGTTAATAGTCATTATCAGTGTGAGGAGAGAGTGTGTTTAGCTGGAGATTCAGTGCTGTGTGTTGTGCTTCAGTGAGTTTGGCTGAAGGAAGTTGAACATCTGGTGAAAGTGCTGCTCTATTCTGGGAGAAAGAGGATCACTCAGCCGTCTCCATGTAAATCTCTCTCTCACTTCACTCATCTTTCAGTTTTACTGGTTAAAACTGACTCCTTCTGTTTCGCTTTATTGAACTCAATTTGCTATCAGAACTGGACCCAGAACTCAACCTGCTCTGGTTCTAGCTACAACTCTTATTTTGTTTGATTAAGTCCCGATTTTCACAAGTGTTTTAAATCTATGGGACATTCAGGTACAGATTTAAAGTCACCTAAATCGTATCCATGTGACAGTCTCCGTCTTGTCTCTAGAGGTCCATTCAGATCACACACTGTCCCAGTTAAACAGGGCGTCCACACGCATCCATTACTGACCCACTTCATTTTAGCAGATGATACACAAATTAATATTTCCACTAAACCACATGTGAATCTGTTCTCTGATTGCAAGAGTTTATCAAATCAGGGTCAAATCCTGCATGAAGGAAAACATGTGAATTAAACTCCTCTTATTTTGGAGAATATTTAAACTCCACAGAGATTCCTGTGTGTATGTTTTTGTTTAGTTTGTTGGAAAATCCACATAATTTCCCCAAAAAACAGCTCACTCACACACAATGCACTCCAATGGGACGGGCACTGCTGAGCCCCTGGGCGATGCCCACATGGCTGTAGATTTTATTGCAGTTACAGAAACACAACTCAAACTTGATTCACAGACAGTGCACAACTCTGACAATCACACACTCAGATAACAACAAGGAATATTCAGGAAACTAGTCTTATCTAGGAGAAAAGAACACAATGCGCCCAAGATGGTAGCTGTGTAGATCAGACATGTTTGGTCTAACTCCATCAGGAACGCTGGAGCTCATGTGGTAATACAAGCAGCAATCTTACTTTATTATTTTGGGAAGGAAACAAAAAAAACAAACAAAAACCTGATGACGAAGAAGAAATTGGAAGCTGCCTTCTTTCTGTTCTGTCCATGGGCCGTGAACAGTTAAGCAAGTTGAAGGTGAAATGATCTCCAAAAGGCATAAAGTTAAAGATGACTCATTCCCTTTATATTGTAAGCAAAAATAATTTTTTTTATTTTCATCTTTTACATTTTCAAAATGACAAAAAAGGAAAAGGGCCCGAAGCAAAAGTTTGTCTCACAGTCAGGGGTCTGTGAGGGCCAGGGAAAAACCTTCAGCTTGTGCCTCTTGAGGTATTCCATTGTAGATTTTGAGGTGTGTTTTGGATCATCGTCTTATTGTAGGACCCATCCTCTTTTTAACTTCACCTTTTTTACAGATGGTGTGATGTTTGCTTCCAGAATTTGTTGGTAAAACAGAGATACGAGTACATTTAAGAGCACCAGTGCAGATTCTAAGGCATTGATTTTGAGCAACATCTCATCTCATTATCTCTAGCCGCTTTATCCTGTTCTACAGGGTCGCAGGCAAGCTGGAGCCTATCCCAGCTGACTACAGGCGAAAGGCGGGGTACACCCTGGACAAGTCGCCAGGTCATAACAGGGCTGACACATAGACACAGACAACCATTCACACTCACATTCACACCTACGCTCAATTTAGAGTCACCAGTTAACCTAACCTGCATGTCTTTGGACTGTGGGGGAAACCGGAGCACCCGGAGGAAACCCACGCGGACACAGGGAGAATGAACATGCTAACTCTCTGGCTCTAGAAGAACTAGGTTGTGGTCAGACTTCCCTAGTGGGGGGAGGGGTGTGGCTCTGTATGCATCCCTCACATTAGCATACAGCAAGTCAATTGTCCTGTTGTTCCTTCTTGGACAATCCACAGACTGGTAAAAAGCAGCCAAAGTAGAGTTCAAAGTAGCGTGATTAAAGTCCCCAGAAATGATGATAAATGCCTCAGGGTGCTGTGTTTGCAGCCTTGCTGTGACAGACTGAATCCTCTCACATGCAGTGGCTGCATCTGCCTTCGGACGGATGTAAACACAGATGGTGATCATGTGACTGAACTCCCTCGGCAGATAATATGGCCACAGCCTAATGGCTAGCAGCTCCAAGTCCAGGCAATATAAAACTGTCTTTACAGAGATATGTCCCGGGTTACACCAGCGGTTGTTAACATAAATGATGAGTCCCCCACCTTTGCTTTTCCCTCATGTGTTAGTGTCTCTGTCGGCTCTCACAGCAGTGAATCCCCGGAGGTCCATGTTAGCATCCGGTACAAGGTGTGTTAGCCATGTCTCCGTAAAGATAAATAAGCTGCTCTCCCAATAAATCCGCTGGTTGTTCAGAGCAGAAAGCTCGTCGACTTTATTCGGCAGCGAGTTCACATTCCCCATGATAATGAATGGAATGGATGGTTTGTAGTACCGCCGGTTGTCCGCTAGCCTAGCCTTTAGCTTAGCTCCAGCTTTGCAGCCCCTGGGTTTCCTCCTCAACTCGGCTGGGATGGGATGTCGTATCCCGGCTCGTCCAATTGTTTTCAGGGCCAGCAGCTCCTCTCTCGAATAAGAGAGAAAACTGGCTCCTGGTTGCGTGTTAAAGTTAAATATATCCATGTTATATAAGTAAAACACACTCTTTCTCATAACAAGAGCAAAAAAGTAAAAAAAGGTGGAAAAAAGAGGTTTAAAGAGCTAAAAACTACAGAGCTACTGGAGAGGCAGCCGTCTCACACAGCACCCGAATCTGTTCTCCTTCACTCTGCTTCACTTTGCAGTGGTGGCCTGCTGCTGGAAAATGGAGTGAAAATAAAGTGGAAACACTACGAGATCATAGTTTGCCTTATTTCATATAAATAGTCACATTGGAAATAGGAGTTGTTCAATGTTAATTTTGTAAACACATTTGATTATGGAGTTAGATTACAAACTCAAACTATGTACTACGCTTATGTTTTGAGTTTGACAGGCCTTTTAACAAGTTTCCTCATACCTTTGTGAATTACAGTTAGTGTAACTTCCATGCTCACTGCCCATTTGTGCATTGTGTAGTGTTTGCATCTTCAGTCAAGTTGCAAAACTGAACAGCATGATTGTATGTGTGTGTTTGCACGCTACCGAGACCCTCGAGGTGAACTTAAAGGTCCCCTTGCATCATTTTTTCATGAATTGTGCGGTGGTCTCTAGTATGAATGAATGCCCTGTGAACCGGTTTTGGTGAAAAATATGTTGTGGTTCTCCTGTTTCAGGCTGTTCTAGTTTGGTGGAAGAGTGGGTGGCGGGAGAATGACAGGATTTCAGCTCTTACTCATTAATATTCATGACATGTAAACGTGTTACCTATGATAGGCTAACAGCAATCAGTAAACGTGTTACCTCTGATTGGCTAACAGCACTGTGATGCTACCTCCAGCGGGTCAGAACAAGCGGATGTGGGTGTCTTAGGCCCAATCCCAATTCTAATTTCTACCCCTCCCCCTTCCCCTTCGCCTCCCGCTTCCCTTTGGCCCTTCCCCTTGAAACTGAGCTACAAGGGATAGGGCTTGAAATTCAACCCCTACGTATTGGGATAGCCCTTCAACGATCGCATACGTCATCGCGTACCTCCGTCAGCGTTTACGTTAGCAAAACGCGACCAAATGCGTCATTGGCTGCGACCAGCCACTACAGTCAGAGCCAGAGGCAGAACCAGAAATCTCTGCTGAAATGCCGTCTGCTGCTGTTGTGATCACTGTGTCCTGGGCTATAGGCCTCTTTTTACGGTTGTCTGCAGCTAAACGGAGAAATGCCAGTAGAGGTGTCAGAACACTCATGTAAACAATAAAAGCGAGAATAACAGAACAAAACGTACGCAGCAGCTTTGGATTTCAGAAATCGCTGCTCATTCTCAGCTCGAAAGCGAATCAAGCGGCGTGTTTCCTCTGGATTCCCTAGTTCAAGTACACAGGGATGGGAAGCTGGTTAACGTAACGATACAACAGAAAAGCAGATCCTCTGTTGTTTGTAATTACTTGAGCTAACTGCTAAATAACAACTTTGTTCACAATTTTCATTGCATCAACCGATCACACAACGTTAATGTTATAGTACGTTAACGTTAATAGGCTAGTTAACACTATTGACGTAGTAATAGAACGGTTACGTAAATAATGGAGAAAACATTTATGACACTCTTTCGCCGCGGGAACCGCCATCTTTCTGAAATCCGCATGAAATCTCGCTGAAATCCGCATGGCATTGTGGGAAATCACTCAAACCCCTTCGTTCGGAGTCAGCTCCAGGAAAATCTCCATTTGGAGGGGTACAGAAGCCCTACCCCTTCCCCTACCCCTCCGCGTTAACTGGGATTGGGATACCCCTACCCCTTCAGGTGAACGCGCAAAATGGAGGGGAAGGGCCAAGGGGTAGGTCCAAGGGGTGAAATGGGATTCGGCCTTACTATGGCGAGAGAGAAGGAACAAACCGCGAAGGGAAAAATACCGCGTGCTGATGTCATTGATGTGCAACGCGAGGAAACAAAATAAATTCAACAAATGTTTGGGTTTTTACTGAACAAAAACAAATAAAATGAACGAGTGACTTAAAAAAAAAAGAATGCGGGTGCCTTTGTAAAAACTGTTTTGATTGGCTATTATGGTCTCGACATCGATGTTTTGACCAATAACAATGTAGATAAGACGAATTTTACATCACATTCAACGAGATTAAAATGAGACTAAAGATGGCGACTTACAAATAATGTGTAAACATCGTTGGAGTTAATAAAGTTTGAATAGCATGAAGGAACATACCCCAACCCCCCGAAATTAATAAAAAACATTCTCAACGGATTTGGCAGAATATAAAAAGGTCGTTTTTTACTCAGAAAAAGCGGAAAACTCTCATCCCTGCCGAGCTTGTGACCATGTCATGCATGCTAACGTGGAGAATATGAACATGCTGTTTTGTAACAAAAACCTTCGAACAAAAAGTTCATGTTTTACTTACAGCTTGTGAGCTGGTGGTTGGTACAGATCCAGGGATTAAAAACAACCTCACAGCAAAACCACTACTGAAGGCACCGAAGTTTGAAAAGTCACTGTGGTTGAAATGATCAGAACACAGTACTAACGCTGCATTACACTTTGCTGGTGGTGTTCCAAAGATAAATTCCAACCATTTCTTCTTCACCTCTTCTATCTTAGGCAAGAAATGCAACGTTGATGTGATACTGTGGTATATGGAATGTTATGTTCATTCCTTCCACTTGGTGGAGCTGGTACTGCTTGTTTAGAGCTGGGTAACAGAACAGGAGAGAGAGGAGTACAGTAACAGAGGGGTGCACGCGTTTTGATGTTCTCATGCATACGTTTATTTTCTATGAATAAAAGTACGTTTGTTTACAACCACTTGTGATCATTTACGACACAACAGATACTGCCACAAATAACACAGGCACAAACTTGTTCAGAAGTGTTGCCAGATACTGCTGACGTTTTCCAGCCCAAAATACAGTATGTTCAAAACCTGCCAAAAAGCACTTAAAACCTCCCAATCTGGCAACACTGGCTCTGCTCTCTCTCCTCGCGCTTAAATCCGAACTTCCTTCCCGTGGGCGGTCACAAGCCAAGGTGGGCGAGGCCATGAATACTAATTTACAAATGTGATGCAAGATCGTATGGCTTTTCTGATCCGCTCATTTTTCCGACTATTTTCTTTCATAAGCTAATACAGGGAATGGGAGTAGAATTACATTTTCACATGCAGCATGCATATGCAACTCGGCGCGAACTATGGTATTTCAAAAAGAGCCAGTATTAAACGTTTTTGGTGGAAGGGCACCTTTAAAGAGAGAGAGTGTCTGCTGAAGTGTCTTATTGTGTACCTTGGGGAAGATGTGGACAAACTCATCAAGGAGTATCTGGGAAGTAGTTTTGCATTAATCTCTTAAACTGGTATTTTTACACTTAAGCCCTATTTTTAAAATATTTTTTTTGGTGTCTAAATGACTAATACGTACAAATAGTACCTATTTGTCACAGGAGTTGCTGGTCTACTACTGCCTGATCGGTTAGTTTGTTTGTGACTTAGTTTATCAAGGAGCGTGAAAAAATGGATGTTGAGCAACCAGTCTTGTCAACATTAATCATATTATGTAATGTTGCAATTATATATCTTATGTCTTAATTCTTAACTGATTGTGTGTGTGTGTGTGTGTGTCTGCGCACATGCCTTTGTGCACCTATGGCTGCTCTTATCTTCACGTATTTTGTTTGTATTTGTTTTACCTGCCTAGGGACTGCAGATGGAAATGAGCTTTTTAGCTATAATCTGGCACAAGCCATCTTCTTACTTTTGTAACCAATGACTCTTGTGCATGGTCCCTGTTTCAACTAAACTAAATAAACTAAACTAATCTATATACTATCAATGTACTTGGTATATCCCTCTCGTATGCTTAAAGTATACCACAAGTACACTTATACTGCCATTGTACTAGTTATATACTTCGAGTCCCTATTTTTAGTTTATTATTGCATACTTTAAGTATACTGTTATAAACATTGGTAATTTCATAGTTTACACAGTATATTACTTTTTTTTCCACCTTTATTGAATAGGACAGTATAGAGACAGGAAATGAGCGGGAGGGATCGTGAAACGACCTCGGGCAAGAATCGAACCTGGGTCCCCGGATTTATGGTATGGCGCCTTAGCCAGCTGAGCCATAGTCCTTAAAGGATCCTTAAAGTTTACTCGTACTGTATGTACACAAGAGTGTGATGCATTTACAAAATCACAAGACAGAATGTTGAAAACAAGTTTGATATATTTTCAAACATTTCAAAAACAAAGACCTATGAAATCAAGTCCTTCCTTACTGGAGAAAATGAAAGGAAAAAGTCCACATTTGCATTAAATGTGCAATTTAATCTCCTTTACAAGGAGAGGAGACCTCATCGGCCACTGTTCATCTGGGAGCTTGAGGTGGAGAGGGTGAGCAGCTTCAAATACCTGGGTGTTCACATCAGTGAGGACCTCACATGGACACAACACACAGCTGGTTAGGAAGGCTCAACAGCGACTGTACTTTCTGAAGAGGCTGAGGAAGCAGGAGAGCTGCCTCCATCCTCAAAGACCCCACCCACTCCCAGCACGGACTGTTCACAATCCTACCCTCAGGCCAGAGGTACAGAAGTGTGAAATGTAAAACTGTCAGACTAAAGAACTCTTTCTTTCATTTCATCTTTTCATCTTTGAGAAAGAGAACCACTCAGCCATCTTCATGTAAATCTCTCTCTCACGTCACTGATCTCTCTGTGGGTTTCACTGCTCAAGACTTCTTTTATTCAGCTGGGTGGGTTGGGGGACATTTTACAGCTATTGGGGGGATGGATTTATAGATGCAACTCACTTCTCCTTTTCAACAATTCTTCATCAGTGAACAAACCTCCATAATCTGATCTACTAAAGCAGGTCTTAATCAAACAACAAATATAAGAATAGGCCTGCAGGAGTGCTGTGTGTATGTTACAGTCTTGGTAAGTCTAGTTAAGCGAGTCTAGCTACTTAGTTAAATCTAATTAAGCTTGCTCGCAGACTGGAGATGGACTCGGACTCAGACATGCATCCTCGGGACATACTGAAGATTTTATTAACTGGACAAATATTTTGCAAAACAGAAAAAAAAATGCAAAATGAGTTTATTATTTTATGAGACAGCCAAGTGTATGTTCAAATCCCCAATCCAGCTTCTCTTCATCACAGTAACCAATCAACACGAGTCCAGTTCTGTTACAGCACCATCTAGTGACCACATCACTGTACAACAGTCTGCATTTGACCAAGTTCAGGGAGAAAAGGAGGCTGGTTGGTGGGTTTACTTTGCAGATAATAAACGATGTATTAATATTGAATATTATTTAATGATTACGCACTGGATTGTGTCTTAAAGCTGCTCTTAGCAGAAGGTGGAAATCATCAGATACCATCAGACACATCAGCGGACTTTTCATCACAGAAGGAACAGCTGATGAAGAGTTTTCTGCTTTTCAGGAATGATTCTTCTTTAAACATGAACACATTTGATGAGGTTCAGTGGAGAGCAGCTCTGCAGCCAAGGGCATAGGTTTGGTTTGAAAGCTGGTAGGGACACATGGGTGGGGTGGAATGTGTAGGAGGGACGTAAACCAGAGGGTAGAGTACGGTTAGTTTTGTAAAAAGTCTATGATCAAGATCTGACAGAGACAACAATTAAAGCAACACATCACAGGTTCTATTCTACACCCCAAATCAGAAAAAGCTGGGACTGAATGGTAAATGCAAATAAATAAAGAAAGCAGAGATTTCTAAATTTACTGTGACTTGTATTTCATTGCAGACAGAATGAACCCAAGATATTTCATGTTCTGTCGGTCAATTTCATTTCTTTGGTAAAATACAGCGATTCCTGAGTTTCAGGTTTGGAACATATTCCAACAAAAAGAAACTGAGGAAAAGGAAACTGACATTTTCTGGATGGAACTAACTAACTAACTAACTAACTAACTAACTAACTTACTTACTTACTTACTTACTTACTTACTCACTCTGGCTGCTGTCTGCCCCCTTTTTCCTTTTTTTCCCCTCCTCTCTCTACCCCTTCCTCTCTTCCCCATATCTTATTCTTTTTATATTTGTATTTGTAAATAATTTATTTTAATTTATCTAGAAGTTTTTCTCTATGTCTTTTCTCTGTTTATCCTGTAACGATGCTGCTGGAATCTGAATTCCCCTGAGGGAACCCTCCCAAAGGGATCAATGAAGTTTTATATAATCTAATCTAATCTAATCTAATCTAATCTAATCTAATCTAATCTAACTAACTAACTAGCAAGTCATTTTTTTCACATTACCAATTATGCCATTATACAATATGATAATAACACTAATGATGAGTTACTTCAGGAAATATAACATTGACATTATGATGAAGAAACTATCAGATCATGTTTAATCAATTAACTATTGATTGTAAATTATTAAAGCGCTAATAATGATGAAAGTGCTCAGTGCTGTAGTGGGTTTGAGTTGATGATGTTCAGTGGAGTGCAGCTTTAGCAGCTCTGCAGCTGTTCTCAGATCAGTGTGTGTTTCTGAGTCAGAGCACTTCCTCTACAGCTGAGGGAGGTTTTTGTACGGCGCTATAACACTGTGTGTACGGATAGCTGCTACCCTGCTGACAGTAATAATCTCCTGCATCTTCAGACTGAACTCCAGAGATTTTTAGATTAAATTGTGAACCAGATCCACTGCCACTGAAACGACCTGGAATCCCAGACTGACGAGTAGTTGCACGATAGATCAGGAGTTTAGGAGCTTCTCCAGGTTTCTGCAGGTACCAGTGGAGGTTACTGCCAACACTCTGACTGGCTGTACAGGTGAGAGTAACAGATTGTCCTGGAGAAACAGACTGAGATCCTGGAGACTGAGTCAGGACGATTTCCCCAAAGGACTCTAAAGAAAAGGATGCAGAGTTAAAAGAATGGAAACAAATGTAGTAGTGAGTGTGAGAGTGATGTGATGATTTGTATGAATAATAAAAGTAAAGAGAGTGTCTCACGGTGAGCGAGGAGTCCCAGTGTCCCCAGCAGTAGAATCAGTACCATCATCATTGTGCTGCGTGTCAGTGGCTCTGAAAGGACTGAACACACTCTGATCAGCACTACAGCTCTTAAAGTGTGTGCAGCAGTGACACAGCACACACATGCAAACACCACAACTCTGTGTCTCTCTCTGTGTGTGTGTGTGTGTGTGTGTGTGTGTGTGTGTGTGGTCACTGGAGTGTAACAGAGGTTTTTGTACGACGGCTTCATTAGAATGTATCACTGTGGTTCACTTTCGGTGGAGGAACCAAACTCATCATCAAAAGTAAGTGATTTTAATTTTTCCTTAAACTCTAAAATGCAATTTCTTTTCTCCATCAGTTTCACTGATAACATTAGATGTAAAGTTAAATATAATTTCTGTCCTCACTGACATTTCTATAAAGCAGTCTGTGTAAATTGTGTTGATGGGTAAAGCAATGTTCTCTTTGTTTGTTCGTGGACCTGAAGCCAAATGACTTTAAGCCTAAAGCTTTTAGACTTTAATGAGTTTTAGAGTTCGGAACTGTTTTTATGTCTATGGGTAGAGTTTATAGATGCTGCTGAAGGTCATAGAAGTTTCCAGAAGTTTCTCCTGAACTGCAGTAATGTGAGAACAGTGTGGATCACTGCACTGATTACTGAACACACATGAATGTCTCCAGTCTGGACTCTTAATCAGCAGTAATGAGTAAATGTTGTGTAAGTGTGTGTAAATGTGTGTGTTTATTGTGTGTTTGTGGTCTCCAGCCGGTCCCACGGTGAAGCCCTCCGTGTCTCTGCTCCCTCCCTCCTCTCTGCAGCTGTCTGAGGGATCGGCCTCGCTGCTCTGCCTGCTGTCTGCCTACTCTCCACAGGGGGCGCTGGTGAGCTGGACAGTGGACGGCTCAGAGGTGAAGAACGGGGTTCTGACCAGCGCAGAAGAACACAAGAAGGACGGTTACACACGCAGCAGCACCCTGACCCTCAGCAAAGCACTCTGGGAAAAGGGGGAGGAGTTTGGCTGTACGGTCTCCCATGATGGCGTCAATCATCCGGTCACGTTCAGAAAGAGCCAGTGTGAAGGCTAACAGCTCCAAGATAGAATTTAACACTCAGCTGCTTACACATCCATCTACAATAGAGTTTCAGTTCTACACAATGCTGACATTTCTGTCTTTACTCTCTTCACTGTCCTGTTGCTCTTCCTGTAGTTTTGCTCTGCTGAAATAAAGCTTCATTTTGGACATTGTGTGTTCTTTTATTGGAGTTAATAGTCATTATCAGTGTGAGGAGAGAGTGTGTTTAGCTGGAGATTCAGTGCTGTGTGTTGTGCTTCAGTGAGTTTGGCTGAAGGAAGTTGAACATCTGGTGAAAGTGCTGCTCTATTCTGGGAGAAAGAGGATCACTCAGCCGTCTCCATGTAAATCTCTCTCTCACTTCACTCATCTTTCAGTTTTACTGGTTAAAACTGACTCCTTCTGTTTCGCTTTATTGAACTCAATTTGCTATCAGAACTGGACCCAGAACTCAACCTGCTCTGGTTCTAGCTACAACTCTTATTTTGTTTGATTAAGTCCCGATTTTCACAAGTGTTTTAAATCTATGGGACATTCAGGTACAGATTTAAAGTCACCTAAATCGTATCCATGTACAGTCTCCATCTTGTCTCTAGAGGTCCGTTCAGATCACACACTGTCCCAGTTAAACAGGGCGTCCACACGCATCCATTACTGACCCACTTCATTTTAGCAGATGATACACAAATGAATATTTCCACTAAACCACATGTGAATCTGTTCTCTGATTGCAAGAGTTTATCAAATCAGGGTCAAATCCTGCATGAAGGAAAACATGTGAATTAAACTCCTCTTATTTTGGAGAATATTTAAACTCCACAGAGATTCCTGTGTGTATGTTTTTGTTTAGTTTGTTGGAAAATCCACATAATTTCCCCAAAAAACAGCTCACTCACACACAATGCACTCCAATGGGACGGGCACTGCTGAGCCCCTGGGCGATGCCCACATGGCTGTAGATTTTATTGCAGTTACAAAAACACAACTCAAACTTGATTCACAGACAGTGCACAACTCTGACAATCACACACTCAGATAACAACAAGGAATATTCAGGAAACTAGTCTTATCTAGGAGAAAAGAACACAATGCGCCCAAGATGGCAGCTGTGTAGATCAGACATGTTTGGTCTAACTCCATCAGGAACGCTGGAGCTCATGTGGTAATACAAGCAGCAATCTCAGTTTATTATTTGGGGAAGGAAAAAACAAACAAACAAACAAACAAACAAACAAAAACCTGATGATGAAGAAGAAATTGGAAGCTGCCTTCTTTCTGTTCTGTCTATGGGCTGAAAGAAGCGGAAAAAACAAGCTGTTGCCTCATCTATACTTACAGTGGTATGCAAAAGTTTGGGCACCCCTGGTCAAAATTGATGTTACTGTGAACAGTTAAGCAAGTTGAAGATGAAATGATCTCCAAAAGGCATAAAGTTAAAGATGACTCATTCCCTTTATAGTTTAAGCAAAAACATTTTTTGTTTTATTTTCATCTTTTGCTTCAGAGTTGGAGAGGTGTTCTTTTCCTGGAATTTGGCCCCCTTTTTTCTCCAAACATGCCTTTGCACATTGTGGCCAAAAAGTTCCATTTTGATTTCATCAGTCCACAGGACTTGTTTCCAAAATGCATCAGGCTTATTTAGATGTTCATTTGCAAACTTCAGACACTGAATTTTGTGGCTAGGACGCAGGAACTGTTTTCTTCTGATGACTCTCCCATGAAGGTCATATTTGTTCAGATGTCGCTGCATAGTAGAACAGTGCACCACCATTCCAGGGTCTGCTAAATCTTTCTGAAGGTCTTTTGCAGTCAAACAGGGGTTTTAATTTGCCTTCCTCGCAATCCAACGAGCAGTTCTTTCAGAAACTTTTCTTCATCTTCCAGACCTCACCTTGATCTCCACTGTTTCTGTTATCTGCCATTTCTTAATAACATTACAATGTGAGGAAACAGCTACCTGAAAACACTTTGCTACGTTCTTGTAGCCTTCTCCTGCTTTGTGAGCATCAATTATTTTATTATTCAGAATGCGAGGGAGTTGCTTAGAGGAGCCCATGGCTGTTGATTTTAGCAGGGATGAGAATGGGACATTTTAAAAAAACTCTGAAATGTCTGTCGACTTTCCCACACACACACTAATATATATGAATGCTTTCAAATTCAATGATGGTTTAAAATGTTTATAAACTTTAAGATAACAAATCCCTACAGATATATATATATATATATATATATATATATATATATATATATATATATATATCGTGAGCGATAATGGAGGTAACCGTAACGATATATTAGATTCCTCCTGACTATCTTTGACAATTTAAGTAAAACATACCTTTGTGCTTTTTTGTGTTGTTGTGCTCCTGGATGTTTCTAGCTCCTCTGTTTCCATAATTGATCATATCTGAGCACAGAATACACAGAACCTTTCCCGGCACGTCCACTTTTCGGATATGTTCTGTCAGGCACGTTGTCACAGTTTGTGTCCCTATCTGCACGGTAACACTACTATTGAGCCATGCCCATCGGAAACAGTTCTTTATCCCGTTCGATTTATCGATTTCCCTGGCACGATCCTCATTTTTGCGGTCCAAAACTTTTGCCATATTGGCGAAGTAACTTTGAAAACTAACCAAAATAACTAGAACTTAAGAAGTGATCAAAACCGTGTACATGTAGCTTGTTTCTCTGCGAATTGTACAAGTGAGATGAAACTAGCGCCAAAACGTTGCCGGAAATCGTCGTGAGTTGTCGTTAGCATAAATATTGAAGAAAGCAATGACGATTTCCGTTATCACAGCTGCAACTAATTTTGCGATGAGCGTTTGCGAAAGATGCGGGCGGGCGGGCGGTCGGTCGGTCCTGCCTACTTGTGCCACCACAAGCCTCCAGGGTATCTGCACATTTTTCAAGTACAAATTTAAAGACTTTTAAGACCTTTTCAAGACCTCTAAATGGAAAAATTAAGACTGTACCATGGCAAAGAAAATTATAAATACGACAACTTAAAACTGTTTTCTGCAATAGTTTTTTACTAACTTTAAGAAGAATGCACACAATTGGTGAACAACAGGGTGCATCAATGGCAACTGTTAGACAGCAAACAGCTGAAGCAAAGTCATGTGTTCTGGGCTGCAGAACTACTGTAGCAGCGAGGAGAAGACTGGGGTTTACTGGAGAAAACACCATGAATCATTTCAAAAACAATAAACGGCAAGTAGAACCAGCTGAACAACCTTAGCCGGCATTATTTCAATCCCCAAAGATTATCTTTGATGATGTGTGATTTTGTGTCCGACAGCAAAATCAGTGTGAGTGTGGTACAGTATACAGCTGGCTGAGGAAGTTCTCGAGTATCTTCTGCATTATAGCAGGGAACAGCGTAAACCTGTTTATGCAGTCATACAATCATCAGAGCGTTACATTAAACACAGAAAAACAACTGTCACCTTTCATAACCATTATCAATATTAATCAATGTGTTGTAAAAACTAAACTAATTATCATCAGTGCAATTGTTATATCAATGTTCATTATTCAAAAATAATCATTAATTATTATCTATAATCCATGAATAATTGTTTGTATTACTACTACTACTACTACTACTAATAATAATAATAATAATAAACTACTTTTTAATAATAATAAAAAAATTAACTCAATTTTATAACATTTTAATAATCACTACTTATTAGCTATATTAATTTATAATTAATAGAGTAGCAATTATAATTCAGTATTATTAAGTACTACTTAATTAATAAGCAGTGATTATCAAAATGTAATTTAATAATTAGTAATTATCATCAACTACTAAATTATACTAATAAATAAGTAGTGATTATTAAAATGCTATAAGATGAGTTAATTTTTATTAAAAAGTAGTAATTATTAGTAGTAGTAGTGATACAAACAATTATTCATGGATTATATATAATTTGTTTTTAATAGTGAACATTGATATAACAATTGAACTGATAATAATAACATTAAAAGTATTACTAGTATTATTATTATTATTATTATTATTATTATTAAGTAGTAGTACAGTTATTTTATATCAATGTTCACTATTTAAAAAAAAATTCTATAATCCATGAGTATTTGTTTGTATTCTAACAATTACTACTTTTTTAATAATTATTTGTAATAATTTTTAATAACTTAATTTTATAACATTTAATAATCCCTAGTACTTATTAATCACTAATTTATAAGTAGTAATGATTATTAATCAATAATAATTACTACTACTAATTATTATTAGTGGTTGTTAATATTATTCTTATTATTATATTAAAAACACTGTTGTAGACGATAAGTAATAAAACAAACTTTTTGTACAAATTATGTAAATTGTACTATATTTAGAATTATTGTATTTTCTGGAGTTTTTTTTAATTGAGTTTTGAAATAAAGGTTATTTATATATTTATATTAAACTTGGTACAATAAACAATGTTAATTATGTAAAAAAAATTATGCTAATCATTATTATTATTATTATTTCCTATAAGCCCCATTTTCCACCTGACTCGTGCGCATGCGCGAACCCCCCTGCGTTTCACTCCGGAGCGCTTGACCTCTAACACGCGCGCGCCTCGTGTCCGTGAAAAGCCAGTTTCCCAGTCCGCCATGTCCCCAGCGCTGCGGTACCGTCTTTAAACACATTTGTGCGATCCAGCGCTTTTTATCACAAACGATTCTTCTCCTTATTTTGGGGGTATTTGTCATCCCCCAACCATTTGTCATTAAACAGATATCTTCCCATAATTATCAACGCTTTCTAGCGCCCGCATAAGCTACCTGTGTATCTCTCACTCTTCACAACCACCACACTGCACCACACTTCCTCCACCACACCACACTTCCTCCACCACACTGCACTTCCTCCACCACACTGCACTTCCTCCACCACACTGCACTTCCTCCAGTAGCCTCCGAACGTTAGTTCTTGATCTACAGAATGCACAGAACGCACAGAACCAATGCTGCCCTCAAAAGGTACGCTGGTCACTTTTAAAGTCATGGTTAAAAAAAATACCCCAAACCGGATGGAGATATTTCACTTGTTCGGTCCAATATTAAATTTAATACCTCCTTTTCGAAAATTCCAGTCATTCCAAACAATTTAAGACATTTTTAGGCCTTGAAAACCGAAAGTTGTATTTAAGACTTTTTAAGGACCCGCGGGAACCCTGGCCTCGCTCACGCCGACCCAGAAAATTCTCATCCCTGTTTTAGGGACAAGTTTGAGGAGTCAGAGAATTTATACAGCTTTGAAATCTGCATCATCTGACCTTTCCTAACGAAGAATTTGAACAAGCCACAGCTCAATAAGCTAATTAAGGTCTGGAACCTTGGTAAAAGTTACCTAAGAACTGAAATGTATTGGGGTGCCCAAACTTTCGCATGGTGTTCCTTTTCTTTTTTCACTCTCCAGTTGTACAAAACAAAAATAATACACAAATCTTGCAGAAAACACTGAAAAGAAATGTGTCGCCTTTACCTTTATGGCTTTCGGTGATCATCTCCTGCTCACTTAACTATTCACAGTAACAGACATTTTCAGTAAGGGTGCCCAAACTTTTGCATGCCACTGTATTTTTCGAGGCTACATACATTATATTAGTATGAAGAACTTCAAATGTATTAAATTTATAACCAGGTTTGTGTGTTACACCTAGATAATCATTATAAATAACCATGACACCTCCTCCTCTGCCAGTTAGACGAGGCTGGTGTATATAACTGTATCCAGGAGGGCTCGCTCCATTTAATGCTATATATTCATTTGGCTTAATCCATGTTTCAGTTAAACAAAGTACATTAAACTCCTGATCAGTAATGAGTTCATTAACCATTAGTGCTTTAGATGTAAGAGATCTAATATTTAATAGTGCCACCTTTAGATCAAAGGTGCTGGCAGCGGCTGTACAGTCAGTATGATCTAATTTCATATTGATTAGGTTACTGGAACAAACTCTCTGAATATTTCTACCTTTTTGTTGAGCTCGGGGAACAGACACAGTCTCGATGTAGTGGGCCCTGAGTGACGACTCTGTGCAGCTAGCAGACAGTCGGTTTAGCCTGTTCGTCTGCTCCCTGGCCTTGGCTCTGGATTGTCAGAAATTAACTAGGCCTGTTCTGAGACTATGACCTATTCTGCAGGAAATGAGAGCAGCACCTTCCCGAGTGGGATGGATACCGTCCCGCCCTAACAGGACAGCAGTGCCCTCAAAAAGTCCAGTGTTAGTCATTCATCTCTACCTGCCAGTTCACTGAGAATGTCTGGATGAAGACCTTGGCGAAATACAGCTTTCAGTGCTGGATCATTCCATCAGCTGGCTGCCACTAGCGTTCTGAAGTCCAGAGTATATTCAGCAACTCCTCTGGATTCCTGCGATATGGTGAGCAAACTTTCTCTGATTTCAATTCCCTCAGGTTCGTGGTCAAACACTCTTGAACAATGTGAGGAAACGTTCATATGAAGTCATATGTTCACTGCCATTTTTCTAAATGGCGCACGCTCATTGTAACACCTTGCCAGTAAGAAATGACAGAAATTTAGCAATCTTGTGTTTGTCAGAGAGATTAGGCATAGCGGAGAAGTACATGGAGCACTGAAGTAAGAATCCCTTACAGGCGATTGCATTCCCGGCATATTTTTCCAGAATGGGGAGTTGCAATGCAGGACTGGGAGAAGACTCAGGCCACGTTAGGAAGGCCTGCACCCTCACAGTTGTGAGCCGCACCATTCGAGTGTTGAGGTCTGCAAGCATCTGTGTATGTTCTCCTCGAAGTCGTCCTTGAGCATCCAATGCAGTTTGCTTCTCCTCTTCTGCTACATCCATGATAGACGAAGTATCCTGTCAGAGTGCAGGCACTTACGGATGTATGTGCAGGGGAGAGCGGGACGCAAACTGATAAAGCCAAATCGTGAAGCACAGTCAGATAGCAGGCAAGGGTCAGTCGATCAGTAAACAGGGCAATAGAGGCAAGACAGGTTGAGCTTGAGCTTCTTTGAGGGATGCTCCCACTCGAACTGATTTAGCATCCTATAAGGATTGGAACTACTAGTTCTCATATTTTGACCAAGCACACACACTAAACATGACTTTCTTTTTTTCCCAAAAAATTAAATTGTTATTTCTTTTTCAATAATAAACTTACAAATGTCATCATATAGTAGTAGTAGATAACTTTATTGTCCCCGAGGGGCAGTTGGGATTGCAGCACAATCACAAGGCACTTCATGACAGAACGTCAAACATATAACACAACACATAGTCCATACATCAGACACCAACAAAAATAACATAACATTCATCACGCCTACAATGCACTATGCACCATTGGGTATGGCCAAACCAGCTGGACATCTAGCTACTTCAACTGATTTAAGGCTTTTATGGCTTGTGGTAGTTTGTAGTCTGGCTAGTGCTGTCATTCTCAACGGCAATATCTCATCTCATCTCATTATCTCTAGCCACTTTATCCTGTTCTACAGGGTCGCAGGCAAGCTGGAGCCTATCCCAGCTGATGACGGGCGAAAGGCGGGGTACACCCTGGACAAGTCACCAGGTCATCACAGGGCTGACACATAGACACACACAACCATTCACACTCACATTCACACCAGACGAACAGGCTAAACCGACTGTCTGCTAGCTGCACAGAGTCGTCACTCAGGGTCCACTACATCGAGACTGTGTCTGTTCCCCGAGCTCAACAAAAAAGTAGAAATATTCAGAGTGTTTGTTCCAGTAACCTAATCAATATAAAATTAGATCATACTGACTGTACAGCCGCTGCCAGCACCTCTGATCTAAAGGCGGGGCTATTAAATATTAGATCTCTTACATCTAAAGCGCTAATGGTTAATGAACTCATTACTGATCAGGAGTTTAGTGTACTGTGTTTAACTGAAACATGGATTAAGCCCATAGACCGCGGAACGCATTTGAACAAGGGGGGGCCACAATTGCCAGAGGGTGTCACCGAAATGTTAGGTCGGACATGATGCATATAGGCTACATTATACACGGACACGCACGTAATGCTATCAGTCATGACAGCCAGCACAGAACCGCGCAGATTAAAATGCACAAGAAAAGCACCTCGGTGGTCGGTGGTAACTCAACTTAAACTGCTCGCTTGTGCCAGTACTAAAGCACTATAGAGAGAAACACTGAACACAGAGAAGTGCACCCGGCGGTGCTCGGTCAGAGGAAAGTATGGGAATATGCCTGCAGTTTTATCAGAGCTGCGTGTGTCCGCGCGCGCGAGTGCGCGTCTGTGTGTGTGTGCGTGCACGTGCGAGTGTGTGTGTTTCCACAATATGCCAGCACATAACTGCGCAGAATAAAATGCCAAAACAGCCAACAGCACAGAAGGCTATACATAGATTAATCCATCGGTCATGACTTTAGCCCACAGCATGCCAGCACATTACTGCGCAGAATAAAATGCCAAAACAGTCAACAGTACACAACAAAAGCTCCTCGGTAGTAGGCTAACTCAACTTAAACAACTTGCTTGTATCAGTACCAATGCAGTATAGAAACACTGAAAACAGAGGAAGCAGTGCACTCGGCGGTGCTAATAGAAGTAACCAATGACTTACCCTTAAAACTTCCCAAAGGCCTGCCTGCGTCTGTCATTGGCCTGCACCAACTCCTTTGCGATGGCTGTCATGTCAGTTTGCTCCAGAATGTCACGGTGAATATGGCAGTTCATCAAGTCATTCAGTCTCTTTTGTGTCATTGTGGATCGGAGGTATGATTTCAGTCGACGAAGTGTGGAAAACGAACGCTCTGCTGATGCCGAGGGCACGAAGGCCAAAAGCCAGGGCACCGAGGCCATAAAATAAAACAATGATTTTAAGTTCATGTCTATAATGAATTTAATTTAAGGACTAATGACTCTTCTGAGGAAGATTGGAGTCCCGGTCAAAACTATCAAGCAGGTAAAGAAACATCTACAATATTATGTCTGAAGATAAGAAAATATTGAACACATCTAAACTTATCAATCCATCACTCACTTCAAAAACTGTAAAACTTATTAAACCTTTATCCTCCCGTAATTTTTGTTCAATTGACACCGAATGTGCAAGAGCATCTTCAGACTGTACTACTACGCAGATTTTTGATTCATCAAAATTGAGCCTGGAGTTCATCAGAATGTTTGACTGTAAATGGAACATATACTAGCATGCAGGCTACTGATTAACCCATAAGAGCCCAGACCCATTTCTCAATCAAGGAAAATTATTGAGGAAATAAAATGAACTAAATAGACGACAAAGAAAACATTTCTGACCTTTTATTTTTTAAAATAGCACTTTCATGTCTCAAGATCTGAAATATTAAATTGCAAATTTGCAGAACACTGCAACGCTATTACACTGTTAACCCCAAAGTTCATTCTGTGCAAACAGTTTGAGTAAATTCCACTTTTAAAGATGAGTTTTATTGCATTACTTAAACAGTGTGAGTATATGAAGAGTATATGAGACAGTCATTGGGTTACTCATTTCTGTAATTTAAACAAACTAAAACTATCCTGTTTTACCTCAGGCCACAGTGCTGCCCTGCTGTGATTGGCTCAAAACTCAAGACAAGTTGAGTTGACGGCTGCAGAGGAAGTTGCGCCATTTTCTAATTTACACAGAGCAATTTAAGGTCTTTGCGCTTTTGACAGCGAGCTAATTAGCATGTTAGCGGCTACAGTCGGTACTCGGCACGTTAAAAGTGGGTCAACGTTGTAACGATATAACGCTACTGTACAAGCAATGCTTATTTAACGGTAACAAACTTAAGCCCTATATGCTGAAATTCCTCTCTTATTCGCTCGTTAATTTATCACACAGTCTTACCTCAGTCAACTTCTTCCCTCCTTCTGTGAAAATTCAACGTCTCAGACGCGGACACAAGTGGGCGGGGATGTGTTTGATTAAGTCTCCTGATTGGCTGGTGATAGATTGGTGGGCGGGGGATGCATTTGATGAAGTCTCCTGATTGGCTGGTGATAGATTGGTGGGCGGGGGATGCGTTTGATGAAGTCTCCTGATTGGCTGGTGATAGATTGGTGGGCGGGGGATGCGTTTGATTAAGTCTCCTGATTGGCTGGTGATAGATTGGTGGGCGGGGGATGCGTTTGATGAAGTCTCCTGATTGGCTGGTGATAGATTGGTGGGCGGGGGATGCGTTTGATGAAGTCTCCTGATTGGCTGGTGATAGATTGGTGGGCGGGGGATGCGTTTGATGAAGTCTCCTGATTGGCTGGTGATAGATTGGTGGGCGGGGGATGCGTTTGATGAAGTCTCCTGATTGGCTGGTGATAGATTGGTGGGCGGGGGATGCGTTTGATTAAGTCTCCTGATTGGCTGGTGATAGATTGGTGTCTAAAATGATGAATAATCATTTTATTTTTTTTTAAAAATACATGCTGAAATTCCTCTGCTGTGAGAAGCCTAACACTGCATACTTATGGATAACTGCGGCCTTAGGACAAATAACCATACAATTTATTTCCAATTTTTAGTGAAAATATTTTTACATGTGATAGGGCCGTAGGGGAAGCTAAAGTTAAATAAACAGCTTACTCACTTCTGAAACTTCAGAAATACTTCATCCACCTCAAAAACCTAATGCACTCACAGCATAGCATAATAACAAATGTAAACTCACATCATAGCATAATAACAAATGTAAACTCACATCATAGCATAATAACAAATGCACTGCCTGAGTAAGTAATAGTATAAAACAGTGACAGCGACTCACGGTAGTTTGTGACAAAAAAAGCCCGGCTGCTCATATCAGGAACTGTATTGGACATTATTTCACTAAGTAAATCACGCTACCGATTATCCTTAAAAAAAAGATTTATTATCTTACTGGTGAAAGGTGATCCCGCCTGCCCTACTTTCCAGACATCGCCGGTTCGGCAACCGAAAGCCGCGCAGAAGTCTGGCATCTCGTCACAGTCAGTAATTTAATTTCCTCTAGAAATCATAATGTAAGTTGTTTTAAATTAACCAACCCGAAAATGAAAACCATGTGCAAGTGCAACTTCAGTTATTGAACATATTATCTCATGACCTTCCATGTAAAATTACTTGGTGCTACGAGCTAGCCTAGCATGAAACACAACTTTGACAAAGCTGCAGTAAGTCGTTTTTGAAGAGAAAAGGTACGATTTTAGCAAGTTCAAGCACCCAGAATTACAACCATATTAATAATGTTTTAAGAAATCAAACCATTTGTATATACGTCAAAATTTCAGCAAGATAAGAGTATAAACATTTAAGCATCTCAATGGTCTTACCTTACTGTACCGCAAATTCTGTGGAAAAGCTTGCCTGTGGTAAGATGGCCGCCCTGTGCGGACGTTCTGGAATACGCGGTGAGGCATCTAGTCTTCTATGTATATCTATGATTATAGCGTGTCGGAGCGGTTCATGCCAGGCTCGAGTCCGCTCACCGTCAAAAAATATTGGTTTAGCCTATTTTTTTAATAATTTTCAAAAAGTTACCCGGGACACGGCCCCCCTGGCCTGGGCGGTTCCGCGGTCTATGATTAAGCCAAATGAATATATAGTATTAAATAAAGCGAGTCCTCCTGGATACAGTTATATACACCAGCCTCATCTAACTGGCAGAGGAGGAGGCGTTGCAAAAAATAAGTCTAGCCTGTTAATTCCATTACTTATTATTTACAGGCCCCCGGGGCCATATTCTGAGTTTCTTTCTGAATTTGCAGACTTTATCTCAGATCTGGTTATTTCCTTAGACAAAGCTTTAGTTGTTGGAGATTTTAATATTCACTTCGATAACCCAGAAGACCCTTTGAAAACAGCGTTTGTGTCCATTTTAGATTCAGTAGGGATTAATCAGAATGTCATAGGCCCGACCCATAATGGTGGTCACACCCTCGATCTAATTCGGGTTAAACGTAGACAATATAGTCACACTTCCACAGTCTGAAGTTATCTCAGATCATTATCTCATCTCATTCAAAATATGTCTGAGTAATAATATATGCACCTCACCACGCTACTGTATTAAACGTACATTCACGTCAACTACTGCACAGAGTTTTATAAATGATCTCCCAGAGTTATCAACTTTGATTGAGTCACTGTCAGCCCCTGCAGAACTTGATCAGGCAACTGAATGCTTAGAGTCAATGTTCCGCCATACCTTAGATAATGTAGCTGTTCTTAAAAGGAAAATGGGCAAAGACAAAAAATTAGCACCCTGGTATAATGATGACACTCGCACTTTAAAACAGACCACTCAAAAATTGGAACATAAATGGCGTCAAACAAAATTGGTAGCGTTCAAACTAGCGTGGAAGGAGAGCTTCCTGAAGTATAGAAAAGCTCTTAGTGCTGCGAGATCAACATATCTCTCCTCCCTAATAGAAGATAACAAAAATAATCCTAGATTCCTATTTAATACTGTAGCAAAATTAACCAGGAATAAGTCCACTATAGACACATGCACACCTGCAGTATGTAGTAGCAACGACTTCATGAATTTTTTTAATGACAAAGTTGAGAATATCCGACAAAAAATTCAAACTACTTATTTAAGGTCAGACAATGTAAGTGACCCTGTAGATAACAATGTAACTGTATCAGATCACCAATTAGAATGTTTTACTTCCCTTAGAGAAATTGAATTACTTTCATTAATCTCTGCATCAAAAGCCTCAACTTGTGTACTAGATCCCTTACCTACACGTCTATTCAAACAGATAATACCTGAAGTAATTGGACCACTTCTGAAAATAATAAATTCTTCTCTTCGGATCGGCTATGTACCCAAATCCTTTAAACTAGCAGTTATCAAACCCCTGATTAAAAAACCTGACCTTGATCCCTGTCAGCTGTCCAATTATCAGCCAATATCAAACCTCCCCTTTATCTCCAAGATCCTTGAAAAAGTTGTGGCACAGCAGTTATGCTCATATTTACAAAGGAATAACATCCATGAAATGTATCAGTCAGGATTTAGACCTCATCATAGCACAGAGACAGCACTGGTTAAAGTAGTAAACGACCTACTGTTGGCGTCTGATCAGGGCTGTGTCTCGCTGCTTGTGTTGCTTGACCTTAGTGCAGCATTTGATACTATTGATCATTCCATTATTCTGGATAGACTAGAAAATGTTGTGGGAGTTACGGGAACGGCCCTCTCCTGGCTCAGGTCTTATTTAAATGATCACTATCAGTATGTTGATTTAAATGGTGATATTTCTAGACATACTGAGGTAAAGTTTGGTGTTCCACAAGGTTCTGCCTCAGGTCCACTGCTTTTTTCTTTATATATGTTACCTTTGGGTGATATTATTCGTAAACATGGTATTAGTTTCCACTGTTATGCTGATGACACACAGTTGTATGTTTCTGCAAAACCTGATGAGAGACACCAGCTTAATAGAATTGAGGAATGTGTAAAGGACATTAGACACTGGATGCTTATTAACTTCCTTCTGCTTAACTCTGACAAGACTGAAATACTTGTACTTGGACCACATGCAGCTAGAAGTAAGTTTTCTGATTCCACAGTAACTCTGGATGGCCTTTCTGTTTCTTCACGTGCAGCAGTAAAAGACCTCGGGGTGATTATTGACCCCAGTCTTTCATTTGAAACTCACATTGATAACATTACCCGGATAGCTTTCTTTCATCTCAGAAATATTGCTAAGATAAGAAATTTAATGCCACTACACGATGCATAAAAACTAGTTCATGCTTTTGTTCCCTCCAGGTTGGATTATTGTAATGCCTTACTGTCTGGATGTTCCAATAAGTGCATAAACAAGCTCCAGTTAGTTCAAAATGCAGCAGCAAGAGTCCTTACTAGAACTAGAAAATATGACCACATCACCCCTGTCTTATCCACACTGCATTGGCTCCCAATCAAATTTCAAATTGTTTATAAAATACTACTATTGACCTTTAAAGCACTGAATAGTCTCGCTCCACAGTACTTGAGTGAACTTCTGCTCCTCTATGACCTGCCACACCTACTTAGATCAAAAGGTGCAGGCTATCTGCTGGTACCTCGTATAGTGAAGGCTACATCAGGGAGGACAGCCTTTTCTTACAAAGCCCCACAGTTATGGAACACCCTTCCAAGTAATGGTTGGGAATCAGACACAGTCTCAGCATTTAAGTCTCGGCTGAAAACATATCTGTTTAGTCAAGCCTTTTGTTAATGTTTTTTATGAGGTAAAGGTGTAGATCTGGAGGATCCTCAGACATAGATTGTTTTGGGAAACTGGGATGTAGGGAGCTGTCAGTCCCCCACTTACTTGCTCACTCGAGTTTGTTGACGGTGTAGTGGCTGCTGCTTTATGTCCTGGGGCTCCCTAATGCTGTGTTACCTTCTGGCTCTCCCCTTTTAGTTATGCTGTCATAGTTAGTTTTGCTGGAATCCCTGCTTGTACTCAGTGCAATATGTATACTGTTCTTACTTATAATTCAGGTGATATTGGCCATACATGCCCCCCCCCATCTGTCTCTCTGAGTTACATGTTGGTCCTGGGATTGAGATGCTGAACCTCTTCTGCTCCTCGGATCTGCCTGATCCATCCTGGTGCCCTGTGTCTGGTTGGAGTCTCATCGCATCGCTCCTGTGGAGGATGGCCCCATGTGAACAGTTGAAAGTCACACTTAGAAGACGCTCTGGACTCTTACAGTAATGCTTTTATGGCTGAGGACTACAGTTGACTTGCTAACTTTAGGACTGCAGTGGTCATGAACAGTTTTGCACTCAAGTTTCCATGAATGAAGAGTTTATAACATCAACGAAACTGACTTCATGTTAAAACTGTTAATGCTATTGTCATGTTGTCTGTTGTTGCCCAAATGAGGATGGGTTCCCTTTTGAGTCTGGTTCCTCTCGAGGTTTCTTCCTCATGTCATCTGAAGGAGTTTTTCCTTGCTACTCTTACCACAGGCTTGCTCATTGGGGATAGATTAGGGATAAAATTAGCTCATGTTTTAAGTCATTCAAATTCTGTAAAGCTGCTTTGCGACAATGTTTTTTGTTAAAAGCGCTACACAAATAATCTTGACTTGACTTTCCACCACCATGCTGACTAAAAAAGAAACAACAACAACTCCTCTTTAGAGTTTAGGAAAGAAAAATGTGCAGGTGGAAAGATGCTACTGAATCTTGTTCATGAACCAGTGATGAACTCTCGCAGCCCAGTGGAAATGGTCCCAAATGACATCATAGTAGGCCTGCTCTGGTTGTGCTGACACTCTCTGATCTAGTTGGGATACAGGATCTTGCAGATCATCAAGGAAAGGCAGGAGGAGTGTGGTGTTGTGTGGACCAAGTGTGGCATGGTGGTGGAGGACCCCACAGTGGCTGATGGCAGCACATGTGGTCACATTTCCTCCTCACTGCATGACCAGGGACATTCATTATGGCCTGGTGGCCAGTTATGTTCCTTCTCCTTCTCCCTCTTTTGGGATTACAGTTTTTTTTTCAATTGCTTAAACACATTTTACTGAATGTTACCTTATTTTCTCAAAAATTTAAACACAATATTATCACATCTCACTCATCTGTTCAAATTACAGACTTCCAGCCCAAACGTAAACAGTCAACTGAAAGTCATTCGCTCTGTCCCTTACAGCAAACATTTCACTCAGATGAGACACACAATCAAGTAAAAATGATCACAAACACAATGACCACAAGACACGACCCAGATCAATTCAGGACACGACAACCAAACTTTGAGAGTCCCAGGAGCCAAATATTGCATCATTATCAAGTTTTGTTTTTTTTTTTTTTTTAAATGATGGCACTCAACATGCAATGATGAAAGTGTACAGGTCCACCATATGCAAGAGCAAGTTTCATTTTTTTTATTTTCTCAAATGCACTGCTGTTCAAAATAAGACTGCAAGAGAGTAAAGTGATGTGCAAAAAAGAAAAATAACAGTTCTGTACATGCTGTAAAACTACAAAATCATTGCAAAGTAAAAGAAAAGTTCATACCTGACAAAAGCATCTGTAAGGGAATGAATAATTTATGACTTTACAGTATTTGAGAGCTTTCATCCATCAGTTTCATGTCTCTGGGCGGGGTCAGGCCACAAAGACTCATCCACATCACACAAGATGTTTGCTTTCTGAAGGCAGCAAGGGAAAGATGCCCAGCTGTTTCTCAACCAGGTTTGGATAGACTCTCAAACATCGTCCTTACAAGTTTCTTCCATGGTCCTCAAAATATTCCCTCCAACATACCGATTCCTGTCTAATACCTTCCACTGTCATGTTGAGAAGAATTCTCTTGTAGGGTTGAGAAATGGGGAGTATGCTGGCAAGAACACATTGGAAAACCCGGGATGGTCACTGAGCAAGTTAAATATGGCTGCAACTAAAAACTGACATTGTCCCAAATCACAATGTATTGTGACACCTCTGACCTTCCAGCATCATTTTGTTCTCATTGTTCAACATGCTCAGGAAGTTGATGGAGGTATTCCTCCTCGGTATACAAGTGCACTTCCATGGCAGGAAAACAGCTACATTTGTGCTGTGCTACAACAGATGTGCTGTGCTGTCAGGGCCCAGAGTGGCATGGCAGTGAGAACCCCATGTTCCCTTATGGCTGAACACATTATTACATTGCCTCCCCTCTGCCCAGGGGCTTCCGCAGTGGCACGCTGTCCAGTAATGTTAAGTTCCCTTCTCCTTCTTTTAGTGAGATTAAATCCAGCCTCATCAATAAAACTGTACTCATGTGGGGTTTCCCTGGCATCAAGCCGCCTGTCAATTCTACAAAAGAAAAAACACACAGTGCATCTTTGAGAGCTGCAATCAATGTACAGTGGAGAAAAAACACAGTGTAAGATCTTTACACAGAGGAATTTTTGTGTGGGATCCATCCAGTACAAACAAAATATGAACATTTTATTGAGTATATATTGAGTTCCTGCACTGAAAAAAGTGAAACGACCGAGACGTTCATTTGAAGTATGTTTTTACTTTGGTCTAATTGAAAATCATGGTTTTTGGTTTAAACCTGCTTTTTTCAGCTTGCCTAAATGTAAATAACGCTTCCCACAAACAAAATTAAAAATAACAATTTTACATGAAGTGTCCTTTCACTTCAAACCAGAGGATCTCGTGTCACGTGACCACGTGATGTCACCAGGCGGTCGGTTGCTCCATGTCCAGCAGTCCGCCATTACCTCGCTTCGAATGTTGTTGCACCAAGAAGTTATTCTAAATAAGGTAAGAATTCTTAAATTGTTTATTTTAATTGTAATTTGTGTTTTCCATGCACATTTGTGGTTGGTGGCAGATGGCCAACTGGTTAACGTTTCTTCACAGACTGTCTTTTATTTTGGCGCGTTAGCTAAACCAGGTTGTTCAAGTGCAGCGTTAAATTAATATTGCTGCTAATGTTATTTTTCTGTCAAATAAAGAAAAATTTGGAATGCACATCCACACAGGGGTGGATATAGTCTGGCTAACGCGACTGCAAAGCTCTACGAGCTATTGGTCTGGCCAAGATATTAAGCCCAACCGTTTCCCAGAGCCCGTGGTTGACCCGCCTCCCTGAAATGCCTCAGTTTGCTACTGGTCGAAGCCAGAAAAGGCTGTGACGAAGCTTAAACCAATCACATCACTCTTTCCTCTGACGTATGTGACGCGACGGGGCTAACTGGTAGATTAAACTCTTACTGAAGCCGGTCGGGAGCAAGGCGAAAACGTCCTTCCTTTCAATAAATACCTCCAGGGCTGCTCTTTGCTCCATTTTCAATGAGAACTTGCTCCATGTTCGTAATGTTTCTTCCGCCATAGATTCTGTAAACAATCTATGGCTTCCGGTCGCAGTTCTACTACGTCACTGCCTTGAACACGCCTCTACCCAGGGCCGTTGGAGATGCTCAAAGTTGATTGGTTCCCGATTTTTCGGGAGCTTGGAAGAGCTGTAGATAGCTTGCCTTGCCAGACTAAGCTCGCAACAGGCCCTCATGTTGCATCACGCTTAGGATGGGCGGGCCCAGGCTAGGGTGGATATTTGTTAACATTCCCAGTTTTACAAGCAACATATATTCGTCTAAAAGATGCAGAAAGTCCGTGGAGTTGTTGTGGTTAGCATAGTGTAGAACTATGGTAATAAGTGACTGTGTGTCAGTGCGGTTAATTAACATTAGGTGAGGTGTGTATTCGGAGTCGGCCTGGTTCGTTTTTCTATAATGTTAGTTAGTTTAGTTAACTAACTGAGAGGGCCTGTCGGTCATGCACTGTATCCGGTCCGGACATGTACCGGTCGGTTGGAGCCCAGTGGCTGGGCGGCTGGGCTCCAACGCCACACACACACAGACAGACAGAGCAGGCAGCCATGAGGTGGAGAAGGTGAAACTTCATGGACACGTTTTTTTTTTTTAAAATTGATGACTGAAATGCGTGTTATCGTTTAACAGACATGTATTTTATTTCCCAGCTGGGAGGTCCGTATGGTGAAATACCGTGACCGAGGTCTTGAAAGTACTGAGCGAGGCCTCTGGGCGGAGGTCAGTCTTCAAGGCCGAGGTCATGGTATTTCACCATACGGACCGACCTTAAGCTGGTAAATAATATATTTAGTTTTTTCTTTACCAAATTCTAACAGAAAACGAGAGCGCCCGAAAGGGGAAACCGAGCCGAGCCGCCATTTTGAATCCTCATTCACGGCTGTAATGCAAATGGCTTCCTCCTCAGTATACAAGTGCACTTCCATGGCAGGAAAACAACTACATTTTGCCGCCTATGTAGTCCCCTATTTATACAAATAGGAGTCATTCAGGATTCAGCCATGTTTTTGCTCGGCGTTAGCAAGTTACAGGTTTTTAGCTTTCTCCTGAAGTGTTTTCTTTTATTTCTTCTTCCTCAGTTACATTTAAAACTCGCTTTCGCTGTGAAGACTGTCGTTATCACTATCCATGCTGTAAAATTAATGCTATTCTCCTGAGAAATGCGAAAATAAATGTTGACAAAAATTGCTACTATGTTTGTTGTTGTTGTGAACGAGCGAGTCACCAGCGGTCCGTAACCGGGGTCCTTATCGTAGGATACGGACCCGCTCGCCAGCCAATCAGAGCGCAGGATTTGATGGAAACCGGACCGTGAATAAAATAAAACAAGGTTATGTTAATTTGACAGAGGTGACGCATGTTCATCTGCTGCGTCTCTCATCCTCAGCCGCTACGTTCACACAGCCACGGGAAGCTCTCCGTTTACCGCTCGTCACCGTTGAGTCACTGCACTGCACTTTGCATCACTTTGCCTTTCTGGTTCAGTGTAGCAGGAGTCTCCCTGAGTTTACTTAAGCTGTGGTTTACTTCAAGATTGTCATTTATGTTCCTGTGTAAGCCGATTTGTCTTTGATGCCTGCTGCAGACCTGCAGACCAGATTTTCTTCCTAAATAATGAAGTTGACAGGAGGTGATTGACAGTTTTCTGTGCCCTACAGACTATTTTTTTTTCTCATCTAGGCATATCACTTATCTCGGGATTTCTTGTATGGTGACTTTGGCTTTTTTGCTCTAGAAGGAATCCTATGAATACTACTTTAATTATTCTAAACATATAAAAACGACAAGAATGGATTATGTACGAGACAGTGAGTACTGATTACAGAGGAAGAATTTAGGCCTGTCATCCCCTCTCTCTGCCCTACATTTCCTGTCTCTCTGTCAGATAAAGCATAAATGAATAAAACAGATAAAAAATATAATTAGATAAGAGGAAAAATCATATTCCACTTTTTCATCTGTCAGTGTAATGTTAATTCAGTGCTATATCACCAGTGTAGCCTAATTAATAGTTTATTCTGCAGTGATAGCTCTGGTTAATGCTGACTGTCCCAGCAAAGAACTAAATGTGAAATCTCACCTTTTTTCTTTGTGTTTACAGGTTTGCTGTTGTTTCCTGACAAATTTAGCCATATTGCCCAATTTTGTAAGTCCCAAAATGAACAACTTTGAATATTATCCTCATGTATATTTAAATAGGAATGACAAACCCAAAATAAAAATGCAGCACATTAGAAAATAGCTTAGAATTTACCACAGACGTATACTTACTAATGTGGCATGGTACCTTCCTCCCAGTGGAATGCAAGCTGTTTTTTACCATGCAATAACAATAATTAAATAAATTTACAAAACTTTCAGTCATTTCATGCAGGGTTGCATAGCCTTAAAAGTTTATCTAAAATATTAAAGTTAAAAGAATGGTTGCAGTTATTGTGCATAGGAGTTGTTCAATGTTAATTTTGTAAACACATTTGATTATGGAGTTAGATTACAAACTCAAACTATGTACTACGCTTATGCTTTGAGTTTGACAGGCCTTTTAACAAGTTTCCTCATACCTTTGTGAATTACAGTTAGTGTAACTTCCATGCTCACTGCCCATTTGTGCATTGTGTAGTGTTTGCATCTTCAGTCAAGTTGCAAAACTGAACAGCACGATTGTATGTGTGTGTTTGCACGCTACCGAGACCCTCGAGGTGAACTTAAAGAGAGAGAGTGTCTGCTGAAGTGTCTTATTGTGTACCTTGGGGGAAGATGTGGACAAACTCATCAAGGAGTATCTGGGAAGTAGTTTTGCATTAATCTCTTAAACTGGTATTTTTACACTATTTTTAAAATATTTTTTGGTGTCTAAATGACGAGTTGCTGGTCTACTACTGCCTGATCGGTTAGTTTGTTTGTGACTTAGTTTAGATCCAAACTAACCCTTTAAAACACTGAAGCCGCACAATCATATAGCGATATAGGATACATGATACCTATTATCAGTACTTGTATCAATATTTTACTTGCGATAAAGTCAAATGTTATGATAAAAAAAATATTTAGAAAATCCTCTGAGGAGGTATCTGCTGGGCTTTGCAAGTCATAACATTTTGACATCATTATATCACTAATGTTAAGGTTTTTATGCATATGTAATTGGGAGACTTGTTTGTGCTGATCACTTTTTATATTGGATATTTTTTTATATTGTTACATCAGACACTGGTTTCATCAAAATGGCTCTCTAATAAATGGCTTGTCCTTTATCAGGTTGTTCAGCGGGATCAAGCAGAAACAGAGCTCAAGAGATGTACAATGGCAGCGTTTGTCATCCGGCCGGAGGAGGATCTTCTCCAGCCACCAGATGACATTGGGATTGTTATTGAAGGTGAAGAAGTCCTCAACAAGTTGCCATCAGTCGCACATGCATGTGCCATGTTATTTGGCATCATCTATGCTCTAAACCTGAGCTATCCAAGTGAGCTCAAACACACTTTTGATGCACTGCAGAAAATATTCATGGAGATAGAACCAAAGAAAATGACTCGCAGAGTGTTCAGTCTGAGTGTAAAGCTCTCAATATTGGATTAGTCCAAGAGAGACATTTGGATACAGCATGTTTTCTTTCTGTTTTACAGCTTGTATTCAAATATATTCCACGATAATAGAAGTTTACAATTGAACTGCTTTTTTCCGAGGTTCATTTGTTTGGTCTCTGGATCTCGCATTTGTAGTGGTTCAAAATAATGTGACATTCATACAGTCTGGTCATATTATCAAAGGATAGCCATGTTTTAACGCTGTTAAAAACTGTGTAAATACATTTTAATGGCTATTACATGTTTCAAGTTTTAAAGAATAAATTTACAAACACGTTTTACGTGTTAAGAGTTATGCGGTTAAAGGGTAACTGTGTTTTTGGGGGTAAATGATTGATCGGACAAAAATCTTTTCAATTGGTCCACTATCCACAACCGTATGGATAGGAATTCTATGGAGATAGACTTTACTGTTGTATTAGAATAGTACTTTAGTAGAATATTAAGATCTTATGGATAGAAAAGTGAGATCATTGTTGAACCAGAAACAGCGGGTATATCACTGTGTGCAGTTTGACCTCACAGAACACAGGAGTTGTTGGTCGACTGCTGCCTTGATCAGTGCAGTTTGTGTGATTGTGTAGGACTTTTATTTATATTCCAGCTCTGATCTCCAACCGCTGAAAGTCACACGGTAACACTAATGAACCGATCAAGGCAGCTGTAGACTAATCGCTCCTGTGTCCTGTTCTGTTCTTCTAAAATGACTGTTTTGGTCAGTGGGGTCTGATGACTTTGAACACAGCAATATAACGGTTGTTTCTGGTGAAACAAAATGGATCTGACTCTTTAACAAAATGTAGATCTGTAGGAATCCTATGCTGTCAGGCACCGATAATAACAATCTGAACCTGCCAGTGTCAAAAACAAGCAAATACTTTAATGGACATATTTGACGTGCACAACTGCCCCATTTGATTACACTGCAGCAGCTGTTCAATGGTTGCCAGGTACAGTACCATTCCTCCTCAGCAGTGGACTGACTGAAAAGATTCTTGTCCCTGTCAAACACCCTATTTACACCCCAAACCCCGGGGAAATAAGGCCCAGGTAAAAATAGATTAAAAAAAAAAAACACATGGAAAAGATCATAATATTTTTTTCCTGATTGATGTGTAAAACTCACTGCTTTACTGATTGCAATAAATGCAGGTTTGTTAAGATACATAAAAGTTGATGCATATTTGAAAAGACATCACAATAAAAGGTCTTTTTGAAAAGAATATTCCTGTCTTTACTTCTAAGTAAACAACATGAACTGGAGCAAAATGTTTTTTGCTTTATCCGAAGTGAAAATTCCATTATTGTATGAAAGTACATCTAGCTTATGTTGTAGGTAAAAATGAAAGTTGTAAAAATGCAAAAAATACAGTACTATTATATTAAGTAATGTTTTGGCTTATGATCAAATAAAAAATATTGATTAGGTTAAAGACGGGTGGCACGGTGGTGTAGTGGTTAGCACTGTCGCCTCACAGCAAGAAGGTCCGGGTTCGAGCCCTGTGGCCGGCGAGGGCCTTTCTGTGTGGAGTTTGCATGTTCTCCCCGTGTCCGCGTGGGTTTCCTCCGGGTGCTCCGGTTTCCCCCACAGTCCAAAGACATGCAGGTTAGGTTAAATGGTGACTCTAAATTGACCGTAGGTGTGAATGTGAGTGTGAATGGTTGTCTGTGTCTACGTGTCAGCCCTGTGATGACCTGGCGACTTGTCCAGGGTGTACCCCGCCTTTCGCCCGTACTCAGCTGGGATAGGCTCCAGCTTGCCCGCGACCCTGTAGAACAGGGTAAAGCGGCTACAGATAATGAGATGACATGAGTGAGAAATAGAGATAGAGTTGGAGGAGGAGGAGGACAATGAAGGGCACAGCTTCTAACTGAGTTTTAACGTTATGCATCCAGTCGGGCTAATCCTCTGTGTAGAATCCATCTCTGCTGTTTCTTGGGTGGCTCGCCATCTCGTTCTCGTCGTTGCATGTGTTGTCCGTGTCCAATGAAGCGTTCAGTTCAAAGCAAATAAAGTTTGTGTAGTGTGTACCAAACTGAGAAAGGAAATCTTCAACAGTCTTTCAACAAAGTTCAGCAGAATATCTAAAGCAGGTCCGATGCTAGTCAGTCACGCATCAGGCTAGACTCGCCAGCTAGCACTCTCAAATCAAAAAACATAAAATGTCCATTGTTTCAACAGAAAACTTTTCTATTCACTCAAATATAACTTTACTGAAAGTGTAGCACTTTTAATCTATCAAATAATCTCACTTAAACCAAGAAACTATGTCTTAAACAACGTTTTCTCTAGGCTATTTCTCAATGCGTCTTTCCCTCGGATCTCTGTTATCTCATCTCTCTCGAATTCTGAGTTAAGCCTCACTCACAACCCGCCGTAAGTGTTTTGGACACGCACGGGTCACAGGGTTTGGTAGCTCACAGCCGTGCCGCAGGGTTTTGGTGAACCCGGGGGAAAGTTTGGGGGAGGAGTACGGGCAAAATACTTGTCAAGAACAGGTTGCACACCTGACTTCCTCGAGTCGTGGGCAAAATTGCGCCGTTCGCCCGTGGAAAGTGTATATCTGACGCACGTGATCAGTGTGTGTTCAGTGAGTGTGGAGTGTGTGTGACTTGCATTTTACCAGTTTCCTGCACTACGAGTTCGGGCCGCACTTGTGAAGCGTGTGTGATGCATGTGATCAGCATGTTACAATCACTCATAACTTGCGTGTGATGCAAGCCAGGAGTGGGTATAAAACCAGCATGTCTGCAGCATTCTGCATCTGCTTTTCAACTGAAGAACACTGGATATTTTGGATGAAAAATTTAAAAAAATTCAGTTTAAAGTTTACAAAATGGGACCCAAAAATAAGCGAGCAAAAGTGAAGTAACCTAGCCTGAAACAGCAGAGGGGGAGGAGGAGGAAGAGTTTGATGATGATGATGAGGATGGTAGCAGCACCGGCGAGCCCTGCACGGACAGGGAGAAGTTTGCCTTCAAGCCGGCAGAAGGCACAGCACCCCGCCAGAGGGATTTCCACAGGTAAATACACATGCTTTAAACATTCATTACAGTATCTATATGCTTATGTAATTAATATTATAGATGCTGATTTTCATGTACGTTTCAGCTAACCACGCCCAGAAGTGAGGACACTGCAATCCCATCATCGCTGTCAGGCCATTGTGCCATGCTCAGTGATGAGGACAAGGACATCCCGACACCCCGTCCCACCACTCAGCAGGAGCAGGACAGCAGCTCGGAGTCAGAGTGTGTTTCAGTCCTCAAACTGTTGGGCTATTTAGTTGGGATTTTTTACAGTGTAATAAAATGTGTTATTCCCTTAAACTCATGTTTTATTATTTGACGTTTGCATGGCAAATTAAACATATACTCAAATAACAACAGCAAATGAGGTGGTCTTCTTCCTTTCTACAATGCTACACGCTACACGATCGGTTCCTTGGTTCCTCCCCAATATATATACCCAGAGTCTTGCCCCTCGTGTCGTGTGCAGGTCACGTGCGCTGCGTGCAGGTCGCCACACATAGGGGTAGAAAGTGAGATGTACTTCTGTCTTGCGCGCCGCACAAATAGCAAGTGTGGAATACTTGTGTAGTATTTCTGAGGCACGTCACTCATACAATGACCAAGCGTCACTCATGCGTCTTACTGTCATCACAAAAAAAAACCCCTACTCGTCACGCTGCTGACTTGGTTCAGGTGTACAAAAGGAATACGGGTCCTGTACGTAGTGTATGCGTTCTTGATTTGTCGCAAGACCCGTAGAATTTGCATGTGCAGGCCCAAAAGTCTCCACGGGCAGTTTGCGACCTTCTACGGCCCTGAACACATGCAAGTGTCGCGCAAGTCTCAAGCACGGTTTTGCCATTTTTTTTTTACTGTAGACCGCCCGTAGCAGCACGTACAGCGGGTTGTGAGTGAGGCTTTAGGTTTCACTTCCTCTTTCTCTCCCGCTACATCCTGTAGAGGGAGCTCTAACGTTCAATTTACTCATTCCTAACCTTTTAAAGCTCGACTGAGTTTCTTCTGTCACTCGTGAAGTGAATAATCTTTTGCATATTTTCTGTTTTTTTTCTTTTAGTGCATGACTTGTTCTCAATAAAATAATAAAAACTAAACAATGTTTTGAAGTTTATTATTATTATTATTATTATTATTATTATTATTATTATTATTATTTTATTCTTTTTTCATGTTGTTTTAAGGGTACCATGCATTACTCTGTAAACCTTTGTTACATCTCCTTGTCCTTCCTCTTCCTCTTCCACCTCCTCTCCTTGTCCTCTTCCTCTACCCTCGACAAGTGAACTGACCCCTGGCCTTTTGATCTGTCGGATTGGTGTGTGAACAGTTTTGACTCTTGGTGTTTCCACCTGGGGAATTGTGTGATAATTGAGTTGGAGCTGTGATCACTTGTGTTAATGATACTGAATGCCAGTGCTTTGTAAATGAGCTCATGGTGCAGCCAGTGAGATACGAAGGGATTTGTGTGAAGAGTTTTTCAGAAAAAGTTCCACAAATCTGAATCATGTGTGAAAACAGGGGAATCGAGTTTATCGCTTTGGGAAATAGCGCTATCTTTTGGTAGCTGGGCTCATGGATTTGGATGTTTAGTTAATAGGCCCAGTTACAGTGTGTCAGCGATCCAGAAAAACTGTAAACACACGTGACATCATGTGAATAATATGTGATAAATCAAACATAATCTGGTCATTTATATCTGGATTTCTGTTCATCTCCATGATTTATAATGATCCTCTCAGTGTTCTGGAAATCTAAATCTAGAGGTAACTCATTTGAAGTCATTTTTATGAACATAACAAACACAAAATCATTTGCACTAATTGGTATTTCCAGCCCCCAGCAGGGCAGTGACCCCCAGCGGTGATGCAGGGACCCAGTATAGGATGCAAACCAATGAAAACCTGATAGTTAATGATCATGCAGCTGGAATAAAAGGACATTTTGATGAGAGTTAAAGAGCGTTATTGTGTAATATTAGCTGCTGTGAGATCAAATCAGTGCAGAACTTGCACTTTTCTAAGCTTTGTGTTGCAACATGAAGATCAGTGAGATTTGGAGCTGATAGAGTTTTGCTCATATTCATGTGAAACGCTTGATAATCACCACCTCATTTTATTTACAATGAGATTGATTCACCCTCTGATCTCACAGAACTCCATAAAGTGACTGAATGTTTGGAGTTAACGTTCCACTCCGTGCTCGATCATGGAGCTCCATTTACAACTAAACTCTTTGTAGTTCAGCAGATAAACTCGGAATCACATCCATGAAATGTCTCAGTCAGTATTTCGGCCTCATCACAGGACTGAGACAGCTCTGTTCTACACACACTGCTTTCTTCCCTGTACATGCGACCTCTGGGGAAAATGATTCATGAACATGCTGTTAGCTTCCACTGCTACACTGTGTGTGTGTGTGTGTGTGTGTGTGTGTGCTGGATCACATCGTCCCCCTCAGCACCTGCAGTAGGTCCCAGCTGCAGCACTCACACACACCCAGGTTTTTGTACGACGCTCTAACACTGTGTGAACACGTCGCTACTACTGATCCAATGGTAACTCTGACAGTAATAATCTCCAGCATCTTCAGTCTGGACTCCACTGATGGTCAGAGTGAAATCAGATCCAGATCCACTGCCACTGAAACGAGCTGGAATACCTGATTCTATTTCATTAGCAGCATAGATCAGGAGTTTCGGAGCTTCTCCAGCTTTCTGCTGATACCAGGACAAATAATAACCACCACTATAGTAAACAGCAGGACTGGTTTTACAGCTGATGGTGAGTGTGTCTCCTGGAGAAACAGATTTCACTGCAGGACTCTGAGTCACAGTCACCTGACCTCTGGATCCTGAAAAAAATAAGAAGAATAAATCCGTTCCCTTCATTAATAATGATGTTGAGTTGAAGTTCATCTCGTCGGCCGACTTCCCATGGATTTGTCAGCTGAACAGTAGAAGATAAAGCATTGTGTTACCTCGAGCGCAGAGGGCCAGTGTGCAGATGAAGATGCTGATCAAACTCATGGTTGCTGTGGGTGAAGTCGCTGAGCAGCAGCTCTGTCATGAAGTGTTAAAGTCACAGGACTATAAACACTCGCAGAGCGCTGAAGCATGAGCTGATAATGCAAAGTGGATCCTTTCTCGATGGAAACGTGTGTGTGTGTGTGTGTGTGTGTGTGTGTGTGGTCACTGGAGTGTAACAGAGGTTTTTGTACGACGGCTTCATTAGAATGTATCACTGTGGTACACTTTCGGTGGAGGAACCAAACTCATCATCAGTAAGTTTCTCTTCTTTATTTAAAATTCTACACATTAGTGAATTTATTTGTATTATTAATTTGATTATTGAATGAAGTTGAGAAAATTTGAAAATTAAAAAAAAAAATCAGTTTTGGTGATGAAGTGCAGTTTGTAAAAATCAGTATCTGAAATATTCCCATGCATTTGCTTGTTTGTTTGTTTGTTGATGTTAATGATTATATTTTGCTGTTAAAAGTGAAAGAATAAATCCAGATGTTTGTGCTGTTTAAAGTCCCCCTGAGTTCAGCGTCTAGTGATTCATTTTCATTGAGTATCAACACCAGAATAAAGCTGATCAAAGTTCTCGTCGGTCCACGATGTAAAGAGTAACTAGTAAATGTTCTCCTGCTGCTGGAACTCATTTGTGCTGCTGCAGAGTTTCCAGTTTTGTCTCGACTGGAGTTCAGAGCATTTACAGAATCCACTCACTGAGTGTTTCAGTGCTGGAATACAGTGTGACTATTGGATGCAGTTACTGAATAGAACTGAGTGAACACTCAATCAGAAAGAAGATGGATTATGGTGTGGAGTTAAAGCTGATGGCTTCCACATGTTCTCTTTGTTTGTTAGTCGACTTGAAACCAAACGGACTGATGTTTCTCCACTGAACCTTCTCCCAACCTGAAGCCCCCCATGTGTCTCTGTTCATTTAGAGTTCGGAACTGTTTTTATGTCTATGGGTAGAGTTTATAGATGCTGCTGAAGGTCATAGAAGTTTCCAGAAGTTTCTCCTGAACTGCAGTAATGTGAGAACAGTGTGGATCACTGCCCTGATTACTGAACACACATGAATGTCTCCAGTCTGGACTCTTAATCAGCAGTAATGAGTAAATGTTGTGTAAGCATGTGTAAATGTGTGTGTTTATTGTGTGTCTGTGGTCTCCAGCCGGTCCCACGGTGAAGCCCTCCGTGTCTCTGCTCCCTCCCTCCTCTCTGCAGCTGTCTGAGGGATCGGCCTCGCTGCTCTGCCTGCTGTCTGCCTACTCTCCACAGGGGGCGCTGGTGAGCTGGACAGTGGACGGCTCAGAGGTGAAGAACGGGGTTCTGACCAGCGCAGAAGAACACAAGAAGGACGGTTACACACGCAGCAGCACCCTGACCCTCAGCAAAGCACTCTGGGAAAAGGGGGAGGAGTTTGTCTGCACGGTCTCCCATGACGGCGTCAATCATCCGGTCACGTTCAGAAAGAGCCAGTGTGAAGGCTAACAGCTCCAAGATAGAATTTAACACTCAGCTGCTTACACATCCATCTACAATAGAGTTTCAATTCTACACAATGCTGACATTTCTGTCTTTACTCTCTTCACTGTCCTGTTGCTCTTCCTGTAGTTTTGCTCTGCTGAAATAAAGCTTCATTTTGGACATTGTGTGTTCTTTAATTGGAGTTAATAGTCATTATCAGTGTGAGGAGAGAGTGTGTTTAGCTGGAGATTCAGTGCTGTGTGTTGTGCTTCAGTGAGTTTGGCTGAAGGAAGTTGAACATCTGGTGAAAGTGCTGCTCTATTCTGGGAGAAAGAGGATCACTCAGCCGTCTCCATGTAAATCTCTCTCTCACTTCACTCATCTTTCAGTTTTACTGGTTAAAACTGACTCCTTCTGTTTCGCTTTATTGAACTCAATTTGCTATCAGAACTGGACCCAGAACTCAACCTGCTCTGGTTCTAGCTACAACTCTTATTTTGTTTGATTAAGTCCCGATTTTCACAAGTGTTTTAAATCTATGGGACATTCAGGTACAGATTTAAAGTCCCCTTAATCGTATCCATGTGACAGTCTCCATCTTGTCTCTAGAGGTCCATTCAGATCACACACTGTCCCAGTTAAACAGGGCGTCCACACGCATCCATTACTGACCCACTTCATTTTAGCAGATGATACACAAATTAATATTTCCACTAAACCACATGTGAATCTGTTCTCTGATTGCAAGAGTTTATCAAATCAGGGTCAAATCCTGCATGAAGGAAAACATGTGAATTAAACTCCTCTTATTTTGGAGAATATTTAAACTCCACAGAGATTCCTGTGTCTATGTTTTTGTTTAATTTGTTCGAAAATCCACATAATTTCCCCCAAAAACCAGCTCACTCACACACACTGCACTCCAATGGGACGGGCACTGCTGAGCCCCTGGGCGATGCCCACATGGCTGTAGATTTTATTGCAGTTACAAAAACACAACTCAAACTTGATTCACAGACAGTGCACAACTCTGACAATCACACACTCAGATAACAACAAGGAATATTCAGGAAACTAGTCTTATCTAGGAGAAAAGAACACAATGCGCCCAAGATGGTAGCTGTGTAGATCAGACATGTTTGGTCTAACTCCATCAGGAACGCTGGAGCTCATGTGGTAATACAAGCAGCAATCTTACTTTATTATTTTGGGAAGAAAACAAAAAAAACAAACAAAAACCTGATGACGAAGAAGAAATTGGAAGCTGTCTTCTTTCTGTTCTGTCTATGGGCTGAAAGAAGGGGAAAAAACAAGCTGTTGCCTCATCTATACTTACAGTGGTATGCAAAAGTTTGGGCACCCCTGGTCAAAATTGATGTTACTGTGAACAGTTAAGCAAGTTGAAGGTGAAATGATCTCCAAAAGGCATAAAGTTAAAGATGACTCATTCCCTTTATAGTTTAAGCAAAAACATTTTTTTTTCATCTTTTGCTTCAGAGTTGGAGAGGTGTTCTTTTCCTGGAATTTGGCCCCCTTTTTTCTCCAAACATGCCTTTGCACATTGTGGCCAAAAAGTTCTATTTTGATTTCATCAGTTCACAGGACTTGTTTCCAAAATGCATCAGGCTTATTTAGATGTTCATTTGCAAACTTCAGACACTGAATTTTGTGGCTAGGATGCAGGAACGGTTTTCTTCTGATGACTCTCCCATGAAGGTCATATTTGTTCAGATGTCGCTGCATAGTAGAACAGTGCACCACCACTCCAGGGTCTGCTAAATCTTTCTGAAGGTCTTTTGCAGTCAAACAGGGGTTTTAATTTGCCTTCCTCGCAATCCAACGAGCAGTTCTTTCAGAAACTTTTCTTCATCTTCAAGACCTCACCTTGATCTCCACTGTTTCTGTTAACTGCCATTTCTTAAGAACATTACAATCTGAGGAAACAGCTACCTGAAAGCACTTTGCTATGTTCTTGTAGCCTTCTCCTGCTTTGTGAGCATCAATTATTTTATTATTCAGAATGCGAGGGAGTTGCTGAGAGGAGTCCATGGCTGTTGATTTTAGCAGGGATGAGAATGGGACATTTAAAAAAACCTCTGAAATGTCTGCCGACTTTCCCACACACACACACTAATATATATATATATTTGTAGGGATTTGTTATCTTAAAGTTTATAAACGTTTTAAACCATCATTGAACTTGAAAACATTCATTTTATATATATATATCGTGAGCGATAATGGAGGTAACCGTAACGATATATTAGATTCCTCCTGACTCTATCTTTGACAATTTAAGTAAAACATACCTTTGTGCTTTTTTGTGTTGATGTGCTCCTGGATGTTTCTAGCTCCTCTGTTTCCATAATTGATCATATCTGAGCACAGAATACACAGAACCTTTCCCGGCACGTCCACTTTTCGGATATGTTCCGTCAGGCACGTCGTCACAGTTTGTGTCCCTATCTGCACGGTAACGCTACTATCAAGCCATGCCCATCGGAAACAGTTCTTTATCCCGTTCGATTTATCGATTTCCCTGGCACGATCCTCATTTTTGCGGTCCAAAACTTTTGCCATATTGGCGAAGTAACTTTGAAAACTAACCAAAATAATTAGAACTTAAGAAGTGATCAAAACCGTGTACGTATAGCTTGTTTCTCTGTGAACTGTACAAGTGAGATGAAACTAGCGCCAAAACGTTGCCGGAAATCGTCGTGAGTTGTCGTTAGCATAAATATTGAAGAAAGCAATGACGATTTCCGTTATCACAGCTGCAACTAATTTTGTGATGAGCGTTTGCGAAAGATGCGGGCGGGCGGGCGGTCGGTCGGTCCTGCCTACTTGTGCCACCACAAGCCTCCAGGGTATCTGCACATTTTTCAAGTACAAATTTAAAGACTTTTAAGACCTTTTCAAGACCTCTAAATGGAAAAATTAAGACTGTACCATGGCAAAGAAAATTATAAATACGACAACTTAAAACTGTTTTCTGCAATAGATTTTTTTTACTAACTTTAAGAAGAATGCACACAATTGGTGAACAACAGGGTGCATCAATGGCAACTGTTAGACATGCAAACAGCTGAAGCAAAGCCGTGTGTTCTGGGCTGCAGAACTACTGTAGCAGCGAGGAGAAGACTGGTGTTTACTGGAGAAAACACCATGAATCATTTCAAAAACAATAAACGGCAAGTAGAACCAGCTGAACAACCTTAGCCGGCATTATTTCAATCCCCAAAGATTATCTTTGATGTCTGATTTTGTGTCCGACAGCAAAATCAGTGTGAGTGTGGTACAGTATACAGCTGGCTGAGGAAGTTCTCGAGTATCTTCTGCATTATAGCAGGTAACAGCGTAAACCTGTTTATGCAGTCATACAATCATCACAGCATTACATTAAACACAGAAAAACAACTGTCACCTTTCATAACCATTATCAATATTAATCAATGTGTTGTAATAACTAAACTAATTATCAGTGCAATTGTTATATCAATGTTCATTATTCAAAAATAATCATTAATTATTATGTATAATCCATGAATAATTGTTTGTATTACTACTACTACTACTACTACTAATAATAATAATAATAATAATAACTACTTTTTAATAATAATAAAAAAAAACCTGAATTTTATAACATTTTAATAATCACTACTTATTAGCTATATTAATTAATAATTAATAGAGTAGCAATTATAATTCAGTATTATTAAGTACTACTTAATTAATAAGCAGTGATTATCAAAATGTAATTTAATAATTAGTAATTATTATCAACTACTAAATTATACTAATAAGTAGTGATTATTAAAATGCTATAAAATTGAGTTATAAGATTAGTTAAAATTATTATTAAAAAGTAGTAATTATTATTATTAGTAGTAGTGATAAACAATTATTCATGGATTATAGATAATAATTTGTTTTTAATAGTGATCACTGATATAACAATTGAACTGAATAATAACATTAAAAGTATTACTAGTAGTATTATTGATTATTATTAGTAGTAATACAGTTATTTTATATCAATGTTCACTATTTAAAAAATTATCTATAATCCATGACTGTGTTTGTATTCTACCAATTACTACTTTTTAATAATTATTTGTAATAATTTTTAATAACTTAATTTTATAACATTTAATAATCCCTAGTACTTATTAATCACTAATTCATAAGTAGTAATGATTAATAATCAATAATAATTACTATTACTACTAATTATTATTAGTGGTTGTTAATATTATTCTTATTATATTAAAAACACTGTTGTAGACGATAAGTAATAAAACTAAAAAAACTTTTTGTACAAATTATTTATATTGTACTATATTTAGAATTATTGTATTTTCTGGAGTTCTTTTTAATTGAGTTTTGAAATAAAGGTTGTTTATAGATTTATATTAAACTTGGTACAATAAACAATGTTAATTATGTAAAAAAAATGATGCTAATCATTATTATTATTATTTCCTATACGCCCCATTTTCCACCTGACTCTTGTGCGCATGCGCGAACCCCCCTGCGTTTCACTCCGGAGCGCTTGACCTCTAACACACGCGCGCCTCGTGTCCGTGAAAAACCAGTTTCCCAGTCCGCCATGTCCCCAGCGCTGCGGTACTGTCTTTAAACACATTTGTGCGATCCAGCGCTTTTTATCGCAAACGATTCTTCTCCTTATTTTGGGGGTATTTGTCATCCCCCAACCACTTGTCGTTAAACAGACATCTTCCCATAATTATCAATGCTTTCTAGCACCCACGTAAGCTACCTGCGCATCTCTCACTCTTCACAACCACCACACCGCACTTCCTCCACCACACCACACCGCACTTCCTCCACCACACCACACCGCACTTCCTCCACCGCACCGCACCTCCTCCACCACACCGCACCGCACTTCCTCCACCACACCGCACCGCACTTCCTCCACCGCACCGCACTTCCTCCATCGCACCGCACTTCCTCCATTGCACCGCACCTCCTCCACCGCACCGCACCTCCTCCACCACACCGCACCGCACTTCCTCCACCGCACCGCACCTCCTCCACCACACCGCACTTCCTCCACCACACCGCACCGCACTTCCTCCACCACACCGCACCGCACTTCCTCCACCACACCGCACCGCACTTCCTCCACCGCACCGCACTTCCTCCACCTCACCGCACTTCCTCCACCACACCGCACCGCACTTCCTCCACCACACCGCACCGCACTTCCTCCACCACACCGCACCGCACTTCCTCCACCACACCGCACCGCACTTCCTCCACCACACCGCACCGCACTTCCTCCACCACACCGCACCGCACTTCCTCCACCACACCGCACCGCACTTCCTCCACCACACCGCACCGCACTTCCTCCACCACACCGCACCGCACTTCCTCCACCACACCGCACCACACTTCCTCCACCACACCGCACCACACTTCCTCCAGTAGCCTCCGAACGTTAGTTCTTGATCTACAGAATGCACAGAACCAATGCTGCCCCCAAAAGGTACGTTGGTCACTTTTAAAATCATGGTTAAAAAAATACCCCAAACCGGATGGAGATATTTCACTTGTTCGGTCCAATATTAATTTAATACCTCCCTTTCGAAAATTCCAGTCATTCCAAACAATTTAAGACATTTTTAGGCCTTGAAAACCGAAAGTTGTATTTCAGACTTTTTAAGGACCCGCAGGAACCCTGGCCTCGCTCACGCCAACCCGGAAAATTCTCATCCCTGTTTTAGGGACAAGTTTGAGGAGTCAGAGAATTTATACAGCTTTGAAATCTGCATCATCTGACCTTTCCTAACGAAGAATTTGAACAAGCCACAGCTCAATAAGCTAATTAAGGTCTGGAACCTTGGTAAAAGTTACCTAAGAACTGAAATGTATTGGGGTGCCCAAACTTTCGCATGGTGTTCCTTTTCTTTTTTCACTCTCCAGTTGTACAAAACAAAAATAATACACAAATCTTGCAGAAAACACTGAAAAGAAATGTGTCGCCTTTACCTTTATGGCTTTCGGTGATCAGTTCATCTCCTGCTCACTTAACTATTCACAGTAACAGACATTTTCAGTAAGGGTGCCCAAACTTTTGCATGCCACTGTATTTTTCGAGGCAACATACATTATATTAGTATGAAGAACTTCAAATGTATTAAATTTATAACCAGGTTTTTGTCTTACACCTAGATAATCATTATAAATAACCGCGACGCCTCCTCCTCTGCCAGTTAGACGAGGCTGGTGTATATAACTGTATCCAGGAGGACTCGCTTCATTTAATGCTATATATTCATTTGGCTTAATCCATGTTTCAGTTAAACAAAGTACATTAAACTCCTGATCGTTAATGAGTTCATTAACCATTAGCGCTTTAGATGTAAGAGATCTAATATTTAATAGCGCCACCTTTAGATCAAAGGTGCTGGCAGCAGCTGTACAGTCAGTATGATCTAATTTTATATTGATTAGGTTACTGGAACAAACTCTCTGAATATTTCTACCTTTTAGTTGAGCTCGGGGAACAGACACAATCTCGATGTAGTGGACCCTGAGTGACGACTCTGTGCAGCTAGCAGACAGTTGGTTTAGCCTGTTCGTCTGCTCCCTGGCCTTGGCTCTGGATTGTCAGAAATTAACTAGGCCTGTTCTGAGACTATGACCTATGCTGCAGGAAATGAGAGCAGCACCTTCCCGAGTGGGATGGATACCGTCCCGCCCTAACAGGACAGCAGTGCCCTCAAAAAGTCCAGTGTTAGTCATTCATCTCTACCTGCCCGTTCACTGAGAATGTCTGGATGAAGACCTTGGCGAAATACAGCTTTCAGTGCTGGATCATTCCATCCGCTGGCTGCCACTAGCGTTCTGAAGTCCAGGGCATATTCAGCAACTCCTCTGGATTCCTGCGATATGGTGAGCAAACTTTCTCTGACTTCAGTTCCCTCAGTTTTGTGGTCAAACACTCTTGAACAATGTGAGGAAACGTTCATATGAAGTCGTATACTCACTGCCATTTTTCCAAATGGCGCACGCTCATTGTAACACCTTGCCAGTGAGAAATGACAGAAATTTAGCAATCTTGTGTTTGTCAGAGAGATTAGGCATAGCGGAGAAGTACATGGAGCACTGAAGTAAGAATCCCTTACAGGTGATTGCATTCCCGGCATATTTTTCCAGAATGGGGAGTTGCAACGCAGGACTGGGAGAAGACTCAGGCCACGTTAGGAAGGCCTGCAACCTCACAGTTGCGAGTTGCACCATTCAAGTGTTGAGGTCTGCAAGCATCTGTTGATGTTCTCCTCGAAGTCGTCCTTGAGTGTTCAATGCAGTTTGCTTCTCCTCTTCTGCTACATCCATGATAGGCGAAGTATCCTGTCAGAGTGCAGGCATTTACGGATCTATGTGCAGGGGAGAGTGGGACGCAAACTGATAAAGCCAAATCGTGAGACAGGAAGCACAGTCAGATAGCAGGCAAGGGTCAGTCGATCAGTAAACAGGGCAATAGAGGCTAGACAGGTTGAGCTTGAGCTTCTTTTAGGGATGCTCCCACTCGAACTGATTTAGCATCCTATAAGGATTGGAACTACTAGTTCTCATATTTTGACCAAGCACACACACTAAACATGACTTTCTTTTTTTCCCAAAAAAATTAAATTGTTATTTCTTTTTCAATAATAAACTAATGTCATCATATAGTAGTAGTAGATAACTTTATTGTCCCTGAGCGGCAGCTGGGATTGCAGCACAATCACAAGGCACTTCATGACAGAACGTCAAACATATAACACAACACATAGTACAGACATCAGACACCAACAAAAATAACATAACATTCATCACGCCTACAATGCACTATGCACCATTGGGTATGGCCAAACCAGCTGGACGTCTACAGTAGCTACTTCAACTGATTTCAGGCTTTTATGGCTTGTGGTAGTTTGTAGTCTGGCTAGTGCTGTCATTCTCAACGGCAATATCTCATCTCATTATCTCTAGCCGCTTTATCCTGTTCTACAGGGTCGCAGGCAAGCTGGACCCTATCCCAGCTGATGATGGGTGAAAGGCGGGGTACACCCTGGACAAGTCGCCAGGTCATCACAGGGCTGACACATAGACACAGACAACCATTCACACTCACATTCACACCAGACGAACAGGCTAAACCGACTGTCTGCTAGCTGCACAGAGTCGTCACTCAGGGTCCACTACATCGAGACTGTGTCTGTTCCCCGAGCTCAACAAAAAAGTAGAAATATTCAGAATGTTTGTTCCAGTAACCTAATCAATATGAAATTAGATCATACTGACTGTACAGCTGCTGCCAGCACCTTTGATATAAAGGTGGGGCTATTAAATATTAGATCTCTTACATCTAAAGCGCTAATGGTTAATGAACTCATTACTGATCAGGAGTTTAGTGTACTGTGTTTAACTGAAACTTGGATTAAGCCCATAGACCGCGGAACGCAGTTGAACAAGGGGGGGCCACAATCGCCAGAGGGTGTCACCGAAATGTTAGGTCGGACATGATGCATATAGGCTACATTATACACGGACATGCACGTAATGCTATCAGTCATGACAGCCAGCACAGAACCGCGCAGATTAAAATGCACAAGAAAAGCACCTCGGTGGTCGGTGATAACTCAACTTAAACTGCTCGCTTGTGCCAGTACTAAAGCACTATAGAGAGAAACACTGAACACAGAGAAGTGCACCCGGCGGTGCTCGGTCAGAGGAAAGTATGGGAATATGCCTGCAGTTTTGTCAGAGCTGCGTGTGTCCGCGCGCGCGAGTGCGCGTCTGTGTGTGTGCGTGCACGTGCACATGTGAGTGTGTGTGTTTCCACAATATGCCAGCACATAACTGCGCAGAATAAAATGCCAAAACAGCCAACAGCACAGAAGGCTATACATAGATTAATCCATCGGTCATGACTTTAGCCCACAGCATGCCAGCACATAACTGCGCAGAATAAAATGCCAAAACAGCCAACAGTACACAACAAAAGCTCCTCGGTAGTAGGCTAACTCAACTTAAACAACTTGCTTGCATCAGTCCCAATGCAGTATAGAAACACTGAAAACAGAGGAAGCAGTGCACTCGGCGGTGCTAATAGAAGTAACCAATGACTTACCCTTAAAACTTCCCAAAGGCCTGCCTGCGTCTGTCATTGGCCTGCACCAACTCCTTTGCGATGGCTGTCATGTCAGTTTGCTCCAGAATGTCACGGTGAATATGGCAGTTCATCAAGTCATTCAGTCTCTTTTGTGTCATTGTGGATCGGAGGTATGATTTCAGTCGACGAAGTGTGGAAAACGAACGCTCTGCTGATGCCGAGGGCACGAAGGCCAAAAGCCAGGGCACCGAGGCCATAAAATAAAACAATGATTTTAAGTTCATGTCTATAATGAATTTAATTTAAGGACTAATGACTCTTCTGAGGAAGATTGGAGTCCCGGTCAAAACTATCAAGCAGGTAAAGAAACATCTACAATATTATGTCTGAAGATAAGAAAATATTGAACACATCTAAACTTATCAATCCATCACTCACTTCAAAAATTGTAAAACTTATTAAACCTATATCCTCACGTAATTTTTGTTCAGTTGACACCGAATGTGCAAGAGCATCTTCAGACTGTACTACTACGCAGATTTTTGATTCATCAAAATTGAGCCTGGAGTTCATCAGAATGTTTGACTGTAAATGGAACATATACTAGCATGCAGGCTACTGATTAACCCATAAGAGCCCAGACCCATTTCTCAATCAAGGAAAATTATTGAGGAAATAAAATGAACTAAATAGATGACAAAGAAAACATTTCTGACCTTTTATTTTTTAAAATAGCACATTTATGTCTCAAGATCTGAAATATTAAATTGCAAATTTGCAGAACACTGCAACGCTATTACACTGTTAACCCCAAAGTTCATTCTGTGCAAACAGTTTGAGTAAATTCCACTTTTAAAGATGAGTTTTATTGCATTACTTAAACAGTGTGAGTATATGAAGAGTATATGAGACAGTCATTGGGTTACTCATTTCTGTAATTTAAACAAACTAAAACTATCCTGTTTTACCTCAGGCCACAGTGCTGCCCTGCTGTGATTGGCTCAAAACTCAAGACAAGTTGAGTTGGCGGCTACAGAGGAAGTTGCGCCATTTTCTAATTTACACAGAGCAAAATTGATAGCAAGCTAATTAGCATGTTAGCGGCTACAGTCGGTACTCGGCACGTTAAAAGTGGGTCAACGTTGTAACGACATAACGCTACTGTACAAGCAATGCTTATTTAACGGTAACAAACTTAAGCCCTATATGCTGAAATTCCTCTCTTATTCGCTCGTTAATTTATCACACAGTCTTACCTTAGTCAACTTCTTCCCTCCTTCTGTGAAAATTCAACGTCTCAGACGCGGACACAAGTGGGTGGGGGATGCGTTTGATTAAGTCTCCTGATTGGCTGGTGATAGATTGGTGGGCAGGGGATGCGTTTGATTAAGTCTCCTGATTGGCTGGTGATAGATTGGTGTCATTATAGCCATAGATATACATCGAAGACTAGATGCCTCGTCCCCGTTGCCCGTCAACGAAGTCGAGCGTCTGCACATGGCGGCCATCTTACTTCAGACAGCTGGCTTACCCATTACATTGTGTTGGCAGCGATATGTACTTTTCAGATGACCGTAACTTCCTCAAATTTCAATCGATATTCAAACGGTTTGATTTGTTATATTAAAAAAAAAACGGAAGTATGTATTTATGATATTAATGATGAATAATCATTTTATTTTTTTTTAAAAATACATGCTGAAATTCCTATGCTGTGAGAAGCCTAACACTGCATACTTATGGATAACTGCGGCCTTAGGACAAATAACCATACAATTTATTTCCAATTTTTAGTGAAAATATTTTTACATGTGATAGGGCCGTAGGGGAAGCTAAAGTTAAATAAACAGCTTACTCACTTCTGAAACTTCAGAAATACTTCATCCACCTCAAAAACCTAATGCACTCACAGCATAGCATAATAACAAATGTAAACTCACATCATAGCATAATAACAAATGTAAACTCACATCATAGCATAATAACAAATGTAAACTCACATCATAGCATAATAACAAATGCACTGCCTGAGTAAGTAATAGTATAAAACAGTGACAGCGACTCACGGTAGTTTGTGACAAAAAAAGCCCGGCTGCTCATATCAGGAACTGTATTGGACATTATTTCACTAAGTAAATAACGCTACCGATTATCCTTAAAAAAATGATGTATTATCTTACTGGTGAAAGGTGATCCCGCCTGCCCTACTTTCCAGACATCGCCGGTTCGAGCAACCAAAAGCCGCGCAGAAGTCTGGCATCTCGTCACAGTCAGTAATTTAATTTCCTCTAGAAATCATAATGTAAGTTGTTTTAAATTAACCAACCCGAAAATGAAAACCATGTGCAAGTGCAACTTCAGTAATTGAAAATATTATCTCATGACCTTCCATGTAAAATTACTTGGTGCTACGAGCTAGCCTAGCATGAAACACAACTTTGACAAAGCTGCAGTAAGTCGTTTTTGAAGAGAAAAGGTATGATTTTAGCATGTTCAAGCACCCAGAATTACAACCATATTAATAATGTTTTAAGAAATCAAACCATTTGTATATACGTCAAAATTTCAGCGAGATAAGAGTATAAACATTTAAGCATCTCAATGGTCTTACCTTAGTGTACCGCAAATTCTGTGGAAAAGCTTGCCTGTGGTAAGATGGCCGCCCTGTGCGGACGTTCTGGAATACGCGGTGAGGCATCTAGTCTTCTATGTATATCTATGATTATAGCGTGTCGGAGCGGTTCATGCCAGGCTCGAGTCCGCTCACCGTCAAAAAATATTGGTTTAGCCTATTTTTTTAATAATTTTCAAAAAGTTACCCGGGCCACGGCCCCCCTGGCCCGGGCGGTTCTGCAGTCTATGATTAAGCCAAATGAATATATAGCATTAAATAAAGCGAGTCCTCCTGGATACAGTTATATACACCAGCCTCGTCTAACTGGCAGAGGAGGAGGCGCTGCGGTTATTTATAATGATTATCTAGGTGTAACACAAAAACCTGGTTATAAATTTAATACACTTGAAGTTATTCATACTCATATAATGTATGTACCCTTGAAAAATAAGTCTACCCAGTTAATTCCATTACTTATTATTTACAGGCCCCCGGGGCCATATTCTGAGTTTCTTTCTGAATTTGCAGACTTTATCTCAGATCTGGTTATTTCCTTAGACAAAGCTTTAGTTGTTGGAGATTTTAATATTCACTTTGATAACCCAGAAGACCCTTTGAAAACAGCGTTTGTGTCCATTTTAGATTCAGTAGGGGTTAATCAGAATGTCATAGGACCGACCCATAATGGTGGTCACACCCTCGATCTAATACTAACATTCGGGTTAAACGTAGACAATATAGTCACACTTCCACAGTCTGAAGTTATCTCAGATCATTATCTCATCTCATTCAAACTATGTCTGAGTAATAATATATGCACCTCACTATGCTACTGTATTAAACGTACATTCACGTCAACTACTGCACAGAGCTTTATAAATGATCTCCCAGAGTTATCAACTTTGATTGGGTCACTGTCAGCCCCTGCAGAACTCGATCAGGCAACTGAATGCTTAGAGTCAACGTTCCGCCATACCTTAGATAATGTAGCTATTCTTAAAAGGAAAATGGTCAAAGACAAAAAATTAGCAACCTGGTATAATGATGACACTCACACTTTAAAACAGACCACTCGAAAATTGGAACATAAATGGCGTCAAACTAAATTGGTAGTGTTAAAATTAGCATGGAAGGAGAGCTTCCTGAAGTATAGAAAAGCTCTTAGTGCTGCGAGATCAACATATCTCTCCTCCCTAATAGAAGATAACAAAAATAATCCTAGATTCCTATTTAATACTGTAGCAAAATTAACCAGGAATAAGTCCACTATAGACACATGCACACCTGCAGTATGGAGTAGCAACGACTTCATGATTTTTTTTAATGACAAAGTTGAGAATATCCGACAAAAAATTCAAACTACTAATTTAAGGTCAGACAATGTAAGTGACCCTGTAGATAACAATGTAACTGTATCAGATCACCAATTAGAATGTTTTACTCCCCTTAGAGAAATTGAATTACTTTCATTAATCTCCGCATCAATATCCTCAACTTGTGTACTAGATCCCTTACCTCCACGTCTATTCAAACAGATGATACCTGAAGTAATTGGACCGCTTCTGAAAATAATAAATTCTTCTCTTTGGATCGGCTATGTACCCAAATCCTTTAAACTAGCAGTTATCAAACCCCTGATTAAAAAACCTGACCTTATTCCCTGTCAGCTGTCCAATTATCAGCCAATATCAAACCTCCCCTTTATCTCCAAGATCCTTGCAAAAGTTGTGGCACAGCAGTTATGCTCATATTTACAAAGGAACAACATCCATGAAATGTATCAGTCAGGATTTAGACCTCATCATAGCACAGAGACAGCTCTGGTTAAAGTAGTAAACGACCTACTGTTGGCGTCTGATCAGGGCTGTGTCTCGCTGCTTGTGTTGCTTGACCTTAGTGCAGCATTTGATACCATTGATCATTCCATTTTTCTGGACAGACTAGAAAATGTTGTGGGAGTTACGGGAACGGCCCTCTCCTGGCTCAGGTCTTATTTAAATGATCACTATCAGTATGTTGATGTAAATGGTGATATTTCTAGACATACTGAGGTAAAGTTTGGTGTTCCACAAGGTTCTGTCTCAGGTCCACTGCTTTTTTCTTTATATATGTTACCTCTGGGTGATATTATTCGCAAACATGGTATTAGTTTCCACTGTTATGCTGATGACACACAGTTGTATGTTTCTGCAAAACCTGATGAGAGACACCAGCTTAATAGAATTGAGGAATGTGTTAAGGACATTAGACACCGGATGCTTATTAACTTCCTTCTGCTTAACTCTGACAAGACTGAAGTACTTGTACTCGGACCACATGCAGCTAGAAGTAAGTTTTCTGATTCCACAGTAACTCTGGATGGCCTTTCTGTTTCTTCACGTGCAGCAGTAAAAGACCTCGGGGTGATTATTGACCCCAGTCTTTCATTTGAAACTCACATTGATAACATCACCCGGATAGCATTCTTTCATCTCAGAAATATTGCTAAGATAAGAAATTTAATGCCACTACACAATGCATAAAAACTAGTTCATGCTTTTGTTCCCTCCAGGTTGGATTATTGTAATGCCTTACTGTCTGGATGTTCCAATAAGTGCATAAACAAGCTCCAGTTAGTTCAAAATGCAGCAGCAAGAGTCCTTACTAGAACTAGAAAATATGACCACATCACCCCTGTCTTATCCACACTGCATTGGCTCCCAATCAAATTTCAAATTGTTTATAAAATACTACTATTGACCTTTAAAGCACTGAATAGTCTCACTCCACAGTACCTGAGTGAACTTCTGCTCCTCTATGACCTGCCACACCTACTTAGATCAAAAGGTGCAGGCTATCTGCTGGTACCTCGTATAGTGAAGGCTACATCAGGGAGGACAGCCTTTTCTTACAAAGCCCCACAGTTATGGAACAGCCTTCCAAGTAATGGTTGGGAATCAGACACAGTCTCAGCATTTAAGTCTCGGCTGAAAACATATCTGTTTAGTCAAGCCTTTTGTTAATGGTGTTTATGAGGTAAAGGTGTAGATCTGGAGGATCCTCAGACATAGATTGTTTTGGGAAACTGGGATGTAGCGAGCTGTCAGTCCCCCACTTGCTTGCTCACTCGAGTTTGTTGACGGTGTAGTGGCTGCTGCTTTATGTCCTGGGGCTCCCTAATGCTGTGTTACCTTCTGGCTCTCCCCTTTTAGTTATGCTGTCATAGTTAGTTTTGCCGGAATCCCTGCTTGTACTCAGTGCAATATGTATACTGTTCTTACTTATAATTCAGGTGATATTGGCCATACTTAACAACATGCCCCCCCCCCATCTGTCTCTCTGAGTTACATGTTGGTCCTGGGATTGAGATGCTGAACCTCTTCTGCTCCTCGGACCTGCCTGATCCATCCTGGTGCCCTGTGTCTGGTTGCAGTCTCATCGCATCGCTCCTGTGGAGGATGGCCCCATGTGAACAGTTGAAAGTCACACTTAGAAGATGCTCTGGACTCTTACAGTAATGCTTTTATGGCTGAGGACTACAGTTGTCTTGCTAACTTTAGGACTGCAGTGGTCATGAACAGTTTTGCACTCAAGTTTCCATGAATGAAGAGTTTATAACATCAACAAAATTGACTTCATGTTAAAACTGTTAATGCTATTGTCATGTTGTCTGTTGTTGCCCAAATGAGGATGGGTTCCCTTTTGAGTCTGGTTCCTCTCGAGGTTTCTTCCTCATGTCGTCTGAGGGAGTTTTTCCTTGCTACTCTTACCACAGCCTTGCTCATTGGGGATAGATTAGGGACAAATTAGCTCATGTTTTAAGTCGTTCAAATTCTGTAAAGCTGCTTTGCGACAATGTTTTTTGTTAAAAGCGCTATACAAATAATCTTGACTTGACTTTCCACCACCATGCTGACTAAAAAAGAAACAACAACAACAACAACTCTTTAGAGTTTAGGAAAGGAAATGTGCAGGTGGAAAGATGCTACTGAATCTTGTTCATGAACCAGTGATGAACTCTAGCAGCCCAGTGGAAATGGTCCCAAATTACATCATAGTAGGCCTGCTCTGGTTGTGCTGACACTCTCTGATCTAGTTGGGATACAGGATCTTGCAGATCATCAAGGAAAGGCAGGAGGAGTGTGGTGTTGTGTGGACCAAGTGTGGCATGGTGGTGGAGGACCCCACAGCGGCTGATGGCAGCACATGTGGTCACATTTCCTCCTCACTGCATGACCAGGGACATTAATTATGGCCTGGTGGCCAGTTATGTTCCTTCTCCTTCTCCCTCTTTTGGGATTACAGGGTTTTTTTTTTCAATTGCTTAAACACATTTTACTGAATGTTACCTTATTTTCTCAAAAATTTAAACACAATATTATCACATCTCACTCATCTGTTCAAATTACAGACTTCCAGCCCAAACGTAAACAGTCAATTGAAAGTCATTCGCTCTGTCCCTTACAGCAAACATTTCACTCAGATGAGACACACAATCAAGTAAAAATGATCACAAACACAATGACCACAAGACACGACCCAGATCAATTCAGGACACGACACCCAAACTTTGAGAGTCCCAGGAGCCAAATATTGCATCATTATCAAGTTTTTTTTTTTTTTTTTTTAAATGATGGCACTCAACATGCAATGATGAAAGTGTATAGGTACACCATATGCAAGAGCATGTTTCATTTTTTTTATTTTCTCAAATGCACTGCTGTTCAAAATAATACTGCAAGAGAGTAAAGTGATGTGCAAAAAAGAAAAATAACAGTTCTGTACATGCTGTAAAACTACAAAATCATTGCAAAGTAAAACAAAAGGTCATACCTGACAAAAGCATCTGTAAGGGAATGAATAATTTATGACTTTACAGTATTTGAGAGCTTTCATCCATCAGTTTCATGTCTTTGGGCGGGGTCAGGCCACAAAGACTCATCCACATCACACAAGATGTTTGCTTTCTAAAGGCAGCGAGGGAAAGATGCCCAGCTGTGTCTCAACCAGGTTTGGATTGACTCTCAAACATCGTCCTTACAAGTTTCTTCCATGGCCCTCAAAATATTCCCTCCAACATTCCGATTCCTGTCTTATACCTTCCACTGTCATGCTGAGAAGAATTCTCTTGTAGGGTTGAGAAATGGGGAGTATGCTGGCAAGAACACATTGGAAAACCCGGGATGGTCACTGAGCAAGTTAAATATGGCTGCAGCTAAAAACTGACATTGTCCCAAATCACAATGTATTGTGACACCTCTGACCTTCCAGCATCATTTTGTTCTCATTGTTCAGCATGCTCAGGAAGTTGATGTAGGTATTCCTCCTCGGTATACAAGTGCACTTCCATGGCAGGAAAACAGCTACATTTGTGCTGTGCTACAACAGATGTGCTGTGCTGTCAGGGCCCAGAGTGGCATGGCAGTGAGAACCCCATGTTCCCTCATGGCTGAACACATTATTACATTGCCTCCCCTCTGCCCAGGGGCTTCCACAGTGGCACGCTGTCCAGTAATGTTAAGTTCCCTTCTCCTTCTTTTAGTGAGATTAAATCCAGCCTCATCAATAAAACTGTACTCATGTGGGGTTTCCCTGGCATCAAGCCACCTGCCAATTCTACAAAAGAAAAAACACACAGTGCATCTTTGAGAGCTGCAATCAATCAATGTACAGTGGAGAAAAAACACAGTGTAAGATCTTTACACAGAGGAATTTTTGTTTGGGATCCATCCAGTACAAGCAATATGAACATTTTATTGAGTATATATTGAGTTCCTCCACTGAAAAAAGTGAAACAACTGAGACGTTCATTTGAAGTACGTTTTTACTTTGGTCTAATTGAAAATCATGGTTTTTGGTTTAAACCTGCTTTTGTCAGTTTGCCTAAATGTAAATAACGCTTCCCACAAACAAAATTAAAAATAACAATTTTACATGAAGTGTCCTTTCACTTCAAACCAGAGGATCTCGTGTCACGTGACCACGTGACGTCACCAGGCAGTCGGTTGCTCCATGTCCAGCAGTCCGCCATTACCTCGCTTCGAATGTTGTTGCACCAAGAAGTTATTCTAAATAAGGTAAGAATTCTTAAATTGTTTATTTTAATTGTAATTTGTGTTTTCCATGCACATTTGTGGTTGGTGGCAGATGGCCAACTCGTTAACGTTTCTTCACAGACACAGTCTTTTATTTTGGCGCGTTAGCTAAACCAGGTTGTTCAAGTGCAACGTTAAATTAATATTGCTGCTAATGTTATTTTTCTGTCATATAAAGAAAAATTTGGAATGCACATCCACACAGGGGTGGATATAGTCTGGCTAACGTGACTGCAAAGCTCTATGAGCTATTGGTCTGGCCAAGATATTAAGCCCAACCGTTTCCCAGAGCCCGTGGTTGACCCGCCTCCCTGAAATGCCTCAGTTTGCTACTGGTCGAAGCCAGAAAAGGCTGTGACGAAGCTTAAACCAATCACATCACTCTTTCCTCTGACGTATGTCACGCGACGGGGCTAACTGGTAGATTAAACTCTTACTGAAGCCGGTCGGGAGCAAGGCGAAAACGTCCTTCCTTTCAATAAATACCTCCAGGGCTGCTCTTTGCTCCATTTTCAATGAGAACTTGCTCCATGTTCGTAATGTTTCTTCCGCCATAGATTCTGTAAACAATCTATGGTTTCTGGTCGCAGTTCTACTACGTCACTGCCTTGAACACGCCTCTACCCAGGGCCGTTGGAGATGCTCAAAGTTGATTGGTTCCCGATTTTTCGGGAGCTTGGAAGAGCTGTAGATAGCTTGCCTTGCCAGACTAAGCTCGCAACAGGCCCTCATGTTGCGTCACGCTTAGGATGGGCGGGCCCAGGCTAGGGTGGATATTTGTTAACATTCCCAGTTTTACAAGCAACATATGTTCGTCTAAAAGATGCAGAAAGTCCGTGGAGTTGTTGTGGTTAGCATAATGTAGAACTATGGTAATAAGTGGCTGTGTGTCAGTGCGGTTAATTAACATTAGGTGAGGTGTGTATTCGGAGTCGGCCTGGTTCGTTTTTCTATAATGTTAGTTAGTTTAGTTAACTAACCGAGAGGGCCTGTCGGTCATGCACTGTATCCGGTCCGGACATGTACCGGTCAGTTGGAGCCCAGTGGCTGGGCTCCAACGCCACACACACACAGACAGACAGAGCAGGCAGCCATGAGGCGGAGAAGGTGAAACTTCATGGACGCGTTTTTTTTTTTTCAAATTGATGACTGAAATGCATGCTATCGTTTAACAGACATGTATGTTATTTACCAGCTGGGAGGTCCGTATGGTGAAATACCGTGACCGAGGTCTTGAAAGTACTGAGCGAGGCCTCTGGGCGGAGGTCAGTCTTCAAGGCCGAGGTCACGGTATTTCACCATATGGACCGACCTTAAGCTGGTAAATAATATATTTATTTGTTTCTTTACCAAATTCTAACAGAAAACGAGAGCGCCCGAAAGGGAAAACTGAGCCGAGCCGCCATTTTGAATCCTCATTCACGGCTGTAATGCAAATGGCTTCCTCCTCGGTATACAAGTGCACTTCCATCGCAGGAAAACAACTACATTTTGCCGCCTATGTAGTGCCCTATTTATACAAATAGGAGTCATTCAGGATTCAGCCATGTTTTTGCTCGGCGTTAGCAAGTTACAGGTTTTTAGCTTTCTCCTGAAGTGTTTTCTTTTATTTCTTCTTCCTCAGTTACATTTAAAACTCGCTTTCGCTGTGAAGACTGTCGTTATCACTATCCATGCTGTAAAATTAATGCTATTCTCCTGAGAAATGCGAAAATAAATGTTGACAAAAATTGCGACTATGTTTGTTGTTGTTGTGAACGAGCGAGTCACCAGCGGTCTGTAACCGGGGTCTTTATCGTAGGATACGGACCCGCTCGCCAGCCAATCAGAGCGCAGGATTTGATGGAAACTGGGCAGCGAAAAAAATAAAACAAGGTTATGTTAATTTGACAGAGGTGACGCATGTTCATCTGCTGCGTCTCTCATCCTCAGCCGCTACGTTCACAAAGCCACGGGAAGCTCTTCGTTTACCGCTCGTCACCGCTGAGTCACTGCACTGCACTTTGCATCACTTTGCCTTTCTGGTTCAGTGTAGCAGGAGTCTCCCTGAGTTTACTTAAGGTGTGGTTTATTTCAAGATTGTCATTTATGTTCCTGTGTAAGCCGATTTGTCTTTGATGCCTGCTGCAGACCTGCAGACCAGATTTTCTTCCTAAATAATGAAGTTGACAGGAGGTGATTGACAGTTTTCTGTGCCCCACAGACTTTTTTTTTTTTCTCATCTAGGCATATCACTTATCTCGGGATATCTTGTATGGTGACTTTGGCTTTTTTGCTCTAGAAGGAATCCTATGAATACTACTTTTATTATTCTAAACATATAAAAACGACAAGAATGGATTATGTACGAGACAGTGAGTACTGATTACAGAGGAAGAATTTAGGCCTGTCATCCCCTCTCTCTGCCCTACATTTCCTGTCTCTCTGTCAGATAAAGCATAAATGAATAAAACAAATAAAAAATATAATTAGATAAGAGGAAAAATCATATTCCACTTTTTCATCTGTCAGTGTAATGTTAATTCAGTGCTATATCACCAGTGTAGCCTAATTAATAGTTTATTCTGCAGTGATAGCTCTGGTTAATGCTGACTGTCCCAGCAAAGAACTAAATGTGAAATCTCACCTTTTTTCTTTGTGTTTACAGGTTTGCTGTTGTTTCCTGACAAATTTAGCCATATTGCCCAATTTGGTAAGTCCCAAAATGAACAACTTTGAATATTATTCTCATGTATATTTAAATAGGAATGACAAACCCAAAATAAAAATGCAGTACATTAGAAAATAGCTTAGAATTTACCACAGACGTATACTTACTAATGTGGCATGTTACCTTCCTCCCAGTGGAATGCAAGTTGTTTTTTACCATGCAATAACAATAATTAAATAAATTTACAAAACTTTAAGTAATTTCATGCAGGGTTGCATAGCCTTAAAAGTTTATCTAAAATATTAAAGTTAAAAGAATGGTTGCAGTTATTGTGCCAAAAAATAAATCACTTTTGTTTTTGTCTCATACAGTATAAACCCATTCACTTCTTCCAACTTGTAATTGCTGGCGTCCTTGGACAAGCACCACAGCAAGCTGATCGAGATCATCAGAAACAAGGGAGGAGCTGTTAGAGAGAAGACCCAGAATATACTCAAAGTTCTGTATCGAGGATGTACTTGCTCAATACACAGTGTTTCCTCTCGGATTTTTTTCAGCACTAAGGACTCCTCCACTTTACTGAAAGCCTCCACTCCTCCCATCTGTTCTCCTTCACTCTGCTTCACTTTGCAGTGGTGGCCTGCTGCTGGAAAATGGAGTGAAAATAAAGTGGAAACACTGCTAGAGCATAGTTTGCCTTATTTCATAGAAATAGTCACATTGGAAATAGGAGTTGTTCAATGTTAATTTTGTAAACGTATTTGATTATGGAGTTAGATTACAAACTCAAACTATGTACTACGCTTATGTTTTGAGTTTGACAGGCCTTTTAACAAGTTTCCTCATACCTTTGTGAATTACAGTTAGTGTAACTTCCATGCTCACTGCCCATTTGTGCATTGTGTAGTGTTTGCATCTTCAGTCAAGTTGCAAAACTGAACAGCACGATTGTATGTGTGTGTTTGCACGCTACCGAGACCCTCGAGGTGAACTTAAAGAGAGAGAGTGTCTGCTGAAGTGTCTTATTGTGTACCTTGGGGAAGATGTGGACAAACTCATCAAGGAGTATCTGGGAAGTAGTTTTGCATTAATCTCTTAAACTGGTATTTTTACACTTAAGCCCTATTTTAAAAATATTTTTGGTGTCTAAATGATGAGTTGCTGGTCTACTACTGCCTGATCGGTTAGTTTGTTTGTGACTTAGTTTAGATCCAAACTAACCCTTTAAAACACTGAAGCCGCACAATCATATAGCTATATAGGATACATGATACCTATTATCAGTACTTGTATCAATATTTTACTTGTGATAAAGTCAAATGTTATGATAAAAAAAATATTTAGAAAATCCTCTGAGGAGGTATCTGCTGCGCTTTGCAAGTCATAACATTTTGACATCATTATATCACTAATGTTAAGGTTTTTATGCATATGTAATTGGGAGACTTGTTTGTGCTGATCACTTTTTATATTGGATAATTTTTTATATTGTTACATCAGACACTGGTTTCATCAAAATGACTCTCTAATAAATGGCTTGTCCTTTATCAGGTTGTTCAGCGGGATCAAGCAGAAACAGAGCTCAAGAGATGTACAATGGCAGCGTTTGTCATCCGGCCGGAGGAGGATCTTCTCCAGCCACCAGATGACATTGGGATTGTTATTGAAGGTGAAGAAGTCCTCAACAAGTTGCCATCAGTCGCACATGCATGTGCCATGTTATTTGGCATCATCTATGCTCTAAACCTGAGCTATCCAAGTGAGCTCAAACACACTTTTGATGCACTGCAGAAAATATTCATGGAGATAGAACCAAAGAAAATGACTCGCAGAGTGTTCAGTCTGAGTGTAAAGCTCTCAATATTGGATTAGTCCAAGAAAGACATTTGGATACAGCATGTTTTCGTTCTGTTTTACAGCTTGTATTCAAATATATTCCACGATAATAGAAGTTTACAATTGAACTGCTTTTTTCCGAGGTTCATTTGTTTGGTCTCTGGATCTCGCATTTGTAGTGGTTCAAAATAATGTGACATTCATACAGTCTGGTCATATTATCAAAGGATAGCCATGTTTTAACGCTGTTAAAAACTGTGTAAATACATTTTAATGGCTATTACATGTTTCAAGTTTTAAAGAAGAAATTTACAAACACGTTTTACGTGTTAAGAGTTATGCGGTTAAAGGGTAACTGTGTTTTTTTGGGGGTAAATGATTGATCGGACAAAAATCTTTTCAATTGGTCCACGATCCACAACCGTATGGAAAGGAATTCTATGGAGATAGACTTTACTGTTGTATTAGAATAGTACTTTAGTAGAATATTAAGATCTTATGTATAGAAAAGTGAGATCATTGTTTAACCAGAAACAGTGGTTATATCACTGTGTGCAGTTTGACCTCACAGAACACAGGAGTTGTTGGTCGACTGCTGCCTTGATCAGTGCAGTTTGTGTGATTGTGTAGGACTTTTATTTATATTCCAGCTCTGATCTCCAACCGCTGAAAGTCACACGGTAACACTAATGAACCGACCAAGGCAGCTGTAGACTAAGCGCTCCTGTGTCCTGTTCTGTTCTTCTAAAATGACTGTTTTGGTCAGTGGGGTCTGATGACTTTGAACACAGCAATATAACGGTTGTTTCTGGTGAAACAAAATGGATCTGACTCTTTAACAAAATGTAGATCTGTAGGAATCCTATGCTGTCAGGCACCGATAATAACAATCTGAACCTGCCAGTGTCAAAAACAAGCAAATACTTTAATGGACATACTTTGACGTGCACAACTGCCCCATTTGATTACACTGCAGCAGCTGTTCAATGGTTGCCAGGTACAGTACCATTCCTCCTCAGCAGTGGACTGACTGAAAAGATTCTTGTCCCTGTCAAACACCCTATTTACACCCCAAACCCCAGGGAAATAAGGCCCAGGTAAAAATAGATTAAAAAAAAAACACATGGAAAAGATCATAATATTTTTTTCCTGATTGATGTGTAAAACTCACTGCTTTACTGATTGCAATAAATGCAGCTTTGTTAAGATACATAAAAGTTGATGCATATTTTGAAAGGCCATCACAATAAAAGGTCTTTTTGAAAAGAATATTCCTGTTTTTACTTCTAAGTAAACAACATGGACTGGAGCAAAATGTTTTTTGCTTTACCCGAAGTGAAAATTCTACTATTGTATGAAAGTACATCGAGCTTATGTTGTAGGTAAAAATGTAAGTTGTAAAAATGCAAAAAATATGGTACTATTATATTAAGTAATGTTTTGGCTTATGATCAAATAAAAAATATTGATTAGGTTAAAGAGGGGTGGCACGGTGGTGTAGTGGTTAGCGCTGTCGCCTCACAGCAAGAAGGTCTGGGTTCGAGCCCCGTGGCCGGCGAGGGCCTTTCTGTGCGGAGTTTGCATGTTCTCCCCGTGTCCGCGTGGGTTTCCTCCGGGTGCTCCAGTTTCCCCCACAGTCCAAAGACATGCAGGTTAGGTTAACTGGTGACTCTAAATTGACCGTAGGTGTGAATGTGAGTGTGAATGGTTGTCTGTGTCTATGTGTCAGCCCTGTGATGACCTGGTGACTTGTCCAGGGTGTACCCCGCCTTTCGCCCGTAGTCAGCTGGGATAGGCTCCAGCTTGCCTGCGACCCTGTAGAACAGGGTAAAGCGGCTACAGATAATGAGATGAGATGAGTGAGAAATAGAGTTGGAGGAGGAGGAGGACAATGAAGGGCACAGCTTCTAACTGAGTTTTAACGTTACGCATCCAGTCGGGTAATCCTCTGTGTAGAATCCATCTCTGCTGTTTCTTGGGTGGCTCACCATCTCGTTCTCGTCGTTGCATGTGTTGTCCGTGTCCAATGAAGCGTTCAGTTCAAAGCAAATAAAGTTTGTGTAGTGTGTACCAAACTGAGAAAGGAAATCTTCAACAGTCTTTCAACAAAGTTCAGCAGAATACCTAAAGCAGGTCCGATGCTAGTCAGTAACGCATCAGGCTAGACTCTCCAGCTAGCACTCTCAAATCAAAAAACATAAAATGTCCATAGTTTCAACAGAAAACTTTTCTATTCACTCAAATATAACTTTACTGAAAGTGTAGCACTTTTAATCTATCAAATAATCTCACTTAAACCAAGAAATTATGTCTTAAACAACGTTTTCTCTAGGCTATTTCTCAATGCGTCTTTCCCTCAGATCTCTGTTATCTCATCTCTCTCGAATTCTGAGTAAAGCCTCACTCACAACCCGCCGTAAGTGTTTTGGACACGCACGGGTCACAGGGTTTGGTAGCTCGCAGCTGTGCCGCAGGGTTTTGGTGAACCTGGGGGAAAGTTTGGTGGAGGAGTACGGGAAAAATACTTGTCAAGAACAGGTTGCACACCTGACTTCCTCGAGGCGTGGGCAAAATTGCGCCGTTAGCCCGTGGAAAGCGTATATCTGACGCACGTGATCAGTGTGTGTTCAGTGAGTGTGGAGTGTGTGTGACTTGCATTTTACCAGTTTCCTGCACTACGAGTTCGGGCCGCACTTGTGAAGCGTGTGTGATGCATGTGATTAGCATGTTACAATCACTCATAACTTGCGTGTGATGCAAGCCAGGAGTGGGTATAAAACCAGCATGTCTGCAGCATTCTGCATCTGCTTTTCAGCTGAAGAACATTGGATATTTTGGATGAAAAATTTAAAAAAATTCAGTTTAAAGTTTACAAAATGGGACCCAAAAATAAGCGAGCAAAAGTGAAGTAACCCAGCCTGAAACAGCAGAGGGGGAGGAGGAGGAAGAGTTTGATGATGATGATGATGATGGTAGCAGCACCGGCGAGCCCTGCACGGACAGGGAGAAGTTTTCCTTCAAGCCGGCAGAAGGCACAGCACCCCGCCAGAGGGATTTCCACAGGTAAATACACATGCTTTAAACATTCATTTCAGTATCTATATGCTTATGTAATTAATATTATAGATGCTGATTTTCATGTACGTTTCAGCTAACGATGCCCAGAAGTGAGGACACTGCAATCCCATCATCGCTGTCAGGCCATTGTGCCATGCTCAGTGATGAGGACAAGGACATCCCGACACCCCGTCCCACCACTCAGCAGGAGCAGGACAGCAGCTCGGAGTCAGAGTGTGTTTCGGTCCTCAAACTGTTGGGCTATTTAGTTGGGATTTTTTACAGTGTAATAAAATGCGTTTTTCCCTTATACTCATGTTTTATTATTTGACGTTTGCATGGTAAATTAAACATATACTCAAATAACAACAGCAAATGAGGTGGTCTTCTTCCTTTCTACAATGCTACACGCTACACGATCGGATCCTTGGTTCCTCCCCAATATATATACCCAGAGTCTTGCCCCTCGTGTCGTGTGCAGGTCGCGTGCGCTGCGTGAAGGTCGCCACACATAGGGGTAGAAAGTGAGATGTACTTCTGTCTTGCGCGCCGCACAAATAGCAAGTGTGGAATACTTGTGTAGTATTTCTGAGGCACGTCACTCATACAATGACCGAGCGTCACTCATGCATCTTACTGTCATCGCAAAAATCCCTACTAGCCGCGCTGCTGACTTGGTTCAGATGCACAAAAGGAATACGGGTCCCGTACGTAGTGTATGCGTTCTTGATTTGTCGCAAGACCCGTAGAATTTGCATGTGCAGGCCCAAAAGTCTCCACGGGCAGTTTGTGACCTTCTACAGCACTGAACACACGCAAGTGTCGCGCAAGTCTCAAGCACGGTTTTGCCTTTTTTTTTTTTACTGTAGACCGCCTGTAGCAGCATGTACAGCGGGTTGTGAGTGAGGCTTTAGGTTTCGCTTCCTCTTTCTCTCCCGCTACATCCTGTAGAGGGAGCGCTAACGTTCAATTTACTCATTCCTAACCTTTTAAAGCTCGACTGAGTTTCTTCTGTCACTTGTGAAGTGAATAATATTTTGCATATTTTCTGTTTTTTTTCTTTAAGTGCATGACTTGTTCTCAATAAAATAATCAAAAACTTAACAATGTTTTGAAGTTTATTATTATTATTATTATTATTATTATTATTCATGTTGTTTTAAGGGTACCATGCATTACTCTGTAAACCTTGGTTACATCTCCTTGTGCTTCCTCTTCCTCTTCCACCTCCTCTCCTTGTCCTCTTCCTCTACCCTCGACAAGTGAACTGACCCCTGGCCTTTTGATCTGTCGGATTGGTGTGTGAACAGTTTTGACTCTTGGTGTTTCCACCTGGGGAATTGTGTGATAATTGAGTTGGAGCTGTGATCACTTGTGTTAATGATACTGAATGCCAGTGCTTTTTATAAATGAGCACATGGTGCAGCCAGTGAGATACGAAGGGATTTGTGTGAAGAGTTTTTCAGAAAAAGTTCAGCAAATCTGAATCATGTGTGAAAACAGGGGAATCGAGTTTATCGCTTTGGGAAATAGCGCTATCTTTTGGTAGCTGGGGTCATGGATTTGGATGTTTAGTTAATAGGCCCAGTTACAGTGTGTCAGTGATCCAGAAAAACTGTAAACACATGTGACATCATGTGAATAATATGTGATAAATCAAACATAATCTGGTCATTTATATCTGGATTTCTGTTCATCTCCATGATTTATAATGATCCTCTCAGTGTTCTGGAAATCTAAATCTAGAGGTAACTCATTTGAAGTCATTTTTATGAACATAACAAACACAAAATCATTTGCACTAATTGGTATTTCCAGCCCCCAGCAGGGCAGTGACCCCCAGCGGTGATGCAGGGACCCAGTATAGGATGCAAACCAATGAAAACCTGATAGTTAATGATCATGCAGCTGGAATAAAAGGACATTTTGATGAGAGTTAAAGAGCGTTATTGTGTAATATTAGCTGCTGTGAGATCAAATCAGTGCAGAACTTTCACTTTTCTAAGCTTTGTGTTGCAACATGAAGATCAGTGAGATTTGGAGCTGATAGAGTTTTGCTCATATTCATGTGAAACGCTTGATAATCACCACCTCATTTTATTTACAATGATATTGATTCACCCTCTGATCTCACAGAACTCCATAAAGTGACTGAATGTTTGGAGTTAACGTTCCACTCCGTGCTCGATCATGGAGCTCCTTTTACAACTAAACTCTTTGTAGTTCAGCAGATAAACTCGGAATCACATCCATGAAATGTCTCAGTCAGTATTTCGGCCTCATCACAGGACTGAGACAGCTCTGTTCTACACACACTGCTTTCTGCCCTGTACATGCGACCTCTGGGGAAAATGATTCATGAACATGCTGTTAGCTTCCACTGTGTGTGTGTGTGTGTGTGTGTGTGTGTGTGTGTGTGTGTGTGTGTGTGTGTGTGTGTGCTGGATCACATCGTCCCCCTCAGCACCTGCAGTAGGTCCCAGCTGCAGCACTCACACACACCCAGGTTTTTGTACGACGCTCTAACACTGTGTGAACACCCAGCTACTACTGATCACATGGTAACTCTGACAGTAATAATCTCCAGCATCTTCAGTCTGGACTCCACTGATGGTCAGAGTGAAATCAGATCCAGATCCACTGCCACTGAAACGAGCTGGAATACCTGATTCTCTAGTGTTAGCATCATAGATCAGGAGTTTAGGAGCTTCTCCAGCTTTCTGCTGATACCAGGACAAAAGATAACCACCACTATAGTAAACAGCAGGACTGGTTTTACAGCTGATGGTGAGTGTGTCTCCTGGAGAAACAGATTTCACTGCAGGACTCTGAGTCACAGTCACCTGACCTCTGGATCCTGAAAAAAATAAGAAGAATAAATCCGTTCCCTTCATTAATAATGATGTTGAGGTTGAAGTTCATCTAGTCGGCCGACTTCCCATGGATTTGTCAGCTGAACAGTAGAAGATAAAGCATTGTGTTACCTCGAGCGCAGAGGGCCAGTGTGCAGATGAAGACGCTGATCAAACTCATGGTTGCTGTGGGTGAAGTCGCTGAGCAGCAGCTCTCAGTCATGAAGTGTTAAAGTCACAGGACTATAAACACTCGCAGAGCGCTGAAGCATGAGCTGATAATGCAAAGTGGAACCTCTCTCGATGGAAACATCTGGTGAAAGTTCTGCTCTATTCTCGAGAAAGAGAACCACTCAGCCATCTTCATGTAAATCTCTCTCTCACTTCAATGATCTCTCTCTCTCTCTCTCTCTCTCTGCTTTAGTGTGCTTTTATTCAGGATCGTCTGTTGAGGGACATTTTACTGCTCGACATAGAAATCTGTCCAACAATGATATTTTCGCTCTGATCAGAACATCCCTGTTTCCTGCTCTGTAGAAGCAAAGCCTGCTGTGCCCAAAGCTCCAAGACTGAAGGGACAAAATCAGTCCATTATTCGCTGTAACAGATTCCGTCTCTGCTTTGAACTGAACTCCACTGAATTCTGAGGTGAGTGGGTCAGTGGAATGAAAGTCCTTCACCAAGTTCATGAATTGTTTTGATTTGATCGTGGGGTCATCCTGGTTCTCCACTCTTCACCTTCAGAGCAGATACTGGCAGGTATCTATTGGCCTGCTCATATATATAACATGGCCAACTGTACATGTGCAATCTTCTCAGAGCCACTTGCTTCAGGAAGGAAGCTGAGCGAGCAGACTCTTCTCTTCTGAGTCCTTAAAATAAAGTCCAGATCTTATTATCTCTAGTCGCTTTATCTTGTTCTACAGGGTATAAAGTCCAGAGTTCAGTCAGAAAATCAGAACAAAACAATGTTTAAGAAACTGACATTCACAATAACAGCACCAGATTCCTTCCCTCCTCACTGAGGTCATCTTATAATTGCCATAGATTACTGCACTTTTATATACGTCGTATACCTCATACAACATCCAAACACTTCTCAAATCAGTCACTTTCCTACAATCTGAACCTCCTGAACCTACAGACTGAGATCTCCAGTCTCCAGGTTCGAACTGAATTCTTTCACAGGTGCTAAAGATCAGTGGCGAACCGTGAGCACTACAGCTGGGCCTTCACCTCAGCCCTCATATTGATGAGAAAATAAATAATCGCGGCAAAGGCACAGAGGATGACTTGAAAGCGTTAAGTAACTGATCGTTTAATTAACGACGACAAGGATGTAAACAAACAGACCATAACATCAAAACTTCCCCAACAGGAAACATTGCATAAAACTCGTGACATTAAAAAAAATATATATATATATATGCTAACAGCACTATTAAATAACAGCGTACAAAAAAACAAACACAATCTTCAAATCTTCAAACTGTAATGCAATTTCAAATGAATAATTCTTAAAGTTGGCAATAAAAAGACATATATTTTAAATTGACATGAAGTACAAATAGCCTACATTTCCATTTCGGGAGGCGCATCAAATAAAAGTCTTTTTATAGTTCCCGCTACACCCCCTTAATTTTACAGTGATTAAAATGGGAGAATGAAAATAATAATGATCACCATCATCATGAAATCATGAATGAATATCATCGTGAATAATAATGTTGAAAATAATAATAATTTATCTACTGAAAGGGCAATTTTACACTATGTACAAACTGAATGCCCACTTGGAATTTCCAAACACTTGAAACACCAAAAGGTGGCTTATAAAATCCTACCTACATGAAAACAAAATCCATACGTCGGTCTTTTTTTGTAAAGTGGGCAATGGCAGCGTCATAAAGTTTGTCCTTTGATTTGAGCTCCAAAAGAAGTGCTTTTTTTATTATCTCCAGCTTTTCGGTGAAAGGTCGCCTTGAAAAAGGCGATGCTAGCAAGCTAGCCACAACGTCGCTCTCGTTATCCACCATTCAACTCTCAACCACTAATTCTATCAATTTTATTTTGCCCGCTACTGTCCTGTCGGCTAGGAGCATTGGCTAGGACTTCATGAAGGCCTACAATCTTTTGTTTTTGTCCCGCCCACTTAAAATCAAACATTGATTGGTCAATTTCCCCATCATTCTCCATATCAAAATACATAGCTCAGGCCTTCTCAGGGACTTGTGAAGTCCTAACCAATTAATGAGCTCGCTCTCCATGAGGGACGATTTTGATTGGACAGCGTGTTTCAGCCAGTAACCCTTTCATTGCTGATGTGAACTTGACAGTAAACTTAACTGAAGAACACGTGAGAAATGTATTAGTGTATGGTATTAAATTAGACAGTTTTTAAAAAAATATATGCATATTTATATTATTTATTAGCTACTTTTGGTCCAAAATTTTTAAGGCCTTCTCTGAAGGCCTAGAAGGCCCTGACGGTTCCCCTCTGCTAAAGATTATGGAGCACATCGCCGACTTTGCAGACTCTGCAGTATACAGTCGGATTTACGGATTTGCAATGACGTACGCTTGTTTAAAAGGTATGAAATGTTTCTGTTGTTTCTACAAATGAGTAAATTAGTGCTGATTTCACTTGATGAAGCTCAGCATGTTTTATTTTCTTCCTCAGTGTATTTATCTTTTATCACCCCGGTGCTCTGACAGGAGCTGATTGTCTGATCTTTTAGCTCAGAATATAATCAGAGTAAAGGAAGCAAGAGCTTCACAGGCACAGATGTTTTAAATTCCTCATGTTTAATATTACACACCTCACCATATTTATCTCCAGGGATGGAGTCCGTATCTGCTGGGGTGGAGTGGGTTAGCCACCAGTCTGCCTCTGCTTTGTGAAATGTGCAGAGAGAATGTACTGGCGAATATTGTAATGACTGTGACACCATAAATACAGTCATTACACCATCACGTTGACCTGCATCAAACTGGCTCCACATTTAGCTTCAGTCTGATGAAGATTTGTGTTCAACTGTGGTGATTTTTTCCTTCACCAGGATCTCAGGTCATGAATGTTTAAGGGATTCAATTCCATTCTGTTTTATTTATCTGGGGGAGAAAAGGAGTCTGTTTGGTGGTGAAACTTTACAGATGATGAGAAAATGAACATTGAAATGTAGAATAATATAGAAATGAATGTTGACTCTAATGGCCCTTTTCCACTACCCTTTTTCAGCTCGCTTCAGCTCACTACAGCCCGACACGGCTGGCGTTTCGACTACCTCAGAACAGCACGACTCGGCTCGCTTCAGCCCTGCTTAGCACCCAAAACTCGCATGGTTTTGGAGTGGGGCTGAAGCGAGCCAAACCGAGCTGAGTGAGGCTGGGGGCGTGAGCAGACACTCCCCTGTGCACTGATTGGTGAGGAGGAGTGTCCTGACATGCCCACACACGCCCCGCGAGCATGCTGGGATCTGTAAACACCGCAAACCCGGAAGAAGAAGAATTACGAATTACGAGAATTTCTGTAGCCTTATGCGCCTCGCCTCATCTATACGCTCTTGCCAGTATCTGTCCGCGTTGTCGGTGACAACATGCCACAGCACCAAGACCAGCAACACTAACGACTCCATGTCCTCCATGTTTATTGTTTACTATCCGGGTCATGAGACTACCGCTTAAAAGGTCACTGATGTCACTGTTTGCGCCGCCTAATGACATCACGTGACGTCCACCCACTTTCGCTAACTCCACCCAATGTGTCCACCCACTTCCAGCCAGCACGGTTCAGCGCGGTTGTAGTCGAAATGCAACTCCAACAGCCCCAATCAGCTCGACTCAGCCCAACTCGGCCGCGTTTGTAGTGGAAAAGCAGCATTATTGAAAGATCCTGCAGTACAGTGCGTGTTACAGTAGTGTGTAGGAGACACTGCTCCTCTTAGCACAAGGAGGAAATCATCAGATACCATCAGACACATCAGCTGATTTTTCATCACAGGAGGAACAGCTGATTAAGAGCGTTCTGATTTTCAGGAATGATTATTTTTTAAACATGTCGACTTTATGGAAGGCATTGATGGATGTTGTAAGAATTTTCTTGGCTTCTACAGAGGACCAAACTCCACTGAGCGCACTTTAACATTCACATCATTCTGCGATTAAACAGAATTCGAGTTAATGTGATTCAATGTGATGAAATTCTCTATTTATTTTAATGTTTCTATGAATTCCGACATGATGCAGGAAATCTGAAATAATTTTTCTGCACAAATTGACAGTGTCCCTAATAATCTCAAATAATTTTTCACAAAACAACATTTTGAAAACGTTTGTTGTCTGTGAGTGGATTAGTATTCTCATGAACTCGAGCTGATGAAATGTAAATGTTTGTAATTTTTATGAAAACTTCATCTCCATGTTCATTGTGAATTTTATAAAATGAAACTGCTTCATGGATTTTTATATTTTGAAAATAATTAGTGAATCTTCAGAAATTAATAATAAATAAAGGCTAGATGTTCACTTTAGGTGGCATTTTCTGGAGAAGACTAAATAATAATAATAATAATAAAAAATGAACAGCAAGTCAATATTTTTCCATAATAATTAATGCCATTAACCAAGATGATGATAATAACTCTCATGATGCCTTACTTCATAAATATAACATTTATCTTATGATGAAGAAACTGTCAGATCATGATTAATAAATTAACTATTGATTGTAAATTATTAAAGTGCTAATAATGATGAAAGTGCTCAGTGCTGTAGTGGGTTTGAGTTGATGATGTTCAGTGGAGTGCAGCTTTAGCAGCTCTGCAGCTGTTCTCAGATCAGTGTGTGTTTCTGAGTCAGAGCACTTCCTCTACAGCTGAGGGAGGTTTTTGTACGGCGCTATAACACTGTGTGTACGGAGTGGTGTCATCCTGCTGACAGTAATAATCTCCTGCATCTTCAGACTGAACTCCAGAGATTTTTAGATTATATTGTGAACCAGATCCACTGCCACTGAAACGACCTGGAATCCCAGACTGACGATTAGTTGCAGCATAGATCAGGAGTTTAGGAGCTTCTCCAGGTTTCTGCAGGTACCAGTGGAGGTTACTGTAAACACCCTGACTGGCTGTACAGGTGAGAGTAACAGATTGTCCTGGAGAAACAGACTGAGATCCTGGAGACTGAGTCAGGACGATTTCCCCAAAGGACTCTAAAGAAAAGGATGCAGAGTTAAAAGAATGGAAACAAATGTAGTAGTGAGTGTGAGAGTGATGTGATGATTTGTATGAATAATAAAAGTAAAGAGAGTGTCTCACGGTGAGCGAGGAGTCCCAGTGTCCCCAGCAGTAGAATCAGTACCATCATCATTGTGCTGCGTGTCAGTGGCTCTGAAAGGACTGAACACACTCTGATCAGCACTACAGCTCTTAAAGTGTGTGCAGCAGTGACACAGCACACACATGCAAACACCACAACTCTGTGTCTCTGTGTGTGTGTGTGTGTGTGTGTGTGTGTGTGTGTGTGTGTGTGGTCACTGGAGTGTAACAGAGGTTTTTGTACGACGGCTTCATTAGAATGTATCACTGTGGTGGACTTTCGGTGGAGGAACCAAACTCATCATCAAAAGTAAGTGATTTTAATTTTTCCTTAAACTCTAAAATGCAATTTCTTTTCTCCATCAGTTTCACTGATAACATTAGATGTAAAGTTAAATATAATTTCTGTCATCACTGACATTTCTATAAAGCAGTCTGTGTAAATTGTGTTGATGGGTAAAGCAATGTTCTCTTTGTTTGTTCGTGGACCTGAAGCCAAATGACTTTAAGCCTAAAGCTTTTAGACTTTAATGAGTTTTAGAGTTAGGAACTGTTTTTATGTCTATGGGTAGAGTTTATAGATGCTGCTGAAGGTCATAGAAGTTTCCAGAAGTTTCTCCTGAACTGCAGTAATGTGAGAACAGTGTGGATCACTGCACTGATTACTGAACACACATGAATGTCTCCAGTCTGGACTCTTAATCAGCAGTAATGAGTAAATGTTGTGTAAGCGTGTGTAAATGTGTGTGTTTATTGTGTGTTTGTGGTCTCCAGCCGGTCCCACGGAGAAGCCCTCCGTGTCTCTGCTCCCTCCCTCCTCTCTGCAGCTGTCTGAGGGATCGGCCTCGCTGCTCTGCCTGCTGTCTGCCTACTCTCCACAGGGGGCGCTGGTGAGCTGGACAGTGGACGGCTCAGAGGTGAAGAACGGGGTTCTGACCAGCGCAGAAGAACACAAGAAGGACGGTTACACACGCAGCAGCACCCTGACCCTCAGCAAAGCACTCTGGGAAAAGGGGGAGGAGTTTGTCTGTACGGTCTCCCATGACGGCGTCAATCATCCGGTCACGTTCAGAAAGAGCCAGTGTGAAGTCTAACAGCTCCAAGATAGAATTTAACACTCAGCTGCTTACACATCCATCTACAATAGAGTTTCAATTCTACACAATGCTGACATTTCTGTCTTTACTCTCTTCACTGTCCTGTTGCTCTTCCTGTAGTTTCGCTCTGCTGAAATAAAGCTTCATTTTGGACATTGTGTGTTCTTTTATTGGAGTTAATAGTCATTATCAGTGTGAGGAGAGAGTGTGTTTAGCTGGAGATTCAGTGCTGTGTGTTGTGCTTCAGTGAGTTTGGCTGAAGGAAGTTGAACATCTGGTGAAAGTGCTGCTCTATTCTGGGAGAAAGAGGATCACTCAGCCGTCTCCATGTAAATCTCTCTCTCACTTCACTTATCTTTCAGTTTTACTGGTTAAAACTGACTCCTTCTGTTTCGCTTTATTGAACTCAATTTGCTATCAGAACTGGACCCAGAACTCAACCTGCTCTGGTTCTAGCTACAACTCTTATTTTGTTTGATTAAGTACTGATTTTCACAAGTGTTTTAAATCTATGGGACATTCAGGTACAGATTTAAAGTCACCTAAATCGTATCCATGTGACAGTCTCCATCTTGTCTCTCGAGGTCCATTCAGATCACACACTGTCCCAGTTAAACAGGGCGTCCACACGGATCCATTACTGACCCACTTCATTTCAGCAGATGATACACAAATTAATATTTCCACTAAACCACATGTGAATCTGTTCTCTGATTGCAAGAGTTTATCAAATCAGGGTCAAATCCTGCATGAAGGAAAACATGTGAATTAAACTCCTCTTATTTTGGAGAATATTTAAACTCCACAGAGATTCCTGTGTGTATGTTTTTGTTTAGTTTGTTGGAAAATCCACATAATTTCCCCCAAAAAACAGCTCACTCACACACAATGCACTCCAATGGGACGGGCACTGCTGAGCCCCTGGGCGATGCCCACATGGCTGTAGATTTTATTGCAGTTATAAAAACACAACTCAAACTTGATTCACAGACAGTGCACAACTCTGACAATCACACACTCAGATAACAACAAGGAATATTCAGGAAACGAGTCTTATCTAGGAGAAAAGAACACAATGCGCCCAAGATGGTAGCTGTGTAGATCAGACATCTCATCTCATCTCATTATCTCTAGCCGCTTTATCCTTCTACAGGGTCGCAGGCAAGCTGGAGCCTATCCCTGCTGACTATGGGTGAAAGGCGGGGTACACCCTGGACAAGTCACCAGGTCATCACAGGGCTGACACATAGACACAGACAACCATTCACACTCACATTCACACCTACGGTCAATTTAGAGTCACCAGTTAACCTAACCTGCATGTCTTTGGACTGTGGGGGAAACCGGAGCACCCGGAGGAAACCCACGCGGACACGGGGAGAACATGCAAACTCCACACAGAAAGGCCCTCGCCGGCCCCGGGGCTCGAACCCAGGACCTTCTTGCTGTGAGGCGACAGCGCTAACCACTACACCACCATGCCGCCCTACAAGCAGCAATCTTAGTTTATTATTTGGGGGGGGGACCTCATGACAAAGAAGAAACTGGAAACTGTCTTCTTTCTGTTCTGTCTATGGGTAGAAAGAAGAAAAAGCAATCTGTTGCCTCATCTAGCCTTAAAGGGCATATTCTGGACCAATTTCGTTTTTTTTTTTTTTTTAGAGGAAAGTATGTCCCTGTACACCCTCATCCAGAAGGGTAATTTTGCACAAAGCCATCTGTCTACAGCAGGAAAAAAAAAAGCGTCTGGAACAATCCCAAGGGAGTCTGGAGCCAGATTCGTGATGTTACCTGCGGAAGCGCCAGCAGGCTGCGCGAGCTTTGCACGGTTTCAGTGCACAGCCTGTGTAGACCAAGCGCTCCCATTTCTCTCTCATTGTCCGGTCTTTTGGGAAACAATGAGTACTAATCCCATCATGATTGGTGTTGCTACACCCTCCTACGATACATCAGTTAACCATTTTAATAATTAAATGATAACGAAGAAATTTGCAGAAAACCACCAGGTCGTTTTCTCATCAACAAACCAGCGCTGACGTAGGATTCAGAGGGAGGCGTCCCACAGATGACGTCACGAAAATCAATGTTTCCCGGGAAATCCAAATGCCAAGTTTTTTCAGAGGCGGACCAATTCGCCTCAAAAGGCTTGATTTCAACTGAATTTTTCTGGTATTGCGCAAGGTAAAAAAAATTGCAGAGAATGCAGAATGTTACAGATATGTGACCAAAGTTTAATTAAAAATAGGAGAATTACATTGATCTTGCTCCTGAATTTACCCGTGATATGCACTTTAAAACTGCTCATAACTACAGTTGGTAATTAATGACCATGCTATTGTAGTAACTTCTCTGGAGCGATATGGGAGTGAGTTACTGACTCGCATTAACTGGTTTCAGTAACAACCGAGTCAAAACTCAGCCCATTGCCACTCAGAGACTGTGCCCTTCCCTCATAGATAGAGAAATCATATGTCTATGTGGCCCTGCCATCCAGCAACTAAAACATGGGCCATACTTAAGATTAAATTATCAAATTTAGACATGTACAGTGCCTTGCAAAAGTATTCATACCCCTTGAACTTTTTCACATTTTTCCACCTTACCACCCCGAACTTAAAAGTTTTTTTATTGAGATTTTATGTGATAGACCAACACAGAGTAGCACATAATTGTGAAGTGAAATGAAAATGATAAATGGTCTTCAAAATTTTAAATTATGTGCTACTCAGTGTTGCTCTATCACATAAAATCTCAATAAAAAACTTTTATGTTCGGGGTGGTAAGGTGGAAAAATGTGAAAAAGTTCAAGGGGTATGAATACTTTTGCAAGGCACTGTAGAAACTGACCATGCCACCTAGGAATTGGCAGAGCCGAGGACTCTGGAAAGGCTTCCAGGTTCTTAAAACAATCAGGGGAGCAGGACCAAATTTAAAATTAAGTTTATTACACAATAAGACCAACTATACACTGCTAAAATAAATAAATAAATAAAATGCTGAGCAGGTCTGCAAAAAAAAAAAAAAATTGTTCGCAGGAGAATAAAAAACACATTAAAAGTTCAAGTCCATTTCAACGGCTCCTCCCATGTCCACACTTCTTCTCTCGGTCACTCAACGCCCTTCTTGCACGCCTCTCAGGCTGACCCGAAGCCGTCAGATGGTTTTCCTGGGTGGCAGATATCTCTCTGCCAACCCAGGCCTGAGTGAAACAGCATTGGCGGACACCGGCTGCTGCCCGTCTCCCCACTGCGACTCCTCACAGTTCAGCGGTGGCTACTAACACCCGGGAGGACTGCTTCTCCGATGACTGTTCTCTCCAGCGTCTGCCCCCCCGCGCCTCACTCTCTCTTTTTCAGTCCCAATAAAAATCTACCTAGATTGTGTGGTGCATCCCCCCGCACCTGTCACTCATCAAGTAATTAAGTCAGTGTGCAGGGTGTGGGTGTAGCACTCCCAAGGTCATCACACTTCGTTTCAATGCACTCCACAACAAACTATAAACATCAAGCAATTAAAATAAAAAGGGAATAAAAAAACACGGCAACCAGGTAAAATATGTATACTGTGTACAGTATACAGTGGTGCTTGAAAGTTTGTGAACTCTTTAGAATTTTCTATATTTCTGCATAAATATGACCTAAAACATCATCAGATTTTCACACAAGTCCTAAAAGTAGATAAAGAGAACCCAGTTAAACAAATGAGACAAAAATATTATACTTGGTCTCGTCTCGTCTCGTCTCGTCTTCTTCCGCTTATCCGGGACCGGGTCGCGGAGGCAGCAGTCTAAGCATGGAAGCCCAAACTTCCCTTTCCCCAGACACCTCGGCCAGCTCCTCGGGAAGAACACCGAGGCGTTCCCAGGCCAGCCGAGAGACATAGTCCCTCCAGCGTGTCCTGGGTCTTCCCCGGGGCCTCCTCCCGGGGGGACATGCCTGGAACACCTCCCCAGGTAGGCGTCCAGGAGGCATCCGAAAAAGATGCCCGAGCCACCTCAGCTGGTTCCTCTCGATGTGGAGGAGCAGCGGCTCTACTCCGAGCTCCTCCCGAGTGACTGTGCTTCTCACCCTATCTCTAAGGGAGTGCCCAGCCACCCTGCGAAGGAAACTCATTTCAGCCGCTTGTATCCGCGATCTTGTTCTTTCTGTCATTACCCAAAGCTCATGACCATAGGTGAGAGTCGGAACGTAGATCGACCGGTAAATTGAGAGCTTCGCCTTTTGGCTCAGCTCCTTCTTCACCACGACGGACCGGTAAAGCAACCGCATCACTGCGGAGGCTGCACCGATCCGCCTGTCGATCTCACGCTCCATCCTTCCCTCACTCGTGAACAAGATCCCGAGATACTTAAACTCCTCCACTTGAGGCAGGACTTCTCCACCAACCTGGAGAGGGCAAGCCACCCTTTTCCGGTCGAGAACCATGGCCTCGGACTTGGAGGTGCTGATTCTCATCCCAGCCGCTTCACACTCGACTGCAAACCGCCCCAGTGCATGCTGAAGGTCCTGGTTTGAAGAAGCCAACAGGACAACATCATCCGCAAAAAGCAGAGATGAAATCCTGTGGTTCCCAAACAGGATTCCTTCCGGCCCCTGGCTGCGCCTAGAAATTCTGTCCATAAAAATTATGAACAGAACCGGTGACAAAGGGCAGCCCTGCCGGAGTCCAACATGCACTGGGAACAGGTCTGACTTACTGCCGGCAATGCGAACCAGACTCCTGCTCCGTTCGTACAGGGACCGGACAGCCCTTAGCAAAGAGCCCCGAACCCCATACTCCCGAAGCACCCCCCACAGAATACCACGGGGGACACGGTCGAATGCCTTCTCCAGATCCACAAAGCACATGTGGACTGGTTGGGCAAACTCCCATGAACCCTCGAGCACCCTATGAAGGGTATAGAGCTGGTCCAGTGTTCCGCGACCAGGACGAAAACCGCATTGTTCCTCCTGGATCCGAGGTTCGACTATCGGTCGAATTCTCCTCTCCAGTACCCTGGAGTAAACTTTCCCTGGGAGGCTGAGAAGTGTGATTCCCCTATAATTGGAGCACACTCTCCGGTCCCCTTTCTTAAAAAGAGGGACCACCACCCCAGTCTGCCACTCCAGAGGCACTGTCCCCGACCGCCACGCGATGCTGCAGAGGCGTGTCAACCAAGACAGCCCCACAACATCCAGAGACTTGAGATACTCAGGGCGGATCTCATCCACCCCCGGTGCCTTGCCACCGAGGAGCTTGCAAACCACCTCAGTGACTTCGGCTTGGGTAATGGACGAGTCCACCTCTGAGTCATCAGCCTCAGTCTCCTCAGTGGAAGACATGACGGTGGGATTGAGGAGATCCTCAAAGTATTCCTTCCACCGCCCGACAATGTCCCCAGTCGAGGTCAACAGCTCCCCACCCGCACTGTAAACAGTGTTGGCAGAGTACTGCTTCCCCCTCCTGAGGTGCCGGACAGTTTGCCAGAATTTCTTCGAGGCTGACCGATAGTCCTTCTCCATGGCCTCCCCGAACTCCTCCCAGTTCCAAGTTTTTGCCTCCGCAACTGCCCGAGCTGCAGCACGCCTGGCCTGCCGATACCCGTCGGCTGCCTCAGGAGTCCCGGAGGTCAACATGGCCTGATAGGACTCCTTCTTCAGCTTGACGGCATCCCTTACTTCCGGTGTCCACCACCGGGTTCGGGGATTGCCGCCACGACAGGCACCGGAGACCTTGCGGCCACAGCTCCGAACAGCTGCGTCCACAATGGAGGTAGAGAACATGGTCCACTCAGACTCAATGTCCCCCGTCTCCCTCGAAAGCTGGGAAAAGCTCTCCCGGAGGTGGGAGTTAAAGACCTCCCCAACAGAGTGCTCGGCCAGACGTTCCCAGCAGACCCTCACCATACGTTTGGGCCTGCCAGGTCTGTCCAGCTTCCTCCTCCGCCAGCGGATCCAACTCACCACCAGGTGGTGATCAGTTGACAGCTCAGCCCCTCTCTTCACCCGAGTGTCCAAGACATAGGGCCGGAGATCAGATGAAACGACTACAAAGTCGATCATCGACCTCCGACCTAAGGTGTCCTGGTGCCACGTGCACTTATGGACACCCCTATGCTCGAACATGGTGTTCGTTATGGACAAACCGTGACTAGCACAGAAGTCCAATAACAAAACACCACTCGGGTTCAGATCGGGGAGGCCGTTCCTCCCAACCACGCCCCTCCAGGTGTCACTGTCGTCGCCCACGTGAGCATTGAAGTCCCCCAGTAGCACAATGGAGTCCCCAGTCTGAGCACCCCTCAGTACCTCTCCCAGGGACTCCAAGAAGGCCGGATACTCTATACTGCTATTTGGCCCGTAGGCACAAACAACAGCAAGAGCCCTCTCCCCAATCCGAAGGCGCAGAGAGGCGACCCTCTCGTTCACTGGGGTAAACTCCAACACATGGCGGCTGAGCTGGGGAGCTATAAGCAAGCCCACACCAGCCCGCCGCCACTCACCACGGGCGACTCCAGAGAAGTGGAAAGTCCAGCCCCTCTCGAGGAGCTGGGTTCCAGAGCCCAAGCTATGCATGGAGGTGAGCCCGACTATCTCTAGCCGGTACCTCTCAACCTCCCGCACAAGCTCAGGCTCCTTCCCCCCCAGCGAAGTGACATTCCATGTCCCAACAGCCAGCCGCTGTGTCCGGGGATCAGGTCGTCGAGGCCCCTGCCTTCGACTGCCACCCAATCCACATTGCACCAAACCCCTACTGCTACCTCTGTGGGTGGTGAACCCACAGGAGGTCGGGCCCACGTCACCTCTTCGGGCTGAGCCCGGCCGGGCCCCATGGGCAAAGGCCCGGCCACCAAGCGCTCGCATACGAGCCCCAACCCCGGGCCTGGCTCCAGGGTGGGGCCCCGGCTGCGTCCTACCGGGCGACGTCACTGTCCTGGATTTTTTCTCCATAGGGGGTTTTTGGTGAACTGCTCTTGGTCTGGCCTGTCACCTAGGACCTGTCTGCCTTGGGAAACCCTACCAGGGGCATAATGCCCCCGACAACATAGCTCCTAGGATCATTCAAGCACACAAACCCCTCCACCACAATAAGGTGGCAGTTCTAGGAGGGGCCTAGAACTATACTTGTTATACTTGGTCATTTATTTATTTAGGAAAATGATCCGATATTACATATCTGTGAGTGGCAAAAGTATGTGAACCTTTGCTTTCAGTATCTGGTGTGACCCCCTTTGCAGCAATAACTGCAACTAAACGTTTGCGGTAACTGTTGATCAGTCCTGCACACCGGCTTGGAGGAATTTTAGCCCATTCCTCCGTACAGAACAGCTTCAACTCTGGGATGTTGGTGGGTTTCCTCACATGAACTGCTCACTTCAGGTCCTTCCACAACATTTCCATTGGATTAAGGTCAGGACTTTGACTTGGCCATTCCAAAACATTAACTTTATTCTTCTTTAACCATTCTTTGGTAGAACGACTTGTGTGCTTAGGCTAAGTTTACATTACGTCGAATCAGCGGATCATCAGATTAACGTTCTTAAAACGATTCGCGTTTACACTAAAACCGTTAGCCGTGCACACAGCAACGCCAATACGCGGATACGCTAATCACATGACTTTAGATGGCGCGTAACATGATCCCAGTGCATTTCAGACGGCGCGTAACATGATCCCAGTGCATTTAGGGCATGCACAAGGCTCACCACTTGCAAGTAGAAGGATGGCAAGCCGCACAAGGCTCACCACTTGCAAGTAGAAGGATGGCAAGCCTAATACACGGGTACGCTCGGCTCCGCAGGCATCCTGCGCTCCAAATCACTCCGCCCTGAACAGCGAGTGCCCTCTGGAGGGTGCGCACTCCGGCCCTGCGCAGCTCACACAGCGTGCGAGTGAAGTGAACAAGCCACGATTCGGGACTGAGCCGATGTGTGTGTGATCCCAGCGCATATCACTTCCTACTTGCAAGTGGAAGGATGGCAAGCCTAAAGACAATCATAACTACACAATGGGCAGTATTTGCATCAGTATTTTCATACTTTTATACTCTTTAATGAAAGGTGATACAAGGCGGAAGTCCGCGCCGTTTTTCAGCAGTCGCGTCACATGACCAACGCCAGCGAATCAGGAAGGTGGATGTCACAGTGACGTTGTCCAATGAGACGCCAGCTAGAGCTCAGCACAGCGTATCCGCGTATTCTCAATGTTTACACAGCACCGGAGCTGACACGATCTGGATTGAATACGTGGACGCTGGCGGATTCCCGTTTCCTGGCGTTTCCAGGGGGTTTAATGTAAACGGACAGTGCATCCGCGAAGAAAATGAGACAGATACGGTCTAATGTAAACGTAGCCTTAGGGTCGTTGTCTTGCTGCATGACCCATCTTCTCTTGAGATTCAGTTCATGGACAGATGTCCTGACATTTTCCTTTAGAATTCGCTGGTATAATTCAGAATTCATTGTTCCATCAATGATGGCAAGCCGTCCTGGCCCAGATGCAGCAAAACAGGCCCAGACCATGATACTACCACCACCATGTTTCACAGATGGGATAAGATTCTTATGCTGGAATGCAGTGTTTTCCTTTCTCCAAACATAACGCTTCTCATTTAAACCAAAAGTTCTATTTTGGTCTCCTCCGTCCACAAAACATTGTTCCAATAGCCTTCCGGCTTGTCCACGTGCTCTTTAGCAAACTGCAGATGAGCAGCAATGTTCTTTTTGGAGAGCAGTGGCTTTCTCCTTGCAACTCTGTCATGCACACCATTGTTGTTCAGTGTTCTCCTGGTGGTGGACTCATGAACATTAGTCAATGTGAGAGAGGCCTTCAGTTGCTTAGAAGTTACCCCGGGGTCCTTTGTGACCTCGCCAACTATTACACGCCTTACTCTTGGAGTGATCTTTTTTGGTCGACCACTCCTGGGGAGGGTAACAATGGACTTGAATTTCCTCCATTTGTACACAATCTGTCTGACTGTGGATTGGTGGAGTCCAAACTCTTTAGAGATGGGTTTGTAACCTTTTCCAGCCTGATGAGCATCAACAATGCTTTTTCTGAGGTCCTCAGAAATCTCCTTTGTCCGTGCCATGATACACTTCCACAAACATGTGTTGTGAAGATCAGACTTTGATAGATCCCTGTTCTTTAAATAAAACAGGGTGCCCGCTCACACCTGATTGTCATCCCATTGATTGAAAACACCTGACTCTAATTTCACCTTCAAATTAACTGCTAATCCTAGAGGTTCACATACTTTTGCCACTCACAGATATGTAATATCGGATCATTTTCCTCAATAAATAAATGACCAAGTATAATATTTTTGTCTCATTTGTTTAACTGGGTTCTGTTTATCTACTTTTAGGACTTGTGTGAAAATCTGATGATGTTTTAGATCATATTTATGCAGAAATATAGAAAATTCTAAAGGGTTCACAAACTTTCAAGCACGACTGTGTGTGTATATATATATATATATATATATATATATATATATATATATATATATATTTTTTTTTTTTTTTAAAGCACGCAAGTGAAATAAAAACACACTAATAAAAAAATGCAATAAAAATAAAAACAAAATATAAAATATATGCGCATGCATGTTTGACCCTGTCACACATCACCACTCTGTCTGGCAGCCAGGATGAACTGCTCGTAACCCCATTTTGTGGGTTTGTCCTTCATATGCTGCTTCATCCTCATTGCTGCCTTTGTGGCTTCCATGAGCTCATCCACTGCCAAGTTCTGGTGAGGATGGTTGTGACCCTGCAGGCCATGAGGTTGTTCAGCAAAGCCAAAATTTAGAAAAGGACATCAAACCCAGGATGACCATCTTGTTGGTCATTCACCACATCTGGACCTTGGCTGCCCATATGTAAATATGCAGTGATGGCCTCATACCTAATGCCTGGCATGTATGCTGGTCGGAAAGGGAACTCTAAAAAGACAATAAATCTTCCACAGGTTCCTTGCAGATGACACCTTGACCAGGCCATGATACACAACAAGGCTGAAGTCGTTCAGCATCTCATCTGGATTCATGTCGGTTCACAGCCTCTTTGCCACAGTCATATGCTTCTGGGCAACGTGTTTGTTGGTGTACAGTGGTGCTTGTAAGTTTGTGAACCCTTTATAATGTTCTATATTTCTGCATAAATATGACCTAAAACATGATCAGATTTTCACACAAGTCCTAAAAGTAGATAAAGAAACCAGTTAAACAAATGAGACAAAAATATTATACTTGGAAATTTATTTATTGAGGAAAATGAGTTTATCAAGTCAGGGTCAAATCCGACATGTAGAAAAGCATATCAATTAAACTACTATTATTTTTGAGAATATTTAAAGTCCAAAAAGATTCCTGTGTGTATGTTTTTCTTTAGTTTGTTGGAAAATCCACATAATTTCCAAAAAAAAAAAACCAGCTCACCCACACACAATGCACTCCAATGGGACGGGCACTGCTGAGCCCCTGGGCGATGCCCACATGGCTGTAGATTTTATTGCAGTTACAAAAACCCAACTCAAACTTGATTCACAGACAGTGCACAACTCTGACAATCACACACTCAGATAACAACAAGGAATATTCAGGAAACTAGTCTTATCTAGGAGAAAAGAACACACTGCGCCCAAGATGATCCACATAATTTCCCAAAAAATAACAGCTCACTCACACACAACACACTCCAATGGGACGGGCACTGCTGAGCCTCTGGGCATCCAATTTTTGTGTTTTTGAGCATGACATGCACCTACAACACAGGCAAAGTCTAAAATAATAATAAACAGACCAAAAGAAGAGGGTCCTCCTACCCCTTGGTGTTTGGGCTCCAGCGTAGATTGTGGGTTGAAAGGATGGTACGAGCTGGTGGGAGAAATGAGACTGAATGGAGTTTGAAGGTTGGCTGTAGATTTTATTGCAGTTACAAACACACACCTCACATTTCATTCACAGACTCAAATTACAACAAGGAATATTCAGGAAGCTCGTCTTACGCAGGAGAAAAGAAGACAATGGTACCAAAATGGTGGCTGTGTAGATCAGACATGTTTGGTGTGACTCCATCAGGAAAGCTGGATCTTTTGTGGTAATATAGCCAGTAATGTTCGTTTATTATTTGGAAAAACGTATGACAAAGAAGAAACTGGAAACTGATGTCTTCCTGTTCTGTTTATGGGCAGAAAGGAATAAAAACAGGTTGCTGCCTCGTTTATACTGATAGCCACCTATAACTGCAGTCAGTCATTAATGACCACGCAAACTTCTCTGGAGACACGAGATGGATGTGAGTCACCAACGAGCATTAACTGGTTTGAGTCAGTCACAAATTTTAAGTCAGATATTCTTAATTTTCCACTCCCAGACTCCTTGATGATATCTTTAGTTCAAAAAACAAACAAACAAACAAAAAAAACCTAAAACTGTTCACCACCCCAATATTAAAGACGTGCAGTTTCATATACCACTGATTCGTCTTGTGGTCCACTGAGAAGTACTTGATGAGGGTGTCTGAGGGGTCCACCCCCATGTACTTGTTGTACTCCGTGACTTGCTCAGGCACAGGAAATGACATCTTGGACCAGGTTCCACCAGGGTTCCAGACACGGTGCTGCACAGACTCCCCACTGTTGGCTTTGTGGATAGCAGTGCACATGGTCACATCACGCATGTCCTTCCGCTTCACATATAGACACCTTGCGCATCACATGATAATTTCACCTGGCGGTCAAACAGACACCATCTTTAATCTGTCTTCAATATGGTTCATTTTTCACTGTTTTTGGTTGTTCAAATCATTCAGATAGAGCGATAGATAAAGGGTATTACTGTCTCCCTGCTATCAAGAAAAATGTTAAAGTGCTATTCTTGCAAAAATGACATCACCCCTGGAAATTATACCTTATAAAACTAGACATGTTAAATAGTTTACTGTCTAAATTCTATTTTAATACAAGACTGGGAACATCTTCTATTTAGCTGGTAAAGTTTGTCTCTTTGAGTCTGTCATTACACAAATGTGTTCCTGGTAAGTTGCTGTTAATTCAAAGGAAGTGATGTCATACGCGCAACGCTTGAAAGTTCACAGCATTTCTGGCTTCATCTGCTTTGCAAAGTGTAGCACGACTTTAACTTGTTTTTTAATTTATTCCACAACAAAACTAAAACCAAAGCATGCCTCCTAAGAGGTTTGTCCTTCAAGGCTTTTCAAGTGTAGCCAATAAAAAAAAAAGTAGAATTTCAATCCATTATAGCCCAAAGTCAGCAGGCCACTTACGGAATGAATGGGGTCGATTTGCACGGACAAAGAGAGGTAACTTCAAGCCAACAGGATGGTTTGTTGTCTGTTCCATACATTTTGAAAGAGATAAATTTGTGAGACAGATTCACATAGAAGGATTTTTGTGACGTCTGGGAGATGGAGCAGTTCCTACGATCTGGAAACAAAAGTCAGAAGTGCCTTCCCAAAGAGCTCACCACACAGTAAGGGTCAAGCTTGTGTTTAGCCTTTTGCTTGAATTTATGAGTTGTCCTTAGTCTTTCATCATTTTAACTGATAGCATTTCTGAAATTTGATACAAGGCTAAATAACGGCAATAATTAGGCACTTTCACTTTTGATGCCGGCAGGAACAGGTGGCGCATTGTGCCATATGCATTGTGCCATATGCATTGTGCGCACCGAGCACGCAGCAGCTTCAATTTCCTTTTATTTTCATTGCACAATGTACAATGAATTTCTATTCCTCTAGCGGATCATATAAAAAGAAATAAAAAACATAAATAGGTCATAAAAAACAAAGACATGAAAACATAAAAACACATAAAACTAGAAAAGCATTCGGAGAGCACAGACCTCCGCCAAGAATCCTTTAAAAAAATCCGGGATCCAGAAGGTGATCCGGATCACCGCCAAAATTTAATGGATTGTTACGTGTGCCCAGTCACACCTCTGGAAAAAATTTCAGAGCAATCCGTTCATAACTTTTTCCGTAATGTTGCTAACAGACAAACCAACGCTACCGAAAACATAATCTCCTTGGCAGAGGTAACTATAATAATAATAATAATAATAATACACCATAAGAGAATAAAAATTGAGGTAAAGCTATAAATAGGGAACAATCACAAGAACAGGAAATAGAGTGCATATTTCACAGGACTGATCATATTGCACACTCCAAAAGATCAGTTCTTAGAGTTTAGTTCTCGAATATCACAAGGATTAAAACTGTTTTTATGTGTGGAGGTGTGAGTTTTTCAGGACCTGAAGCATCTTCCAGAGGGCAACAGAATGAAAAGATGATGACCAGGGTGTGATAAGTCTTGAATGATGTTGGTTGTGCGGTGGAGGCACCGTGACCTGTAAATGTCCTGTAGTGTTTGTAATGGAGAATGCCTTCAATAGAACAGTGATAGAGTGAAAGAAGCAGCTGATGTGATATGTCCAGTCTTTTCAATGTCTGAAGGAAATACAGTCGCTGCTGTGCTTTCTTCACCAGGGAAGTGATATTTGTAGTCCATGTGAGGTCTTGTGTGATGTATGTGCCCAGAAATTTAAATTAGGACACTCTCAACTGTATCACCCCTAATGTATAGGGGAGCAGGGCCTTTACGTTGTCTCCTGAAATCAATGATCATCTCCTTGGTTTTGGAGATGTTGAGTGCCAGGTTGTCCATAGGGCACCAGTCTATTAGTCAGTGGACCTCGTCCCTGGATGCAGATTCGTCACCATTATGTATAAGGCCCACTACAGTGGTGTCATCTGCAAATTTAATGATGGTATTTGTGCTATAGGTTGGTATGCAGTCATGTGTATAAAGGGAAACCAGGAGAGGACTCAGCATGCACCTTTGCAGGGCCCCAGTGTCGATTATCAGGGAGGAGTGATAAGTCCCCATCCTGACAACCAGAGAAAGGTTGGTTAAAAAGTCTCTGTTCCAGCTGCACATGTGCTGATTCACACCCAGGTCCACCATTTTGTTCTCCATTCTGCTGGGTAAGATCATGTTAAATGCTGAACTAAAATCCAGAAACAGCATCCTCACATATGTTTTAGGTTGTTCCAGATGAGACAGAATACTTCATAACAGTGGGGGTAAGAGCAACTGGTCTGAAGTCATTTAGGCTGCTAATATATGCCTTCTTAGGTATGGGCACACTAGTGGCAGACTTCAGACATTTCAGGACAGTGCATAGAGACAGGGAGAGATTGAAGATATTACAGAATTTCTCTGCCAGTTGGTCTGCGCAGTCTCTGAGTGCTCTCCCTGGTTTACCATCGGGTCCAGCAGCTTTCCTGGTGTTCACGCCACGGAGCACTCTCCTGACATCATCACTGCTGACATTCAGTGTTGGGCTGACTAACGTTGGTATCAGCTTCTTCCTTGTCTCTGCATCATCCACCTCAAATTGAGCAAAGAAATGATTCAGCTCCTGTACAAGAGAATCACTGTTGCATGTTACTGTATCGTCTCTGCCTTTGGACTTGGTGAGATTCTGAATGCCTTGCCATGTCCACTGTGGCTCTCCATCACTGAAACATCCCCCTGCCCTCTGCCTTGGCCCTCCTGATGGCTCTCTTGAGGTTGGGCCTGGCAGTGCAAAAGAGATCATTGTTCCCAGAACAAAAGGCATAGTTTTGCTTCAGCAATACATGCTTGACATGCTTTGTCATCCATAGTTTGTTGTTTGGGAAGGTCCTGATATGGTTGTCTACTGTAACACATTAGAGACAGTACTGACTGTAATGCCGCTTTTCCACTACAAACGCGGCTGAGTTGGGCTGAGCCGTGCCGTGCTGAGTCGGGCTGAGCGGGGCTGTTGTAGTTGCATTTCGACTACAACCGCGCTGAACCGTGCTGACTGGAAGTGGGTGGACACATTGGGTGGAGTTAGCGAAAGTGCGTGGACGTCACGTGATGTCGTTAAGCAGCGCAAACAGTGACATCAGTGATCTTTTAAGCGGTAGTCTCATGACCCAAATAGTAAACAATAAACATGGAGGACATGGAGTCGTTAATGTTGCTGGTCTTGGTGCTGTGGCTTGTTGTCACCGACAACGCGGACAGATACTGGCAAGAGCGTATAGATGAGGCGAGGCGCATAAGGCTGAAGAAATTCTCGTAATTCGTAATTCTTCTCCTTCCGGGTTTGCGGTGCTTACAGATCCCAGCGTGCTCGCGGGGCGTGTGTGGGCATGTGAGGACACTCCTCCTCACCAATCAGTGCACAGGGGAGTGTCTGCTCACGCCCCCAGCCTCACTCGGCTCACTTTGGCTCGCTTCAGCCCCACTCCAAAATGGTGCGAGTTTTAGGGGCTAAGCAGGGCTGAAGCGAGCTGAGTCGTGCTGGTTTTTGGTAGTCGAAACGCGAGCCGTGTCGGGCTGAAGTGAGCTGAAGCGAGCTGAAGTGAGCTGAAAAAGGGTAGTGGAAAAGGGCCATAACACAGGGCAGTGGATGTGTAGTCATCACTATCTTGTTGTGCAAATACTTCCCAACATGCACACCCAAAGCAGTCCTGAAGTTGAGATGAAGCCCCGTCTAGCCATGTTTTTTTTATGATTCTCACACTCAGTATTGGTGTACTAATGAGAGGTCTGTATACTGGCATGAGAAACAGGGACAGGTGGTCAGACAGGCCTAAGTGGGGGAGAGAGGAGACTTTATATCCATCCCTAACATTGCTGTAGATATGATCCAGTGTGTTTGGACCTCTCGTAGGACAGTTCACATGCTGGTACAATTTAGGGAGGCCAGACCTCAGGTTCGCTTGGTTAAAGTCCCCAGCTATTACAACAATCCCATCTGGATGAGGAGTCTGTGATATGCTAATGGAAGTTAGCAGTATGTCCACAGCCAGCACAGTATTGGCGCTCGGTGGTATGTATACAGCCATCATGATAACCACTATAAACTCTCACAGCAGATAAAATGACTGACATCTCACTGTGATGTACTCAACCTCTGCTGAACTATATGTATCAGTGATGGTTGCATTTGGACAACCATCCAAATGGTTGTTGGTGTACATGTTATATTTTCTCAAATTCACTGCTATTCAAAATAATACTGCAAGAAAGATTAGTGATGTGCAAAAAAACAGTTCTTCACATGCTGTAAAATGTCAGGGGTGGCGAGCTGAGGTGAAGTGAGGACCCCAGAGCAGACTCAGAAAACAGGCAGTATAAAGAGAAAACTTCTTTAAAGAAGTACATGGCAGAAAGGCAAAGGTACAGTAGGGCTCAGGCAAAAATTGGTAGTCAAAAGACAGGACAAGAGGTCAAAAACACAGGAGCAGATAGACATGATCAGGGACAAAAAACAGGACAGAAAAATCTTCACAAAAACTGCTGAACACAGGGACAAGGGAAATCCAGGCAGAGGTAGCAAAAGACACAATTCAAAAGAACAGGTAGGCAAAAAACTGGGACAAAAAACCGGACAGAAAAACTTGACAACAAAACAAGGAGAAATTCAGGCAGGGGGAATCAAGAAGACACAATACCAATGAGCTGTAGTGAGGCAAGAAAAGTCTACAAGGACCAGTCTGGCAAATGGAGTAGCTCTTCTTCTTCTTCTTCTGTTAAGTTTTATGGCAGTTGACAAACATAGTATATTACCGCTAACTACTGGACTGGGGTGTAATCACGCGGACATTATTTAAAAAAAAACAAAAACGATAAGATTAAATGCGACCAGCTATCTTAGTGTCTTTAATAAAAGTTGTTACTGCATTAGTGATATGCCTTGATCTAGGCTCCCCCAGTAGGGTCTCTAAAGAGAAAACCTTTTTGGCTGCTTCAACTATTCTCTTAAGACCTTGTCTTTGTCTTGAGTATTTTACACATCTTAATAATACATGCTCCACATCTTCTCTAACTCCACAAAACTCACACATGCCAGTGGGATGCTTATGAATAATATGTATGCTGCTATTTAATCCAGTGTGGCCTATTCTCATGCGTGTGAACCATACCTCTTCTTGTCTTCCTGAGTAACTTGATTTGCTGCTTGATATTTCTTTTTGTATGCTGTACAAATGTCTTGCCTTCTTCTCCTTGTCCCAATCTGCTTGCCAGATTTTATTTACCTTATGTTTGATTAATACCTTGATTTCTGTACGACTAAGTGGAATATTCAGTTGGACTTCTTCATTTTTGACAGCTTCCTTTGCTAGCTTGTCTGCTTCTTCATTGCCCTTCACTCCACTGTGGGCAGGAACCCATACAAGCTGGATGACTATTCTCTGTTGATGTATTACAAATAAGAGGTGATTAATTTCATTCAATAGGTCCTGACGGCATGTATGTATTTGTATGGATACCAGGGATGACATGGAGTCTGAACAAATGACTGCTTTAGGGGGCTTAACATCTATCCATTGCAGAGCAAGTACAATAGCTGACATTTCAGCTGCTAGAATAGACATGTTATCAGAAGTTCTCTTTTTAATGTTAACTTTATATTCTGGTATGTGTATACCTATACCCGTTTTACCTTCTGTGTCTTTTGATGCATCTGTATAAATTTGAGTAGTGTCACAGTACATAATCTCTAGATACTGCTCTAATCCTGATATACTCCACCATTCTTAGCTATTTCTTTTGTTTCCATTATTACAACAGGTGTACTAAACAACCAAGGAGGAGTTCTAACTAATGGGACAGTTTCACAACATGGAATGGTATCTATTTCCAACTCCTTTGCCTTCTTATTGCCTTCCCAACCAAAACTATGGACAGATCTGCCATACTCCCAACAATCTAATAGAACTTGTTTAGTAGGATGTGACTCCTCATGCCCACCCAAATTAACCCAGTATGCCATGCTTAGTTTAATACGCCTAAGATATAAAGGCATTTCTCCTGTTTCAATTTGTATTGCTGGTATTGAGGAAGTTCTAAATGCCCCACAACATATTCTTAAACTTTTAGCTTGGACTCTATCTAGTTCACTTAATGTCTTACATGCTGACATAACCACAATACATCCATAGTCCAACACTGACCTAATCAAAGCTATATAGATCCTTTTCAAGGAGGACCCTGATGCTCCCCAATTATATCCTGAAATACACTTCAGTATATTAACACCTTTTTTGCATTTTCCTACTACTTTCTGTATATGCTCCTTCAAAGTTAACTTAATGTCCAACCACACACCCAAATATCTGATGACATTTACTTGCTTAAGATTTTGACCATATAGTTTAAGCTGAATTGTGGGATTTACCCTTTTCTTTGAAAAACAGATATATTGTGTTTTCTCTATAGACAACCTAAAACCCCACTCATTAGCCCACCTTTCTACTTCATTTATTGCTGCTTGCATTTTGGTTCTTAAGTTATCTATATTTCGGCCTCTGATCCAAAGAGCTCCATCGTCAGCATATAAAGCTCTGTGTGGCAGCGGGGGCGTGGTCTAGCATCAGGCTGTGACAGGAGGGCGGAGTCAGGGAAGTTAAGTGGCAGAATCACTACACCTGTTGATGCGTTTGTGTGTCTTCCCAGTGACCGCGCCCTTCTTAAGGAGAGAGAGAGAGAGCAGAAGGTCTCTCTCCACATCCAGACGGCTGATGTGTGTGTGTGTGTCTGAGTGTATGTTTGCATCTGAAAAGTGCAAAATAAAAGAGAGTTTTGTTAAACAGTTCTGTCCTGCCGTCCTTCTGTGTTCCACCCACCTACATGGACTGTTACAGTGGTGCCGAAACCCAGGAACCGAGCACAGAAGACAACAGCCCCATGGAGTCCTCCACCTTCGCCGACCTGATCCACGCCCTCGCCACGGCCCAACAGAGCCAGCACCAGGCGCTGCTCGCCCTCCGCAAGGAGCAAGAACAACGGTTCGAGGCCCTGGTGCTGGCACAACAGGAAGATCGTCGGGCGTTCCGGCACCTCCTCGCGTCGGCGGGGTCCACCAACTCCACCGCCGCGGGCCCTTCCACCCTCACCCTCACGAAGATGGGCCCGCAGGACGACCCCGAGGCATTCTTCACGCTCTTTGAGGAGGTAGCAGAGACCTCGGGGTGGCCGGTGGAACAGCGCGCAGCGCGCCTCCTCCCCCTGCTAACGGGAGAGGTGCAGCTGGCCGCGCTACAGCTCCCCGCCGACCGCCGGCTGGCCTACGCGGACCTTTGCCGGGCCGTCCTCCAGCAGGTGGGACGCACCCCGGAGCAACAACATCAGCGTTTCCGCACTCTGCGCTTGGAGGAAGTCAGCCGGCCGTTCGCGTTTGGCCAGCAACTCCGGGATGCCTGCTGGCAGTGGTTGAGGGCCGACAGCTGCGACGCTGAGGGACTCATCGACCAGGTGGTACTGGAACAGTTTGTCGCGCATCTACCAGCGGGAACCGCAGAGTGGGTCCAGTGCCACCGCCCGGCGTCGCTGGATCAGGCAATCGAGCTGGCGGAGGATCATTTGGCGGCTGTCCCGACGGCAGGACAGCAGACAACCTCTTCTCTTCTCTCCTCTCTCTCTCTCTCCCCTCCTCTTGTGTCTTCTCCTCACCCCATTCCCCCACCGCGGAGACGGGGGCCGGCGCCACCTCAGCCGGCCCGCCGCACCCGTGGTGCCCTTCCGTGTCTCCCTTCTGTGTCTGTCTCTCCCCCTCCTCAGGTGAGTGAGCCCCAGGGCACTAGTGCAGAGAGGAAGCCCAGGCCGGTTTGCTGGTGCTGCGGGGAACCGGGCCACCTCCAACAGCAGTGCTTGATAATGGAGGTGGGTGCGGTGGTTCGGATCCCCAATGCGCCAGGAGCCGCCCTCGATCGGGCCGGAGCGTATCGCATACCGGTGAGTATCCAAGGGGATACATATCAGGCGTTGGTGGATTCTGGCTGTAATCAGACCTCAATCCACCAAAACCTGGTGCAAGACGAGGCACTGGGGGGAGCACAATTGGTGAAGGTGTTGTGTGTGCACGGGGATGTTCACCACTACCCTTTAGTGTCAGTCCACATTATTTTCAGAGGGGAAAAATTTATAGTGAAGGCGGCGGTTAATCCTCGCCTTACCCACTCTTTAATTTTGGGGACTAATTGGCTGGGATTTCGGGGTTTAATGACACACTTAGTCAAGACTGTGTCCTGCCATTTGACAGGGGGAGGTCCCGGTGTCGCTTTGGCGGGAGCAGCTGTCACAGAGCCGTCTACGTCATCTCCGCGCCAAAGTGAGGAGCCGCCGGCTCCTCCTCTCTCTATTGGGGAATCCCTCGCGGATTTCCCATTAGAGCAATTGCGAGATGAGACTCTGCGGCATGCTTTTGACCAAGTGAGAGTAATCGATGGTCAAATGCTCCAGCCAAACGCCACCCTGTCCTTCCCCTACTTCGCGATTATGAAGGATAGATTATACCGAGTGACGCAGGACACTCAAACGAAAGAGCGAGTCATGCAGCTTTTAATTCTGAAGAGCCGCCGGGAATTGGTATTCCAGGCGGCTCACTTTAATCCCATGGCTGGACACTTAGGGCAGGATAAAACACTAGCCCGAATAATGGCCCGATTCTATTGGCCGGGGATTCGCGGCGATGTCCGTAGGTGGTGTACGGCATGCCACGAATGCCAGTTAGTAAATCCAGTGGCCATTCCAAAAGCGCCTTTGCACCCTCTACCATTAATCGAGACCCCGTTTGAAAGAATTGTGATGGATCTCGTCTGGCCATTGGATCGGTCAACACGAGGGTACCGCTTTATATTAGTTCTGGTGGACTATGCAACGCGATACCCGGAAGCAGCGCCTCTTCGCAATATCTCAGCACGCAGTATTGCAGAGGCGCTCTTCCGCGTCATCTCCCAAGTTGGAATCCCGAAAAAGATTCTGACTGATCAAGGCACCTCGTTTATGTCACAAACACTGAATGAACAGTATGGGTTATTAGGTATTAAGCCGATCCGCACCAGCATTTATCACCCACAAACGGACGGCTTAGTGGAATGGTTTAATTGCACCCTTTTAAACATAATTAAGAAATTTGTAAGTGAGGACGCGTGTAACTGGGATAAATGGCTCGAACCCTTGCTCTTTGCAGTGCGAGAGGTCCCCCAAGCCTCCATGGGGTTCTCCCCGTTTGAATTATTATATGGGCGTAAGCCGCGCGGCATTTTAGACATGCTGCGAGGAAATTGGGAGGAGGAACCTTCACCAAGCAAAAATGAAATTAAATACGTTATTGACCTGCGCGCAAAACTCCACACACTCACACAACTAACCCAGGAGAATTTGCGGCAGGCCCAAGAACGGCAAACCTGCCTGTGCGACAAGGGTACGTGCCTTAGAGAGTTTGCACCGGGAAAGAAAGTACTCGTACTGTTGCCCTCATCGAGCTCTAAATTAGTCGCCAAGTGGCAAGGACCCTTTGAGGTCACACGGCGAGTCGGGGACGTCGACTATGAGGTGAAGCGAACAGACAGGGGTGGGGCGCTACAGATTTACCACCTCAACCTACTCAAACTCTGGAACGAGGAGGTCCCCGTGGCGTTGGTGTCGGGGGTTCCAGAGAAGGCAGAGCTGGGGCCGGAGATTCAAAAAGGAACATTAGCATCACGTCCCTCTCCGGTCCCCTGTGGAGACCACCTCTCCCCGACCCAACTCGTGGAGGTTGCCCAGTTGCAGACCAAGTTTTCGGACGTGTTCTCACCCCTGCCCGGCCACACTAACCTCATAGAGCACCACATTGAGACGCCCCCGGGGGTGGTAGTGCGTAGCCACCCTTACAGGTTACCCGAACACAAGAAAAAGGTGGTTCGGGAAGAACTTGAGGCCATGCTCGAAATGGGCATTGTCGAGGAGTCCCACAGTGACTGGAGCAGCCTGGTGGTCTTGGTACCCAAGGCCAACGGGTCGGTCCGGTTCTGTGTGGACTATAGAAAAGTCAATGCGGTGTCTAAATTCGATGCGTACCCAATGCCTCGTATTGATGAGTTGCTCGATCGGCTAGGCACGGCTCATTTTTACTCGACACTGGATTTAAAAAGGGTTATTGGCAGATCCCCCTGACTCCATTATCCCGTGAAAAAACGGCCTTTTCCACACCGTTCGGCTTACACCAATTCGTCACACTTCCTTTTGGGCTGTTTGGGGTGCCTGCTACATTTCAGCGGCTGATGGACAGGGTCCTCCGCCCCCACGCCACCTATGCGGCCACGTACTTGGACGATATCATTATTTATAGTAATGACTGGCCGCGGCACCTACAACACCTGAGGGCCGTCCTTAGGTCGCTGAGGCGGGTGGGTCTCACGGCCAACCCGAAGAAGTGTGCGATTGGGCGGGTGGAAGTATGGTATCTGGGCTTCCACTTGGGCAACGGGCAGGTGCATCCCCAAATTAACAAGACTGCAGCGATTGCGGCCTGCCCGAGGCCCAAGACCAAAAAGGGGGTGAGACAGTTCCTGGGGCTGGCTGGCTATTATCGTAGGTTTATACCTAATTATTCGGACGTCACCAGCCCGCTGACTGATTTGACTAAAAAGGGGGCACCAGATCCGGTCCAGTGGACGGAGCAATGCCAGCAGGCTTTTTCTGAGGTTAAGGCTGCACTGTGTGGGGGGCCACTTTTACACTCCCCTGACTTTTCTGTCCCCTTTATGTTGCAGATGGATGCGTCGGACAGAGGGCTGGGGGCCGTTTTGTCCCAGCAGGTGGAGGGGGAGGATCGCCCCATCTTGTACATTAGCCGCAAGCTGTCGGTGTGTGAGGGCCGCTACAGTACCATCGAGAAGGAGTGCCTGGCGATCAAGTGGGCGGTCCTCACCCTCCGGTACTACCTGCTGGGACGCCCTTTCACCCTCTGTTCAGACCACGCGCCCCTCCAGTGGCTCCACCGCATGAAGGATGCCAATGCGTGGATCACCCATTGGTATCTGGCACTCCAACCCTTTAACTTCAAGGTGATCCACAGGCCGGGGGCGCAGATGGTCGTGGCGGACTTCCTCTCCCGTCAAGGGGGGGGAGTCTGCTGCGGGCCGGACAGCTGCCCGGCCCGAGTCGGGCGGTGGGGGTATGTGGCAGCGGGGGCGTGGTCTAGCATCGGGCTGTGACAGGAGGGCGGAGTCAGGGAAGTTAAGTGGCAGAATCACTACACCTGTTGTTAATTGATGTGTTTGTCTGTCTTCCCAGTGACCGCGCCCTTCTTAAGGAGAGAGAGAGAGAGAGCAGAAGGTCTCTCTCCACAACCAGATGGCTGATGTGTGTGCGTGTGTCTGAGTGTGTGTTTGCATCTGAAAAGTGCAAAATAAAAGAGAGTTTTGTTAAACAGTTCTGTCCTGCCGTCCTTCTGTGCTCCACCGACCTACATGGACTGTTACACTCTGTTAACTCTAATATCTTCTATTGCATTAAAAACATCATTTATCATAATGTTGAATAAAACAGGACTACACACACTTCCCTGAGGTGTTCCATTTTCTACTGAGTAGATACTTGATAGATTTGTCCCAACTCTTACTTCTATAGTTCTATCCTTTCGAAAATCTTTGACCCAGTTAAACATTTTGCCACCAAAGCCCATCCTATTCAGTTTAAGCAGCTGACCTTCTTTCCATAGCATATCATATGCTTTCTCAATATCAAAAAAGGTTGCTAATATACATTCTTTGTTGATTTGGGCTTTCCTTATTTCATTCTCCAGACAAATAACAGGATCCATAGTGGTCCACCCACTGCGAAACCCACTTTGATGGGGTGAGAATAGTCCTTTTTTCTCAACTTCATACACTAGCCTTTTCATTACCATTCTTTCCATAATCTTGCATAAATTTGACATTAAAGCAATAGGTCTATAACTCTTAACTTCAGTTTTATCTTTCCCTGGTTTACCAATGGGGATCACTACTGAATGCTTCCAGTTCCTTGAATGCTTCCAGTTCCTAGGTAATTTCCCTTGATTCCATATCTTATTATAAAGTTTTAAGATAACACATTTAGCAACATCAATTTCATGAATCATCTTACACCACACGCCGTCCTTCCCTGGTGAAGTGTTCTTGACTCTATTCAGGGCACTTTTAATCTCACTTAATGTAAACTCCTTATCAATCACACGTTCACCAGTCAATTTCTTTCCCAATATCTCTCTGTTTTCATCTATTACCCTATTCCTCCAGCGCAATTCTTCATCAGATAGATTACCTGAGCTATGAACTTTAACAAAAGCCTTGGCCAGCACTTCTGCTTTTTCTTGATTGGTTACTGCCTCCACATTATTATTTTTAATCACAGGTATAGAAAATTCTCTTCTAATTCCTCCCATCTTTATGATCATGCTCCATACATCACTAACCTTAATTTCTGGCCCTATCCTACAACAGAAATCTCTCCAGTAATTCCTTTTGGCTTCTTTGATAATTCTTTTAGCTTTTGACTGAGCTCTCTTATAATCAATTAAATTATTGTAAGTATGATTTGACTTAACAACTTTAAAAGCTTTATTCCTGATCTTGACTGCTTCTTTACAGTCATCTGACCACCAGGGAACCATTTTCTTTTTACCCATACCAGAAGACTTTCCAATAACCTCCTCGGCTGTTTCACATAGTATATTTGTAATTACACAATTCAATTCATCTACATCTTCGGTCAAATCAGACAAAATTTCCATAAATTTACCACTTGCCTTCATACTATATAATCCCCAATTAGCCTGTCTCATTTTCTACCTTGGGAACCGATTTTCTTCAAGGCAAATATTTTGGTTTCTTATAGATATCCATATAATATAGTAATCACTACCAAGAAAGCACTCATTAATGACCTCCCACTTCCTTACACCCGCTATCTGATCAGATGTTATTGTAAGATCAATTGTTGACTCTGTCCCATGGGCAGCATCAAATCTAGTGTTTCTTCCATCATTCAAACATACCAATTTAAAATCATCCATAAATTCCTCAATAGTGTTCCCATTCTCATCTACCTTTGTCCCCCCCCCCCCCCAAAGTATTATGAGCGTTGAAATCACCACAAACAACTAACTTTCCATCCTCCATATTACATATACCCTCTAACGTTTCTCTCAGGATTCTTTTACAGGGGTTATAAAAATTGACAATTTTAAACTTAGTTTTATCAACCCATATTTCATTCAGGACAGATTCAACATCCTCACTTACTTCCAGAGCCCTATAATTAATCCCCTGCTGTATAAATGTAGCAACTCCCCCTCCAGCAGTATTCCTTTCTTTACGCACTGATACATACCCATGTATTATGAAATCTAAAGAAGGTTTTAACCATGTCTCCTGTATACAAATTATGTTAGGTTTAACTGCTTGTTCTTCAATAAAATGCTTTAACTCTTGCCCATTTGCAATTAAACTCCTGGCATTCCATTGTAAGATAGATAGCCCCATCATGAACTAGGTCTACCTGGTGTTTGGCTCTCAGATACCCCTGGCATCACCATGTTATGGATTAAATCTACTGATAAATCCTTGATGTCTAAATACTTCTCTGCTGCTCCTATGATTATTTTAACTCTCTCCGTTCTTCTTTCAGTCTGTGCTGAGCAATTAACCACCTCCACCATAAAAGCAATAAACTTTTTCTTATTCACTATAAGAGAATCATCCGTCACTCCGCAACACTTCTGAACTGTTTGGGGTTGGATAGGCCTATGCGGAGCAGTGTCCAAACCAACTGTAACAGCTGACTTCTCTTTGTTTTCCTTGTCAACTCTTTTAATGGCTTCAGCATAAGTGACATTCTCTTTGACTTTAACATTTTGTACTTGAACAGCTCTCTTGTACATCTGGCACCCTTTATAAGCCACACTGTGCTCTCCTCCGCAGTTACAGCATTTAATTTTAGCACCTTCTTTACATTAACCGTATTCATGATCCCCTCCACATCTAGCACACCTTAGTGTTGACTTACACGCTGTAGAAATATGCCCGTATCTTTGGCATTTATAACACCTAGTTGGTGGGGGAGTGTACGGTCTTGTCATGTAGCTAACATAGCCTATCATTACCCTCTCAGGCATTTTAGGCCCTGTCCACACGGCAACGGATTCAGGTGACTCCGATACAATTGCTTATCGTTTAGGCCTGGCGTCCACACGGCGCCGGCGTTTTGGGTGCCCAAAACGCAATCTTTTTGAGAACGGGTTCCAGAGTGGAAAGATCTGGCAACGTTGCCGTTGTGAAGTCGTCTGGATGAGTAAAACGGATTTGTTTACGATGACGTCACAACCACATGACTGTGAATGCTTCACGCCGGGTAGAAGTGTAACGAATATCACCAGGAAAAAGCCTTACAGAGCACTAGTGAGAGTGAAACACGAGCTTGGATATTATTATTATTATTATTATTATTATTATTATTATTATGTTCAGTGTTAGTTCACAGTAGTAATGCAAGAAGCAGAATAGTGACAGTAATAGTGAAGCAAAAACATGCAATTGTACAAACACTGCAGCTCTACAGCAAAATATTCATTTATAAAATGGTCTGATTCTTAACACCAGTAGTGCCAATGATCTCATTGCGATGCGATGCGAGTTGTCAAGAAATCCTATAACTTGGTTCATGAAACGCGCTTACAAAATATTTTCACTGTGAATATTTATTGTGTAATGCCTGGTGCAAAGTGAGAGAGAGAGAGAATAGCCCTTAGGGCAGAGTCAATCCCGCCAGCAAAAATAAGGGGAAAAAAGGAGCGATCTCACCTCTTCAGATGATGGTTTAAGTCCTACAATACATTCCTCAAAAAAGGGCGTAGAAAAGCAAATTAATCCATCAACGTGTATCATTCAATTTATTCCGGACAATTAAAGACGCCGCCTTCCGCGTACGTCATCCTCGTCGCCATTTTGGAAAGGTCAAAGCGGAGACTAAAGATTAGCTGCGTTTAACTGTACCAACAGGTTTACCGTCCAAAGGAGATCACATGGGATTACCTTTCACAGGTGAGAAACAGCAAATTAATCCATCAACGTGTAGTATTCAATTTATTCCGGACCATTAAAGACGCCGCCTTCCGCGTACGTCATCCTCGCCGCCATATTGGAAAGGTCAAAGCGGAGAATAAAGATTAGCTGCGTTTAACTGTACCAACAGGTTTACCGTCCAAACGAGATCACATGGGATTACCTTTCACAGGTGAGACTGGAAAAATACTTTTCATTGTATTTGGTCATTATAATGTAATTTTACGAACAGATTTTCCTGACTTTGTGGCTAATATGAAGTCTCGCGCATAATAGTTTATGCGCATGCGTCCTTACTTCTATTCCCATACGAAAAAGAACAGTAAAGAACTTATAAGAGTTTACCACTGTCTTAGTAGTAAATCCTTATAAATATAAGGATAAATCCTTATAAGGATTTATAAATAAATATATATGCCATGTATGATTTACTCCTGAAAGTGGCCCATTTTGCATTTTCCTCATACAAATTTTTTATGAAAATCTACTATGTATGAAGTGAACATTGTGCATGGTTTTTACAGATAATGTGTATGATGAATTACACCGTCTTTGTATGCTTCATGTAATGTTTGTAGTTTTAAATTATATTTTACAGTTTAAAATGTATATGCCTTTTATATGTAAATCCACATATGTTTGTGTTGGATTTACATATAAAAGGCATGTACATTTTAAACTGTAAAATATAATTTAAAACTACAAACATTACATGAAGCATACAAAGACGGTGTAATTCATCATACACATTATCTGTAAAAACCATGCACAATGTTCACTTCATACATACTAGATTTTCATAAAAAATTTGTATGAGGAAAATGCAAAATGGGCCACTTTCAGGAGTAAATCATACATGGCATATATATTTATTTATATTTATAAGGATTTACTACTAAGACAGTGGTAAACTCTTATAAGTTCTTTACTGTTCTTTTTCGTATGGGTTGTTCTGGTGTGTCCGAAGGGACCGTCTTACAGCGCCCCTAGAGGTGTGGCATGTGTATTGCATCGTTTTCAGCAAGCGTTGCGTTGCCATATGGACCTGATTTCTACTGATCGTTGCCCATTTGGAGGCGATATTTTTTTTAAATAACATCACGTTGCCGTTGTCGTGTGGATGTGGCCTTAGCCTCATCCAAAGTTAACAAAACAGACAAACTCGGCCCTTTTGTTCCATTCCTGATTAATAACAAATGCTTAACTTTGCTGACTCTTACACCTTTTATATTGCTTCTAATATCCTCATCTGACAAGTCAGTCGACACTCCTGAGATTACAACCATTATCTTCCCTCTTTCCTCCCCGTCCTGAGGCTTAACACTCTTCCCAAGTAAGTTTTTGCAGTGCATTAAACCCATTCTCTGATCTCTATCTCTACAAACAACTAACAGATTACCATCTCTCAAAGTTTTGACTGAATAAATGTCACCAACACGGGCGATTGCTCTAAGACAACGAGGGAGGCTCAGCCTCCTCTAAAAATGCCCTTATAACTTTAATGTGTGCATGAGTTTTTCCCCCTCGTGACAGCACGATGCAGCCCAGCCTCAGTGCACTTCAATTGCATTTAGGAGCTATGCGCTTTTCAATCTCAAAATGCAAGACGATTATTGGACAAATACTGCGAAAACACCCGCCCACGGAGTCTCACGGACTCCCAGCCTCAGTGGACTTCAATGGCATTTGGGAGCTCTGCGCTTTTCAATCTCAAAATGCAAGACGATTATTGGACAAATACTGTGAAAATGCCCGCCTACGGACTCTGAGCCTCACATGGGAGGGACATGGCAGTTTCCGCGAGGAGACTGGTGATTGGTGAAAGTGGCCGGATATTTTCTTTGATTGACAGCTCGTTTCACCTATAGACAGGCAGCGGTGAATTTCAGTTCAGTCCCATGCGGATTCGCAAGTGCTGTGGTGTATTGTAAGAGATCAGCTTACATTTCGATTTCATTCATTACATATGGTTTCTACCAGCTTTTTTAGTTTGTATATATTTTCATTGTAAATAAAGTGTAAATATAGTGTTGTCAAGTTTGCTATCTTAGTTCCAGAAGTTTCGTTTATTTGAGTGACTGAACTTGAACTTGAGGGGGCTAGTCAGCTAGCAAGAAAGCTGCGCACGGATGCCAAGCATTGCTGATTTAATTTTGGCGAAGCCATTTGCCAGTCTTCCTTTTGAGGAAAAAATTAAAATTAAAGAGCAGGGTAGGCCAACGCCTCAAATTGACTTGGTGAAAAAGGTAGGGAATAATACTCGTTCCTTTCAGCTCTCCTGGTACGAGAAAGTGAATAGGCAAATAGCAAGTGACCCACATCAACAACAGTAAATAGGCTACTTTAGTAATATGTCATGGATGGACCAAAAATATAGAATCTATTTAAAATGTTTATGCTGAGTATATTATATTGGAATCTATATTTCTCTGGATATGAATTAAACACAGCTACAATTTGGAAAACATTTTTAAACAAAAACACAGCCGAGAACATTTCACAATACAGACCTGGATTAAAAGTGAAGGGTTATCAAAATTGTCAATAAAACATTTCTCAGTCAAAATAAGTAAAATATAGGGAAAGTGTCATTGAATGAAATGTGTGGCACCCCGCTCTACTGCTGAGGTTCCTGACAAAGAGCTGCTTTCAATAATGATCAATTTTTAAACAACATGCCACAATTTTAAAATATAAAATGTTAAAATATACCCCTCCCCCGCAACACCACCATCATGTATATTGGACAGTAGGCTAATGGGTCAAAAGAACCTGTTATTTCACAGTTTGTGACCCTGCCAACAATCAGCCAGATCAGAGGCAAGAGTATGGGCAAAACTGATGTTTTTTCTTTTAAAATCTGGAAATATCGTAACCGACCAGCCTCCCCTGTTTGAAAGACTACCAGCCGCCACTGGTCACCAACTAGTTTATAAATCGCTTCACTTACTTTCAGTGGATTCAATGTACAAGGGGTTTGAAATCTGAGTATAACTTTGATATCACTTCTCACTCTCCTTGCCTCATCTGATTTAGTTTTCCCTTTACATTTCACTGATTTCCTCTGTGCTACTTGCCATTCACCTGATTCTTCTTGAGAATCCTCATCTATAGTACTACACTCTTCCTCCTCTTGTTCTAACTCCTCTAAATTGTTTTCAAAAACACTTTGTCCAGTATCACACCCCAGTCCTCCAAACGCCAGTTTCACTGGATCTGGCGGTATCGCATTCCCGGAAGCACTCATCGCTCCACCTCAGTGCACTCTCTCTCCCTCCCCAAGCCGGAGTAGCTCCAAACAGTTCTTGAAAAGCCCTGGCTGAGGGGAGAGGAGTGGTAGCAGGTGTGGGAGTGCCGCTTCAGGAAATGGCCTTCAGCAAGGCAGGACTGAATTCCTGTCCTGGATCCGGCCTGGAGCCAGCATGGAAGTCCCAGAATCTAAGGCATGGATGGACTGGACCGGACTGTGACAGTAAAATTACAAAATGATCTCATCTCATTATCTCTATCCGCTTTATCCTGTTCTACAGGGTTGCAGGCAAGCTGGAGCCTATCCCAGCTGACTACGGGCAAAAGGCGGGGTACACCCTGGACAAGTCACCAGGTCATCACAGGGCTGACACATAGACACAGACAACCATTCAGACTCACATTCACACCTACGGTCAATTTAGAGTCACCAGTTAACCTAACCTGCATGTCTTTGCACGGGGAGAATATGCAAACTCCACACAGAAAGGCCCTTGCTGGCGATGGGGCTCGAACCCGGACCTTCTTGCTGTGAGGCGACAGCGCTAACCACTACACCACCGTGCCACCCCATGACAAAATGATTGCAAAGTATAACAAAAGTTAATACATGACAAAAACAACTGTAAGGAAATGAATAATTTATCCCTGGACAATATTTGAGAGCCTTCATTCAACAGTTTCATGTCTCTGGGAGGGGTCAATCCACAAAGACTCATCCACATCACACAAGATGTTTACTCTCTGAAGGCAGCAAGGGAAAGATACCCAGCTGTGTCTCAACCAGGTTTGGATAGACTCTCAAACATTGACCGCAACAAGGTTCTTCCATGGTCCTCAAAATATTTCTTCCAACATACCAATTCCTGTCTTATACCTTCCACTGTCATGCTGAGAAGAATTCTCTTGTAGGGTTGAGAAATGGGGAGTATGCTGGCAAGAACACTTTGGAAAACCCGGGATGGTCACTGAACAAGTTAAATATGGCTGCAGCTAAAAACTGACATTGTCCCAAATCACAATGCATTGTGACACCTCTGACCTTCCAGTATCATTTTGTTCTCATTGTTCAACATGCTCAGGAAGTTGATTGAGGAAATTCAACAGATGTGCTGTGCTGTCAGGGCCCAGAGTGGCATAGCAGTGAGAACCCCATGTTCCCTTATGGCTGAAGACATTATTACATCGCCTCCCCTCTGCCCAGGGGCTTCCACAGTGGCACGCTGTCCAGTAATGTTAAGTTCCCTTCTCCTTCTTTTAGTAAGATTAAATCCAGCCTCATCAATAAAACTGTACTCATGTGGGGTTTCCCTGGCATCAAGCCGCCTGTCAATTCTACAAAAGAAAAAAACACACAGTGCATCTTTGAGAGGTGCAATCAATGTACAGTGGAGAAAAAACACAGTGTAAGATCTTTACACAGAGGAATTTTTGTGTGGGATCCATCCAGTACAAGCAATGTGAACATTTTATTGATATTGAGTTCCAGAGAGAGTGAGAATAAGAGGAAGAGTGAGAGTGAGATTTAGAGGTAGAGTTGGAGGAGGAGGAGGAGGAAGACAATGAAGAGCACAGCTTTCTGAGTAAATCTGGGCAACATTAGATGACCATGATATCAACCATGTGTTGACAATGAGAGAGGTAGACAGAGGGTCCAGCCCAACTTGAGCCGATTTACTGTTGTCTCATTGAGGCTTGAGCACAGGAACATCACCAAAATTCCATTCACTCTGCACAGTTCAGGATTCCACAAATCATACTCTATTCATCAGTTGTTGTGTGACTCCTATTTACTTCCTGAATGGCTGCCATGTCATGCATTCTGTAACTGTAAAAGAATCCTGCACACTATAGTGTGGAAAACTTCTTTAGGCTACACTGAACAACTCCTGTATTTCTGGTTTGTCTAAAGGACTGAGATAATGACATAATGGTGGAAGGGGCTGAATGTTCAGGGAGGCAAAGGAAGCAGCAATAATCAAATTGGTTTTGGCAAATTATGCAATAAGACTCTGAGAGATTCAAAGCCACATCATAAGAGACAACACAATTTAACAACATCCGGCAGGTCAGCCTGTCCACCTTGGCCTGTTTTCTCCAGATGCACATGAAGCAGCTTTACAGGGAACCTTTTGAGAGTAACTCTGAAAGAATCAAAGATCTGAGACATGAATGTGGAAGTAAGTGCAAGAATGACTACAGCACACTCCAGACAGTGCAACATTTTCCCCCAGCGTATTGGACAACACCAGGTGGATCATTCTGTTTGTTTTCAGTGAGTACTGGAAATAGATGCTAATGTGATCCCCCATGAGCTTAATTTCATCGATGAGGCTGGTGTCAATCTCACAAACACCAAAACAAAGGGAAGAAACATCATTATATGTGCAGTCACCACAAATAGTGGTGTCCTCCATCACCATGCCAAAGTTGGTCCATGCAACAGACCACATTCTCACATTTTTGGACAGACTGCACAACATTGTGATCCCGGCGGACGAGATGGATGATGAAGAGCAGCACAGACATGTGGTAGTGTGGGACAATGTCAGCTTCCATCATGCAGCCCTGGTCCAAAACTGGTTCACTGACCATCAACAATTTCTTGTTAAGTCCCTTCCACCCTACTGTCCATTTCTCAGTCCAGTTGAAGAGCTGTTTTTCTGCATGTCAGTGGAAGGTGTATGACCATCAGCCCTATGTGCGCAGGGCTCTTCTGCAGGCAATGGAAGAGGCATGTGATGATATTGGTGTGAGTCCTGTCCAGGGCTGGATAAGACACTCCTGGTGCTTCTTCCCTCACTGTTGAGGCAGAGAAGATATTGCATGTGACACTGATGAGGTGATGTGGCCAGACCGAGCGAGGTGCTGAGAGGAGCCTCAATATATATATAAATATATATTTGGCAATATTTCTGTATATTTCCTGCAAATTATTTTTTCACTGTATTTGATGGAGCAGATTTTTGTTCCTCCAACTATAATGTAGGATGTGCTGTGCATTTGTTTGACTGATTTGTTGTGGAGAAAAATAAAATTGTTTCTATAGTATCTGTACTTCTGCAAATATTTCTGGAAACTTGAACAGTTTCTCTCTGTAGAATTCTCTGCAGACAGAATGATGATGTCAAGCCACCGAAGATGAAAGTGTGTTTGATTGAGCACAACAGTGTGGAGCTGTTTGGACAAAAATGTGGTCATATGAATGAAGTGTGTGCCTTTTGGTGTAAAAGTCTGATTTTTGAGACGTGTTTATGGAGTTTTTAATGCAGTGATTCATTCTGCAGGATTTATGAGCTGGTTTGCACTTTGGGTTTGTGGTTTTGTTAATCATGTTCAGTGTGTTGAGAAAATGAGCCCTGTTTTCAAAAACCGTGCTTTAGCAATTGTTAAAAAACTGTATGCAGTCAATAATTTACTGTCTATTGAGAAGAAATTTGACGGTCGGTGTTTCCGTTGGAGAGGTGTGTGTTCACTGAGCTCAAGTCGTGACACCTTTTGTTGATTAGAGAGTGGTAGTGTTTCTGATTGGTTGTATGGTAAGAACTGTGCTTCAGCAATGGGATTTGTGTTTGAAGATCTGCTCAAATGGTGAAACCAACCTGTGATATGACTGGAACTACAGGAAAAGAGTTTGTAATTCTGGGGATAGTGTCATAATTTTAAGGAATGAATTAAAGCAAAAGGTTTTCCAGCCCACTGTTCAAGATCTAGTGTTTCAGCATTTGAGAAAAAAAAAAAAAAAAAACTTTAAATCCTTCTTCATCAACAAAAATGAGTTCATGAAGTTTGTCTCCGGCATCAATGTCAAAGATTCTCTCCAAAAGCGATGAAACACAGTACAGTACGTAAAGGACTGCTCTGAAACACATCACTATAGGACACAAAAGTAGGCCATCATACAGCCTGTGCTGCAGAATAGACTGCTGTAATACATCACTGGACTCAAAGACCTGATACAGTCTGAGAAACCATACTCGCACATATTCCAAGCGCTGGTCTTTGACTCTATCAGAGTTCATTTTAAAAAGAAGACGATAGGCCTTCTAAGTTTCATCTTCAGCCTGTTCCATCAAAGAACGCGGTCTGTCGTTGAGACACTGACTGCATCACCACCTTGGTATATTCCCTGATGATCTATGATCATGTTGATGAGTTCCATCTCTTGCGCTTCTGAAAATATCCATCTTCAGCCTCCATTAGGTGATCGTCTCTCAGTTCTGCAAAAACAGAAGTATAATAATACAATGCATTTCAGATAGCATACAGTACAATAGAGCAAACAGCTCCAGTACATATCTGTGCTGTAACAGTCCAGAGTTACAGGAGAGAGCAGTGTGTAAATTCCCTCCCGGTTTTCCTCTCTGAAGGTCCGGATTTTAGAGGCTACCGTGAATCGGCTCAGAAGTGGCTGCACTCCTTGCCAAGCTTTCCTCGTTTACACCCCATGGACAAGGGCGTGGTCAACCAGAGTTGCATGAATCTCATCAGAAACTATTTGTCACTCTAACACTTGTCCAGATCGGATATGTGCAACTGGGTGTCACGCAACTAGACTAAATCTGGGCCATCAGAAGTTTGAGGGTTTTTTCAGAAGGCACTAAACACAAGTACATGGGTTTAAGTAACGTTAGATTTTAGTGAAAGAATAATTATATACAGATGTACAAAAGCTTGGAAAATGTCAAAAATGTGAAATAAAACATAAATCAAAATATCAACCTTTCATTTCAATTTTATAGCTTCAGTTCACTTCAACATTCTTCTTTAGCTCTTATTTAATTCTTATTTAGTTCCAGTTTAGTTCCTTTTTAAAGAAAAGTATTTGTCTTACTTTGAATTTTCTATTTTAGACAGCCAATTCAATCTTTAAGCTTAAACTACTACAGTAATTGGTTCTCTAATAAAGTAATATTATTAGTTCCAACACTTCAGATTAGTTCAACCTCAGTTCAAAATCCAAACTGAAAATTCACATTCAACTCACACTTGAAATGTGAAGGCGAACAGTTCAAAGAAACGATGATTCTAACTTACAGAGAATGCAAGCAGTTCACACATTTACCATATGCTCTTTTTACACAAAGCATTCAAGTCCTCAGTTCGTTAGGTTCGGTTTTCTGTCACAGTCTTTCAAAACTCAGTCTTTTCTGACTTATCCAAGGAACTGAAAAGTCTGACTTATCTGTAGAAACTGGGAGAAGAGAGATTTAACGTTACACATCCAGCAGAGGGGGAGGAGGAGGAAGAGTTTGATGATGATGAGGATGGTAGCAGCACCGGCGAGCCCTGCATGGACAGGGAGAAGTTTGCCTTCAAGCCGGCAGAAGGCACAGCACCCCGCCAGAGGGATTTCCACAGGTAAATACACATGCTTTAAACATTCATTTCAGTATCTATATGCTTATGTAATTAATATTATAGATGCTGATTTTCATGTACGTTTCAGCTAACGACGCCCAGAAGTGAGGACACTGCAATCCCATCATCGCTGTCAGGCCATTGTGCCATGCTCAGTGATGAGGACAAGGACATCCGGACACCCCGTCCCACCACTCAGCAGGAGCAGGACAGCAGCTCGGAGTCAGAGTGTGTTTCAGTGTTCAAACTGTTGGGCTATTAAGTTGGGATTTTTTTACAGTGTAATAAAATGTGTTATTCCCTAATACTCATGTTTTATTATTTGACGTTTGCATGGTAAATTAAACATATACTCAAATAACAACAGCAAATGAGGTGGTCTTCTTCCTTTCTACAATGCTACACGCTACACGATCGGTTCCTTGGTTCCTCCCCAATATATATACCCAGAGTCTTGCCCCTCGTGTCGTGTGCAGGTCGCGTGTCGTGTGCAGGTCGCCACACATAGGGGTAGAAAGTGAGATGTACTTCTGTCTTGCGCGCTGCACAAATAGCAAGTGTGGAATACTTGTGAAGTATTTCTGAGGCACGTCACTCATACAATGACCGAGCATCACTCGTGTCTTACTGTCATCACAAAAAAAAAAAACCCTACTAGCCGCGCTGCTGACTTGCTTCAGGTGTACAAAAGGAATACGGTTCCCGAACATAGTGTATGCGTTCTTGATTTGTCGCAAGACCCGTAGAATTTGCATGTGCAGGCCCAAAAGTCTCCACAGGCAGTTTGCAACCTTCTACAGCACTGAACACACGCAAGTGTCGCGCAAGTCTCAAGCACGGTTTTGCCAATTATTTTCCTGTAGACCGCCCGTAGCAGCACATACAGCGGGTTGTGAGTGAGGCTTTCGGTTTCGTTTCCTCTTTCTCTCTCGCTACATCCTGTAGAGGGAGCTCTAATGTTCAATTTACTCATTCCTAACCTTTTAAAGCTCGACTGAGTTTCTTCTGTCACTCATGAAGTGAATAATCTTTTGCATATTTTCAGTTTTTTTCTTTTAGTGCATGACTTGTTCTCAATAAAATAATCAAAAACTAAACAATGTTTTGAAGTTTATTATTATTATTATTATTATTATTATTATTATTATTATTATTATTATTAATGTTGTTTTAAGGGTACCATGCATTACTCTGTAAACCTTGGTTACATCTCCTTGTCCTTCCTCTTCCACCTCCTCTCCTTGTCCTCTTCCTCTACCCTCGACAAGTGAACTGACCCCTGGCCTTTTGATCTGTCGGATTGGTGTGTGAACAATTTTGACTCTTGGTGTTTCCACCTGGGGAATTGTGTGATAATTGAGTTGGAGCTGTGATCACTTGTGTTAATGATACTGACTGCCAGTGCTTTGTAAATGAGCACATGGTGCAGCCAGTGAGATACGAAGGGATTTGTGTGAAGAGTTTTTCAGTAAAAGTTCAGCAAATCTGAATCATGTGTGAAAACAGGGGAATCGAGTTTATCGCTTTGGGAAATAGCGCTATCTTTTGGTAGCTGGGGTCATGGATTTGGATGTTTAGTTAATAGGCCCAGTTACAGTGTGTCAGCGATCCAGAAAAAACTATAAACACATGTGACATCATGTGAATAATATGTGATAAATCAAACATAATCTGGTCATTTATATCTGGATTTCTGTTCATCTCCATGATTTATAATGATCCTCTCAGTGTTCTGGAAATCTAAATCTAAATCAAATCAAGTTTATTTGTATAGCGCTTTTAACAATAAACATTGTCGCAAAGCAGCTTTACAGAATTTGAACGACTTGAAACATGAGCTAATTTTATCCCTAATCTATCCCCAATGAGCAAGCCTGTGGCGACGGTGGCAAGGAAAAACTCCCTCAGACGACATGAGGAAGAAACCTCGAGAGGAACCAGACTCAAAAGAGAACCCAACCTCATTTGGGCAACAACAGACAGCCTGACTATAATATTAACAGTTTTAACAGGTATAACCCTCAACTGTCCTCATGGGGCCGTCCTTCACAGGAGCGGTGCGATAAAACTCCGACCAGACACAGGGCACCAGGATGGATCAAGCAGGTCCGAGGGGCAGAAGAGGCCAGCATCTCAATCCCAGGATCAACATGTAACTCAGAGGGACAGATTGGGGGGGGGGGGGGGGAGAGAAAGAAAACACGTTGTTAGGTATGCCCTAAAAATGACAAGTATTAAATCTGTGTGGTAGGCTCGCAGAGACGAGAGTCTTTACATCAGGCATCACACACAACAATGGCATGGTAATATGGTAAAATATATCATGACCTGCTCTGGCTGGATGCTTGATTGGGTGATGGGAGCACACTCCTCAGCAATGATGAGATGCAGATGGGACCCTTAGGGCTGGCCAAGACAATTCAGTTACATTTCACCGGGTCTGGGACATGCGACAGAATGTCTGACGGCCGATTCCCTGCAGGCTACGATAGCCAGTCGAGGTCTCCACCCTCTCCACCAAAAAATTTCCTGTTGACTCCATGTAACTCAGAGGGACAGATTTGGGGTGGGGGGGAGGGAAAGAAAACACAGGTGGTTAGGTATGCCCAATGTCACCTGAATAAGTAGGAACAGTATACATATTGCACCGAGTACAAGCAGGGACTCCGGCAACTAACTATGACAGCATAACTAAAAGGAGAGAGCCAGAAGGTAACACAGGCATGAGGGAGCCCCGGGACATAAATCAGCCAGCCACTACACCGTCAACAAACTCGAGTGAGCAAGCAAGTGGGGACTGACAGCATCCATACATCCCAGTTTACCAAAACACTCTATGTCTGAGGACCCTCCAGATCTACTCCTTTACCTCATAAACACCATTAACAAAAGGCTTGACTAAACAGATATGTTTTCAGCCTAGACTTAAATGCTGAGACTGTGTCTGATTCCCGAACATTACTTGGAAGGCTGTTCCATAACAGTGGGGCTTTGTAAGAAAAGGCTCTGTCCCCTGATGTAGCCTTCACTATACGAGGTACCAGCAGATAGCCTGCACCTTTTGATCTAAGTAGGCGTGGCAGGTCATAGAGGAGCAGAAGTTCACTCAGGTACTGTGGTGCGAGACCATTTTGTGCTTTAAAGGTCAATAGTAGTATTTTATAATCAATAGGAAATTTGATTGGGAGCCAATGCAGTGTGGATAAGACAGGGGTGATGTGGTCATATTTTTTAGTTCTAGTAAGGACTCTTGCTGGTGCATTTTGAACTAACTGGAGCTTGTTTATGCACTTATTGGAACATCCAGACAGTAAGGCATTACAATAATCCAACCTGGAGGTAACGAAAGCATGGACTAGTTTTTCTGCATCATGCAATGACATTAAATTTCTTATCTTTGCAATATTTCTGAGATGAAAGAAAGCTATCCGGGTGATGTTATCAATGTGAGTTTCGAATGAAAGACTGGAGTCAATAATCACTCCGAGGTCTTTTACTGCTGCACGTGAAGAAACAGAAAGGCCATCCAGAGTTACTGTGTAATCAGAAAACTTACTTCTAGCTGTATGTGGTCCTAGCACAAGTACTTCAGTCTTGTCAGAGTTAAGCAGAAGGAAATTAACAAGCATCCAGTGTCTAATGTCCTTAACACATTCCTCAATTCTACCAAGCTGGTGTCTCTCATCAGGTTTTGCAGAGACATACAACTGTGTGTCATCAGCATAACAGTGGAAACTAATACAATGTTGACGAATAATATCGCCCAGAGGTAACATATATAGAGAAAAAAGCAGTGGACCCAAGACAGAACCTTGTGGAACACCAAACTTTACCTCAGTATGTCTGGAAATATCACCATTTATATCAATATACTGATAACGATCAGTTAGATAAGACCTGAGCCAGGAGAGGGCCATTCCCTTAACTCCCACAACATTTTCTAGTCTTTCCAGAAGAATGGAATGATCAATGGTATCAAATGCAGCACTAAGGTCAAGCAACACAAGTAGCGAGACACAGCCCTGATCAGACGCCAACAGTAGGTCGTTTACTACTTTAACCAGTGCTGTCTCTGTGCTATGATGAGGTCTAAATCCTGACTGATACATTTCATGGATGTTATTCCTACGTAAATATGAGCATAACTGCTGTGCCACAGCTTTTTCAAGGATCTTGGAGATAAAGGGGAGGTTTGATATTGGCCGATAATTGGACAGCTGACAGGGATCAAGGTCAGGTTTTTTAATCAGGGGTTTGATAACTGCTAGTTTAAAGGATTTGGGTACATAGCCAATCATAAGAGAAGAATTTATTTTTAGAAGCGGTTCAATTACTCCAGGTATTATCTGTTTGAATAGATGTGTCGGTAAGGGATCTAGTACGCAAGTTGAGGCTTTTGATGTAGAGATTAATGAAAGTAATTCAGTTTCTTTTAGGGGAGTAAAACATTCTAACTGATGATCTGATACAGTTATATTGTTAACTACAAGGTCACTTTCATTGTCTAACCTTAAATTAGTAGTTTGAATTTTTTGTCGGATATTCTCAATTTTGTCATTAAAAAAATTCATGAAGTCGTTGCTACTACATACTGCAGGTGTGCATGTGTTGATAGTGGACTTATTCCTGGTTAATTTTGCTACAGTATTAAATAGGAATCTAGGATTATTTTTGTTATCTTCTATTAGGGAGGAGAAATATGTTGATCTCGCAGCACTAAGAGCTTTTCTATACTTCAGGAAGCTCTCCTTCCAAGCTAATTTGAACACTACCAATTTTGTTTGATGCCATTTACGTTCCAATTTTCGAGTGGTCTGTTTTAATGTGCGAGTGTCATCATTATACCAGGGTGCTAATTTTTTGTCTCTGACCATTTTCCTTTGTAGAGGAGCTACATTATCTAAAGTATGGCGGAATGTTGACTCTAAGCATTCAGTTGCCTTATCAAGTTCTGCAGGGGCTGACAGGCACCCAATCAAAGTTGACAGCTCTGGGAGATCATTTATAAAGCTCTGTGCAGTAGTTGACGTGAAAGTACATTTAATACAGTAGCAAGGTGAGGTGCATATATTATTACTCAGACATATCTTGAATGAGATGAGACAATGATCTGAGATAACTTCAGACTGTGGAAGTGTGACTATATTGTCTACGTTTAATCTGAATGTTAGTATTAGATCAAGGGTGTGACCACCATTATGGGTCGGTCCTATGACATTCTGCTTAATCCCGACTGAATCTAAGATAGACACAAACGCTGTTTTTAAAGGGTCTTCTGGGTTATCGAAGTGAATATTAAAATCTCCGACAACTAAAGCTTTGTCTTAGTAAATAACCAGATCTGAGATAAAATCTGCAAATTCAGAAAGAAACTCAGAATATGGCCCCGGGGGCCTGTAAATAATAAGCAATGGAATTAACTGGGTAGACTTATTTTTCGAGGCTACATACATTATATGAGTATGAAGAACTTAAAATGTATTAAATTTATAACCAAGTTTGTGTGTTACACCTCGATAATCGTTATAAATAACCACGACGCCTCCTCCTCTGCCAGTTAGACGAGGCTGGTGTATATAACTGTATCCAGGAGGACTCGCTTCATTTAATGCTATATATTCATTTGGCTTAATCCATGTTTCTGTTAAACACAGTACATTAAACTCCTGATCAGTAATGAGTTCATTAACCATTAGCACTTTAGATGTAAGAGATCTAATATTTAATAGCCCCACCTTTAGATCAAAGGTGCTGGCAGCAGCTGTACAGTCAGTATGATCTAATTTTATATTGATTAGGTTACTGGAACAAACTCTCTGAAAATTTCTACCTTTTTGTTGAGCTCGGGGAACAGACACAGTCTCGATGTAGTGGGCCCTGAGTGACGACTCTGTGCAGCTAGCAGACAGTCGGTTTAGCCTGTTTGTCTGCTCCCTGGCCTTGGCTCTGGATTGTCAGACATTAACTAGGCCTGTTCTGACACTATGACCTATGCTGCAGGAAATGAGAGCAGCACCTTCCCGAGTGGGATGGATACCGTCCCGCCCTAACAGGCCAACAGTGCCCTCAAAATTAGCCCAATTATCTATAAAGCCCACACTGTTTTCAGAGCACCACCTGGACAGCCAGCAGTTCAGCGACCATAACCTGCTGTAAGCTACATCGCCATGCCGCATTGGGATGGGGCCAGAGCATACTACAGCATCGGACATCGCCTTCGCTAATTTAAACACCTCTACAAAGTTACTCTTAGTAACCTCAGACTGACGAAGGCGTATATCATTAGCTCCTGCATGGATAACTATCTTTGAGAACCTGTGCTTGCCTAGGACCCTAAGATTACCTGCTATGTCCGGCGCCCTGGCTCCCGGTATACACCTGACTAAAGCTGCTGGTGCCCCTAAAGGCTGAGCTAATTTCACGTGCCATATAATAGAGTCCCCTATAACCAGAGCTCTTTCAGGTTTCTCAGTGGGTGCATCACTAAGGAGAGCAAACCTGTTCGACACGTGACGCGGAGAGGAGTGGTGCTCCCGTGGGCAAGCCTCAGCAGTAGCTTTGGCTCTACGCTTATGCCGCCGAGCCGTCACCCATTCGCCCCACTGTAAGGGCTCTAATGCCGGAGTTGGGGGATTGCTAACTCCACCTAGGGCATCCAGACTTTCCCTAACAGAAACTACATTGTTCTCACTAACCTGCTCTAAAGCCTGGACACGCGCTTCTAGCACTGAAATCTTCTCCGTCAGAGAGCTAACTAATCTGCACTTATCACAAGTAAAGCTAATAGAGCTATCACTAGTGACGGAGGAAGAATGACTAAACATCCTGCACTCAGCACACTGAACAGGCTGAGGTGTGCCATGATGAAAAGATTCACGTACCCTTAAATGAAGATCTGTTGATATTAAAGCAGATCCGATGTGGATGGCCTCCGCTTGTGGACTTTACACAGGAGGAGAGAAAAAGAAAGCTTCCGGTCTCGGCATTCTTCCGAAAAAAGAAAGAGAAAAAACCGTGAAAAAAAAACGGAAAAAGGAAAGCGAAAGTGAAAAGTACAAAAATGAAAGCGACAGTACAATAAAAATGAAGAGGATACTGGAAATTTATTTGTAGAAAAAAAGTTAAAAAAGGATTAGTCATTAACGCCGGCACTCGCGGGAAAAAGGACTCGGCGCGAACAACTCAGGAAGCAGGAAGTTAACTCATTTGAATTCATTTTTATTTACATAAAAAACACAAAATCATTTGCACTAATTGGTATTTCCAGCCCCCAGCAGGGCAGTGACCCCCAGCGGTGATGCAGGGACCCAGTATAGGATGCAAACCAATGAAAACCTGAGAGTTAATGATCATGCAGCTGGAATAAAAGGACATTTTGATGAGAGTTAAAGAGCATTATTGTGCAATATTAGCTGCTGTGAGATCAAATCAGTGCAGAACTTTCACTTTTCTAAGCTTTGTGTTGCAACATGAAGATCAGTGAGATTTGGAGCTGATAGAGTTTTGCTCATATTCATGTGAAACGCTTGATAATCACCACCTCATTTTATTTACAATGAGATTGATTCACCCTCTGATCTCACAGAACTCCATAAAGTGACTGAATGTTTGGAGTTAACGTTCCACTCCGTGCTCGATCATGGAGCTCCATTTACAACTAAACTCTTTGTAGTTCAGCAGATAAACTCGGAATCACATCCATGAAATGTCTCAGTCAGTATTTCGGCCTCATCACAGGACTGAGACAGCTCTGTTCTACACACATTGCTTTCTTCCCTGTACATGCGACCTCTGGGGAAAATGATTCATGAACATGCTGTTAGCTTCCACTGCTACACTGTGTGTGTGTGTGTGTGTGTGTGTGTGTGTGTGTGTGTGTGTGTGTGTGTGTGTGTGTGTGTGATTGTGCTGGATCACATCGTCCCCCTCAGCACCTGCAGTAGGTCCCAGCTGCAGCACTCACACACACCCAGGTTTTTGTACGATGCTCTAACACTGTGTGAACACCGCGCTACTACTGATCACATGGGCACTCTGACAGTAATAATCTCCAGCATCTTCAGTCTGGACTCCACTGATGGTCAGAGTGAAATCAGATCCAGATCCACTGCCACTGAAACGAGCTGGAATACCTGATTGTCTTCTGTTAGCACGATAGATCAGGAGTTTAGGAGCTTCTCCAGCTTTCTGCTGATACCAGTGTAATTCTTCCTCTCCACCACTCCAGCGGTAAACAGCAGGACTGGTTTTACAGCTGATGGTGAGTGTGTCTCCTGGAGAAACAGATTTCACTGCAGGACTCTGAGTCACAGTCACCTGACCTCTGGATCCTGAAAAAAATAAGAAGAATAAATCCGTTCCCTTCATTAATAATGATGTTGAGGTTGAAGTTCATCTAGTCGGCCGACTTCCCATGGATTTGTCAGCTGAACAGTAGAAGATAAAGCATTGTGTTACCTCGAGCGCAGAGGGCCAGTGTGCAGATGAAGATGCTGATCAAACTCATGGTTGCTGTGGGTGAAGTCGCTGAGCAGCAGCTCTCAGTCATGAAGTGTTAAAGTCACAGGACTATAAACACTCGCAGAGCGCTGAAGCATGAGCTGATAATGCAAAGTGGAACCTCTCTCGATGGAAACGTGCGTGTGTGTGTGTGTGTGTGTGTGTGGTCACTGGAGTGTAACAGAGGTTTTTGTACGACGGCTTCATTAGAATGTATCACTGTGGTACACTTTCGGTGGAGGAACCAAACTCATCATCAGTAAGTTTCTCTTCTTTATTTAAAATTCTACACATTAGTGAATTGAATTTATTAATTTTATTATTGAATGAACTTAAGAAGATTTGAAAAAAATCAGTTTTGGTTATGAAGTGCAGTTTGCAAAAAATCAGCATCTGAAATATCACAAGACATTTGTTTGTTTGTTGATGTTAATGATTATATTTTACTGTTGAAAGTGAGAGAATAAATCCAGATGTTTGTGCTGTTTAAAGTCCCCCTGAGTTCAGCGTCTAGTGATTCATTTTCATTGAGTATCAACACCAGAATAAAGCTGATCAAAGTTCTCGTCGGTCCACGATGTAAAGAGTAACTAGTAAATGTTCTCCTGCTGCTGGAACTCATTTTTGCTGCTGCAGAGTTTCCAGTTTTGTCTCGACTGGAGTTCAGAGCATTTACAGAATCCACTCACTGAGTGTTTCAGTGCTGGAATACAGTGTGACTATTGGATGCAGTTACTGAATAGAACTGAGTGAACACTCAATCAGAAAGAAGATGGATTATGGTGTGGAGTTAAAGCTGATGGCTTCCACATGTTCTCTTTGTTTGTTAGTCGACTTTAAACCAAACGGACTGATGTTTCTCCACTGAACCTTCTCCCAACCTGAAGCTCCCCATGTGTCTCTGTTCATTTAGAGTTAGGAACTGTTTTTATGTCTATGGGTAGAGTTTATAGATGCTGCTGAAGGTCATAGAAGTTTCCAGAAGTTTCTCCTGAACTGCAGTAATGTGAGAACAGTGTGGATCACTGCACTGATTACTGAACACACATGAATGTCTCCAGTCTGGACTCTTAATCAGCAGCAATGAGTAAATGTTGTGTAAGCGTGTGTAAATGTGTGTGTTTATTGTGTGTTTGTGGTCTCCAGCCGGTCCCACGGTGAAGCCCTCCGTGTCTCTGCTCCCTCCCTCCTCTCTGCAGCTGTCTGAGGGATCGGCCTCGCTGCTCTGCCTGCTGTCTGCCTACTCTCCACAGGGGGCGCTGGTGAGCTGGACAGTGGACGGCTCAGAGGTGAAGAACGGGGTTCTGACCAGCGCAGAAGAACACAAGAAGGACGGTTACACACGCAGCAGCACCCTGACCCTCAGCAAAGCACTCTGGGAAAAGGGGGAGGAGTTTGTCTGTACGGTCTCCCATGACGGCGTCAATCATCCGGTCACGTTCAGAAAGAGCCAGTGTGAAGGCTAACAGCTCCAAGATAGAATTTAACACTCAGCTGCTTACACATCCATCTACAATAGAGTTTCAATTCTACACAATGCTGGCATTTCTGTCTTTACTCTCTTCACTGTCCTGTTGCTCTTCCTGTAGTTTTGCTCTGCTGAAATAAAGCTTCATTTTGGACATTGTGTGTTCTTTTATTGGAGTTAATAGTCATTATCAGTGTGAGGAGAGAGTGTGTTTAGCTGGAGATTCAGTGCTGTGTGTTGTGCTTCAGTGAGTTTGGCTGAAGGAAGTTGAACATCTGGTGAAAGTGCTGCTCTATTCTGGGAGAAAGAGGATCACTCAGCCGTCTCCATGTAAATCTCTCTCTCACTTCACTCATCTTTCAGTTTTACTGGTTAAAACTGACTCCTTCTGTTTCGCTTTATTGAACTCAATTTGCTCTCAGAACTGGACCCAGAACTCAACCTGCTCTGGTTCTAGCTACAACTCTTATTTTGTTTGATTAAGTATCGATTTTCACAAGTGTTTTAAATCTATGCGACATTCAGGTACAGATTTAAAGTCACCTAAATCGTATCCATGTGACAGTCTCCATCTTGTCTCTCGAGGTCCATTCAGATCACACACTGCCCCAGTTAAACAGGGCGTCCAGACGCATCCATTACTGACCCACTTCATTTTAGCAGATGATACACAAATTAATATTTCCACTAAACCACATGTGAATCTGTTCTCTGATTGCAAGAGTTTATCAAATCAGGGTCAAATCCTGCATGAAGGAAAACATGTGAATTAAACTCCTCTTATTTTGGAGAATGTTTAAACTCCACAGAGATTCCTGTGTGTATGTTTTTGTTTAATTTGTTGGAAAATCCACATAATTTCCCCCAAAAAACAGCTCACTCACACACAATGCACTCCAATGGGACGGGCACTGCTGAGCCCCTGGGCGATGCCCACATGGCTGTAGATTTTATTGCAGTTACAAAAACCCAACTCAAACTTGATTCACAGACAGTGCACAACTCTGACAATCACACACTCAGATAACAACAAGGAATATTCAGGAAACGAGTCTTATCTAGGAGAAAAGAACACAATGCACCCAAGATGGTAGCTGTGTAGATCAGACATGTTTAGTCTAACTCCATCAGGAACGCTGGAGCTCATGTGGTAATACAAGCAGCAATCTTACTTTATTATTTTGGGAAGGAAACAAAAAAAACAAACAAAAACCTGATGACGAAGAAGAAATTGGAAGCTGCCTTCTTTCTGTTCTGTCCATGGGCCGTGAACAGTTAAGCAAGTTGAAGGTGAAATGATCTCCAAAAGGCATAAAGTTAAAGATGACTCATTCCCTTTATATTGTAAGCAAAAACATTTTTTTTATTTTTATCTTTTACATTTTCAAAATGACAAAAAAGGAAAAGGGCCCGAAGCAAAAGTTTGTCTCACAGTCAGGGGTCTGTGAGGTCCAGGGAAAAACCTTCAGCTTGTGCCTCTTGAGGTATTCCATTGTAGATTTTGAGGTGTGTTTTGGATCATTGTCTTATTGTAGGACCCATCCTCTTTTTAACTTCACCTTTTTTACAGATGGTGTGATGTTTGCTTCCAGAATTTGTTGGTATTTGTTGGTAAAACAGAGATACGAGTACATTTAAGAGCACCAGTGCAGATTCTAAGGCATTGATTTTGAGCAACATCTCATCTCATTATCTCTAGCCGCTTTATCCTGTTCTACAGGGTCGCAGGCAAGCTGGAGCCTATCCCAGCTGACTACAGGCGAAAGGCGGGCTACACCCTGGACAAGTCGCCAGGTCATAACAGGGCTGACACATAGACACAGACAACCATTCACACTTACGGTCAATTTAGAGTCATCATTTAAAGACCTGACCATTGAAACAACACACATATCCAGAACACAACACTCATATAGCCATTCCTGGGTTAGTCAGAGGACTGCAGGAAAATGTTTTGTTCCAGCAAAGACTATTTATCAAATTAAGTTTGAACAAGTATACATTTCTCTGCTTTCAGGAACTCCTCAAAAATGACTGCAACCTTGGAGGAGATATTAAAAAAGACTGTGGTGTGAGCTGGTCACAGGGCTTATGAAGTTATCATGTGCAACCAAACACTGCACTGAGATTATTATTATATTTTTAAAAATAAAAATACAACTAGTAGAACGCATACATGTATAAGTAGCAATAAATTGCCGATAAATATCTAAAAATTGCAATTAGAGGTGGAGGAATTCGTTTGCTAGCATAGGCTCCAAGGTGCTGCCCATTTACTGTGGTGTTTCTGAACTTGCTGTCTGAATTTTCTGTTTGTTTCCAAAGTTTATATTGTATTTCTGAGTTTGCTTTCGGTTTCCAAAATTGCTATCATGTTATTAAAAATTTGCAGTCATTTCTAAAATTGCTGTTGTCTTACCAAATTTGCTGTTTTGTTTCCGAATTTGCTGTCATGTTTCTGAGTTTCCTGTCGTGTTCTGAGTTTGCTGTCGTGTTTCCGAGTTTGCTATTGTGTTTCCGAATTTGCTATCGTGTTTCCAAATTTGCTGTCGTGTTTCCGAGTTTCCTGTCGTGTTTCTGAATTTGCTGTCGTATTTCCGAGTTTCCTGTCATGTTTCCGAGTTTGCTGTCGTGTTTCCAAGTTTGCTGTCATTTTTCTGAATTTGCTGTAGCATTTCCAAATTTTCTGTCATGTTTCTGAGTTTGCTGTCATGTTTCTGAGTTTGTTGTCATGTTTCTGAGTTTGCTGTCATGTTTCCAAGTTTACTGCAGTGTTTCTGAATTAGCTGTCATATTTCTGAGTTTGCCTTGTCCAGGGTGTACCCCGCCTTTCGCCCGTAGTTAGCTGGGATAGGCTCCAGCTTGCCTGCGACCCTGTAGAAGGATAAAGCGGCTAGAGATAATGAGATGAGATGAGATGAGATGAGATGAGATGAGATTTCTGAGTTTGCTGCAATTTTTCTGAATTTGCTGTCATGTTTCCAAGTTTGCTGTTGTGTTTACAAATTTGCTGCCATGTTTCTGAGTTTGCTGCAGTGTTTCTGCATTTGCTGCAGTGTTTCTGAATTTACTGTCATATTTCCGAGTTTGTCGTCATGTTTCTGAATTTGCTGCGATGTTTCCGAATTTGTTGTCATGTTTCCAAATTTGCTGTTGTGTTTCTGAATTTGTTGTCATGTTTTTGAATTTGCTGTTGTGTTTTCAAATTTGATGTATGTTACTGAATTTGTTGCCATGGTTCCAAATTTGCTGTCATGTTTCCGAATTTGCTGTCATGTTTCCGAATTTGCTGCAGTGTTTCCGAATTTGCTGCAGTATTTCTGAGTTTGCTACAGTGTTTCTGAATTTGCTGTCATATTTCCGAGTTTGCTGTCGTGTTTCCGAATTTGCTGTCGTGTTTCTGAATTTACTGTCATATTTCCGAGTTTACCGTCATGTTTCCGAATTTGCTGCAATGTTTCTGAATTTGTTGTCATGTTTCCAAATTTGCTGTTGTGTTTCTGAATTTGTTGTCATGTTTTTGAATTTGCTGTTGTGTTTCCAAATTTGATGTATGTTACTAAATTTGTTGCCATGGCTCCAAATTTGCTGTCACGTTTCTGAGTTTGTTGTTGTGTTTCTGAATTTGCTGTCACATTTCTGAATTTGCTGCAGTGTTTCCGAATTTGCTGCAGTGTTTCTGAATTTGCTACAGTGTTTCTGAATTTGCTGTCATATTTCCGAGTTTGCTGTTGTGTTTACAAATTTGCTGCCATGTTTCTGAGTTTGCTGCAGTGTTTCTGAATTTGCTGCGATGTTTCCGAATTTGTTGTCATGTTTCCAAATTTGCTGTTGTGTTTCTGAATTTGTTGTCATGTTTTTGAATTTGCTGTTGTGTTTTCAAATTTGATGTATGTTACTGAATTTGTTGCCATGGTTCCAAATTTGCTGTCATGTTTCCGAATTTGCTGCAGTATTTCTGAGTTTGCTACAGTGTTTCTGAATTTGCTAGTGTTTCTGAATTTGCTGTCATATTTCCGAGTTTGCTGTCGTGTTTCCGAATTTGCTGTCGTGTTTCTGAATTTACTGTCATATTTCCGAGTTTACCGTCATGTTTCCGAATTTGCTGCGATGTTTCCGAATTTGTTGTCATGTTTCCAAATTTGCTGTTGTGTTTCTGAATTTGTCGTCATGTGTTTGAATTTGCTGTTGTGTTTCCAAATTTGATGTATGTTACTGAATTTGTTGCCATGGTTCCAAATTTGCTGTCATGTTTCTGAATTTGCTGTCATGTTTCCGAATTTGCTGCAGTGTTTCCGAATTTGCTGCAGTATTTCTGAGTTTGCTACAGTGTTTCTGAATTTGCTGTCATATTTCCGAGTTTGCTGTCGTGTTTCCGAATTTGCTGTCGTGTTTCTGAATTTACTGTCATATTTCCGAGTTTACCGTCATGTTTCCGAATTTGCTGCGATGTTTCTGAATTTGTTGTCATGTTTCCAAATTTGCTGTTGTGTTTCTGAATTTGTTGTCATGTTTTTGAATTTGCTGTTGTGTTTCCAAATTTGATGTATGTTACTAAATTTGTTGCCATGGTTAAAAATTTGCTGTCACATTTCTGAGTTTGTTGTTGTGTTTCCGAATTTGCTGTCACGTTTCCGAATTTGCTGCAGTGTTTCCGAATTTGCTGCAGTGTTTCTGAATTTGCTACAGTGTTTCTGAATTTGCTGTCATATTTCCGAGTTTGCTGTCGTGTTTCCGAATTTGCTGTCATGTTTCCAAATTTACTGTATGTTACTGAATTTGCTGTCATGTTTCCAAATTTGCTGTCATGTTTGTGAATTTGCTGTAGTGTTTCCGAGTTTGTTGTCATGTTTTTGAGTTTGCTGTCGTGTTTCTGAATTAGCTGTTATGTTTTCTGATTTGAAGTTGCGGTTTTGGTTTGTTAATATGTTTGCATTTACAGGCTACCATAGATAGCACCTCTGTAGTGAATGTTTTGTGTCATATTAGTTGCATGTTTTGTGGTAAGACATTAAATAATTTTCATAAGGTTGTCATGACACAACTGTGTTGCATTCCATGTTGTTTTATTGCTTATAACATTATCCACAGAATTTGAATCTAAGGAATGTTTATAAGCTCTTCTCAAAAATACCCAGATCTACTGTACATACAATCAGTTATATACTGATCAGCCATAACATTAAAACCACCTGCCTAATATTGTGTAGATCCCCCTTGTGCCATCAATCAGCTCTGACCCTTCAAGGCATGAACTTCACAAGACCTCTGAAGATGTGCTGTGGTATCTGGCACCAAGATGTTAGCAGCAGATCTTTTAAGTCCTGTATACTGTGAAGTGAGGCCTCCATGGATTGGACTTGTTGTCCAGCACATCCCACAGCTGTTTGATCGGATTGAGATCTGTGGAATTTGGAGTCCTTGATCTCTTTGTCATGTTCCTTAAACCATTCCTGAACATTTTTTTGCTGAAAGAGGCCATTACCATTAGGGAATACTGTTGCCATGAAGGGGTGTATTTGGTCTGCAACAATGTTTAGGTAGGTGGTTTGTGTCAAAGTAACATACACATGCCCCTTTTTAGCAGTGGGCATGGGTCAGCATGGGCATTCTGACTGGTCTGAAGCTACGTAGCTCCATACGTAGCCAGCTGTGATGCACTGTGTGCTCTGACACCTCTTTATCATAGCCAGCATTAACTTTTAAGCCAGCAATGTGTGCTACAGTAGCTCTTTTGTGGGATCAGACCCAATGGACTAGCCTTCGGTCCCCATGTGCATTAGTAGCCTTGGGTGCCCATGACCCTCTCGCCAGTTCACTAGTTGTCTTTCCTTGGACCACTTTGGAGATGCTCTGACCCAGTCGTCTAGCCATCACAATTTCTCCAGTGTTGCTCAGATCCTAACATTTGCCCATTGTCCTGCTTCCAACACATCAACTTCAAGAACTGACTGTTCACTTGTTGCCTAATATATCGTATCCGGGTGCCACTGTAACAAGATAATCAGTGTTATTCACTGCACCTGTCCGTGTTTTTTTTTTTTTTGGATTATGGCTGATCAGTGTCTCTTCAGCTAACTCATTCATTTTCTATGCTGCTTATCCATTGCAGGTCACAGGTGAGCTGGAGCCAAGCCTAGCTGACACTGGGTGATACGTAGGGTGCACCCTGGGCAGTTCACTAATCTATCGCAGAGCTAACATGGAGACGAACAACCATTCACACTCACGGGCAATTTAGAGTAGCCAGTTGACCTAATCCACATGTCTTTGGACTGTGGGAGGAAACCAGAGCACCTGGAGGAAACCCACGTAGGCATGAGGAGAACATGTAAACTGCATCCCGGTCGACCAGCAGGTTTGAACCCAAAACCTGCTTGCTGTGAGGCGACAGTGCTATGACCACTGCACCATCGTGACACCCATAGCTCCAGTTCTCTTAGTTAAACACATACATACCCCTGTGGGACTTTTCTCTTTCATGTGGTCTTATTCCTGCTCTTTGGTTTTCCAAAGGGTTCAGAATTTTATGGCTGCATAAATATGAAAAGATGAAAAGTACCACCCAAATATGGGGCTGTACCTTAGAAGAGATAAATATGATTCATGCTGTGGTTCTCTTTCTAGGTATCAGAACAGAATGTTAGTTCCACGCATTCTGAGAAAAGGCAGTCATGATCCAATTTCCCAGAGGTTCAAAAGGACAAGAATTTAAGTCCATTGTTCTTAAATGTTTAACAAACCCATATGGGAACCTGCTGTTTTGTGCTTTTCCTTCCCAAAATGAAAACTCTCATGAAGAAGTTATTGTTTCTTTTTAATATTATTCCTTTTTATTTTACACTACTCTGGAGGGCAGAATGGTGAGAAAGCCTAACTTTAATTTTGCTCTTAATTGAAAGATACTTCCCTCTTCATGATTCACTACTCACCACTCATGTTCTTTCTTTGTATGCTCTTAACTGAAAGATACTTCCCTCTTCATATGATTCACCACTCATATTATTTCTTTGTATTCTTGTTGCCATTTAAAAGTGATGCCCAAATAGTTGTCCCTGTGTAACATGGGAAAATATTTCTTTTATAATCCGAAACAGATCTCATCTGTCTCTGCTAAACTTTCCAAAGTCAAGGTTTAAAACTCTATCCTCCTGCTTCCAATCTGAATTGACGGCTTTCTTTTATAGCAGAGGCCAACGGTCTGTGTTGGACTGTAAAAGTATAAGCATCACTGTAAAAGTATAGGCATCAGCTAATATTTCTGAAATGATTCTTGCTGGTCAAAGGTACTGAATAATTTTCTACAACAGCACAGTTACAAGGTAAAACACATATTGAGATATACACTACCGTTCAAAAGTTTGGGGTCACCCAGACAATTTTGTGTTTTCCATGAAAAGTCGCACTTTTATTTACCACCATAAGTTGTAAAATGAATAGAAAATATAGTCAAGACATTTTTCTGGCCATTTTGAGCATTTAATCGACCCCACAAATGTGATGCTCCAGAAACTCAATCTGCTCAAAGGAAGGTCAGTTTTATAGCTTCTCTAAAGAGCTCAACTGTTTTCAGCTGTGCTAACATGATTGTACAAGGGTTTTCTAATCATCCATTAGCCTTCTGAGGCAATGAGCAAACACATTGTACCATTAGAACACTGGAGTGATAGTTGCTGGAAATGGGCCTCTATACACCTATGGAGATATTGCACCAAAAACCAGACATTTAGTAGAATTTAGCTAGAATAGTCATTTACCACATTAGCAATGTATAGAGTGTATTTCTGATTAGTTTAAAGTGATCTTCATTGAAAAGAACAGTGCTTTTCTTTCAAAAATAAGGAAATTTCAAAGTGACCCCAAACTTTTGAACGGTAGTGTATTTGTTGAGAATGTAAGAATCCTAATTTGTTTTTATCGTTTTACAGTAAGTCACAGGGCTTTGTTTTCCAGATGCTCTGCATCATTTCATGAAATATTACAAATTATTTCCTCTTTTTTTAAATCAAAGAAAACAGTATAGTCTTGGCAAGATGATACATAATGTGCAGAATATATAAGGAGAATAGTCAAATATAATGGTGTGAGGTAAAATCTGTGGAAAAAGTCAGTTTATACTGTGTATACATAATGTTATAATGTGTAATATAAATGATACGAACACATGGATGCTCCACAACATTAAATGCAACTCTAAATAGATAGAAATGTATGACATTATTTAACAGAGATGAATGCATAATTTCTGGCAAGTTGCCATGGTATAAGCAGAATCTGGAACATAAAATAATAATACATAAAATGATTGTATGATGTTGTGTATTGTATTTTATTATGAGTCATTGTGTTACTTCCCTGTAACTAAAGTCTACATTTACAATGCCAAATCAGAAAAGTTGGAATGGTATGCAAAATGCGATTTTAAATCAATCAATCAATCAATCAATCAATCAATCAATCAATCAATCAATCAATCAATCAATCAATCACTGATTTCTAAATTTACTTTGACTTGTATTTCACTGCAGACAGAATGAACCCAAGATATTTCATGTTTTTTTTCTGGTCAACGTCATTTCATTTGTTAATTCTGTATACATTCATTCTTGCTTTTCAGGCCTGCAACACATTCCAAAAAAAGTTGGAAAGGGGGCAATTTAGTGCTAGTAATGAAATAAAACAATGAAATAATGATGTGATTTGAAACAGGTGATGTCAACAGATGACTGTAAACATGATTTGGGGAAAAAAAAAAAAATCAGTATCCAGGAAAGGCCTGGTCATTTAGGAGCAAAGATGGGCCGAGGATCTCCAGTTTGTCAACAACTGCATGAGAAAATCTCATCTCATCTCATTTCATCTCATTATCTCTAGCCGCTTTATCCTGTTCTACAGGGTCGCAGGCAAGCTGGAGCCTATCCCAGCTGACTACGGGCGAAAGGCGGGGTACACCCTGGACAAGTCGCCAGGTCATCACAGGACTGACACATAGACACAGACACCATTCACACTCACATTCACACCTACGGTCAATTTAGAGTCACCAGTTAACCTAACCTGCATGTCTTTGGACTGTGGGGGAAACCGGAGCACCCGGAGGAAACCCACGCGGACACAGGGAGAACATGCAAACTCCGCACAGAAAGGCCCTCGCCGGCCACGGGGCTCAAACCCAGACCTTCTTGCTGTGAGGCGACAGCGCTAACCACTACACCACCGTGCCGCCTGCATGAGAAAATTATTGAAATAATTAAAAACAATGTTCCTCAAAGAATTATAGGAAAGGACTATGAATATTTCAGCCTCTACGGTGCATACTATCATTAAGCGATTCTAGGAACGTGGAGGAATTTCTGAGTGAAAAGGGCAAGAGTTCAAGGCTAAGCTGAATACCTGTGATCTTTGATCCCTCAGGCGGCACTGCATCAAGAACCATCATTCATCTATAGCTGATATAACCACATGGGCTTGGGATTACTTTGGTAAACCTTTGTCAAGCCCTCTGGGATGTCAAGGCATGTTGGATGGATCATTACACAGTGGAAATGTGTATTGTGGTGAGATGAATCAGTATTTCAGGTCTTTAATGGAAGAAATAGACACCATGTTCTCCAGACAAAAGATGAAAAGGGCCATCCAGACTGTTACCAGCAACAAGTCCAAAAGCCAGGGTGTGTCATGGTATGGGGTTGTGTCAGTGCCCTTGGCAAAGGTAACTTACACTTCTGTGATGGCACATTAATGCAGAAAAGTAACTGAGATTTTGGAGCAACATTTGCTGCCTTCAAGACGACACCTTTTCCAGGGAGATTTCAACAAGACAATGCAAAACCACATTCTGCACACTTTACAAAGACATGGCTGTGGAAGAAGAGGGTGCCTGTCCCTTCTGTCCACAATAGCGAACAGGTGAAGTTTGAAACGAAAAATGTGACAATGATGAACCCGTACTGTTGCACACCTTAAGACCTGTTTGTGGAAGAATGGGACAAAATAACACCTGAAACACTTCATCACTTGATGTCTTCGGTCTCTAAACATCTTTTAAGTGTTGTGAGAAGGAATGGCAAAATTATAAAGTGGTAAATGCTTTACCCTCCCACCTTTTTTTAAAAAATGTGTTGCAAGAATCAAAATTGAAATTAGTGTTTCTTTGTAAAACAATAAAATTCACAAGGTATAGCATCAAATAATGCGCTATTGTATTGTTCTGAGTGCAATACATATTAAAGATTATTTACAAATCACTGTTTTCAGTTTTAATTTCAATTTCAACATACTGTCCCAACTTTTTCTGATTTGGCACTGTATTACTTACTATTTAATGAACCTACTTATTGGTGAAAATAACAAACAATGCTTAGGGGACTGCACTAATTGAATCAATATCATACATTAGCCTTTAAGAGATCATTACATTCGGTAATCGGTTAGGATGAAACAGGTAACACAAACAAAATAAATGGTGTCACCATTTAAAAGATAGTATGCATCGGATATTTAAATGCTAAATAAATCAGAAATTTCCAGGCAGCTATATATGTTTCTCAGGCAAGTAATTTTATTATTATTTAAGGGATAACACATGACAGCCAGTCTTATACCAGAGAGATTTGCCAACACATTGCTCTTTTTAACTCTTTATAGTGAGGTTAAAGTTATGGAACATCCAAAGACAAGTTCATTCCTGTTAATGGTTGTATTGTAAATGGTAATTTATTAGAAAACAAGGCGTCTACTGTATACAAGCCCTGTTTGTGAGTTGTTACAATGGAAACAATAAGATACGGATTTGGCAAAAACTTTATCCAAAAAAGCAGAAGTGCTCATGTGAGTACAGTAATTCTTAATGACATCAATGAACATTGGCCAGCAATGCTCATAGACAGTTTAGAAGGAGAAAAACAACTTCTTTTACTGCTATTGCTCTGTTGTTTCATTCACCATGGAAGAAGAACGCTTATGCCTGAGACCAAATCGTATTTTGAACAGTCACTGGATATTTGACGCTCCGTGATATCCGCACAGTCAAAACAAAATGACTGTTTCAAAAGAGACAACCAGACAAACAACAAGGAAACAAACAAGCCAACAAAACCAACAACTCACATTAATTAGAATTAATTAATTAATGAAGTAATATACAGAATTTCTCCAATATCCAGACAGGATACTGAGCCTGCTATTATCTATCCTTTAAAGTCATTATTTAAAGAAACTCCATGTAACATTATCAACTAACATGAGATTTTCAATGGCGAATCTTTCCTGACAAAATAATTATTTCAAGACTAGGTTTAATCCGTGTCTAGAAGAATTTTTTGGCAACTCCTATTACTTCCCACCCACCAGAGACAGAGATTGACTGGCAATCTCACTCTCAAACAATGCACTGAAATGAAATGTGGGTGGTATGCTGGTTGATGAAACTTCCTCTTCTTGACATTGTCATGCTTTCTTTTCTCTAGAAATCATAACTGATTGCTTACTTTAGAAAGATGTAGTGGTGACATGTGACATAAATCAGTGAACGACTTCCTTAATTTGGGGGTTGCGAAGGCTAACTATTGTTTTCTGTTCCTTTAAGTTTACTATATGGTGAAATGTCTTGGAAAGTGCTAACCGAATCAGTTAAGACTTTCCAAACAATCCAGCAACAGATCTGAAGAATAAATTCAGACTGTGTCTGTCAGATATTGAATATTGCTTTCTTTCTGTGTAAATCCTCCTATGTGGGTCTATTCATTTGGTATTCAGTGTGCAAGATCATGGTTCTCAAAGTGGGGTTCAGACATAGCCAGAGATCTGTGGAGCATAGTCAGTGCAGAGGGGAACCATCAGGGCCTTCTCAGCCTATTAGCATTTCAAATGTTCTATTTAATTTCTTTCATTCTTTCATAATTTTATTATAACTGTTCTCTTCTAATTCTAATTTGGCCTCATTTTCTTCAGAAATGAAAGGGTTACTGTCTTGAAAACATTAAAATCGAGTTATCCAATGAGATTTTTTGTTTGTTGTCTCTAGGCTGAGAAGAGTTTAACAAAAGAGGCACTCTCCATTCTGTACAAGTCTGTGAGTACACTACAAAACACATACCCGGATTTGGTCTGCATAATCGCTGGCGATTTTAATCAGGCCAATTTGAAATCAGTAATGCCACACTATCGCAAGTGTGTGAACTTTGCAACAAGGGGAGAGAACACACTTGACCAGGTATACACTAACATCAGACATGCCTTCAGAGCTGTTCCCCACCCCCAACTGGGTTCATCAGACCATCTCTCTGTTATGCTAATCCCAGCCTACAGACCTCTGTTGACAAGAAGCAAGCCAACTGTGAAACAGATCAGGGCCTGGTCAGAGGGCTCTATAGCAGCTCTACAGGACTGTTTTGAACGCACAGACTGGTCTGTTTTTAGGGAGGTGGCCACCACCAACCAGGACGTCAACCTCACCGAATACACAGACTCTGTAACTGGATACGTAACAAAATGTATGGAAGATGTAACCATCACCTGTTAGGACTAGGACTGTTTTGGCCTCTAGAGGCCGCTGTTATTTCCTTTTCATGTCGTGTTTATTTTGGCCTCTAGAGGCCGCCACTGTTCCTGTGTTTTGTGTTTGTGTTAATTGCCTAATTATCTTCACCTGTGTCCTTAATTAGTTTGTCTATTTATACCCCTGAGTTCAGTCCTCTTGTCACGGAGTCTTTGTGCTGTTATGTTTATCTCCAGTTTCCTTTGTACTGTGTTTTTTGATCTTCCTAGCTTTTGTATTTTTGCACTTTGCTTTTCTTTTGGATTATACTCTTTGGTTTTTTTGTTGTCTTTTGTTTTGCCCTGTATATAGTGTATATAGTTTAAATAAACCTTTTGATTCTTTTTCTACTTCCGCCTCATGCCTCTGCATTTGAGTCATCCCCCTGGTGGCCTAGTGGGGGTTTGCTGGATTATCACACCAACGAACCAGGTTCGAATCCCAGCAAAACCCTAACAGAAAGACTCCGTCATGACCGACTCAGCAGAGGCTGCTTCAACTGTCTACCCGGCCAACCTTCAGGGAATTATGGCAGCTTTGACACGCTTCGGAGTGACCATGGACGCTCATGGACGTACGCTCACCAGCCAACGTGAGGCCCTCGCTCGCCACGAGGAACTGCTTCAGCAAATTGGGAAAACCCTGGCACAGCTGACATCTCTGCCTGCATCTCCTGCTCCTGATCCAGTTCCTGCTCCTGATCCAGCTCCCACTCCTGCTCCAGTGCCTCCTGCAATGCTGCCTTCTTCACCTCGCGAACCCAGCCTTCCTGCACCACAGAGGTATGACGGCAAGCACAGTGAGTGCCGAGAGTTCCTTACCCAGTGTCAACTCACCTTTGAGCTTCAGCCTACCACCTACACTACGGATCGCCGCAAGATTGCCTTTGTGATCACCTTATTAGCTGGTAAGGCGCGAGCCTGGGCTACTGCTATCTGGCAAAGACAGGGACCTGAGTGCTTTGATTTCCAGCTGTTTTCTGAAGAGATGCTTCGGGTCTTCGATCAGGCAGACATCAGTACCGACGCAGCCCGAAAGCTCATGTCCATCCGGCAAGGAGGAAGCGTCGCAGATTACGCCATCTCGTTCCGAACACTCGCAGCAGTAAGTGGATGGAACGAGACTGCCCTGGTGTCAGCCTTCCACCATGGTCTGTCTGACCCCATCAAGGACGGTCTGGCCTCTATTGGATGCCCAAGTGACCTCGAAACCCTCATCTCACATGCTATTCGTCTGGACAACAGGATGAGAGAACGCCACCAAGCCTTGAGCCCCCCCAGCCTCCCTACCTCTACCTGGAGACCGTCTACCTCCTTCAGTGACTGTCCAGAACCCATGCAAGTGGGTCGTACTCGCCTCTCCGCATCTGAGAGGGAGCGCAGAAGGAGGGACAAGTGCTGCATCTACTGTGGCAAGCCTGGTCACTTCCGAGCATCATGTCCCGAACTCTTGGGAAAAGGACCGCCCCGTCCAGCCGAGGGAGGGTTGTGACGGGGCCTACCCTCTCTCCCGGACTCCCTGGCCAAGGAATCTACATCCCGGTCTCCATCTCCTGGGGTGAGTCTGTCCACTCTTGTCAAGCTTTGATAGACTCAGGGGCGGCTGGGAACTTTATGGATATTCACTTCGCCCAAAGCATCAATATTCCGACTGCACCTCTTGAAGTCCCACTGTCTGTGTCTGCCCTCGATGGCCAAGTGTTAGGTGATGGAAGAGTCACCCAAGTTACTTCTCCTGTTTTCCTCCAGTCTCAAGGTCACAAGGAAGAAATATCCCTGCACCTGATTCCTTCACCTGAGTTCCCAGTTATTCTAGGCCTTCCTTGGCTTACTCGCCACAACCCTCGCATAGACTGGGTAACAAGCCAGGTTGTGGAATGGGGCCCTGCATGCCATGCCTCTTGTCTGCTCTCTAGCTCTCCTGTGTCTCCTGCCGAGCCCCCTGATCTCACCGAGTTATCTCAAGTTCCCACAGAGTACTGGGATCTCAAGGAGGTATTCAGCAAGAGCAGGGCCGCCGTTCTTCCTCCGCACCGGGCCTACGACTGTGCCATCGACTTGCTCCCTGGGACTACCCCTCCTCGTGGCAGACTGTTTTCACTCTCTCAGCCAGAACGCAAGGCCATGGAGGAATACCTCAAAGATGCCCTGGTCTCTGGGTTTATTCGACCCTCCACTTCACCTGCTGGAGCCGGCTTCTTCTTTGTCGGCAAGAAGGATGGGGGGCTCCGACCATGTATTGATTACAGGGGCCTGAATAAGATCACTGTGCGCAACCGATATCCCCTTCCGCTGATGTCCACAGCTTTCGACCTGCTCCAAGGCGCCACCGTCTTCACCAAGTTGGACCTACGGAACGCATACCACCTCATCCGTATCCGACAGGGAGACGAGTGGAAGACTGCCTTTAACACCCCGTCTGGGCACTACGAATACCAGGTGATGCCCTTCGGACTCACCAACGCACCAGCTGTTTTTCAGGCCCTAATCAACGACGTCTTAAGGGACATGATTAACCTATACGTTTTTGTCTACCTCGACGACATCCTTATCTTTTCCAAGACCGTGCAGGAGCACCGCCACCATGTCCGCCAGGTTCTCCAGAGGCTGCTACAGAACAATCTGTTCGCCAAGGCCCAGAAATGCGAATTTCATGTTCCCGAGGTCTCCTTTCTGGGATTTATTGTACGGACAGGCCAACTCCAAATGGACCCTGCCAAGACCCTGGCCGTCCGGGATTGGCCTACTCCCAAGTCCGTTAAGGAGGTTCAGCGGTTCTTAGGATTCGCTAACTTCTACCGCAAGTTCATCAGGAACTTCAGTTCTGTGGCAGCACCCATGTCTGACCTCACCAAAGGGACAGGTGGATCTTATGGCTGGTCTCCTCAGGCAGAAAAGGCGTTCAAAGACCTCAAGGACCGCTTCTGCACGGCACCCATTCTGGTTCTCCCGGACACCTCCCAACCATTCATCGTGGAGGTGGACGCCTCGGACAGTGGTGTCGGCGCGGTGCTCTCTCAACGTTCGGAAGGAAAGCTGCACCCCTGCGCTTACTTCTCCCACCGCCTGAGTCCTGCTGAGTCCCGGTACGATGTGGGGGATCGAGAACTGCTAGCGGTCAAACTGGCCCTTGAGGAGTGGAGGCACTGGCTGGAGGGAGCACAACATCCATTCCTGGTTTGGACTGACCACAAGAACCTGGAGTACCTCCAGCAAGCCAAGAGACTGAACCCTCGACAGGCTAGGTGGGCCCTGTTTTTCAGTCGGTTTGACTTCACCCTCTCATACCGCCCCGGCTCCAAGAACACCAAACCTGACGCACTGTCCAGACTGTTCTCTGCCACTAACAGGGAGAATGAAGTCGGGCCTATTATCCCTGTGTCCCGGATTGTGGCCCCTGTCCGCTGGGGTATTGAGGAGGCTGTCCGACGAGCCCAACGCCAGGACCCCGGTCCTGGGACGGGGCCACCAGGCCTCTTGTACGTCCCACATCAAGCCCGGGCCAAGGTTCTCCAGTGGGGTCACTCTTCCCCTCTCACCGCCCACCCGGGAGCTCGGAGGACCCTGGACTTCCTGAAAAGACGCTTCTGGTGGCCTAACATGGAGAAGGAAGTAAGGTCATTTGTCCTGTCCTGTGAGGTTTGCACCAGAACCAAGAACCCACGACAGCGTCCCCAGGGTCTCCTGCATCCTCTGACCATTCCCCGGCGTCCCTGGTCCCACGTGGCAGTCGACTTTATCACGGGTCTCCCTGAGTCACAAGGTAACACGGTCATTTTGGTCTTAGTTGACAGATTCTCCAAGGCCTGCCGCTTCATACCACTGTGCAAACTCCCCTCTGCTCTTGAAACTGCGAAACTTTTGTTTAATCATGTCTTCCGAGTCTTTGGTCTTCCACAGGACATCGTCTCAGACCGAGGGCCCCAGTTCTCCTCCCGAGTGTGGCACGGGTTCTGCAAGGTCATCGGAGCCACTGCCAGCCTCTCCTCTGGGTTTCACCCACAGTCCAATGGTCAGACGGAGAGGCTCAACCAGGACCTGGAAACCACCCTGCGAGGCCTGGCTATGGATAACCCGACATCGTGGAGCACCTGGCTGCCATGGGCGGAGTACGCCCACAACACCCTGCAGTCATCGGCCACCAAGCTGTCGCCATTCCAGTGCCAATTCGGGTTCCAGCCACCTCTGTTCCCGGACCAGGAGGAGGACGCGGGGGTGCCCTCGGTCAACCAATATGTGAGACGGTGTCGCAAGACCTGGAGCAAGGTCAGGAAGACCCTCATACAGACCTCCAGAACCAACCAGACTCAGGCCAACCACCATAGAAGACCTGCACACGCTTTCCGCCCTGGGCAGCGTGTTTGGCTGTCCACTAAGGACCTTCCACTGCGGGTGGAGAACCGCAAGCTTGCTCCTCGCTACATTGGCCCCTTCAAGGTGGTGCGCAGGGTGAACCCTGTCTCCTACCGGCTCCAGTTGCCCCGGACTCTGAGGATCAACCCCACTTTCCATGTTTCCCTGTTACGGCCCGTACTGACATCTACGTATGCCCCTGCCCCTAGGAACCCCCCACCCCCCCGCATCTTCCAGGGGCAGACTGTGTTCACTGTGAATCGCCTGCTTGACTCCCGCCGGGTCTGCGGCGGGTTGCAATATCTGGTGGACTGGGATGGCTATGGTCCTGAGGAGCGCTGCTGGGTTCCTGCTCGGGATGTCCTTGATAAAGAACTATGTCGGGACTTCCATTCGGCCCATCCGGATCGCCCTGGGAACGTCAGGAGACGCTCCTAGAGGGGGGGGTCCTGTTAGGACTAGGACTGTTTTGGCCTCTAGAGGCCGCTGTTATTTCCTTTTCATGTCGTGTTTATTTTGGCCTCTAGAGGCCGCCACTGTTCCTGTGTTTTGTGTTTGTGTTAATTGCCTAATTATCTTCACCTGTGTCCTTAATTAGTTTGTCTATTTATACCCCTGAGTTCAGTCCTCTTGTCACGGAGTCTTTGTGCTGTTATGTTTATCTCCAGTTTCCTTTGTACTGTGTTTTTTGATCTTCCTAGCTTTTGTATTTTTGCACTTTGCTTTTCTTTTGGATTATACTCTTTGGTTTTTTTGTTGTCTTTTGTTTTGCCCTGTATATAGTGTATATAGTTTAAATAAACCTTTTGATTCTTTTTCTACTTCCGCCTCACGCCTCTGCATTTGAGTCATCCCCCTGGTGGCCTAGTGGGGGTTTGCTGGATTATCACACCAACGAACCAGGTTCGAATCCCAGCAAAACCCTAACATCACCAAGGACATTACAGTGAGAGCAAACGAAAAACCCTGGTTCACCAGGGAGGTACGTGAGCTCCTAAGGGCATGAAACGTTGCTTTCATGTCTGGGGACAAGGAGGCCCTAAAGTCTGCCAGGGCCAACTTGCACCGCGGCGTGAGAGCAGCCAAGCGTGCATATGGACAAAAAATCAATTCGCACTTCACTGATACGAAGGACCCAAGATGCCTGTGGCAAGGCATCCAGTCAGTCACAGACTACAAACCATCCCCCCCATCGTGTGAGGATAACACAGACTTCCTCAATTCACTGAACACTTTCTTCAGCCGGTTTGAAGAAAATAACACTACAACACCTACAAAATCCCCCGTCAACCCAGACAGCACAACACTTCAACTGGACTCAGCAGACGTGAGGAGGACCCTACTCAAGGTGAACCCCAGGAAAGCTGCAGGCCCAGACAACATACCCGGGCGCTTGCTCAGAGACTGTGCGAACTCACTCATGGAAGTCCTCACAGATATCTACAACATCTCTCTGAATCAAGCCATCATACCAGTAAGTTTTAAAGCTACCACTATTGTACCACTACCCAAGAAGTCACCAGCATCATCACTGAACGACTATAGACCCATAGCACTCACTCCCATCACGATGAAGTGCTTTGAGAGACTGGTTAAAGCTCACTTAACATCCACCCTCCCCACTACTCTGGATCCATACCAATTTGCTTACCGCCCCAAGCGCTCCACTGATGACGCCATAGCAATGGCACTCCACCTCTGCTTGGCTCATCTGGAGAACAAAAACAGTCACGCGCGGATGCTGTTCATTGACTTCAGCTCTGCGTTCAACACTGTCATCCCCCAACATCTGGTGAACAAGCTGAGTGAAATAGGCATCAGCACTTCACTGTGCAACTGGCTGCTGGACTTTCTAAGAAACAGACTGCAGACAGTCAGAGTTGGAAACAACTCCTCAGCGACCACCATCATAAACACCGGGGTGCCGCAAGGATGTGTGCTGTCCCCCCTGCTGTTCACGCTGATGACCCACGACTGCTGTGCCAGATCTGAAACGAATCACATCATCAAATTTGCAGATGACACAACAGTGGTGGGCCTCATCAAAGACAATGATGACTCAGCATACAGAGAGGAGGTACAGCTACTCATCAACTGGTGTGAGAGGAACAATCTGCGTCTCAACGTCAACAAAACAAAATAAATTATTGTGGACTTCAGAAAAAAACAACCAACACACATCCCACTGATCATCAATGGCAGTGTAGTGGAGTCTGTGAAAAGCACAAAGTTCCTGGGAGTGCACATCACAGATGACCTCTCATGGACTACAAACACCACCGCCCTGGTCAAGAAGGTGCAGACACGACTCCACTTCCTGCGGAGGATGAGAAGAGCCAACCTCCCCACATCTGCACTCACCACATTCTACAGGGGTGCCATTGAGAGCATCCTGACCAGCAGCGTCTCTGTCTGGCACGGCAGCTGTCTAGCTGCAGACAAGAAGGCACTGCAGAGGGTGGTGAGGACAGCAGAAAAGATTATCAGGTCACCCTTACCAGCCATTCAGGATTTGTACACTTCACACTGTTCCATTAGAGCGATGAAAATTATCAAAGACCCCACTCACCCAGCACATAAACTGTTCTCCTTACTGCAGTCAGAGAAGCGCTACCGCAGCGTGCGGTGCCGCACAAGCAGACTGGGAAACAGCTTCTTTCCACAAGCTGTCAGACTCCTCAACTCACTGAGGAAAACTACATGAACATTCCAAAGATACCAAGAACATTCCATGAACATTTATTCACCATGCTCTTGCACCTTACCCTTCGCACCTTATATACTGCATCTATACTGCAGGACTCTACCTATACGACGACTGATTGTACTCTCTGCTGCTGCTGCTCCTGTTGTGTGTGTGTGTGTGTGTGTGTGTGTATTTATTGTCCATCAGTATGTCTTATTATTGCACAGTGTGTATGTGTGAGTGTGTGCGTGTGTTTTCACTGCAGTGTGTGTGTGTTTTACTGCAGTGTGTGTGTGTGTGTGTGTGTGTGTGTGTGTGTGTGTGTGATTTTTTTATCAATAGTATATGTATGCTTAGTTAAACGTGCACATTGGAGACTGGTCAAACGCAATTTCAAACTTCTGTGCTAACTCTGTTACATAGAATTTTTGACAATAAAGTACACTTGAACTTGAACTTGAACCTAACCTGCATGTCTTTGGACTGTGGGGGAAACCGGAGCACCCGGAGGAAACCCACACCGACACAGGGAGAATGAACATGCTAACTCTCTGGCTCTAGAAGAACCAGGTTGTGGTCAGACTTCCCTAGTGGGGGGAGGGGTGTGGCTCTGTATGCATCCCTCACATTAGCATACAGCAAGTCAATTGTCCTGTTGTTCCTTCTTGGACAATCCACAGCCTGGTAAAAAGCAGCCAAAGTAGAGTTCAAAGTAGTGTGATTAAAGTCCCCAGAAATGATGATAAATGCCTCAGGGTGCTGTGTTTGCAGCCTTGCTGTGACAGAATGAATCCTCTCACATGCAGTGGCTGCATCTGCCTTCGGAGGGATGTAAACACAGATGGTGATCACGTGACTGAACTCCCTCGGCAGATAATATGGCCGCAGGCTAATGGCTAGCAGCTCCAAGTCCGGGCAATATAAAACTGTCTTTACAGAGATATGTCCCGGGTTACACCAGCGGTTGTTAACATAAATGATGAGTCCCCCACCTTTGCTTTTCCCTCATGTGTTAGTGTCTCTGTCGGCTCTCACAGCAGTGAATCCCCGGAGGTCCATGTTAGCATCCGGTACAAGGTGTGTTAGCCATGTCTCCGTAAAGATAAATACGCTGCTCTCCCAATAAATCCGCTGGTTGTTCAGAGCAGAAAGCTCGTCGACTTTATTCGGCAGCGAGTTCACATTCCCCATGATAATGAAGGGAATGGATGGTTTGTAGTACCGCTGGTTGTCCGCTAGCCTAGCCTTTAGCTTAGCTCCAGCTTTGCAGCCCCTGGGTTTCCTCCTCAACTCGGCTGGGATGGGATGTCATATCCCGGCTCGTCCAATTGTTTTCAGGGCCAGCAGCTCCTCTCTCGAATAAGAGAGAAAACTGGCTCCTGGTTGCGTGTTAAAGTTAAATATATCCATGTTATAAGTAAAACACACTATTTCTCATAACAAGAGCAAAAAAGTAAAAAAAGGTGGAAAAAAGAGGTTTAAAGAGCTAAAAACTACAGAGCTACTGCAGAGGCAGCCGTCTCACACAGCACCCAAATCTGTTCTCCTTCACTCTGCTTCACTTTGCAGTGATGGCCTGCTGCTGGAAAATGGAGTGAAAATAAAGTGGAAACACTACGAGATCATAGTTTACCTTATTTCATATAAATAGTCACATTGGAAATAGGAGTTGTTCAATGTTAATTTTGTAAACACATTTGATTATGGAGTTAGATTACAAACTCAAACTATGTACTACGCTTATGTTTTGAGTTTGACAGGCCTTTTAACAAGTTTCCTCATATCTTTGTGAATTACAGTTAGTGTAACTTCCATGCTCACTGCCCATTTGTGCATTGTGTAGTGTTTGCATCTTCAGTCAAGTTGCAAAACTGAACAGCACAATTTTATGTGTGTGTTTGCACGCTACCTAGACCCTTGAGGTGAACTTAAAGGTCCCCTTGCATCGTTTTTTCATGAATTGTGCGGTGGTCTCTAGTATGAATGAATGCCCTGTGAACCGGTTTTGGTGAAAAATATGCTGTGGTTCTCCTGTTTCAGGCTGTTCTAGTTTGGTGGAAGAGTGGGTGGCGGGAGAACGACAGGATTTCAGCTCTTACTCATTAATATTCATGACATGTAAACGTGTTACCTCTGATAGGCTAACAGCAATCAGTAAACGTGTTACCTCTGATTGGCTAACAGCACTGTGACGCTACCTCCAGCGGGTCAGAACAAGCGGATGTGGGTGTCTTACTATGGCGAGAGAGAAGGAACAAACCGCGAAGGGAAAAATACCACGTGCTGACGTCATTGATGTGCAACGCGAGGAAACAAAATAAATTCAACAAATGTTTGGGTTTTTACTGAAAAAAAAACAAATAAAATGAACGAGTGACTTAAAAAAAAGAATGTGGGTGCCTTTGTAAAAACTGTTTTGATTGGCTATTATGGTCTCGACATCGATGTTTTGACCAATAACAATGTAGATAACACGAATTTTACATCACATTCAACGAGATTAAAATGAGACTAAAGATGGCGACTTACAAATAATGTGTAAACATCGCTGGAGTTAATAAAGTTTGAACAGCATGAAGGAACATACCCCAACCCCCCGAAATTAATAAAAAACATTCTCAACGGATTTGGCAGAATATAAAAAGGTCGTTTTTTACTCAGAAAAAGTGGAAAACTCTCATCCCTGCCGAGCTTGTGACCATGTCATGCATGCTAACGTGGAGAATATGAACATGCTGTTTTGTAACAAAAACCTTCGAACAAAAAGTTCATGTTTTACTTACAGCTTGTGAGCTGGTGGTTGGTACAGATCCAGGGATTAAAAACAACCTCGAAGCAAAACCACTACTGAAGGCACCGAAGTTTGAAAAGTCACTGTGGTTGAAATGATCAGAACACAGTACTAACGCTGCATTACACTTCGCTGGTGGTGTTCCAAAGATAAATTCCAACCATTTCTTCTTCACCTCTTCTATCTTAGGCAAGAAATGCAACGTTGATGTCTCACTGCCACAAATAACACAGGCACAAACTTGTTCAGAAGTGTTGCCAGATACTGCTGACGTTTTCCAGCCCAAAATACAGTATGTTCAAAACCTGCCAAAAAGCACTTAAAACCTCCCAATCTGGCAACACTGGCTCTGCTCTCTCTCCTCGCGCTTAAATCCGAACTTCCTTCCCGTGGGCGGTCACAAGCCAAGGTGGGCGAGGCCATGAATACTAATTTACAAATGTGATGTAAGATCGTATGGCTTTTCTGATCCGCTCATTTTTCCGACTATTTTCTTTCATAAGCTAATACAGGGAATGGGAGTAGAATTACATTTTCACATGCAGCATGCATATGCAACTCGGCGCGAACTATGGTATTTCAAAAAGAGCCAGTATTAAACGTTTTTGGTGGAAGGGCACCTTTAAAGAGAGAGAGTGTCTGCTGAAGTGTCTTATTGTGTACCTTGGGGAAGATGTGGACAAACTCATCAAGGAGTATCTGGGAAGTAGTTTTGCATTAATCTCTTAAACTGGTATTTTTACACTTAAGCCCTATTTTTAAAATATTTTTTTGGTGTCTAAATGACTAATACGTACAAATTATACCTATTTATCACAGGAGTTGCTGGTCTACTACTGCCTGATCGGTTAGTTTGTTTGTGACTTAGTTTAGATCCAAACTAACCCTTTAAAACACCGAAGCCGCACAATCATATAGCTGTATAGGATACATGATAGCTATTATCAGTACTTGTATCAATATTTTACTTGTGATAAAGTCAAATGTTATGATAAAAAATATTTAGAAAATCCTCTGAGGAGGTATCTGCTGGGCTTTGCAAGCCATAACATTTTGACATCATTATATCACTAATTTTAAGGGTTTTATGCATGTGTAATTGGGAGAATTGTTTGTGCTGTAGTGTTTTAAATCTATGGGACATTCAGGTACAGATTTAAAGTCACCTAAATCGTATCCATGTGTAGCCCTGTCTAGATTAAAAAACCCTCTAAAAAGATAAATAAGCAATAAATAAATTCAGATAAATAAGTAATAAGTTCTGTTTATAAGTTAATTTCATTAAAATGCATTTATTTGTGATTGAGAATTACATAAAATCCATGTTAGTTCATATTTCCTACAAAAGGTTAAAATAACTATGGCTGACATTACATGTGAGAATTATATGTCAATAAGCAATGTTGTTTATTACGGTGTATATAGACCCTTTTCAGTCACGTGACCTTCGTAAACGCGACGGCCATTTTGGACATGTAGTGGACTTCGGCTCAAATCAGTTTGAATGCGAGGAAGACGACAAACGAAAAACATAAAAGAAAAAGGAGCGAGATGCAGAAAACACCTTCACTATCCAGCGACGTAGGGCATTTACAGGGCGAGCAGAGGGAGAGGTATTTGCAAAAATTGAGGTTAGCAGGCTTAGAGAACGACGTTTGCCTGCTTCCACCAGGATTGTTCACTGACGTACGGAAGTACATGAAGCCCTCGTCTTTACCTGACTTCGGCCCACATGATCTGTATACCTATGTCGTTAAAAACCCATCGCCATACACATACACGCCAACGTCCGAGGTTCCGGAGCGTGCTCCGGCTTGCTCCAGGAGTGCTCCGGCCGAGGTTACGGAGCGCGCTCAGGCTTGCTCCCCCTCAAATTAAGCAGCGCGCTCCGGCTTGCTCCGGAGCAAGCCGGAGCGCGCTGCTTAATTTGAGGGGAACCTCGGCCGGAGTGTGCTCTGGAACCTTGGCTGGAGCACTCCGGGAGCAAGCTGGCGCACGCTGCTTAATTTGAGGGGAACCTCGGCCGGAGCACTCCGGGAGCAAGCTGGCGCGCGCTGCTTAATTTGAGGGGAACCTCGGCCGGAGCACTCCGGGAGCAAGCCGGCACGCGCTGCTTAATTTGAGGGGAACCTCGGCCGGAGCACTCCGGGAGCAAGCTGGCGCGTGCTGCTTAATTTGAGGGGAACCTCGGCCGGAGCACTCCGGGAGCAAGCCGGAGCGCGCTGCTTAATTTGAGGGGGAGCAAGCCGGAGCGCGCTCCGGAACCTCGGACGTTGTCTCCAGCAGCTATTTATACTGGATCCGGTGTAAATAGCTGCCGGATCATAATTACAGTAAACTAGTAAATACAGTAAAGGAAAAACTTGAGACTGAAAGGTTTTAACAGTCATCCAAATGACTGAACGTAAACATTGCTACAGTAACATACCAGCTACTTGTTGACATTAGCTAGTCAACAATAGCTACTACAGAAGAACAAAGAGGTTACAATGGGTTATTTTAACCTATTTGGTTACACACTCGCCGCCACAGAATGTTAACACCAATGTAATGCCTTTTCTGGCTAATTTTATTCGTCTTACCTCCAACAAAGTGGTCACTACACATAGTTAGTTTTTTTTTTTCTTTTTTATCAGACATCTAATTTTTGGGTTTGTTTACATGACATGTTTCGATGTACGACTGTCGTCTTCCTCAGAGTGTCACCGGATGTTATTGGTGACGCATATTTTATCAGCTGATGTTTCTGAAGGCGTGGCCTTCCTGTCTGGTTTGACAGGTCGGTCACGCCTTCTACTGTCAGTTCGTCCCCTGCAAGATGGCACTCCAGGTATGGGAGAGCATGTATGCTCCCTCATCTCGGTTGATGGTCCTCGGGCTTCGCTTACGGATCTCCATGGCCTCCCTGATCCAGCGCTGATGTTTGTTATCTTCTGTGCGGATGACTCTGGCATTCCCCCAGTCCATAATGTGATTTTCCCTTTTGCAGTGATCTGTTATAGCTGACTTATAATTTTCCTGTTGTGCCTTTTCTTTTATTGTTCGGGTTTGTCTTGTAGCTGTCTCCTTTTCGCACTCTTTCTTATGTTCATTTTTTCTTGTGTTGAAACTCCTTCCTGTCTCACCAATGTAAGTTTTATTGCATAATTGGCATGGAATCTCATATATGGTGTTGCATCTGTTGTCCGGATGTATTCTGTCTTTGGGATGAACCAGGATCTGACGGAGTGTTGTGTATGGTTTGACAGGGGTGTTAATGTTGTGTTTCCTCATTGCTCTTTGAATGCGTTCAGTTATTCCCCTAATGTATGGTAATGTCACTCCTCCCCTGTGTTCTTGTTTGTTGGTTTGTTTTTTCTCTTTCTTCTGTGTTTTATTGTTTTTGACCTGTTCCGCCCCTTTGGATATTGCCCATTGTGGATATTGACATGCCTTCAGTGCGTGTTGTATATGTTGTTCTTCCTGTTCTTTGTCCTGTGGATCTGTAATAATTGTTCATGTAATGTTCTGACTACAGATATTTTGTGCATTATGGGGTGTTCGGAAGTCCAGTTTAAATATTGGTCGGTGTGTGTGGGTTTTCTGTGTACTTTTATTTTGATGTCCCCCTCTTCTGTGTGATGTATTTTTAAGTCCAAAAATGCTATTGACTGCTCCGTTTCTTCTTCATGTGTGAATTTTATATTGCCGGTATTGTCTATGGTGTTGAGATGGTCGGTGAGTTGTTGAGTGTGTCCCCTCTTCACTTTTTCTAGTATGTCATCCACGTAACGTTTCCAGAGTGTTGGTCTGTATTCCGCTGGTATTGTAGTGAGTGCTTTCTGCTCCAGATCTTCCATGAGAAAGCCGCACATGATGGCTGATAGTGGGTCTCCCATGGCAAAACCTTCCTTCTGTCTGTAAATTATATTCCTGAACTGAAAGTATGTGGATGTGGCGATGAATTGAAGGAGCTGAGTGATGTCTTGTACAGTGAGGTTTGTGCGTTTCTTGAGCATCCTATCTGTTTTTAATTTGTCTTGTACTACCTGTATGGTGGCTTCCGTGGGTGTTCTGGTGAACAGAGATATGACGTCGTGTGATATGAAAACTTCGTCTTGCTGCATTTTTATGTTTTTTAGTTCTTCTGCCAGTTGTTTTGAGTTTTTGCAGTGTTGGTCTGTGAGTCCTAATAATGGTTTAATTATTTCGGTGAGTGCTTTTGATAAGTTGTATGTGACTGAACCAATGCTATCTACTATGGGGCGTAATGGTGTTCCTGGTTTGTGTATTTTTGGTGTGCTGTAAATCCTGGGGATGACGTTGGCTGTGGGTACTAAATGATTGTATGCCTACTTATCTATTTTATTTTCATCGAGTAGTGGTTTTAGTAGTGCTTTAAGTTTCTTTTTCTTGTCTTCTGTTGGGTCTTTTTTTAATATTTCAAATGTGTTGTCACTGAGTAATTCAATCATTTTTCGTTCATATTCATCAGTGTCCATAATAACTGTTGTCCTGCCTTTATCTGCTGGGAGGATTGTGATATCTTTATTTTTAGCTAATGTTCTCATAGCTTTGGCTTCCTGTTTTGTGATGTTACTGGGTGGTGGTTTGGCCGTTTTAAATATACCAGCTATTGCGTTTCTTAGTGCTGCTTTTTGTGTCTGATCCTGTATTTTCTCACATGCTAATTCAGTTGCCAGAATGAATTCCTCGTGTGGTATGTTGTTCGGTGTGACAGCGTAGTTGAGTCTTTTTGCTAATATACTGCGTTCTGCTTGTGAGAGTTTGTACCTTGATATGTTATGAATCCATTTTTCGTTGATGTGTGCGTGCTCCGGTTCTGCCTTCTTTTTCCGTGCGATGAGTGAGTTTGTCCAGTTTTTGTATTTGTCGGGTTTTTGTCTCTGTGAATTCCTGCTCATGTATGTCTGCCAAGTGTCCGTGTATTGCTAATTCCATTTCCTTGTTCTGGGGAAACCGGCGTTTGAAAGTTTCCGTCTCCCTGTGTAGTTCACTGTTGATATTATTTAATTTGTCCGTTGTGCACCGTATCCGTTCTTTTACCAGAGTCATCCGCACTTTCCTGATCATCTTTTCCGCGTTTCTGGTTGGAATCGGGTTCTTGATGTTCAGGATGGCCGGTACAACTTCCTCATCCCGGCAGCGCAGATTGAATCTCAGGTGATTCCTGTAGCGTGCCCATTTCCGTGTCAATCTCTCTAGGCGGCGAAACTCCTTGATGCTTTCGTCTCCGTAACTTATTCTTAACAAGACGACAGTCGTACGTCGAAACATGTCAGGTAAACAAACCCAAAAATTTGATGTCTCATAAAAAAGAAAAAAAAACTAACTATATTTAATATAAGACATAATGAACGTAATTGAAATGGTCACTACACAAGCGTTGGTATGCCGAGGGCTGCCAATCTTTCCTGTTAATGGCCACTATCCATCTTCTCCGTCGGGATCTGATAAAATGATAAACCTTGCCATGTTTGTTGATGGTTACTACATCCAGGTGCACAACAATATAGTGGCATGATGGAAGTCTTGCTGAAAGTAAAAACTTTCTTTGCTGCCATTCCTCAATGTTGGCTGTGGTAAACTACTGGTAGTACATGTCCAAAATGGCGGCCGCGTTTGTCGTGACGTCACGTGAAAAGGGTCTATAGACATCTGATGTACTCATTTGTATCCTTATTCTACCTGTCAGTTTGCTCGGTTTCCATAGTTATGAAAACCTTTCATCCAATCAAACCGGCTAAGGGGGTGGGACATCCGGGACTTACAGGGAACAATAACAGAGAGAGATGGGACACATGAGTGGGAAAAACGCATGCGATATAGCGTGTGCTATCGTGCCGAGTATTGCCTTCATTTCCAGGGTTAAATGCCGAGTTTACCAGAGGAACAGGGCAAAGTAAGGTGTACTGAAGGTAAATGTTTATGGAAGTTGTGGTAAATACGGACTGTTTTACTACTGTTTGTGATGATGAATGCTAAGCGTGATGAGCGTCTAGCTCGTGCTAACATGCTAGTAGTGATTTTACACACACTTGAATGTAGTAGCCTAATGTTACTCTATGTGTTTAATGTGTGTACCAAAGTATGCTATGTGAACTCGGAAAGAGCTCGCGGAATTTCACAGAGACTATGAATATGAGTGATTTAGAGCCGTGTATATCTGCTCGCCAGGGAATCCAGACCAGGACACACATCTTGGACCTTTTTTTTGTTTACCCTCGATGGCGAGTGGCGGCTAGTGGCAGCGGGTGTGACCAGTCAGCAGTCCCTGGGTTTTTCTTTCCTCTCTCCCTCCTCATTTATTCACAGCATTCATCCACATTCCTGACAAGCAGCATACAAACTGACTGAGGACCGACTGTGAGTACAAACAGTTACAAATACACCGGATCGACCCATTGCATTTTATTTAGCTTGTTTAAGTGAAGCGGTCACCCGGTTTAAGACCTCACCGCTCACAAGCCATGATTCAGGCCTGCACCGTTTGTTTTTTTGGGTTGTGTGCACACAAGGGTTTATGTTAAATGTGAGATAATTTGCTTTGTATTTATTATGTTATTCATATAAAAAAGACAAGTTAAACTTGGAGGAATTTCTGTTTGTTCTTAGTAGGATTTTACATTATTTAATTTTAAGTTCTACTAAGTGGAGGCGCCCAAATAACTTATGTGCTTACATTATTTATGAAAAGAAGGAAAAAGAGAGTCTTCTCCTTAGTTATATTTTATTAAGCTTAATACGGCACCACACACCAACAAAATTAAGAACCCAGAGCCTGCCCTAATAGTCAAGGTGATTCCTCAGTTCATAGGGCAGGGGCTACACATGTGACAGTCTCCATCTTGTCTCTAGAGGTCCATTCAGATCACACACTGTCCCAGTTAAACAGGGCATCCACACGCATCCATTACTGACCCACTTCATTTTAGCAGATGATACACAAATTAATATTTCCACTAAACCACATGTGAATCTGTTCTCTGATTGCAAGAGTTTATCAAATCAGGATCAAATCCTGCATGAAGGGAAACATGATGGCAAATTCACATAATTTCCCAAAAAGTTATAGCTCACTCACACACAATGTTTGCTGTGACTCCATCAGGAAAGCTGGATCTTTTGTGGTAATAGAGCCAGTCATGTTCGTTTATTATTTGGAAAAACGTATGACAAAGAAGAAACTGGAAACTGCCGTCTTCCTGTTCTGTTTATGGGCAGAAAGGAATAAAAACAGGCTGTTGCCTCGTTTACACTGATAGCCACTTATAACTGCAGTCAGTCATTAATGACTATGCAAACTTCTCTGGAGACACAAGATGGGTGTGAGTCACCAACGAGCATTAACAGGTTCGAGTTCAAGTTCAACGTGTTTATTGCCATATGCACAGTAAGGACATGTCCACTTGCACAATGAAATTCTTAGTTTGCTGTCCACCATGAATGCCAAGTACAAATAAATATATAGGCGGAAGAAGAAAAAGGCAATATAGTGCAAAAATAAAAGCAACAAAAGCAAAAAGCAACAAAAACAAAACACCCAGTATAGAAAAAAATAAAGGTAAATGTAGTGCAAAATAGGTCGTGTAATACAAAAATAAGGCAATGATCCGACGTTGCAGCAGAAGGGCAGTAATATGCGAATGTGCAAACAATGTAACCGGTCTAGGAAACAGCAGCAAAATGGCAGTAATGTGCAAATATGTGCAAATAATTTAACCAGAACTAAACCATCAAGGAATGGCAGCAAAAAGGGCAGTAATGTGCAAACAAATGTAAACAGATGTACACAGTCAGGGACAGTTTGCAGGGAGGCCGTCCATGGTTATAGACTCCTGTCAGCTGTTCAGGAGTCTGATGGCGGATGGAAAGAAAGAGTTCTTTAGTCTGACAGTTTTACATTTCACACTTCTGTACCTCTGGCCTGAGGGTAGGAGTGTGAACAGTCCGTGCTGGGAGTGGGTGGGGTCTTTGAGGATGGAGGCAGCTCTCCTGCTTCCTCGGCCTCTTCAGAAAGTACAGCCGCTGTTGAGCCTTCCTAACCAGCTGTGTGTTGTGTCCATGTGAGGTCCTCACTGATGTGAACACCCAGGTATTTGAAGCTGCTCACCCTCTCCACCTCAAGCTCCCAGATGAACAGTGGCCAATGAGGTCTCCTCTCCTTCCTCATGTCCACTATATTCTCCTTCGTCTTGTCGACCATGCTGAAGGTAGAGCTGTAGTCAACAAAGAGCATCCTGATGAAAGAGTCTTTGTTTTCCAGGTGGGTGAGGGCATAATGGAGGGCAGCAGTGATGGCATCTGAGGTGGACCTGTTGGGCCTGTAGACATACTGCAGGGGGGCCAGGGTTTCCAGTATGCTGTTCTGAATGTGGGCCAGTACCACTCTCTCAAAGCACTTTGAGATGATTGGAGTGAGTGCTATTGGCCTGTAATCATTCATGCAGGTGGGTGAGCTCTTCTTTGGAAGAGGGACGATGGTTGTGGTCTTGAAGCAGGAGGGAATGGTGCTCTGGATGAGGGAAAGGTTGAAGATGGTGGTGAAAACATCAGCCAGCTCATTGGCACATACTCTGAGGGCCTGCCCAGGGATGTTGTCTGGTCCTGCTGCCTTCCTGGGGTTGATCCTCCTCAGGGCTTTGTGTACCTGACCTAATGAGACTGCTGGTGAGGGGAGGAGGGTTGGGTGGTCCAGGTTTTTGTGTGCCTCCTCTCTGTGCTGTAGCTGATGGTCTCAAAGCTGGTGTAGAAGGTGTTGAGGTCATCCGGCAGGCTGTCTGTGGAGCTGATGGTGCTGGTGGTGGTCCTGTAGTCTGTGATGTGTTGCAGGCCTTGCCACATTCGCCCGGGGTCGCACCCCACCTAGTTTGAGTCAATCACAAATTTTAAGTCAGATATTCTTATACTTTTCCACTCCCAGACTCCTTGATGATATCATTATTAAAAAGCAAACAAACAACAAAAAAACCCTGTTCACCACTCCAATGTCAAAGACGTGCAGTTTCATATACCACTGAGTTGTCTTGTGGTCCATTGAGAAGTACTTGATGAGGGTGTCTGAGGGGTCCACCCCATGTACTTGTTGTACTCTGTGACTGGCTCAGGCACAGGAAATGACATCTTGGACCAGGTTCCATCAGGGTTCCGGACACGGTGCTGCACAGACCCCCCACTGTTGGCTTTGTGGATAGCAGCGCACATGGTCACATCACGCATGTCCTTCCACTTCACATATAGACCCCTTGCACATCACATGATAATTTCACCTGGGGCTCAAACAGACACCGTTTTTTGTGTAAGAACGGACTAATCTGTCTTCAGTATGCTTCATTTTTGTGCTGTTTTTGGTTGTTTAAATCATTCAAATAGAGCAATAGATAAATGGTATCTTTATCAAGAAAAAATATAAAGTGCTATTCTTATGAAAATGACATCACCCCTGGAAATTATACCTTATAAAACTAGACATGTTAAATAGTTTACTGTCTAAATTGTATTTTAATATGAGACCGGGAACATCTTCTATTTAGCCGGTAAAGTTTGTCTCTTTGAGTCTGCCATTACACATAATGTCTTCCTGGTAGGTTACTGTTAATTCAACGGAAGTGATGTCATACGTGCAATGCTTGAAAGTTCACTGCATTTCTGTCTTCATCTGCTTTGCACAGTGTCGCATGTTTTTAACTTTTTTTTTTAATTTGACAACAAAACTAAAACCAAAGCATGCCTCCTATGAGGTTTGTCCTTCAAGGCTTTTCAAGTGTAGCCAATAAAAAAAAATAGAATTTCGATCCATTATAGCCCAAAGTCAGCAGGACACTTACGGAATGAATGGGTTCAATTTGTACGGACAAAGAGAGGTAACTTCAAGCCGACAGGACGGTTTGGTGTCTGCTCCATACATTTTGAAAAATAAATTTGTGAGGCAGATTCACATAGAAGGATTTGAGCTTCGTCTGGGACATGGAGCAGTTCCTACGATCTGGAAACAAAAGTCAGAAGTGCCATCATTTGTCTTTTATCCTTTTAACTGATAGCTCAATAATGGCAGTAATTGGGTGGCACGGTGGTGTAGTGGTGAGCACGATCGCCTCACAGCAAGAAGGTTCTGGGTTCAAACCCAGTGGCCAGCGAAGGCCTTTCTGTGTGGAGTTTGCATGTTCTCCCCGTGTCTGCATGGGTTTCCTCCAGGTGCTCCGGTTTCCCCCACAGTCCAAAGACATGCAGTTGGGTTGACATGGAGCGGCCTTGGGCTGAAGTGCCCTTGAGCAAGGTACTTAACCCCTGACTGCTCCCCAGGTGCTCTGGGCTGCCCACTGCTCTAGGTGTGTGTGTGTGCGCACGCATGTGTTCACTGCTTCAGATGGGTTAAATGCAGAGGATGAATTTCACTGTGCTTGAAGTGTGCATGTGATGAATAAAGGTTTCTTCTTCTTCATTTTAATTAGGCACTTTCACTTTCAGTGCTGGCAGGAGCAGGTGGCGCTTGTGCCATATGCATTGTGCGCACTGAGCACGCAGCAGCTTTTAGGGTTCACCACCAAAACTAAATCACTCATAAAACTACAACCTTTTCTGGTTCTAACAGTACCAAATAGGATCACGTAGACCCTTTCTATTTTGTCCTACAAAGTTAAGTATAGGTGTGTGTGTGTGTGTGTGTGTGTGTGTGTGTGTGTGTGTGTGTGTGTGTGCGTGCACGCACAGCAACATGTGGTGCTGGGGGGTCAGCATGCAATCCCCGTTATTCATTTTTCCTAAATTTCCAATGCTGTAGTTGAAGGAGAGGGTGGAAAGGCTGTTTCTGTTTGATGCAGTATTTGAAGAAGGACGAGCTGCTGTTTTTACTACAGTAGACACAGATGCTCCAGCTGTTTTGGCTATAGCACACTTGGATGAAATACCGAAAGGAGAAGAGAGTGGTTATTTAGACAGTTTATTTTGTTTACAGTATTTGACGGAAGATGGATATGATGTGTTAATAGTACCTGAAGATGCAGTATTAATTGAACAGTGGACATTTTTCTCATGTTGTGAGAGAATCTCTTTCAGAGCCTATAAATACAGAAAAAAAAACGATGAGTTAGTTGAGAGAGATAACAGGATGGTGTGTCCATTCATTTGATCTTGAACTCATGGTTTTAGATGCAATATAACATCACACGTGTTTCAGTGTAAAAAAAGGCAATGACAAGATTCAGAAATACACAGGGAAGTTTATCACAGAGTCATAAAGTATAAATTATAAATTAATCTCGCAATAGCCTTTTCCTTTGCGCCAATTCTGTGATTATTGTAGGGACTTCACCTTCAAATTTCAAACAGGTTCAATTCACCTTAAAATCAGCTCTCTGTAAAGGGACACCGCAAGGAGATCATAAGTTTTGGAATTTTGAAAAAAATATTTTATGGTTGCAGAGATACGGTGATTTTATTATAAAATAAATAATGGTAATTGCACTCTGAAACCCCCCCCAACACACACACACACACACACACACACACACACACACACACACCTCTACTAAAAGAAGATATGCAGAATCTTTATTTTAAATAAATTTCTGAGTGGATCGTATCCAGCGCAGACTGGTCCACTCATTCTCCATAGTGAGTACTCCGCCATTACTGCTCGGCTCACACTCCAGGAGAACTGGTGCAACTGAACTTACTTTCCTTTTCTTTTAGTCTTCTTTTCTTAATTGTTGAAAACGCACCCTCTTTCAGTGTGGGCTTATAGCCAACGCTCCTCAACAGATCAGAGGTTTCATATGAGTCCTCAGTAAAATGCGCAGAGCAGAGGAGAAACCACTTCGTAAGCACCCAATCCATTAATTTCTCGCAAAACGCGTCCAAGTCTCTGCAGTTTGAACATACTTGGACCATGAATGCAACACAAATCCACCTTCTGTCATGTTGCTGCACCCACCAGCAACACATCTACATGGCATGGTGATAAATTAGCTCAAAATGGAGGATCGGAGTTGCAGTCAGCTCTGTGTCTTAGTATAACGGAAATGGCGATGAGACCGATAGACTTCCTGCTGTGACGTCACTGACGTCAAGGTCATTCACTCAGACCGCTACCTAGATGAATCATTTTAATCAAAAAATTACTATATTAGATTTATTGTTAATGCTCAAAACTATTCTTGTGCCATTCGTGAGGTCTCAAGGCATTTTTTAACAAAACCTGAGGCCATGGTTCTGCGTATATGCTTTAACATTGTAGCACAAAATAGAAAGGGTCTACACTAATTGGTACTGTTAGAACCAGAAAAGGTTGTAAGTTTTATGAGCAACTTAGTTTTGGAGGTGAATCCTCACATATTCCTGGCTGCTGTGCACTCGCTGCGCACAATGCATATGGCACAACGCGCCACCTGCTCCTGCTGGCTCCAGCACTGAAAGTGAAAGCGACTATTGGCATTATTTAGCCTTGTGCCTACCAAGTGAGGTTACAGAGATGACAATTACAAAGAGACACTGCTTTATCATAACTGTGAAAGTTGAACACCAAATCAGTAAGTAAATAAATAAATAAGCTAATTTTGATTTGTACTACAGTATGTATTAACTTCCTGGGTTCCAGAAAACTGTTCAAGCAGTTGGTTATCTTCTTCTTCAAGAGTGACTTGGCTTGCATAGTTGTCCATCTCTTTTTCTGTGGCTATAGGTTCTAAATCGTCCTCAGACAACCAACCAAAGATTGAAAAGGAATTTGTAGAGCTTATGTGTCTTTTTCAAAAGAATCAGTATCAAGAATACATGCCACTGGAGAGAAAAGTATAGAGTCTGTGTGGTGCATATGACGTTACACATGCAGTGCCACTGACCTGTGATTCGCTGTGATCTAATAAAGACAGACAAGCTTTTAATGATTTTTGGAACAGTATTCAGATGCAAAACATTTATTTTTCTAACCAATTTTTTATTTATCAGTAAACTTTACAACCTATTTGAGCATATCACACAGAAAACCTGGGATTTTATGATATGATTTTTGTTAGACTCGTACTTTAAGTTTTGTTTCTTGCGTGGAACCTCCACCACCTCCATCTCTCTCAGGCTCATGGCCTCTACTGGAAGGAAAACCCACCTCCTCTCAACATCCACAAATGAAGCTTGACCACGCCTTGTCTGTCACATGTACATTATGGAACTGTTTGATGGCTGAGGGTTCTAAAGGTAGCAGACAGCACTACTTAACTATAATGGGACCAAACCAAAGTATTTGATACACAGACACAATGCACCATCCTACTAATGTACAAAGGAATGTTCAGAGGATGGAGATGTGGAAGACTGAATGGAGGCTTGTGAACAAAATTATTGGATGTCCTCTTCTATAATGACTTTCATGACTGTGGCCAACAGACGACCCTGCCATGAAGTAACACCAGGGAGAAGATTAAAAGCATAATGTCTTGGACATTAGAGAGGTCATTAAGTTGCATTCAATTTGTTAAAATTTCTCACAGCTGAGAAAGCTGGACTTTACTCGTGTGTGTGAGTGTGTTGTGTTTGTTCTCCTCCACAGTGTGTCATTGTGCTGTTTCACATCGTCTTCCTCAGCACCTGCATCTGCAGCCGTCACAATCACTGGGGTTTTTGTACGACGCTCTAACACTGTGTGAACCGTGACGATTTGAATGTGTTGTAATGATCTGTTAGACAGTAATAATCTCCAGCATCTTCAGTCTGGACTCCACTGATGGTCAGAGTGAAATCAGTTCCAGATCCACTGCCACTGAAACGTTCAGGAATTCCTGATTGTCTACTGTTAGCATTATAGATCAGTTGTTGAGGAGCTTCTCCAGCTTTCTGCTGATACCAGGACAAACAGTCATAATTACCACCACAGTCATTATCGACAGCAACATTAGTTTTACAGCTGATGGTGAGTGTGTCTCCCGGAGAAAGAGATTTCACTGCAGGACTCTGAGTCACAATGGCCTGACTTTGGGATCCTGAAAAGAAGAATAAAGAAGAAATATAAGTCACATAATTTCTAGCTGTCTTGCTAAATCATTTTTATTGAATGAAGTCCTACCTCGAGTGCAGAGGGCCAGTGTGCAGATGAAGACGCTGATCAAACTCATGGTTGCTGTGGGTGAAGTCGCTGAGCAGCAGCTCTCAGTCATGAAGTGTTAAAGTCACAGGACTATAAACACTCGCAGAGCGCTGAAGCATGAGCTGATAATGCAAAGTGGATCCTCTCTCGATGGAAACATCTGGTGAAAGTTCTGCTCTATTCTGGGAGAAAGAGAACCACTCAGCCATCTTCATGTAAATCTCTCTCTCACGTCACTGATCTCTCTGTGGGTTTCACTGCTCAAGACTTCTTTTATTCAGCTGGATGGGTTGGGGGACATTTTACAGCTACTGGGGGGATGGATTTATAGATGCAACTCACTTCTCCTTTTCAATAATTCTTCATCAGTGAACAAACCTCCATAATCTGATCTACTAAAGCAGGTCTTAATCAAACAACAAATATAAGAATAGGCCTGCAGGAGTGCTGTGTGTATGTTACAGTCTTGGTAAGTCTAGTTAAGCGAGTCTAGCTAGTTAGTTAAGTCTAATTAAGCTGGCTCGCACATTGGAGATGGACTCGGACTCAGACACGCATCCTCGGGACATACTGAAGATTTTATTAACTGGACAAATATTTTGCAAAACAGAAAAATGCAAAATGAGTTTATTATTTTATGAGACAGCCAAGTATATGTTCAAATCCCCAATCCAGCTTCTCTTCATCACAGTAACCAATCAACACGAGTCCAGTTCTGTTACAGCACCATCTAGTGACCACATCACTGTACAACAGTCTGCATTTGATCAAGTTCAGGGAGAAAAGGAGGCTGGTTGGTGGGTTTACTTTGCAGATAATAAACCATGTATTAATATTGAATATTATTTAATGATTACACACTGGACTGTGTCTTAAAGCTGCTCTTAGCAGAAGGTGGAAATCATCAGATACCATCAGACACATCAGCGGACTTTTCATCACAGAAGGAACAGCTGATGAAGAGTTTTCTGCTTTTCAGGAATGATTCTTCTTTAAACATGAACACATTTGATGAGGTTCAGTGGAGAGCAGCTCTGCAGCCAAGGGCATAGGTTTGGTTTGAAAGCTGGTAGGGACACATGGGTGGGGTGGAATGTGTAGGAGGGACGTAAACCAGAGGGTAGAGTACGGTTAGTTTTGTAAAAAGTCTATGATCAAGATCTGACAGAGACAGCAATTAAAGCACCACATCACAGGGTCTATTCTACACCCCAAATCAGAAAAAGCTGGGACTGAATGGTAAATGCAAATAAATAAAGAAAGCAGTGATTTCTAAATTTACTGTGACTTGTATTTCATTGCAGACAGAATGAACCCAAGATATTTCATGGTCTGTCCAGTGAACTTCATTTCATTTGTTTTTATACATCCATTCCTGAGTTTCAGACCTGTAACACAGTCGAGAAAAAGAAACAGAGGAAAAGGAAACTGACATTTTCTGGAGGGGACTGAATGAATGAATTAATGAGAGCAGCAAGTCATTCTTTTTAACATTATAATTAATAGCATTATACATTTGGATAATTATATGATAATAACACTCATGATGAATTACTTCATTAATTATAACATTTATCTTATGATGAAGAAACTATCAGATCATGTTTAATAAATTAACTATTGATTGTAAATTATTAAAGCGCTAATAATGATGAAAGTGCTCAGTGCTGTAGTGGGTTTGAGTTGATGATGTTCAGTGGAGTGCAGCTTTAGCAGCTCTGCAGCTGTTCTCAGATCAGTGTGTGTTTCTGAGTCAGAGCACTTCCTCTACAGCTGAGGGAGGTTTTTGTACGGCGCTATAACACTGTGTGTATGGATAGCTGCTATACTGCTGACAGTAATAATCTCCTGCATCTTCAGACTGAACTCCAGAGATTTTTAGATTAAATTGTGAACCAGATCCACTGCCACTGAAACGATCTGAAATCCCAGACTGACGAGTAGATGCAGAATAGATCAGGAGTTTAGGAGCTTCTCCAGGTTTCTGCAGGTACCAGGCGAGGGCACTGCCAACACTCTGACTGGCTGTACAGGTGAGAGTAACAGATTGTCCTGGAGAAACAGACTGAGATCCTGGAGACTGAGTCAGGACGATTTCCCCAAAGGACTCTAAAGAAAAGGATGCAGAGTTAAAAGAATGGAAACAAATGTAGTAGTGAGTGTGAGAGTGATGTGATGATTTGTCTGAATAATAAAAGTAAAGAGAGTGTCTCACGGTGAGCGAGGAGTCCCAGTGTCCCCAGCAGTAGAATCAGTACCATCATCATTGTGCTGCGTGTCAGTGGCTCTGAAAGGACTGAACACACTCTGATCAGCACTACAGCTCTTAAAGTGTGTGCAGCAGTGACACAGCACACACATGCAAACACCACAACTCTGTGTCTCTGTGTGTGTGTGTGTGTGTGTGTGTGTGTGTGTGTGTGTGTGTGTGTGTGTGTGTGTGTGTGGTCACTGGAGTGTAACAGAGGTTTTTGTACGACGGCTTCATTAGAATGTATCACTGTGGTTGACTTTCGGTGGAGGAACCAAACTCATCATCAAAAGTAAGTGATTTAAATTTTTCCTTAAACTCTAAAATGCAATTTCTTTTCTCCATCAGTTTCACTGATAACATTAGATGTAAAGTTAAATATAATTTCTGTCATCACTGACATTTCTATAAAGCAGTCTGTGTAAATTGTGTTGATGGGTAAAGCAATGTTCTCTTTGTTTGTTCGTGGACCTGAAGCCAAATGACTTCTTCAGTTCATATTGTGTGCTGTGAAGGACATGGGATAAAACTTCATCCTGTGCCTGTTAGCCTTCCATAATTGTACTGATGTCCTGATTCTGAATCTCCACCCAAAGATAAACAGTGTGTAGAAAGGTGGATGTGGTGTGATGGGGTTATTTCCATCACTGAACTGATTTCTCAGCCTTTTTGCCAGATGTGTGATTTGTAATCGAGTAAATCTTGTTCTCAGGAAACTCAAAGGGAAGGTGTGATGTTGCATTTTCCAGCCCTGATTCTGTGGAATATCAGTGGATTTACATCAGCAGTGTATTTATTTTTCTGTAGGACTCCATGTAAAAGTAACACAACAGCTTAGGGGGACTGGAACCCACTCCCAGAATAAAGCTGATCAAAGCCCGAGTCGCTCCACAATATAAGGAGTAACGAGTAAATGTTCTCCTGCTGAGTCGTTCTACTGAACTGCAGTAATGTGAAGAAGCAGTAATGAGTAAATGTTGTGTGAGCGTGTGTAAATGTGTGTGTTTATTGTGTGTTTGTGGTCTCCAGCCGGTCCCACAGTGAAGCCCTCCGTGTCTCTGCTCCCTCCCTCCTCTCTGCAGCTGTCTGAGGGATCGGCCTCGCTGCTCTGCCTGCTGTCTGCCTACTCTCCACAGGGGGCGCTGGTGAGCTGGACAGTGGATGGCTCAGAGGTGAAGAATGGGGTTCTGACCAGCGCAGAAGAACACAAGAAGGACGGTTACACACGCAGCAGCACCCTGACCCTCAGCAAAGCACTCTGGGAAAAGGGGGAGGAGTTTGTCTGTACGGTCTCCCATGACGGCGTCAATCATCCGGTCACGTTCAGAAAGAGCCAGTGTGAAGGCTAACAGCTCCAAGATAGAATTTAACACTCAGCTGCTTACACATCCATCTACAATAGAGTTTCAATTCTACACAATGCTGACATTTCTGTCTTTACTCTCTTCACTGTCCTGTTGCTCTTCCTGTAGTTTTGCTCTGCTGAAATAAAGCTTCATTTTGGACATTGTGTGTTCTTTTATTGGAGTTAATAGTCATTATCAGTGTGAGGAGAGAGTGTGTTTAGCTGGAGATTCAGTGCTGTGTGTTGTGCTTCAGTGAGTTTGGCTGAAGGAAGTTGAACATCTGGTGAAAGTGCTGCTCTATTCTGGGAGAAAGAGGATCACTCAGCCGTCTCCATGTAAATCTCTCTCTCACTTCACTCATCTTTCTGTTTTACTGGTTAAAACTGACTCCTTCTGTTTCGCTTTATTGAACTCAATTTGCAATCAGAACTGGACCCAGAACTCAACCTGCTCTGGTTCTAGCTACAACTCTTATTTTGTTTGATTAAGTACCGATTTTCACAAGTGTTTTAAATCTATGGGACATTCAGGTACAGATTTAAAGTCACCTAAATCGTATCCATGTGACAGTCTCCATCTTGTCTCTCGAGGTCCATTCAGATCACACACTGTCCCAGTTAAACAGGGCGTCCACACGCATCCATTACTGACCCACTTCATTTTAGCAGATGATACACAAATTAATATTTCCACTAAACCACATGTGAATCTGTTCTCTGATTGCAAGAGTTTATCAAATCAGGGTCAAATCCTGCATGAAGGAAAACGTGAATTAAACTCTTATTTTGGAGAATATTTAAACTCCACAGAGGTTCCTGTGTGTATGTTTTTGTTTAGTTTGTTGGAAAATCCACATAATTTCCCCCCAAAAACAGCTCACTCACACACAATGCACTCCAATGGGACGGGCACTGCTGAGCCCCTGGGCGATGCCCACATGGCTGTAGATTTTATTGCAGTTACAAAAACACAACTCAAACTTGATTCACAGACAGTGCACAACTCTGACAATCACACACTCAGATAACAACAAGGAATATTCAGGAAACTAGTCTTATCTAGGAGAAAAGAACACAATGCACCCAAGATGGTAGCTGTGCAGGGACGCAGATAGGATTTTTGAACTGGGGGGGACTGAGCTGTCAGCAAATGATTCCATTTTGTGTAAATGCATATATATATATATGTGTGTGTGTGTGTGTGTGTGTGTGTGTGTGTACTGAAGCTTCAATATACATTAGAATTGTGAGTTTTCTAACTAATGAACATTGGTAGACAAAGGCCTACCTGGTCAACACTAGCCATACATGATCAAATTGTTCTTTGTCTGGTATGTTAATCACGCTCCAAAACTTCATGTCTTCTGCATGTTTTATTTAAACATTTGCTGATCTCAGCAGGATGAAGAATCTCATCACAGAAACTTTAACTGTAACTTCTAACAAAAAGGGAATGTCCAAAAATGAATAACAAAATAAAATTGAAATGATTCACACTCGTGCCTTCATGTAAATGATTAGAAACATAAAATGTGTATGAAAACAGAAGTATAAACACTTGAACAACAGATTCACGCAAATAAAAATAAAATGTATTTTTTTCCAATAAACAAAATTGATCGAAAAAAAAAGTCCCTCTGCAGCCAAACAAATTTACCGTCTAGAAGCAGACTCAATAGGTCCCAAAAACATCTCTCCTCCTTTCATTTCCCTGAACATACCTGTATTGCTGGGCAATATCTTGTCTGTCCAGTTTGTCAAGTCTGTCTTGGTGAATATGGCACACCGCAGTGCCACTGAGCCTTTTTGATCGCAACCATGTTTTCAATCTGCGTAACGCACTGAAGCTGCGCTCTGCCTCCGCAGATGATCTGGGCACCACCATCAGCAACCTCACTAGTGTCTCTACCTGATTAAACACGCCACGGACTTCAGGGGGCATTTCTTTCAAAGCATGCACAGCATCTGCAGTTGTGTTGACCTTGTACTTGTTTTTAAACAAGGCTAGTTGGACTCTCAAGTCTTCTCCATTCAGTTCAGGATATTTGTGGACTGCTGTATCGTTTGTCATGGGAGTCAGGAGTGAGTATTCCAGTTCTTTTAATGTTTGAATGCCTGGTTGCATAAACCTCTCAGTGATTTGTGCATCTCTGTGTATGTCATTATTATCATGTCACCGTCTCCCTCTGTGTCACCTCTTGTCCCTCCATGTTCTCTCCCTGCATCTTCTGTCTGTATTCTTTCTGTCTCACCTTCCTCATGCTGTCTTTTTCTACTGTGGCTGCCCCCTGGCAGATCCTCTCTCGACTGACTAGGGCCAGCCTCACTGTCATTAGGAATTGCCTGCAGGCCACGAGGACAGTGTTCACATTTTAAATCTTGTAATTTGAGTTAAAAGTTGCTTACTAAAATAACATTAATAATAATATTAATAACAGCCTAAAAAGCTTGTTATTTCACATTTAGCCTACTTCAGGTAAGTGCAAATGCCTTCTTATTATTGTCAGACTAGCTACTCAAAATTACAAAACAAGTATTTGTCACATCTGGGAAAGTCAACAGGCAACAGGCAGAGGATATTTACATCTTTTGGTTCTTGAAACAAACGCTGTGATTTTTTTCCCTCTTCTCTGGCTTAATGTGGCAGAAAGATCACCAGCTCAGTCATTAGACAGTTGTTTATGATCACTATGGTTACTGCGACAGGCAAAGTCCCCAGCTCCCCTTCGGACCCCGGGGTCGAGATGGTGCGTTACATTTACATTGGAAGTCGGAACTTGGAGCTCCGAACAACATAACCTCAGAACTGAGCGCTTCCCAGTTTAAAAACTGGGACATCATGGAACAAGACTTCAAACTTCCAACTTATGAGTACAACTGAACACACCATTAGTCGTAGCAGAAGCATCGTTGCTATCAAATGGATCAGCTGTGCAGTGTTATTAACCGAGAATTACGTGGAAAATTGAACACCTTGCTTTCCCAACTCTGCAAGGATCTGCTCCAGCCTTTCCCCTTCTTGAATCGGTGTAATGTGGATTGATCACTGACAAGGCTACTGCTGCTGCCATTTCAATTTTGTGCTGCAATGTAAGTTAGCCTAACTAACGGAACATTAATCCTCAGTTTTTCTACCTATGTTTGGCGCCTTACGTAGGGACGGTGGGTGGGGGGGACAGATAGGGGTCACTATAAATCTGGGGGGGACATGTCCCCCCCCATCCCCAGTGCCATCTGCGCCCTTGTAGCTGTGTAGATCGACATGTTTGGTCTAACTCCATCAGGAAAGCTGGAGCTCATGTGGTCATACAAGCAGCAATCTTAGTTGATTATTTTGAGAAGGAAAAAAAAAACCCTGATGACGAAGAAGAAATTGGAAGCTGTCTTCTTTCTGTTCTGTCCATGGGCTGAAAGAAGGGGAAAAAACAAGCTGTTGCCTCATCTATACATACAGTGGTATGCAAAAGTTTGGGCACCCCTGGTCAAAATTGCTGTTAATGCCAATTTATGCTGACAACCCAGTCCTCGCAGATGGCATCACAGATAGTGTCTGCGAAGCCCCCCCCTTCGCAGATGCTCTGCGCGCACCCTGCACGCACCTCCCAAAAATTATGACCACCGCAGACAGCGTCGCAGACAAGAGGGCTCTGATTGGTCCACTCTACATCCGCTGTACACGCACTTCTGCTTCCTTACTTTCCCGGTTTGTTTTGTTTTCACGACCGCCATTTTTAAAAACACAAGCGAAGATGGAGCAGCAGGAAGAGCGGTTGATCAAGGAAGTGAGGAAGTACGTACATCTATACAACTCCAGTTCTAGTCATTATAAGCATAATTATAAGTAACCAGAGGATAAACACTCCACTAACCACACCCACCAACTACTCCTAGCGATTTCGCAACTTCGCGCCCCCTTGCGTTGTGGCGGTGAATAACATCGCGCACGCCTATACATGCATATACTCCCTGCTCAACGATAAATTACAACTGTCTGCGAAAAGCTATCTGCGAAAGCCTTGTCGCAAGAGCATGCAGAGCCCCTTACTGTGAACAGTTAAGTAAGTTGAAGATGAAATGATCTCCAAAAGGCATAAAGTTAAAGATGACTCATTCCCTTTATATTTTAAGCAAAAACATTTTTTTTTATCTTTTACATTTTCAAAATGGGGGCGGCGCGGTGGTGTAGTGGTTAGCGCTGTCGCCTCACAGCAAGAAGGTCCGGGTTCGATCCCCGTGGCCAGCGAGGGCCTTTCTGTGCGGAGTTTGCATGTTCTCCTTGTGTCCGCGTGGGTTTCCTCCGGGTGCTCCGGTTTCCCCCACAGTCCAAAGACATGCAGGTTAGGTTAACTGGTGACTCTAAATTGACCATAGGTGTGAATGTGAGTGTGAATGGTTGTCTGTGTCTGTGTGTCAGCCCTGTGATGACCTGGCGACTTGTCCAGGGTGTACCCCGCCTTTCGCCCATAGTCAGCTGGGATAGGCTCCAGCTTGCCTGCGACCCTGTAGAAGGATAAAGCAGCTAGAGATAATGAGATGAGATGAGATTTTCAAAATGACAAAAAAGGAAAAGGGCCCGAAGCAAAAGTTTGTCTCACAGTGAGGGGACTGTGAGGGCCAGGGCAAAACCTTCAGCTTGTGCCTCTTGAGGTATTCCATTGTAGATTTTGAGGTGTGTTTTGGATCATCGTCTTATTGTAGGACCCGTCCTCTTTTTAACTTCAACTTTTTTACAGATGGTGTGATGTTTGCTTCCAGAATTTGTTGGTATTTATTCGAATCCATGCTTCCCTCGACCAGTGAAATGTGGCCTGTGCCACTGGTTGCAACACAACCCCAAAGCATGATCGATCCACACCCATGCTTCAGAGTTGGAGAGGTGTTCTTTTCCTGGAATTTGGCACCATTTTTTCTCCAAACATGCCTTTCTACATTGTGGCCAAAAAGTTCTATTTTGATTTCATCAGTTCACAGGACTTGTTTCCAAAATGCATCAGGCTTATTTAGATGTTCATTTGCAAACTTCAGACACTGAATTTTGTGGCTCGGACGCAGGAACTGTTTTCTTCTGATGACTCTACCATGAAGGTCATATTTGTTCAGATGTCGCTGCATAGTAGAACAGTGCACCACCACTCCAGGGTCTGCTAAATCTTTCTGAAGGTCTTTTGCAGTCAAACAGTGGGTTTTTACTTGCCTTTCTAGCAATCCAATGAGCAGTTCTTTCAGAAAGTTTTCTTCATCTTCCAGACCTCATCTTGATCTCCACTGTTTCTGTTAACTGCCATTTCTGAATAATAACATTACAATCTAAGGAAACAGCTACCTGAAAACACTTTGCTACGTTCTTGTAGCCTTCTCCTGCTTTATGAGCGTCAATTATTTTATTATTCAGAATGCGAGGGAGTTGCTTAGAGGAGCCCATGGCTGTTGATTTTAGGGACAAGTTTGAGGAGTCAGAGAATTTATACAGCTTTGAAATCTGCATCATCTGACCTTTCCTAATGAAGAATTTGAACAAGCCACAGCTCAATAAGCTAATTAAGGTCTGGAACCTTGGTAAAAGTTACCTGAGAACTCAAATGTATTGGGGTGCCCAAACTTTTGCATGGGGTTCCTTTTCTTTTTTCACTCTCCAATTGTACAAAACAAAAATAATACACAAATCTTGCAGAAAATGCTGAAAAGAAATGTATCATTTTTACCTTTATGCTTTTTGGTGATCAGTTCATCTTCTGCTCACTTAACTATTCACAGTAACAGACATTTTCAGTAAGGGTGCCCAAACTTTTGCATGCCACTGTATTTTTCGAAGCTACATACATTATATGAGTATGAAGAACTTCAAATGTATTAAATTTATAACCAGGTTTGTGTGTTACACCTAGATAATCATTATAAATAACCGCTACGCCTTCTCCTCTGCCAGTGAGACGAGGCTGGTGTATATAACTGTATCCAGGAGGACTCGCTTCATTTAATGCTATATATTCATTTGGCTTAATCCATGTTTCAGTTAAACAAAGTACATTAAACTCCTGATCAGTAATGAGTTTGTAACCCGGATGCCATCTCCGAGTCACGTGACTGCATCTTAGCATGTCAATTTATTGTCAGTAATAAATGGTGGTAAAATTTATGATGAGCAGAATATTTGTAGTTTTGTTTTTTTATTTCTGTTAAAACATTGTGAAAGCACCTAGATAAGATTTAATGAGAGATGTTCCATCAGAGAGTAAAGGGGAAATACTGTATACGTGAGTTCATGAAGTTATCGCGGGACTTGAGGGGGAGGGAGGAAGGGGGGAAATGAAAAAAAAGAAAGAAGAACAAAGGGGAGCTCCGGGCAAGCTGCTTGGAGAAGGCTAAAGTTTGAGAAATATTTCATTATTTACTCAGTTACTGATAATTTGTAACAGTTTATTGTTGATGAACCAAGCCATCTGAGTTTGGGGAGGCTTGATTTTATACCGGGCAGCAACTAGTTGTAAACATTGCGAGGTGGACACCGAGTTAAGGCAACGCACATGAGTTGTGCCAGCAGCTAGTTATAAAAAGAGAAGTGCATAGTCACGCAGCCGTTGTTGGCTATAGTTAGACAAAGAAGACAGCGAACGTTGCTTGGTTAGCGCCTCAGACTACCAGGCACGTCTGAGGTTCCACCAGGTAACCATCGAGGGATCAACGCGCCCCGGATAGCGCCACTGACGACCCGGGTAAAGTCAGTGGTTCATCCGGGCAACGAGGGAGGCTCGCGCTTCGTGTCGGATGGTTGCATGGGCGATATGCGACAACATAAAAATCATCCCGCTACAGCTTGCTGGGTGTCGTGAGTAATAACAAACTTTTGGAAGGAAACAAAACTAGTGAGACACAACAGGCCTGCAACGTTTGTTATTTTCATAGCCGGCTTTTTCTTTTGTTTTTCTTTTGGTGCACTGGTGCATTTGTGTGATTGTAACTAAAAGTGTGAAGTAAGCGTCGCAGTTTCTCTGAGTGCTTGGGGAAACATTTGTTTAGTTTACAGTTATAGTGGGGCGACCGTGTGACGGATTTACTTGTAAAGGGGAAGCCTTTTGTTTGGTTAAAGGGGTACTCACTATTTGTTACGGGGAAATTTATGAACGCAACTAGTGTGTAACATCCTTGGTTATTTTATTTCTGCTGGTTTACACAGGGGTAACATAAGTGTTGTTTGTATTGTATTGGTTGGGATTTTTCCTTTTTTTTTATTACCCTTTTGAACATTGGTCACAGACAACAATTTATGTTGCTATTGAGTATGCACCTGGTGTTCTGAATAAATATTTTTCCTTTTGAAAATTCCGTATATTACTTGTCAGACTCCACTTGCTTTAGGATTGACAGGTACATTGACAGGTACCAATACTTGCTATAACTTAGCGCGAACCCACTTTGGTCCTCTTATTTATTTGAATGGTAATAGGATGGGCTACATAAAATGGCGACGAGGATGGGATTTATCTAGCAGTGGGTATAGTATTTAAGCTGGTGGTTAACGTAATAAGTGAGTGGAGTAGTTTAGTGTAATATAATAACTTACCAGTAGCAATGTCTTTTTTGGTCAATTGGTGTAAGGGGGAGGGGCTAGACCCCAAACATGCCTTGGTAGTCCGTCGTGTCTTAGCTGATGTCAGCAATGACACATTGGAAGAAACTCTCAATTCAATTAAACGCCTTGGTCGGGTTAAAGTGAAGGGAAAAATGTTCGATCCCCAAACTAATGGATTAGTGGTACTGTGTGCTTGTAGTGAGGTGGTGAATATAAAAGCAATTCCACTAGATGTGGTACCTAGCACGGGAGGGGAGCCTTGGACACTCAGTGTGCCCGGTTCAGAAGAAGAAGAAAGTGTGACCCCAAAGCCTGTACAGCAGACTGCGTCACCACCACTCACAACCGAGCAGCAGTTCCTAAAGTCCATAGGGGATATTTTAGAGAAAACACAACGACCGGTAGTACCTGAGAACACTGCTTTTCGGAGGTTACGAGCTTTCTCAGGAAACGCCCCAACCCCAGCTGGGGAAGAAACCCTCGACACTTGGCTGATGCAGGCCCATTTGATGGTGGATGAATGTGAGTGCTCTGTTGGCGAAAAACGCAAACGCATCATTGAGAGCTTAAAAGGCCCTGCATTAGAGATAGCTCAAGCGGTTAGGTCTAGTGACCCTCAAGCAACACCCAAAGACTATCTAGAGGCCTTGGAGCGGGCCTTTGGCTCTTCTGTATCCGGAGAGGACCTGTATTATACATTTAGATCACTTCGCCAAAATCAAGGAGAGCGATTGTCAGACTTTCTGCGCCTCATTGAACATGCATTAACTAAGGTTGTTTTTAGGGGTGGTGTAGCAGCTAGCCAGAGAGATCGGGTGTGTATTGAACAACTTCTACGAGGGGCAATTGAGTCAGACCTTATGCTGGTACAACTACGCCTCCGTGAGCGCAAGGACTCACCCCCTTCATTTTTACAGCTGCTAACTGAAATCCGGGAAGAGGAAGATCAGCAGTCAGTGAGACAGAAGTCACCGCCTCCGAACCCCAAAGCCACAATACGGCAGGTTAGAACAAATGATGATGAGCCGCTGAGTTCCACAGATGCAGCTAAGCTCCGAGCCGAACTGGATAAGCTCAGAGTGGTGGTTGCGAAGCTGACAGCTAACGAAGCAAGACACTCAGCTCCCAGCAGGGAGACAGAGACTACCGTAGCTCCACCCAGTAATCAAATGGACAACGACAGTGAGATGCGGGCATTACAAAGACAGGTATCTGACCTACAGCAACAATTACAGATTATGGCTGTGAACCACCGAAGTATGCCCTTCAGTACAACCCCAGAATGGAAGCCCCAGGGTGCGGGTAGCTCTTATAGCAAACCAGTGCCTGCTAGCAGTAGGAGGGCGCAGCCTCCTAGTGGGTTAGGAGAGTATTTTTGCTATCGCTGCGGGCAGGATGGACATATAGCCACTCGGTGCAATGCTGAAGAAGACTCCGCTAAAGTCATCACTCGACTTATTCGCAACTTGCGTAAGCAAAAGGGTGAAGACCATGACTTTTCCCAGAACCAACCCGCCTCTGCAGATACACATTGCCCTGCAAAGAAAAGTCACGTGGAGACCCCAGTCGCCTCCCTCCTTCCTGATGGGTTGGTGGGAAAACCATCTCTGAGCCCTGTGAAGATAGAGGGACAGGCATGCATGGCTCTAATGGATAGCGGGTCCACGGTTACTATTATTTTTGAGAAGTGGTACCATGAACATTTGTCTCATCTTACCATTCAGCCCATTTCTAGTTTGTGTATCTGGGGTTTAAGTGACAGCAGCTACCCATACCTGGGTTATGTGGCAGTCTCTCTGCAGATTGAAGATGATGAGGGCAATTGCCTTACCCAGACAGTCTTAGCATTGGTTTGTCCTGACCCTCAAGGGCCAGACCAAGTACCCGTGATCATAGGTACCAATGCGAGGGCATTCCGCCATGAACGTGTGGCATGTATCAGATCAAGTGGCCGTCACCCCGCGACAACCTGGAGAGTGACTGCTGGTCTCCCAACACCGAGCTACGAACCCATGAAAAGTCTTACGGCTGATCATGTGGGACAGGTGAAGTGGGTAGGCCCAGGGCCACTTACCTTGACACCTGGGGAATCCTGTCTAGCTGTTGGCAAGGCCACGATCGACGGTGCAGGAACTCCGGGCATACTGGTTGTAGATAGCTCGAATGCATTGCCACAGGGAGTGGCCTTACCTCCTTGTGTGTTGTTACCAACTGACCTGGATAAAGACCATTGTAAAGTTCTCCTACAGAATGTCTCACTGAAAACAAAATCCATTCCCAAAGGGACAGTCATCACTCAGATCCATAAAGCAGACGTGGTAACTGGTCTTGCCCAGGCTCCATCAACTCAGGATGCGATTGATCCAGCTCTGTTTGATTTTGGCAACTCCCTGTTACCCCAGATATGGCAAGACAGACTGGCTCAGAAGTTAGCTGAAAGGACCAAAGTGTTCTCCGTGGAGGAATGGGATGTGGGGTTGGCAAAAGATGTGGAGCACCGCATTAGGCTGACAGACTGCAGACCTTTTAGAGAATGGTCCCGACGCATTGCTCCAGGGGATATTGATGATGTACGGCGCCATTTACAGGAGTTGTTGGCGGCCGGAATAATTAGGGAATCACGTAGCCCATACGCATCGCCCATCGTCGTGGCAAGGAAAAAGAGTGGCAAAGTTCGCATGTGTATTGATTACAGAACCCTAAACACCCGCACTATTCCTGATCAGTACACCGTGCCCAGGATAGACGATGCACTCGACTGCCTATCCGGGAGCAAGTGGTTTTCCGTTTTAGATTTGAGAAGCGGTTATTACCAGATTCCTATGTCTGAAGAGGGCAAGGAGAAGACAGCTTTTATCTGCCCACTGGGTTTCTATCAATTTGAACGAATGCCGCAGGGCATCATGGGTGCTCCTGCAACGTTCCAACGTTTGATGGAGAAAGCAGTGGGAGATATGCATCTGTTACAGTGCCTGGTATATCTGGACGATGTAATCGTGTTCAGCCGCACCCTTGAAGAGCACGAAGAGCGATTGCTTAAAGTTTTGGACCGCCTGGAAGAATTTGGTCTGAAAGTGTCCATTGATAAGTGTCAGTTCTTTCGTGCCTGCGTTAAGTATGTTGGACACATTGTGTCTGAAGATGGGGTCTCAACAGACCCAGACAAGATTACTGCGGTGTCCCAGTGGCCACAGCCCACAAACTTAAAGACGTTGCAGTCATTTTTAGGGTTCTGTGGTTATTACAGACGGTTTATCGCTAACTACTCGGCAATTGTACGCCCCCTGACTGATTTGACGAGAGGTTATGAACCCCCCCGAAGGGGGCGACCAAAACAAAATGAACAGGGAAAACTTTACTTGAGCGGAATCGCAAATGTTTTAGTAGTGACAGACCACTTTACAAGATATGCACAAGCCTATGCAACTCGGGATCAGAAGGCACCTACGGTCGCACGAGTATTGGTTGAGAAGTTCTTTGTCAATTATGGTTTGCCCGCTCGGATCCATTCCGATGGACTCCTGCCTGTACAGAGGCATTCCAAAAATTAAGACTTGCTTGCTTCAGGCCCCAGTTTTAGCATTCGCTGACCCAACACGCCTTTACATACTGCACGTGGACGCCAGTTTTGATGGCCTGGGAGCTGTGCTCAACCAAGAATACCCAGAAGGGTTGCGACCAGTAGCATTTGCAAGCAGAAAGCTCAGTGGATCAGAACGCAACTACCCAGTCCATCAACTCGAATTTCTAGCGCTGAAGTGGGCGGTAGTCAATAAATTTCACGACTACCTTTATGGCCTTCGTTTTACTGTACGCACCGACAATAATCCACTAACTTACGTCCTGACTAGTGCCAAATTGAATGCCTGTGGCCATAGGTGGTTGGCGGCCTTGTCTGTATATGATTTCAGCATACAATACAGACCAGGCCGTGAAAATGTTGATGCTGACCTTTTATCCCGAAATGTAGCCGGTGAGGTTGAGTGTATCTCCCCTGCTGGGGTGAAAGCCATTTGTAAGCCCATTCATGCCCCCTTGCTCCGTGACCCCGCAACACGATGCATTGATCAGTTGGGTGCACCACCCCAGTGCGTTCCGAAGGCGTATGTTCACACAGTCCAGGTCAACGAAAGGAATTTAGAGCCCTTTAGTTTAGCAGAGTTGCGTGGGGCACAGGATGGAGATGACACTATCACTAAAATGAAACAAGCCCTGCTAGCAGGACGTAAAAGTGCCTCCCCACATGACTCGCCAGAACTTGGTGCCTTACGAAGAGAGTGGCCACGTCTCGTTATCAAGAATGGGGTGCTATATCGAAACACTGTCAGGAAATTAGGGAAGAAGATCTCCCAGTTCGTGCTACCCAAGCAGTTGAGAGTCCCTGCCCTTAAGTCACTACATGATGATGGAGGCCACTTGGGCATTGAACGTGTCGTTGAACTGATGAGGGAAAGATTTTTCTGGCCTAAGATGGCAAATGACATCGCCAACTACATAAAAAATTGCGGCAGATGTGTCGCTAGGAAGACTCTCCCTGGACGTGTGGCTCCCTTAAATCAGCTTACCAGTAGTGGACCACTCGAGCTGGTTTGCATTGATTTTTTATCGATCGAGCCAGATTCCCGCGGAATCGCAAATGTTTTAGTAGTGACAGACCACTTTACAAGATATGCACAAGCCTATGCAACTCGGGATCAGAAGGCACCTACGGTCGCATGAGTATTGGTTGAGAAGTTCTTTGTCAATTATGGTTTGCCCGCTCGGATCCATTCCGATCAAGGGAGGGATTTTGAGAGCCGATTGATCAAAGAGATGCTCAGAGTGTTGGGGATCCGAAAGTCTAGAACGACTCCTTACCATCCTCAGGGGGACCCTCAACCTGAGAGGTTTAACCATACTCTGCTGTCCATGTTGGGTACTCTAGATCCTAGAAAGAAACAAAGATGGAGCCAACAAATAGCCATGCTTGTGCACGCATACAACTGCACCCAAAATGATGCCACAGGTTACTCCCCTTATTTTCTAATGTTCGGGAGAGAGGCCCGCCTGCCCATAGATGTGTGTTTTCAGGCAGTGCTAGACAGTGAGGAGGCGGTCACTCACCCGAAGTATGTTGACAACCTGAGGCGTGACCTCAAAACTGCATACCAGTTGGCCATGGAAGCCTCCACAAAGAACCATCAAAAGAACAAAAGGGCTTATGACCTAACTTTATGACATCAGGCTCTGGAAAAGGGGGACAGAGTACTTGTGCGTGCATTAGGGGGAACTGGGAGGCAGAAGCTGAAAGACAAATGGGCTTCACTGCCCTATGTAGTCCTTGATAAGTTGCCAAACTTACCCGTTTATCGGGTGCGACCAGAAATGGGAACAGGGGCAGTGAAAACTCTACATAGAGATCATTTATTACCCATTGGCGAGTTAGTACGATTGCCCTATCCATAGACTAATGGCAATGAGGCACCGGGGCCAGCCAACAAGGGGGTGTCTACACGGCGCAAACACAGGGCAACACAAAATAGTCACCGCCCACAACACACTGACCATGAGTCCAGTTCCTCTGATAGTGATGATTATTATGCCCCTGGAGCAAGTGTGAGTTTAGAGCCTTACCTCACCCCACCTCTTGAAGGAGCTGTGGGCATAGAAAGTAGAGACCAAGATGTGTTGGAAGTACCCTCCCCTCCGCCAACACAACCTGCTACAGAGAGTAGAGAGTTTGATAATAGCGGAGATGAGAGTTCCCCTATCAGAGAAGCAGATACTGGGGTGGTATTGGACAGTGATGATGTGGATGGGCAACAAGCTCACTTAGAGCCGCTAGAAGGTGCTACCGATGATACAGACAGTGTCATTGTATCTGTTGACAGTCAAGGTGTAAAACAGCCTGCCCTGAGAGAGAGGCGACACACAAAGCCTGTGCTGCGGTTTACCTATGATGAGTTGGGGGAACCTTCAACTCGCCCTTTAGTTATTCAGCATAAGGGTCTACGGGTATTGATCAACAAAGAGGGGCACAGCCCCAAGGCTGCATGTTTGATGATTCGTATTTGTGGCAGCGGGGGCATGGTCAAGCACCGGTCTGTGACAGGAGGGCGGAGTTGGGGAAGGTAAGTGGCAGAATCGCTTCACCTGAGTGTCATTAACCTGTGTTTTGTGTGTTCTCCCCAGTAAACCGCCCTATTTAAGGAGGGAGAGCGAGAGCAGAGGGAGACCCGGACGAGACGCTGTGTGTGTGTGTGTGTGTCTCTCGCGCTATTTTGAAACAGTATTGTAACCCTGAAAAGTGTGGCAATAAAGCCGTTAGACAAACCTGATCTCTGTCCTGCCGTCCTCTGTGCTCCACCCACACGCGATTCTCGCTACAGTGGTGCCGAAACCCGGGATCGTGGAGCACCTGTCCTGCAGCCCCATGGAATCCTCCCCGTTCACGGACTTGGTCCACGCCCTCGCCACGGCTCAGCAGAGCCAGCACCAGGCGCTCGTCACACTCCGGAAGGAGCAGGAGCGCCGCTTCGAAGCCCTGGTGCTGGCTCAACAGGAAGACCGTGAGGCGTTCCGGCGCCTCCTCGCGTCGGCGGGGTCCACCAGCGCCCCGGCCGCGGGCCCATCTCCCATCACCTTGACTAAGATGGGCCCGCAGGACGACCCCGAGGCGTTCATCGCGTTGTTCGAACAGGTCGCCGAAGCCTCGGGGTGGCCGATGGAACAGCGCGCGGCGCGCCTCCTCCCCCTCCTGACGGGAGAGGCGCAGTTAGCCGCACTACAGCTCCCCGCCGACCACCGGCTGGCCTACGCCGACCTTCGCCGGGCTGTCCTCCAGCGCGTGGGGCGCACGCCGGAGCAGCAGCGCCAGCGCTTCCGCGCGCTGCGAATGGAGGAAGTCGGCAGCCCGTTCGCGTTCGGCCAGCAGCTCCGGGACGCCTGCTGGCGGTGGCTGAGGGCCGAAGATCGCGACGCCGAGGGGATCATCGACCAGGTGGCGCTGGAGCAGTTTATCGCCCGCCTACCCGCCGGAACCGCGGAGTGGGTCCAGTGCCACCGCCCGGCGTCGCTGGATCAGGCCGTAGGACTGGCGGAGGATCATCTGGCGGCTGTCCCGGCGGCAGGACAACGGATGTCTTCTTCTCTCTCCTCCTCTCTCTCTCTCTCTCTTCCCCCTCCTCCCGTGTCCCGTCCTCGCCCCATTCCCCCACCACGGAGGCGGGGGCCGGCCCCACCCCAGCCGGCCCGCCGCACCCGTGGTGCCCTCCCGTTTCTCCCTTCTGTGTCTGTCTCTCCCCCCCCTCAGGTGAGTGACCCTCAATCCACAGCTGCAGAGGGGAGGCCCGGGCCGGTTTGCTGGCGCTGCGGGGAACCGGGCCACCTGCAGCAACAGTGTGCCGCGATGGAGGTGGGGGCGGTGGTGCGGATCCCCGACGCGCCAGAGGCTGCCCTCGATCAGGCCGGAGCATATCGCATACCGGTAAGTGTACAAGGGGCGACCTATCAGGCGTTGGTGGATTCGGGTTGCAACCAGACCTCGATCTGCCAAAGCCTGGTGCAAGACGAGGCATTGGGGGGAGCACAAGGGGTGAAGGTGTTGTGTGTGCACGGGGATGTTCACTGCTACCCGTTGGTGTCGGTCCACATACATTTCAGAGGGGACAAATCTATAGTGAAGGCGGCGGTTAATCCTCGCCTTACCCACTCTTTAATCTTGGGGACTGATTGGCCGGGATTCCGGGGGTTGATGGCACACCTAGTAAAGAGTGGGTCCTGCCGGTTAGCCGGGGGGGGTCCCGGTGTCGTTTTGGCTGGAGCTGCGGTCGCAGGGCCGTCTACGTCATCTCCGCGACAGAGTGAGGGGCCCCCGGCTCCTCCTCTTTCTATTGGGGAATCCCTCGCGGATTTCCCACTGGAACAATCGTGAGACGAAACTCTGCGACACGCGTTTGACCAAGTGAGAGTAATCGATGGTCAAACGCTCCAGCCGAATGCCACCCCGACCTTCCCCTATTTTTCCATTTTAAAAGATAGGTTATACCGAGTGACGCAGGACACTCAGACGAAGGAGCGTGTCACCCAGTTGTTAATTCCAAAGAGCCGTCGGGAATTGGTATTCCAGGCGGCTCACTTTAATCCCATGGCGGGACACCTCGGGCAGGATAAAACACTCGCCCGGATAATGGCCCGATTTTATTGGCCGGGGATTCGCGGCGACGTCCGTAAGTGGTGTACGGCGTGCCGCGAATGCCAGTTAGTAAATCCAGCGGCCATTCCAAAAGCGCCCTTGCGCCCCCTACCATTAATCGAGACCCCGTTTGAACGAATTGGGATGGATCTCGTCGGGCCATTAGATCGGTCAACACGAGGGTACCGCTTTATATTGGTTCTGGTGGACTATGCAACGCGATACCCGGAAGCGGTGCCTCTTCGCAATATCTCCGCACGTAGTATTGCAGAGGCCCTCTTCCACGTCATCTCCCGGGTCGGAATCCCGAAAGAGATTCTGACTGATCAAGGCACCTCGTTTATGTCACGAACACTGGCCGAACTGTATGGGCTACTGGGTATTAAGCCGATCCGCACCAGCGTGTATCACCCACAAACGGACGGTTTAGTCGAACGGTTCAACCGCACCCTCAAGAATATTATCAAAAAATTCGTAAGTGAGGACGCACGTAACTGGGATAAGTGGCTCGAACCCTTGTTGTTTGCAGTGCGAGAGGTCCCCCAAGCCTCCACGGGGTTCTCCCCATTTGAATTACTGTATGGGCGTAAGCCGCACGGCATCTTAGATGTACTGCGGGAAAATTGGGAGGAGGGACCTTTGCAGAGCAAAAATGAAATTCAATACGTTATGGATCTGCGCGCAAAACTCCACACGCTCACCCACTTAACTCAGGAGAATTTGCGGCAGGCCCAGGAACGGCAAACCCGCCTGTACAACAAGGGCACGCGCCTTAGAGAGTTCACTCCGGGAGATAAGGTACTCGTCCTGTTGCCCACGTCGAGCTCCAAATTAATCGCCAAGTGGCAAGGGCCCTTCGAGGTCACACGGCGAGTCGGGGACGTCGACTATGAGGTTAGGCGAACGGACAGGGAGGGGGCACTACAGATCTACCACCTCAATCTGCTGAAGCTCTGGAATGAGGAGGTCCCCGTGGCGTTGGTGTCGGTAGTTCCGGAGAAGGCGGAGCTGGGGCCGGAGATCCAAAAAGGGTCATTGGCATCTCGCACCTCTCCGGTCCCCTGTGGAGACCACCTCTCCCCGACCCAACTCACGGAGGTCGCCCAGTTGCAGGCCGAGTTTTCGGATGTGTTCTCGCCCCGGCCCGGATGCACCAACCTCATAGAACACCACATAGAGACGCCCCCGGGGGTGGTAGTGCGTAGCCGTCCTTATAGATTACCCGAACACAAAAAAAAGGTGGTTCGGGAAGAACTTCAGGCCATGCTCGAAATGGGCATCGTCGAGGAGTCCCACAGTGACTGGAGCAGCCCGGTGGTCTTGGTTCCCAAGGCCGACGGCTCGGTCCGGTTCTGTGTGGACTATAGAAAAGTCAATGCGGTGTCTAAATTCGACGCGTACCCAATGCCTCGTATTGATGAGCTGCTTGATCGACTAGGCACGGCTCGCTTTTACTCGACACTGGATTTGACGAAGGGATATTGGCAGATCCCCTTGACTCCATTATCCCGGGAAAAAACGGCCTTTTCCACACCGTTCAGCTTACACCAGTTCGTCACACTTCCGTTTGGGCTGTTTGGGGTGCCCGCTACGTTTCAGCGGCTGATGGACCGGATCCTCCGGCCCCACGCCACCTATGCGGCCGCTTACTTAGACGACATAATCATTTATAGTAATGACTGGCAGCGGCACCTGCAACACCTGAGGGCCGTCCTTAGGTCGCTGAGGCGGGCGGGGCTCACTGCCAACCCGAAGAAGTGTGCGATTGGGCGGGTGGAAGTACGGTATCTGGGCTTCCACTTGGGTAACGGGCAGGTGCGTCCCCAAATTAATAAGACAGCAGCGATTGCGGCCTGCCCGAGACCCAAGACCAAAAAGGGGGTGAGACAGTTCCTGGGGCTGGCTGGCTATTATCGTAGGTTTATACCTAATTATTCGGACGTCACCAGCCCGCTGACTGACCTCACTAAAAAGGGGGCGCCAGATCCGGTCCAGTGGACGGAGCAGTGCCAGCGGGCTTTCTCTGAGGTAAAGGCTGCACTGTGTGGGGGGCCACTTTTGCACTCCCCTGACTTCTCTCTCCCCTTTTTGTTGCAGACGGATGCGTCGGACAGAGGGCTGGGGGCCGTTTTGTCCCAGCAGGTGGGGGGAGAGGACCGCCCAGTGTTGTACATCAGCCGGAAGCTGTCAGTGCGTGAGGGGCGCTACAGCACTATCGAGAAGGAGTGCCTGGCCATCAAGTGGGCGGTCCTCGCCCTCCGTTACTACCTGCTGGGGCGCTCTTTCACCCTCTGTTCGGACCACGCGCCCCTCCAGTGGCTCCACCGCATGAAGGATGCCAACGCGCGGATCACCCGTTGGTATCTGGCACTCCAACCTTTCAACTTCAAGGTGGTCCACAGGCCGGGGGCGCAGATGGTCGTGGCGGACTTCCTCTCCCGTCAAGGGGGGGGGGAGTCGGCTGCGGGCCGGACGGGCGCCCGGCCTGAGTCGGGCGGTGGGGGTATGTGGCAGCGGGGGCGTGGTCAAGCACCGGTCTGTGACAGGAGGGCAGAGTTGGGGAAGGTAAGTGGCAGAATCGCTTCACCTGAGTGTCATTAACCTGTGTTTTGTGTGTTCTCCCCAGTAAACCGCCCTATTTAAGGAGGGAGAGCGAGAGCAGAGGGAGACCCGGACGAGACGCTGTGTGTGTGTGTGTGTGTGTGTCTCTTGCGCTATTTTGAAACAGTATTGTAACCCTGAAAAGTGTGGCAATAAAGCCGTTAGACAAACCTGATCTCTGTCCTGCCGTCCTCTGTGCTCCACCCACACGCGATTCTCGCTACAGTATTGTTTCAACAGTCTAATGGGGACATACAGACCATTTGAAGGGGGAGGGTGTAACCCGGATGCCATCTCCGAGTCACGAGACTGCATCTTAGCATGTCAATTTATTGTCAGTAATAAATGGTGGTAAAATTTATGATGAGCAGAATATTTGTATTTTTGTTTTTTTATTTCTGTTAAAACATTGTGAAAGCACCTAGATAAGATTTAATGAGAGATGTTCCATCAGAGAGTAAAGGGGAAATACTGTATACGTGAGTTCATGAAGTTATCGCGGGACTTGAGGGGGAGGGAGGAAGGGGGGAAATGAAAAAAAAGAAAGAAGAACAAAGGGGAGCTCCGGGCAAGCTGCTTGGAGAAGGCTAAAGTTTGAGAAATATTTCATTATTTACTCAGTTACTGATAATTTGTAACAGTTTATTGTTGATGAACCAAGCCATCCGAGTTTGGGGAGGCTTGATTTTATACCGGGCAGCAACTAGTTGTAAACATTGCGAGGTGGACACCGAGTTAAGGCAACGCACATGAGTTGTGCCAGCAGCTAGTTATAAAAAGAGAAGTGCATAGTCACGCAGCCGTTGTTGGCTATAGTTAGACAAAGAAGACAGCGAACGTTGCTTGGTTAGCGCCTCAGACTACCAGGCACGTCTGAGGTTCCACCAGGTAACCATCGAGGGATCAACGCGCCCCGGATAGCGCCACTGACGACCCGGGTAAAGTCAGTGGTTCATCCGGGCAACGAGGGAGGCTCGCGCTTCGTGTCGGATGGTTGCATGGGCGATATGCGACAACATAAAAATCATCCCGCTACAGCTCGCTGGGTGTCGTGAGTAATAACAAACTTTTGGAAGGAAACAAAACTAGTGAGACACAACAGGCCTGCAACGTTTGTTATTTTCATAGCCGGCTTTTTCTTTTGTTTTTCTTTTGGTGCACTGGTGCATTTGTGTGATTGTAACTAAAAGTGTGAAGTAAGCGTCGCGGTTTCTCTGAGTGCTTGGGGAAACATTTGTTTAGTTTACAGTTATAGTGGGGCGACCGTGTGACGGATTTACTTGTAAAGGGGAAGCCTTTTGTTTGGTTAAAGGGGTACTTACTATTTGTTACGGGGAAATTTATGAATGCAACTAGTGTGTAACATCCTTGGTTATTTTATTTCTGCTGGTTTACACAGGGGCAACATAAGTGTTGTTTGTATTGTATTGGTTGGGATTTTTCCTTTTTTTTTTATTACCCTTTTGAACATTGGTCACAGACAACAATTTATGTTGCTATTGAGTATGCACCTGGTGTTCTGAATAAATATTTTTCCTTTTGAAAATTCCGTATATTACTTGTCAGACTCCACTCACTTTAGGATTGACAGGTACATTGACAGGTACCAATACTTGCTATAACTTAGCGCGAACCCACTTTGGTCCTCTTATTTATTTGAATGGTAATAGGATGGGCTACAAGTTCATTAACCATTAGCGCTTTAGATGTAAGAGATCTAATATTTAATAGCCCCACCTTTAGATCAAAGGTGCTGGCAGCGGCTGTACAGTCAGTATGATCTAATTTTATATTGATTAGGTTACTGGAACAAACTCTCTGAGTATTTCTACCCTTTTGTTGAGCTCGGGGAACAGACACAGTCTAGATGTAGTGGACCCTGAGTGACGACTCTGTGCAGCTAGCAGACAGTCAGTTTAGCCTGTTCGTCTGCTCCCTGGCCTTGGCTCTGGATTGTCAGAAATCAACTAGGCCTGTTCTGAGACTATGACCTATGCTGCAGGAAATGAGAGCAGCACCTTCCCGAGTGGGATGGATACCGTCCTGCCCTAACAGGCCAGCAGTGCCCTCAAAAAGTCCAGTGTTAGTTGTTCATCTCTACATGCCAGTTCACTGAGAATCTCTGGATGAAGACCTTGGCGAAATACAGCTTTCAATGCTGGATCATTCCATCTGCTGGCTGCCACTAGCATTCTGAAGTCCAGAGTACCGGTATATTCAGCAACTTCTCTGGATTCCTGCGATATGGTGAGCAAACTTTCTCCGACTTCATTTCCCTCAGTTTCGTGGTCAAACACTCTTGACCAACATGAGGAAACGTTCATATGAAGTCATATGCTCACTGCCATTTTTCCAAATGGTGCACGCTCATTGTAACACCTTGCCAGTGAGAAATGACAGAAATTTAGTAATCTTGTGTTTGTCAGAGAGATTAGGCATAGCGGAAAAGTACATGGAGCACTGAAGTAAGAATCCCTTACAGGTGATTGCATTCCCAGCATATTTTTCCAGAATGGGGAGTTGCAATGCAGGACTGGGAGAAGACTCAGGCCACGTTAGGAAGGCCTGCACCCTCACAGTTGTGAGTTGCGCCGTTCGGGTGTTGAGGTCTGCAACCATCTGTTGATGTTCTCCTCAAAGTTGTCCTTGAGCGTTCAATGCAGTTTGCTTCGCCTCTTCTACTACATCCATGATAGGCGAAGTATCCTGTCAGAGTGCAGGCACTTATGGATGTATGTGCAGGGGAGAGCGGGACGCAAACTGGTAACAAAGCCAAATCGTGAGACAGGAAGCAGAGTCAGATAGCAGGCAAGGGTCAGTCGATCAGCAAACAGGGCAATAGAGGCGAGACAGGTTGAGCTTGAGCTTCTTTTAGGGATGCTCCCACTCAAACTGATTTGGCATCCTATAAGGATTGGAACTACTAGTTCTCATATTTTGACCAAGCACACACACTAAACACGACTTTCTTTTTTTCCCAAAAAATTAAATTTTTATTTCTTTTTCAATAATAAACTTATCAATGTCATCATGTAGTAGTAGATAACTTTATTGTCCCCGAGGGGCAGTTGGGATTGCAGCACAATCACAAGGCACTTCATGACAGAACGTCAAACATATAACACAACACATAGTACAGACATCAGACACCAACAAAAATAACATAACATTCATCACGCCTACAATGCACTATGCACCACTGGGTATTGTCAAACCAGCTGGACGTCTAGCTACTTCAACTGATTTAAGGCTTTTATGGCTTGTGGTACAAATGAAAATTTGGATCTGTTCTTCGTCAGAAAGGGTGAGCAAAAACAACGCCTAGATGGCAGTAGTTTAAAAAAAGAGGCCAAAGGGTGTGTGAAGTCACAAACAATATTATTTGCCTTTATCACTAGTCTATCTTGATAAATTTGTTCTATACTTGGTAAATTGATCCCAAGTAACTTGCTGGCAGTTGTAACCATCCTTCTGATTGTCTTTTTCTGTGACTCAGTGGCGTTTCCAAACCAGCAGATGATACAGCAAGTTAAATCACTTTCAATAAAAGCAGTATAAAACATTTGGAACATTTTGTTATTAACATTAAAAACAAGCAATTTCTTTAAAAAGTACATTCTTTGCTGTGTCTTAGTGTACAGAAGATCAGTCCATGAATCCCATTAAGCTTATTATCTAGCACAACACCAAGATATTTGTAGTTTGTGACAACCTGAATAGTCTCCCCATTAATAACAGTGTCGGTGTAAGTTTGGAGTCAAAATAAAAGCCTAAAACCTTTACAGTTTTATTATTTTTATGTTTTTTACCATTATACATCAACTTTAGGGCGGCACGGTGGTGTAGTGGTTAGCGCTGTCGCCTCACAGCAAGAAGGTCCGGGTTCGAGCCCTGTAGCCAGCGAGGGCCTTTCTGTGTGGAGTTTGCATGTTCTCCCCGTGTCCGCGTGGGTTTCCTCCGGGTGCTCCGGTTTCCCCCACAGTCCAGAGACATGCAGGTTAGGTTAACTGGTGACTCTAAATTAACTGTAGGTGTGAATGTGAGTGTGAATGGTTGTCTGTGTCTATGTGTCAGCCCTGTGATGACCTGGCGACTTGTCCAGGGTGTACCCCGCCTTTCGCCCATAGTCAGCTGGGATAGGCTCCAGCTTGCCTGCGACCCTGTAGAACAGGATAAAGTGGCTAGAGATAATGAGATGAGATGAAGTTTTAAAGGACCCATGGCATGGTGGTTTGTTGATGCTTTAAACGGGCTCATGGAGGTTTCCGGATGTTATATCCGCAGCCTTTCTCGAAATGAACCCTCGGCACGTAGATATAGCCTACTGGGAGAAAGCCCCATTTCAGCCCTTTTCCCAGTGTGTCATTTTGCTAATGAGAAGCATGGAGGCGGGGAAGGGTAGAGGGTGGGGGCGGGCCATGGGGGGAGGGGGAGGGGCTTGACCAAGCTGCAGGCATGCTACCTGTGTGTGAATAGTAGCAATGGCAGGTCAAGCAACAGTCCAAGCTTTCGCTTTTGACCCAGAGTCTGACCCCGAAGCAGAAGCGCAAGCAGTTGAACAAACTGTAAATCACCGACTTCAGCAGGACGTATCAGAATGGTGAGTATGAAATGTTATGTCTGGTTTTGTAGCGCAGAGTACCTGGCTAACTGCAGGAAGTGGTTAGCTGCACAGCTAATGTAGCCATTGCAAGGCTAACGCACCGATTTTAAAACACGGCAAAATGACTTTACAGTTATACACTTACTTGTTCGGTGTTTGTGGCTGATGCGGCAGGGATGCTTGGTACGGACCCAGGCTTCAGTGACAGTTGATGTGCAAAACCTGCCCTGTACTGTCCCAAGTTGTGGAAACATTCATCAGGAAAATGCTTCCGACAAACATACACCGTCTTAGGTAGACTCGACGGCATATTATTGGAGTAAATAAAATTAAGCCACTGCGTCTTCAGGGGCTCTCCCGTTGGCAGTAAAAACAGACTCCTTTCTGTGTTGTCACATCCATGTACAGCGCAATTTCCATGTTTTGCTCGCTTAGGTGGTGCCATGTTGTTGTGTCCTCTATGGTCTCCTCACTACAAAATTGAAGTGACGTATCTATGGTGGCAACTTTTGAGCTGGGCAGGCAATCCATACAGTGGGTGGGAATCCAGAGGGGGGGCATGGGGATCATCTCCCTTGCTGACGTAGTAAAGGGAAGAGCCTATCAACGCACCATTTTGACGCACCATTCTCAAATGTTGACAAAGGGTGGGCATAGTTTGGTTTACACATTATGACATTTCTAGCCACTGGGGTGACTTAAGAAGGTCAGCGGAACTCATTTTAATGTTAAAAAACTTCAGAAAGTGAACATTTCATGCCATGGGACCTTTAAGACAGGAGCAACATAAGCAACTTTCCAATCTTTGGGAACAATTCCTTCCGTCCAGGTTTTATTAAAAAAAAGTCCAGAATAAATTGCTTAGAGTAGGTAGACATATGTTGGAACATGATAGAACAAAGATTATCAGGTCCAGGAGAGGCGTTTTTACATTTTCTTAAGGCTTTATTGAATTCATCCAAAGTGAATTTATAATTTAATGTAGATTTATAATCAGTAGACTCTGTAAATATATGATTATTTTCCTCTTCAAATTTGTTTTTATGATCTAGAAATTATTTTGTACAATTAGGAATCACTACTAACTTTAGCAAAATGGTAAGCAAGGACTTCTGCATTTTGAAAATTGCTTTTAGTATAACTATCATCATCATCTTTTTTAATTCAGGTATATTATCATCTGAATTATATATATATATATATATATATATATATATATATATATATATATATATATATATACTGTATTATTATAGGTATATTATATATTATTATTAATCTACTACAATAACGACGCCAAAACTCTTTTTTTCCATTTTAACTGCATTAAAATCACCACAGATCGAAACATTCTCAGTAAGAAATAAGTTAATTAAATCTTCATAAGATAATTTTTGAGAAGGTGAAAGATACAAATTAATTAATTCAATTATACTGTTAGAGGTATTAATTTTGACAGTTAATCCTTCAGCTGGTATATCTAGTTTTTTGAAACATGAGTAAGAAATGCCTTTATGGACTAAGAATGCCACTTTCAGAATTTTCTTGAAGTATTTCATAATTATTTATTTTAATTATTTTATCACCGATTCTTGTTTCTTGTAAACATATCACATCAGGACTATCTTCTGTAATACTGAATGTTTTATTTCATTAATTTTGTTTATTATACTGTTCGCATTCTATTGCCATATAGTATGTTTTTTATTCATCTTTTTTTATGTTTTTTACTTTTGACACGAGTAGATTCTTGACTGATGTTTTGAGAGCTGATGTTTTGAGAAGAGCCAATGATCGAACAATCCATAGTATCGAGAGTGACACTAGGCTCAACCAAACCCAAATCAGAACAAAAGTCAGAAGTTTTCAACTCAAGGCCAAGAAATTCATTCATAGAAGTAACAATCTGAGAAACCAAATATGTGGCAGATCACAGAATCCAGGGACACATGTCTGCCCGGGGGCATTTTGAGTTATTGACAGATTCAGAAAGTACAGTTTCTAAGCTTTCCAATGATGCCTTCCATGTGGAGATCTGACAATATTTGAAGAATGTGTGGCCTTTTGAAAGTGTATACTTCTTAAAACAGAAAAGGGAGAAAATCACCCTCAAAGTTTTCCATCTCAGCTACTCTGGGTGTAGGGCGGGCACATAATGGTGCTCATTTGCATGATATGAAGGAAAGCTCTACCCCCTACTAGCTAGCACGATACTACTTTCATGTAAACAAAGATCACCATGTCAATTTTCCTTCCATGCAAAGTATGCCCAAAACAATTATGAAGTACAAAAATAAGTCCTAAAGTATACTTTAACGTTTTGTGGTTGAAAAATTACTCACACCGTAAGAAAGAAAGATAGCATGATGATGACACAACTAACACAACACTAGTTTCATGTAAAGCCTCAGTCACAACCGGCCGTACCATGCTCCTACGGCCGGTCTACATGCAAAAACCGCAAGAAACACATGGAGAGCGTGCGTGAAACGCACGAGAGCGCGCGTGTGATGTGCTGATTTTCAAGCCGCAGACCGGCCGCAGAGGTTCTTTGTCATGTCAAACAAACTCTACAGGCGTTTATGTTTTTTTCAGGTTGCAAGACAAACTTACGGCCAACGCGCGTCTTTCTCCACGAACAAAAAAAAACACAGCGATTTGGGAAACGCCAAAAATCACACGGCCAAAAAATCATACGTCCGGTTGTGACCTAGGCTTAACCAAACCACAACACTCTCCGTTACATGCAAAAATAACCACACAGCCTTAGATTAATAAACTTACCCCATCAGAAAGAGAAACGGCGCCTTGCACTCACCAATGCCTCCGATGGAATGTAATCCTAGAACGGTCCGTGTATTATCCGATCATTCAAGTATTCAATTCAATCTGGAAAACGAGGTTGCGGGGTTTTTTTGCTAGAAATGGTTCTCTCCGATGTAAATACCGAGTGTCTGTTTGCTTCGCGGTGTTTCAGCTCCTTTGTGCTCTGTTTAACTTCCTCATTCCATAGTGAAATTACATGCCTGTATGCAGCTAAGTAGCCATGCGCTCAACTCGTATCATACAGCTGATTCGCGGAAAAAACCCCCAAAAGACTTAAATCATCATGTGAATGGCCCATATGGTAATTTACCCACACCCCCCAGCAGGCTACAGTCCTGACAAAAATGAGACAATTTGCAACAAAAAATGTATGCTTTTCCAACAAAACAATCTATTATCTGAAATACTGATTGCATTCTTCAAGATATCAACTTGCACATGATGGAAAAAAAAACAAAAATCACAAATTTCGAAAAAAAATGCTTCTTTTGCGATTATCTCGGATTTGTTTCAGCTGACATGTGTCCCTGGATTCGGTGAGGGGTCACATATTTTCTGCTTCGAACACCACCCTGCACTTGAGAAAATTAAGATGAACCTTGTACATTATAAGAATAAAATCTGCCACTTTGATGAATTGATCTGATTTTCCAGAATCATCTTGAATCTTTATTTCTTCTGTATTTGCGTCATCTTTCTGATTCAATCTAACTTTTTTCAAAGCGTCCGCATATGACATTTCTTCATTTTTCCTGATTCTGCTATACTCTGAAGCTTCTTTATATATTCTACAGTCTTTTGAATTGGATTGGTGTTCTTCACCACAGTTTGCACGTTTGTACTTAGATATTGAGCAATCAGAAGTGCCATTAGCATCTCCGCATTTGCCACACCGATCTTTCGAGTGAGAATTGGAACTAATATGTCCGTAGCCCTGGCATTTGAAACACCTGATGGGACCAGGTACATATGCCTTAACTCTGAAAATTCTAAATCCAAATTTTATGGTTTCAGGTAGATTTTTATCAGAGAAGGTAATCAGAATATTGTGTAGCATTTTTTTTGTCTTTTAAGAACCTTTTGATGCCAACAATGTTGAATGAATTGGACTCTTTAAATACTTCAAGCAAACCTTCATCCAAAATATCTATATCAACACTGTGGATTATACCTTTTACTTGGTTGATAGGAACAAATCGCTCTACTATGATTGGTGCTTCTTCAAATTTTTGAAGTTTCATGTGTTTATCAATATTCACTCCATTACAAGTCACTTTCAAATTTCCCCCAAGAATGGAGAAACTGAATTTTGTACCGATATGAGTCTTAATAAAAGACCAAAATTTAAAAGAATTGGTTTGGGCAAGGGCGGCACGGTGGTGTAGTGGTTAGCGCTGTCGCCTCACAGCAAGAAGGTCCTGGGTTCGAGCCCCGTGGCCGGCGAGGGCCTTTCTGTGCGGAGTTTGCATGTTCTCCCCGTGTCCGCGTGGGTTTCCTCCGGGTGCTCCGGTTTCCCCCACAGTCCAAAGACATGCAGGTTAGGTTAACTGATGACTCTAAATTGACCGTAGGTGTGAGTGTGAATGGTTGTCTGTGTCTATGTGTCAGCCCTGTGATGACCTGGCAACTTGTCCAGGGTGTACCCCGCCTTTCGCCCATAGTCAGCTGGGATAGGCTCCAGCTTCCCTGCGACCCTGACCCTGAAGGATAAAGCGGCTAGAGATAATAATGGTTTGGGCAAGTCCCCTCCTAGAACTGCCACCTTATTGTGGTGGAGGGGTTTGTGTGCTTGAATGATCCTAGGAGCTATGTTGTCAGGGACATTATGCCCCTGTTAGGGTCTCCCAAGGCAGACAGGTCCTAGGTGACAGGACAGACTAAGAGCAGTTCACCAAAACCCCTTATGGATAACAATCTATCAAGGACCGTGACGTCACCTGGTACGGTGCAGCCGGGGCCCCACCCTGGAGCCAGGCCTAGGGTTGGGGCTCAAATGCGAGCGCTTGGTGGCCGGGCCTTTGCCCACGGGGCCCGGCCAGGCTCAGCTCGAAGTGGTGATGTGGGCCCGACCTCCTGTGGGTACACCACCCACAGAGGTAGCCGTAGGGGGCTGGTGTGGATTGGACGGCAGTCGAAGGAAGGGGCCTCAACAACCTGATCCCCAAACACAGCGGCTAGCTGTTGGGACATGGAATGTCACTTCGCTGGGGGGAAAGAGCCTGAGCTTGTGCGGGAGGTTGAGAGGTACCGGCTCGAGATATTCGGGCTCACCTCCATGCACGGCTTGGGCTCCGGAACCCAGCTCCTTGAGAGGGGCTGGACTCTCCACTTCTCTGGAGTCACCCATGGTGAACGGTGGCGGGCTGGTGTGGGCTTGCTTATAGCTCCCCAGCTCATCCGCCATGTGTCGAAGTTTACCCCAGTGAACAAGAGGGTTGCCTCTCTGCACCTTAGGATCGGGGAGAGGGCTCTTGCTGTTGTTTGTGCCTACGGGCCGAATAGCAGTATAGAGTATCCGGCCTTCTTGGAGTCCCTGGGAGAGGTACTGAGAGGTGCTCAGACTGGGGACTCCATTGTTCTACTGGGGGACTTCAACGCTCCCGTGGGCGACGACAGTGACACCTGGAGGGGTGTGATTGGGAGGAACGGCCTCCCCGATCTGAACCCGAGTGGTGTTTTGTTATTGGACTTCTGTGCTAGTCACAGTTTGTCCATAACGAACACCATGTTCGAGCATAGGGGTGTCCATAAGTGCACGTGGCACCAGGACACCTTAGGTCGGAGGTCGATGATTGACTTTGTTGTCGTTTCATCGGAACTCCGGCCCTATGTCTTGAACACTCGGGTGAAGAGAGGGGCTGAGCTGTCAACTGATCATGACCTGGTGGGGAGTTGGATCCACTGGCGGAGGAGGAAGCCGGACAGACCTGGCAGGCCCAAACATATGGTGAGGGTCTGCTGGGAACGTCTGGCTGAGTACTCTGTTGGGGAGGTCTTTAACTCCCACCTCTGGGAGAGCTTCTCCCAGTTTCCGAGGGAGGTGGGGGACATTGAGTCTGAGTGGACCATGTTCTCTGCCTCCATTGTTGACACGACTGTTCGGAACTGTGGCCGCAAGGTCTCCGGTGCCTGTCGTGGCGGCAATCCCCGAACCCAGTGGTGGACACCAGAAGTAAGGGATGCCGTCAAGCTGAAGAAGGAGTCCTATTGGGCCATGTTACCCTCCGGGACTCCTGAGGCAGCTGATGGGTATCGGCAGGCCAGACGTGCCATAGCTCGGGCAGGTGCGGAGGCAAAAACTCAGAACTGGGAGAACTGAACTGAACTCCATGGTGAGGCCATGGAGGAGGACTATCAGTCGGCCTCGAAGAAATTCTGGCAAACCGTCCGTCACCTCAGGAGGGGGAAGCAGTACTCTGCCAACACTGTTTACAGTGCGGGTGGGGAGCTGTTGACATCAACTGGGGACATCGTTGGGCGGTGGAAGGAATACTTCGAGGATCTCCTCAATCCCACTGTCATGTCTTCCATTGAGGAAGTGGAGGCTGATGACTCAGAGGTGGACTCATCCATTACCCAAGCTGAAGTCACTGAGGTGGTTAGCAAGCTTCTCGGTGGCAAGGCACCGGGGGTGGATGAGATCCGCCCCGAGTATCTCAAGTCTCTGGATGTTGTGGGGATGTCTTGGCTGACACGCCTCTGCAACATCATGTGGCGGTCGGTGTTACCTATATTTTTATTATAAACAGACAATTTCATATTATTTGCAGTGTGTCATTGTGTAATCTGTATATGTATAGTTGTTTTGTTTAGTATTTATTAGATGTGATAGAGTTAAACACTAGGGGGCAGTTGTAGTAGAGTTAGAAAAAAGACTGGTTTCCTGTTGGACACAGAGTGCGCGCCTTTTTGGCGTTTCCTTCTTCTTCAACATCGTGGTCTCGTGAGCGAGCAAAACACGAATTAATTTCAGCCAGACGCCTTCGGAATACATGGTTTTATCAAGTTGATCTGCGGCCTCGCGCTGCCGCTACTCATCTCTTGTTCCTGTAGTTCGCGCGCATGGCCGGTGACCATTTTAGGAGCTGATGCAACACGCATTTCGTCATTATGCAATCGGCTGTAGGAGTTACACAACCTGATACACGTCAGGAATAATCCCTTTGGATTACATCATGGATTCACCTTATCATCATCTCTCTGGACTCACCAACTGACTCGAGTCAGGCAGCTAAGGACATTATAACACTCACCAGGCCTGTTGATGTCTTACTAGTTGATAATTATAGCACATAATTATAAACATTTGTATATATTGTAATTTGCTAATATTGTTATAGTTAACTTTGTATAATATATATGTTATTTTTTGTAAATTTGTTCAAAATATATTGTTTTGCAAATATTATATCTTAGTAAAAAATCACAGCTTAGTAACAGAAAGAATTTGGTAACCAACAGACATATAACTATTACTACGAAAAGCTTAAATAATTACATTGTACGTTACAGAAATTGGGGGCTCGTCCGGGATTTGAAATTTGTTAATTACATTGTATTATTCTAACTTTTTTCCAAATTTTGCTAAATTTACATATATTGCAAATTGTCAAAATCAATAACCAACAGACATGGCTGAATTCAATGCAGCTGAATTCTATACATTGTTTACTGAGGATCCAAAGCTTGAGAGTTTAGATAACCTTAAAAAGTCTAGCTTGTTAGCTTTAGGCAAGCATCTTGACCTTGAGGTCAGGAATGCCATGAGAAAGGATGAGATTAAAGAGATTATTGTCTATCATTTAGTTGATGATCAGGTTTTACCTCCAGCTGCTTTGGAAAAACTAGAACAAGAGAGTCAGTGGGTACAGGTGCTTCAAATGTAGAAATAGAAAAATTGAGATTGGAGGCTGAAATTAAACAAAAGGAATTGGAGGCTGAAATTAAGAAAAAAAGAGCTAGAAGCTGAACTAAGACAAGGTGAGCTGCAGCTAAGACAAGCTGAGCTGCAACATGAAAAGGAAATGCAGCAGATAGAATTGGAGAAACTCAAAGCTACTAATGCTAATAGTGCTATGCACCAGCCTGATGGGTCATTTTCCAGATTTGACATTGCCAGCCAAAATAGATTAGTGCCTCCTTTCAATGAGAAAGATGTAGATCAATACTTTCTGTGTTTTGAAAGTGTAGCAGTGAGTCTTGAATGGCCAAAAGACAAATGGGCCATTATATTACAGTGTGTTCTCTGTGGCAAGGCCCAGAAAGTCTACGCTTCCATGCCAGTGGAAAAAGCCCATGACTATGAGTCTCTGAAAGCAGCTATTCTGCAAGCATATGAGCTGTCTCCAGAAGCTTATAGAATGAAGTTTAGGAGTTGGACAAAGTGTTAGGGTTTTGCTGGGATTCGAACCTGGTTCGTTGGTGTGATAATCCAGCAAACCCCCACTAGGCCACCAGGGGGATGACTCAAATGCAGAGGCGTGAGGCGGAAGTAGAAAAAGAATCAAAAGGTTTATTTAAACTATATACACTATATACAGGGGCGGCACGGTGGTGTAGTGGTTAGCGCTGTCGCCTCACAGCAAGAAGGTCCTGGGTTCGAGCCCCATGGTCGGCGAGGGCCTTTCTGTGTGGAGTTTGCATGTTCTCCCCGTGTCCGCGTGGGTTTCCTCCGGGTGCTCCGGTTTCCCCCACAGTCCAAAGACATGCAGGTTAGGTTAACTGGTGACTCTAAATTGACCGTAGGTGTGAGTGTGAATGGTTGTCTGTGTCTATGTGTCAGCCCTGTGATGACCTGGCGACTTGTCCAGGGTGTACCCCGCCTTTCGCCCGTAGTCAGCTGGGATAGGCTCCAGCTTGCCTGCGACCCTGTAGAACAGGATAAAGCGGCTAGAGATAATGAGATGAGACACTATATACAGGGCAAAACAAAAGACAAAAAAAAACCAAAGAGTATAATCCAAAAGAAAAGCAAAGTGCAAAAATACAAAAGCTAAGAAGATCAAAAAACACAGTACAAAGGAAACTGGAGATAAACATAACAGCACAAAGACTCCGTGACAAGAGGACTGAACTCAGGGGTATAAATAGACAAACTAATTAAGGACACAGGTGAAGATAATTAGGCAATTAACACAAACACAAAACACAGGAACAGTGGCGGCCTCTAGAGGCCAAAATAAACACGACATGAAAAGGAAATAACAGCGGCCTCTAGAGGCCAAAACAGTCCTAGTCCTAACACAAAGCAGGAGAAGCAGACTCATGTAAAATTCAGTAGGGATCAAACTGTTTGGTTTGATAAATGGGTCAATGCAATAGACTGCAAAGGTGATTATGATCATCTTAGAGAGATGATTCTCATTGAGCAATTTAAAAATTGTGTTGGTGAGCCCATTCAAGTGTATCTCAATGAGAGGAAGTTGACCACCCTTCATGAGACAGCTGTATGTGCTGATGACTATGTTCTTATCCACAAGGGGTCCAAGTCCAGGTCAGATGATCGGCATTTTAGGTCAAAAGACAATAGGGATACAAACAAGAACACTAATACTGTGGGTTCACAGAGTCAGAAATCTGGTCAAGGTTCTAGTGTTAAGATAAGCAGTAGCAGTTCAAGTAGCAAGTCAAATGATGGTAGTTCTTCTGTAACTTGCAATTATTGCAAGACTCCAGGTCACACAGTGTCTGAGTGTTTCAAGTTGAAGAAGAAGGAAGAAAAATCCAAATCTGTGGCTCTTACTCTGCCAAAGTCACGCTGTAGTGTGCTACCAGAGGAGGTTAACACTGCAGATGACCACGTTCTTGACAGGAAGCCTGTTATTTCCAGTGTTTGTTCCAAACCTGTTGATGAGCTTTTCTGACCATATTCTGCTAAGGGGTTTGTTAGCATTGATGGTGCTTCACCTGTCCCTGTTTGTATCGTGTGCGATACTGGTTCTGCCCAGTCACTTCTGTTGAGGGGATCTGCCCCTGTGACTGAGCATTAGTTTACTGGGGAATATGTTCCCATTAGGGGGGTAGGTGGTGGCCATTTTAGTGTACCCTTGCATCGTGTGGTTCTTCACTGTGACTGGGTATCAGGACCTGTTGTTCTTGGTGTGGTTTCTGAGTTGCCTATGAATGGCGTTCACTTGTTGCTCAGAAATGACTTGGTAGATGAGAAAGTTAATGTCCGACCAAAGATGGTTAAAGAGCCCATTCTTGATCAGGAGCTGGATATGCTCAGTCCTGATTTGTCGACTCTGTTTCCTTCGTGTGCTGTGACTTGGGCAATGGCTCGTAGGAAGGCTCAGAGTCCTACCAACATGTCTGGTACTGACAAGCTGGTTCAAAAGGATGCCTCCACTGTTGATGAAATTGACTTGTCTGAGACATTTCTCCATGATCAGTTTAAAGACTGATTCTGACTCCAGTCATGAGTCAAATGTGACTGGTAGTTTGTTACTTGATGGATCCCGTGATCCATTGTCACGTTCTAAATTGATTGAGGATCAAAAGCCTGACCCTACATTGGTCCCATTATTGGATCAAGCCCTGACTGAGGAAGAGATCTCCAAAGTGTCTTGTGGCTACTTTCTCAAGTCTGGTCTACTACTGCAGAAGTGGCATCCACCTGATAAATCACCTGAAGATGAATGGTGTACTCTAATTCAGGTTGTTGTTCCTGAGAAACACAGGTCTGATGTTCTAAGTCTTGCCCATGAGCAGCCTATGGCTGGTCATTTTGGAGTTAACAAGACTCTGAGTCATGTTACCAGACATTTCTATTGGCCAGGTGTTAGGCGGGATGTGGTTCAGTTCTGTCGCACTTGTCATGTGTGTCAGGTTGTTGGGAAGCCAAATCAGACCATCCCAAAGGCACCGCTGAAACCTATTCCTGCGTTTGAGGAACCATTCAGTCATGTAATCATAGACTGCGTTGGACCGCTCCCAAAGACGAAGTCTGGCAACCAATACCTGCTGATGATCATGAGTGCTGCCACAAGATTTCCAGAAGCAGTTCCACTATGGAAGATAACTGCTCCAGTCATTGTGAAGGCTCTCATCAAGTTTTTCACACTTGTTGGATTGCCAAAGTCTGTCCAGAGTGATCAAGGAAGCAACTTCATGTCTGGCCTATTCCAACAAGTTATGCATCAGCTGCAGATCAAACAGTTACGCTCCAGTGCCTATCATCTGGAATCCCAAGGAGCACTTGAGAGGTTCCACCAGACTTTCAAGACCATGCTGAAGACTTACTGTATGGCCAATGAGAGAGACTGGGATGATGGAGTGCCTCTCTTGTTGTTCACTTATCGCGAGACAGTGCAGGATTCCCTGGGATTTAGCCCGTTCGAGCTGGTGTTCGGCCATGATGTCAGAGGTCCCCTGAAGATGCTGAAGGAGAAGTGGCTAAATGACACAGTCATGTACAATCTTCTTGACTATGTCTCTAACTTCAAGGAGAGACTGAAGACAGCATGTGCTGCTGCCAGTGAACACCTGAAGATGGCTCAGCAGAACATGAAGAAGTGATACGACCGTACATCCAGAGCTAGAAAAATCCAGCCAGGTGAAAGAGTCCTTGTGTTGCTGCCCATCCCTGGAAATTGTTAGGGTTTTGCTGGGATTCGAACCTGGTTCATTGGTGTGATAATCCAGCAAACCCCCACTAGGCCACCAGGGGGATGACTCAAATGCAGAGGCGTGAGGCGGAAGTAGAAAAAGTATAAAAAAGGTTTATTTACAATATGTACAAAAAATATCCAAAAAATAAAAATACAAAAATGCTCAGAAGATATAAGGGAAAAAATAAAAAATCCAAAAGTACAAAACAAAAGCCAAAAAAACAGAAAAGAAAAGGCAAAAATACCAAAGCTCAGAAGATCCAAAAACACAGTAACTACTAGGTCCAAAAGAAAAGCAAAATGCAAAATAAAGAACACGGTACAGAGGAAACTGGAGATAAACATAACAGCACAAAGACTCCGTGACAAGAGGACTGAACTCAGGGGGTATAAATACACAAACTAAATTGAACACAGGTGAAGATAATTAGGACTAAACAGGCAATTAACACAAACACAAAACACAGGAACAGTGGCGGCCTCTAGAGGCCAAAATAAACATGACATGAAAAGGAAATAACAGCGGCCTCTAGAGGCCAAAACAGTCCTAGTCCTAACAGGACCCCCCTCTAGGAGCGTCTCCTGACGTTCCCAGGGCGATCCGGATAGGCCGAATGGAAGTCCAGACACAGTTCTTTAACTAGGACAGGGCTTTTCAAAGTGTGGGGCGTGCCCCCCCTGGGGGGCGCCAGAGTTCTTCAGGGGGGGCGCAACGTGAGAGACAAAATGGATCGATTTTTAGTACCTAAAGCTACAGGGAGTGAGGAGACAAAGTCTGGGCCAAGCAAAAAAACAGATCCTCCAGGATGTTGTGATTTGCAACTTCAGCGCAAATTCAACCAATCCCCGCGAATTCAGGGTGGTGTTGCAATTATATCCAATCACCACAACTTTCCCGCAAATTTGACCAATCGTTGGTGTCGTCTTGAGGTGACGTCGACAAACTACCTTCCGCCTTACTTCCGTGTGTTCAAGAGAAGCAGCATGCGCGTCATGTTGCCAGATTAGACAATTTCAAGTGCATTTTGACGGGTTTTGAACATATTTTGGACTGGAAAACATCAGCAGTATCTGGCAACACTGAAAGTGTGTTATGTTTAGAGTGAAGGACTGTGTGCACTTTATTTTTTTTTTACTTAATACAAGAAGTTAATGGATGCCAACATTTTTGCCAAAATGGTATTTTATTTTCCATTGTTTAGGCAGCTTCAGCATCATACTGTGAGATTCTGTTCAAATTGTTTTTTTCTTCTATGAAGCCTGATCCATTTATTTTATTAGTTTATAATTATTGTTTAATTTAGTCTTCAGAAGAGACTGCCTGCACACACTACTAGTATTAATAGTTTTTTTTTTACATAAAAGCTGAGGCATTTATATTATATTTTAAGGTAACGTCATGTTGTGCTATGAGGTTCTCTGCACTTTAACTTTAGAACCAACAGGTGCATTTGGATAAGTAAAGCCGATTTTTCTGCATTTTTGTAGTTCTGGTAATCTTTTATATTGGTAAAGTTGTTTATAGGACCATTTCTCTTTGTTTTTTTAATCAATAGTTTTTCAGTAATAACTTAATATTTAACATATCACTCAATTTTAATCACAAAAAGAGAAAATCGCAACAAGTTCTCACAACTTTCACTTCCTCCCGCAATGTAATTGCAACAAAAACCTAAAAAACACTGCAACTTTCATCGCAATTTTTTTGGAAAACCCCCGCAACATCAGACATTTTAGTCCGCAACAATCACAAAAAAGGCCCGCGGAATCCTGGGGGACTGGAAAAAGAAGGAAGTATGAGCACGATTATTTAAAGTTTGGATTTTCATGGATTGGATCTGAAGATGCTCCACTGCCACAGTGTGTTGTCTGCCAAGAGGTGCTAGCTAACGATGCTATGAGATGTTTAAAATGTGTAAAACAAGATGTTTTAAAAAGCACAGATGTTTAAAATGTGAAAAAGAAAAAAATAATGTGTACAACAACCATTTTTTAAAAATACGAATGGAACATTAAGTATAGCATTAAACAAAATTTGTAAGGGGGGGGCGCTGTTGTTTATTTGCTCTCCGAGGGGGGGCTGACTCTCCCACACTTTGAAAACCCCTGATCTAGGACATCCCGAGCAGGAACCCAGCAGCGCTCCTCAGGACCATAGCCCTCCCAGTCCATCAGATATTGCAACCTGCCGCGGACCCGGCAGGAGTCAAGCAGGCGATGCACAGTGAACACAGTCTGACCCTGGAAGATGCGGGGGGGGTGGGGGGTTCCTAGGGGCAGGGGCATACGTAGACGTCAGTACGGGCCGCAACAGGGAAACATGGAAAGTGGGGTTGATCCTCAGAGTCCGGGGCAACTGGAGCCGGTAGGAGACAGGGTTCACCCTACGCACCACCTTGAAGGGGCCAATGTAGCGAGGAGCAAGCTTGCGGTTCTCCACCCGCAGCGGAAGGTCCTTAGTGGACAGCCAAACCCGCTGCCCAGGGCGGAAAGCGTGTGCAGGTCTTCTATGATGGTTGGCCTGAGTCTGGTTGGTTCTGGAGGTCTGTATGAGGGTCTTCCTGACCTTGCTCCAGGTCTTGCGACACCGTCTCACATATTGGTTGACCGAGGGCACCCCCGCGTCCTCCTCCTGGTCCGGGAACAGAGGTGGCTAGAACCCGAATTGGCACTGGAATGGCGACAGCTTGGTGGCCGATGACTGCAGGGTGTTGTGGGCGTACTCCGCCCATGGCAGCCAGGTGCTCCATGATGTCGGGTTATCCATAGCCAGGCCTTGCAGGGTGGTTTCCAGGTCCTGGTTGAGCCTCTCCGTCTGACCATTGGACTGTGGGTGAAACCCAGAGGAGAGGCTGGCAGTGGCTCCGATGACCTTGCAGAACCCGTGCCACACTCGGGAGGAGAACTGGGGCCCTCGGTCTGAGACGATGTCCTGTGGAAGACCAAAGACTCAGAAGACATGATTAAACATAAGTTTTGCTGTTTCAAGAGCAGAGGGGAGTTTGCACAGTGGTATGAAGCGGCAGGCCTTGGAGAATCTGTCAACTATGACCAAAATGACCGTGTTACCTTGTGACTCAGGGAGACCCATGATGAAGTCGACTGCCACATGGGACCAGGGATGCCGGGGAATGGTCAGAGGATGCAGGAGACCATGGGGATGCTGTCGTGGGTTCTTGGTTCTGGTGCAAACCTCACAGGACAGGACAAATGACCTTACTTCCTTCTCCATGTTAGGCCACCAGAAGTGTCTTTTCAGGAAGTCCAGGGTCCTCCGAGCTCCCGGGTGGGTGGTGAGAGGGGAAGAGTGACCCCACTGGAGAACCTTGGCCCGGGCTTGATGTGGGACGTACAAGAGGCCCGGTGGCCCCGTCCCAGGACCGGGGTCCTGGCGTTGGGCTCATCGGACAGCCTCCTCAATACCCCAGTGGACAGGGGCCACAATCTGGGACACAGGGATAATAGTCCCGACTTCATTCTCCCTGTTAGTGGCAGAGAACAACCTGGACAGTGCATCAGGTTTGGTGTTCTTGGAGCCGGGGCGGTACGAGAGGGTGAAGTCAAACCGACTGAAAAACAGGGCCCACCTAGCCTGTCGAGGGTTAAGTCTCTTGGCTTGCTGGAGGTACTCCAGGTTCTTGTGGTCAGTCCAAACCAGGAATGGATGTTGCGCTCCCTCCAGCCAGTGCCTCCACTCCTCAAGGGCCAGTTTGACCACTAGCAGTTCTCGATCCCCCACATCGTACCGGGACTCCGCAGGACTCAGGCGGTGGGAGAAGTAAGCGCAGAGGTGCAGCTTTCCTTCCGAATGTTGAGAGAGCACTGCGCCGACACCACTGTCCGAGGCGTCCACCTCCACGATGAATGGTTGGGAGGTGTCCGGGAGGACCAGAATGGGTGCCGTGCAGAAGCAGTCCTTGAGGTCTTTGAATGCCTTTTCTGCCTGAGGAGACCAGGCATAAGATCCACCTGTCCCTTTGGTGAGGTCTGACATGGGTGCTGCTACAGAACTGAAGTTCCTGATTAACTTGCGGTAGAAGTTAGCAAATCCTAAGAACTGCTGAACCTCCTTAACGGACTTGGGAGTAGGCCAGTCCCGGACGGCCAGGGTCTTGGCAGGGTCCATTTGGAGTTGGCCTGTCCGTACAATAAATCCCAGAAAGGAGACCTCGGGAACATGAAATTCACATTTCTGGGCCTTGGCGAACAGATTGTTCTGTAGCAGCCTCTGGAGAACCTGGCAGACACGGTGGCGGTGCTCCTGCATGGTCTTGGAAAAGATAAGGATGTCGTCGAGGTAGATAAAAACGTACAGGTTAATCATGTCCCTTTAGACGTCGTTGATTAGGGCCTGAAAAACAGCTGGTGCGTTGGTGAGTCCGAAGGGCATCACCTGGTATTCGTAGTGCCCAGACGGGGTGTTAAAGGCAGTCTTCCACTCGTCTCCCTGTCGGATACGGATGAGGTGGTATGCGTTCCGTAGGTCCAACTTGGTGAAGACGGTGGCGCCTTGGAGCAGGTCGAAAGCAGTGGACATCAGCGGAAGGGGATATCGGTTGCGCACAGTGATCTTGTTCAGGCCCCTGTAGTCAATACATGGTCGGAGCCCCCCATTCTTCTTGCCGACAAAGAAGAAGCCGGCACCAGCAGGTGAGGTGGAGGGTCGAATGAACCCAGAGACCAGGGCGTCTTTGAGATATTCCTCCATGGCCTTGCGTTCTGGCTGAGAGAGGGAAAACAGTCTGCCACGAGGAGGGGTAGTCCCAGGGAGCAAGTCGATGGCACAGTTGTAGGCCCGGTGCGGAGGAAGAACGGCGGCCCTGCTCTTGCTGAATACCTCCTTGAGATCCCAGTACTCTGTGGGAACTTGAGATAACTCGGTGAGATCAGGGGGCTCGGCAGGAGACACAGGAGAGCTAGAGAGCAGACAAGAGGCATGGCATGCAGGGCCCCATTCCACAACCTGGCTTGTTACCCAGTCTATGCGAGGGTTGTGGCGAGTAAGCCAAGGAAGGCCTAGAATAACTGGGAACTCAGGTGAAGGAATCAGGTGCAGGGAAATCTCTTCCATGTGACCTTGAGACTGGAGGAAGACTGGAGAAGTAACTTGGGTGACTCTTCCATCACCTAATGCTTGGCCATCGAGGGCAGACACAGACAGTGGGACTTCAAGAGGTGCAGTCGGAATATTGATGCTTTGGGCGAAGTGAAAATCCATAAAGTTCCCAGCCGCCCCTGAGTCTAACAAAGCTTGACAAGAGTGGACAGACTCACCCCAGGAGATGGAGACCGGGATGTAGATTCCTTGGCCAGGGAGTCCGGGAGAGAGGGTAGGCCCCGTCACAACCCTCCCTCGGCTGGACGGGGCGGTCCTTTTCCCAAGAGTTCGGGACATGATACTCGGAAGTGACCAGGCTTGCCACAGTAGATGCAGCACTTTTCCCTCCTTCTGCGCTCCCTCTCAGATGCGGAGAGGCGAGTACGACCCACTTGCATGGGTTCTGGACAGTCACTGAAGGAGGTCGACAGTCTCCAGGTAGAGGTAGGGAGGCTGGGGGGGCTCAAGGCTTGGTGGCGTTCTCTCATCCTGTTGTCCAGACGAATAGCATGTGAGATGAGGGTTTCGAGGTCACTTGGGCATCCAATAGAGGCCAGACCATCCTTGATGGGGTCAGACAGACCATGGTGGAAGGCTGACACCAGGGCAGTCTCGTTCCATCCACTTACTGCTGCGAGTGTTCGGAACGAGATGGCGTAATCTGCGACGCTTCCTCCTTGCCGGATGGACATGAGCTTTCGGGCTGCGTCGGTACTGATGTCTGCCTGATCGAAGACCCGAAGCATCTCTTCAGAAAACAGCTGGAAATCAAAGCACTCAGGTCCCTGTCTTTGCCAGATAGCAGTAGCCCAGGCTCGCGCCTTACCAGCTAATAAGGTGATCACAAAGGCAATCTTGCGGCGATCCGTAGTGTAGGTGGTAGGCTGAAGCTCAAAGGTGAGTTGACACTGGGTAAGGAACTCTCGGCACTCACTGTGCTTGCCGTCGTACCTCTGTGGTGCAGGAAGGCTGGGTTCGCGAGGTGAAGAAGGCAGCATGGCAGGAGGCACAGGAGCAGGAGCGGGAGCTGGATCAGGAGATGCAGGCAGAGATGTCAGCTGTGCCAGGGTTTTCCCAATTTGCTGAAGCAGTTCCTCGTGGCGAGCAAGGGCCTCACGTTGGCTGGTGAGCGTACGTCCATGAGCGTCCATGGTCGCTCCGAAGCGTGTCAAAGCTGCCATAATTCCCTGAAGGTTGGCCTGGTAGACAGTTGAAGCAGCCTCTGCTGAGTCGGTCATGACGGAGTCTTTCTGTTAGGGTTTTGCTGGGATTCAAACCTGGTTCGTTGGTGTGATAATCCAGCAAACCCCCACTAGGCCACCAGGGGGATGACTCAAATGCAGAGGCATGAGGTGGAAGTAGAAAAAGTATAAAAAAGGTTTATTTACAATATGTACAAAAAATATCCAAAAAGTAAAAATACAAAAATGCTCAGAAGATAAAAGTGAAAAAATAAAAAATCCCAAAGTACAAACCAAAAGCCAAAAAAACAGAAGAGAAAAGGCAAAAATACCAAAGCTCAGAAGATCCAAAAACACAGTAACTACTAGGTCCAAAAGAAAAGCAAAATGCAAAATAAAGAACACGGTACAGAGGAAACTGGAGATAAACATAACAGCACAAAGACTCCATGACAAGAGGACTGAACTCAGGGGGTATAAATACACAAACTAAATTGAACACAGGTGAAGATAATTAGGACTAAACAGGCAATTAACACAAACACAAAACACAGGAACAGTGGCGGCCTCTAGAGGCCAAAATAAACATGACACGAAAAGGAAATAACAGCGGCCTCTAGAGGCCAAAATAGTCCTAGTCCTAACAGAAATGTCCTCAGTGCAAAGTTCAGTGGACCGTACATCATAGACAGGCGCATCAGTGACATTGACTATGTCATCAGGACACCTGACCGAGGGAAGAAGAGACGAGTCTGCCATGTTAACATGCTGAAGCCCTACTACGAGCGTGGTAAAGAGACCAAAACAACTGCTGTTGTCAGTCTGGAGAAGCCGGAAGAAGAGGAAGCAGAAAAAGATTTCAGCATCCCGACATCAAGATCATCTTTCAAGCTGTGCAACTCAGCAATTCTGGCAAATCTTGATAGAAAATTGTCTCATCTGACACCCCAGCAATGTCCTGACGTGAAGGAGTTGTTTGACTGTTTTTCTTGTTTGTTTCCTGATGTTTCTTCCAGGACAACTGTACTATTTAATGATGTTGATGTTGTTGACCATGCCACAGTTAAGCAGCACCCATACCGAGTTAGTCTTCACAAGCTAGAGTTGATGCAGACTGAAGTTCAGTACATGCTCGATAATCAACTTATTAAGCCCAGTCAGAGTGATTGGAGTTCTCCATGTATCTTGGTACCGAAGCCAGATGGTTCTGTACGTTTTGTCACTGACTATCGCTGTGGGTGCAATCAGTTAATTATTGAAATTAAGTGATCAATCTCGTTAAATCAGTCTCATTAAATTTTGAAGGTTAATAATTAAAATGAATCAATCCCATTTAATCGTTTACTTTGACTCATTTTAATTGAATCATACCATAGAATCTCTCATTTGAAGTGAATAATTTAGTGAATTGTTCAATGAATCATTTAGTGAATCATTTAGTGAATCGCTCAATGAATCATTTACTGAATCATACCATTAATCCTGGATAAATTACCAAACAGCTAGATTATGGTATATTTCCAAATTATTACGATCACTTACCATATTACATAACTTATATGCACCTTTTTGAATTCTTTGAGAAGATTGGGGACTTCAGATATTGTTCACACAAATAGTTTGTTTAATAAATGAATTTATTATACAAAGATAAAAATAATAAATCAATATATACAAGCAGTGAGGTGTGTGTGTGTGTGTGTGTGTGTGTGTGTGTGTGTGTGTGTATGGCCTAGCTTGTTGCTAGCTCAAACAAAGGAATGTTATCTAAGTAGAACAAAGGATTAGCTCTGTTGCTAGTGTGTGCTTGTGTGTGTGTGTGTGTGTGTGTGTGTGTGAAAGACTTGACCATGTGTTTAGCCTCGTGTAGCTAACTACATGTGGTGGAGGCCTAGATTAGCCTTGTGTTGCTAGTGTGTTTGTGAAAGGCCCTATGGCCTAGCTAAAGTGTGTTTGTTAGGCCTGGTGAGGCCTACTGAGCACGTGTTGCTAAAGACAAAGGGAAGCTATCCAAAGTGTATCAGGCCTGGTCAGGCCTGTTGAGCATGTGTTTTCTCAGTAACAAAAAGATTCCACACTCATAACATTACCAAACTCACTGAAACCTTGATAAGGTCAAAATGTATGATAAGGAAATTAAAGTGTTAGTCAGAGAGGAATAAGGGAAAGAGAGAAGCATGTATAGCCTATCTATTAAACAATTGAGAGAACATAGAACCAAAATAAATCAACACACTGCATGTGTAACAGTGTAACAGATAAACCTGGGTTTAAATTCACACTATTTCAATAAAAGCAAATTCCTAAGACTATCTTAATTATGCCCAAATGCCAAAATCTTACTTAATCCTGCCTTTAGCAAGATATGAAGAAATATTCGCCAGTGTAGTCTCGGGCCTCGCCGTGGGAGCACGTGAGCCGCTCGTGATGGAGGCGTAGAGAACTTTCTGGGTCCAGCGGAGCTCTTGGGTGGTTCCCGTGGAAAGCAGAGGATTCTTGGTCCGAACCTCAGCGTTCGTGAGGAAAAGTCTCTGATCAGAATAAGATGCACAGCGCTTTTGAGTTAAAAAGGATTCAACTGCCTGGGCTGCAGTCGTGACGTCACTTCTAATACGAAGACACCGGTTGTAACTCAGGTTGAGTTCAAAGATCGCGCTATTCTGGACTTTTACCTTGGCCAGTGGTAAGGCACAGAACTTGCTGGATGGTGAATCTTGCAAGAAAGAAAGAAAAGACGTCTTTTTGGTGGAGAGCATCTCTTTATGCGTCTAGACTTCTTGAAACCCAGACACGAGAGACAAAATGGCGGAGCTTCCGCTTGGACTTATGCGTGCATGGCGGACTGACGTAGATGATCCCGCCCACGCGTGACGTAGGTCAACACGGAAGTAGGCTGATGGGAAATGTAGTTTCTTAAAGAGACAAAATGGCGGCATGATACCTACAATCGCAAAGTCAACTCGTGGACTGTAGCAGACACTTACCCCATCCCACGAATAGATGATTGCATTGATCGTGTTGGACGAGCTAAATACATCAGCAAATTTGACCTGCTGAAAGGCTACTGGCAAGTACCACTGACTGAGAGGGCTGAAAGAGTATCAGCATTTGTGACACCTGATGGACTCTATCAATATTGTGTCATGCCATTTGGAATGAAGAACGCAACTGCCACATTCCAACGACTAATGAATCAGGTTTTACAAGGACTTCCCAGATGCAATGTCTACATTGATGACATTGTGTTGAGTAACGACACATGGGAGGAGCATATTCAGGATCTCAGAGATCTGTTCGATAGACTAAGCAAAGCTGGTTTGACAGTTAACCTGGCCAAAAGTGAAATTGGTGAGGGAAGTGTTACCTATCTGGGTCATGTAGTCGGACATGGTGCAGTTCATCCCAGAGAGGCCAAAGTTGAAGCCATAGTGAACTTTCCTGTCCCATTGGACAGGAAGTCTCTTCTATGCTTTCTTGGTATGGCTGGATTTTATCGGAAGTTCTGCAAGAATTTCTCAGAGATTGTGCTTCCCCTCACTGCCCTGACTTCCAAGAAGGCTAAGTTTATTTGGGATGACCATTGTCAGAAGGCTTTTGACTCTGTTAAGTCAATGCTATCCAGTCATCCAGTGTTGCTAGCTCCAGATTTTCACAAACCATTCAAATTGGCAGTTGATGTTAGTGATTTGGGCTGTGGATCAGTGTTGTTGCAAGAAGATAAATTAGGCAGAGATCACCCTGTAGCTTACTTCTCAAAGAAGTTAAATCAACACCAATGCAATTATTCCACTATTGAGAAGGAAGCATTGGCTTTACTGCTGGCCTTGCAACACTTTGATGTGTATATATCTACAAGCTGTGAGCCTACTCTTGTGTACTCGGATCATAATCCACTGACTTTTGTTCAAAAGATGAAGTGTAAAAATCAAAGACTCTTGAGATGGAGTTTGATTTTACAAGAGTGTAATTTGGATATCAAACATATCAAAGGTAAAGACAATGTGTTAGCAGATACTTTGTCAAGAATGTAATTAATTATCCCATAGTAATGCATTTTGTAAACATGATATACAGTTATATCAATGTATGTATACATAATAGCATTGTTGTACTTAAGACTAATTGAACTTGAATGTAGTTAAATAGTGTGTGTATATATATATATATATATATATATATATATATATATATATATATATATATATATATAAATTGGGAAAAGTTGTCGATTCAAGACCCCCAACTTTTTGCTAGGAGGAGGGGTTTGTTATGCGGAGTGCACGCGGCTTTTTGGTGTCTCCTTCTTCTTCTACATCGTGGTCTCGCGAGCGAGCAAAACACAAATTAATTTCAGCCAGACGCCTTCAGAATACACGGTTTTATCAAGTTGATCTGTGGCCTCGCGCTGCCGCTACTCATCTCTTGTTCCTGTAGTTCACGCGCATGGCCGGTGACCATTTTAGGAGCTGATGCAACATGCATTTCGTCATTACGCAATTGGCTGTAGGAGTTACACATCCTGATACACGTCAGGAATAATCCCTCTGGATTACATCGTGGATTCACCTTGTCATCATCTCTCTGGACTCACCAACTGACTCGAGTCAGGCAGCTAAGGACATTATAACACTCACCAGGCCTGTTGATGTCTTACTAGTTGATAATTATAGCACATAATTATAAACATTTGTATATATTGTAATTTGCAAATATTGTTATAGTTAACTTTGTATAATATATATGTTATTTTTTGTAAATTTGTTCAAAATATATTGTTTTGCAAATATTACATCTTAGTAAAAAATCACAGCTTAGTAACAGAAAGAATTTGGTAACCAACAGACATATAACTATTACTACGAAAAGCTTAAATAATTACATTGTACGTTACAGAAATTGGGGGCTCGTCCGGGATTTGAAATTTGTTAATTACATTGTATTATTCTAACTTTTTTCCAAATTTTGCTAAATTTACATATATTGCAAATTGTCAAAATCAATAACCAACAGACATGGCTGAATTCAATGCAGCTGAATTCTATACATTGTTTACTGAGGATCCAAAGCTTGAGGGTTTAGATAACCTTAAAAAGTCTAGCTTGTTAGCTTTAGGCAAGCATCTTGACCTTGAGGTCAGGAATGCCATGAGAAAGGATGAGATTAAAGAGATTATTGTCTATCATTTAGTTGATGATCAGGTTTTACCTCCAGCTGCTTTGGAAAAACTAGAACAAGAGTCAGTGGATACAGGTGCTTCAACTGTAGAAATCGAAAAATTGAGATTGGAGGCTGAAATTAAACAAAAGGAATTGGAGGCTGAAATTAAGAAAAAAAAGAGCTACAGTGGTGCTTGAAAGTTTGTGAACCCTTTAGTATTTTCTATATTTCTGCATAAATATGACCTAAAACATCATCAGATTTTCACACAAGTCCTAAAAGTAGATAAAGAGAACCCAGTTAAACAAATGAGACAAAAATATTATACTCGGTCATTTATTTATTGAGGAAAATGATCCAATATTACATATCTGTGAGTGGCAAAAATATGTGAACCTTCGCTTTCAGTATCTGGTATGACCCCCTTGTGCAGCAATAACTGCAACTAAACGTTTCTGGTAACTGTTGGTCAGTCCTGCACACCAGCTTGGAGGAATTTTATCCCATTCCTCCTTACAAAACAGCTTCAACTCTGGGATGTTGGTGGGTTTCTTCACATGAACTGCTTGCTTCAGGTCCTTCCACAACATTTTGATTGGATTAAGGTCAGGACTTTGACTTGGCCATTCCAAAACATTCACTTTATTCTTCTTTAACCATTCTTTGGTAGAATGACTTGTGTGCTTAGGGTCATTGTCTTGCTGCGTGACCCACCTTCTCTTGAGATTCAGTTCATGGACAGATGTCCTGACATTTTCCTCTAGAATTTGCTGGTATAATTCAGAATTCATTGTTCCATCAATGATGGCAAGCCGTCCTGGCCCAGATGCAGCAAAACAGGCCCAAACCATGATACTACGACCACCATGTTTCACAGATGGGATAAGGTTCTTATGCTGGAATGCAGTGTTTTCCTTTCTCCAAACATAACGCTTCTCATTTAAACCAAAAAGTTCTATTTTGGTCTCATCCGTCCACAAAACATTTTTCCAATAGCCTTCTGACTTGTCCACGTGATCTTTAGCAGACTGCAGATGAGCAGCAATGTTCTTTTTGGAGAGCAGTGGCTTTCTCCTTGAAACCCTGCCATGCACACCATTGTTGTTCAGTGTTCTCCTGATGGTGGACTCATGAACATTAACATTAGCCAATGTGAGAGAGGCCTTCAGTTGCTTAGAAGTTATCCTGGGGTCCTTTGTGACCTCACTGACTATTACACGCCTTGCTCTTGGAGTGATCTTTGTTGGTCAACCACTCCTGGGGAGGCTAACAATGGTCTTGAATTTCCTCCATTTGTACACAATCTGTCTGACTGTGGATTGGTGGAGTCCAAACTCTTAAGAGATGGTTTTGTAACCTTTTTCCAGCCTGATGAGCATCAACAACACTTTTTCTGAGGTCCTCAGAAATCTCCTTTGTTCGTGCCATGATACACTTCCACAAACGTGTATTGTGAAGATCAGACTTTGATAGATCCCTGTTCTTTAAATAAAACAGGGTGCCCACTCACACCTGATTGTCATCCCACTGATTGAAAACACCTGACTCTAATTTCACCTTCAAATTAACTGCAAATCCTAGAGGTTCACATACTTTTGCCACTCACAGATATGTAATATTGGATCATTTTCCTCAATAAATAATTGAACGAGTATAATATTTTTGTCTCATTTGTTTAACTGGGTTCTCTTTATCTACTTTTAGGACTTGTGTGAAAATCTGCTGAATGTTTAGGTCATATATATGCAGAAATATAGAAAATTCTAGAGGGTTCACAAACTTTCAAGCACCACTGTAGAAGCTGAACTAAGACAAGGTGAGCTGCAGCTAAGACAAGCTGAGCTGCAGCATGAAAAGGAAATGCAGCAGATAGAATTGGAGAAACTCAAAGCTACTAATGCTAATAGTGCTATGCACCAGCCTGATGGGTCATTTTCCAGATTTGACATTGCCAGGGGTTTGTTACCTATATTTTTATTATAAACAGACAATTTCATATTATTTGCAGTGTGTCATTCTGTAATCTGTGTATGTATAGTTGTTTTGTTTAGTATTTATTAGATATGATAGAGTTAAACACTAGGGGGCAGTTGTAGTAGAGTTAGAAAAAAGACTGTTTTCCTGTTGGACATGGAGTGCACACCGCTTTTTGGTGTCTCCTTCTTCTTCTACATCGTGGTCTCGCGAGCGAGCAAAACACAAATTAATTTCAGCCAGATGCCTTCAGAATACACGGTTTTATCAAGTTGATCTGTGGCCTCGCGCTGCCGCTACTCATCTCTTGTTCCTGTAGTCCACGTGCATGGCCGGTGACCATTTTAGGAGCTGATGCAACATGCATTTCGTCATTACGCAATCGGCTGTAGGAGTTACACATCCTGATACACATCAGGAATAATCCCTCTGGATTACATCGTGGATTCACCTTATCATCATCTCTCTGGACTCACCAACTGACTCGAGTCAGGCAGCTAAGGACATTATAACACTCACCAGGCCTGTTGATGTCTTACTAGTTGATAATTATAGCACACAATTATAAACATTAGTATATATTGTAATTTGCAAATACTGTTATAGTTAACTTTATATATATATTTATTTATTATTTTTTGTAAATTTGTTCAAAATATATTGTTTTGCAAATATTACATATTGTTTTGTTATATGTCTGTTGGTTACCAAATACTTTCTGTTACTAAGCTGTGATTTTCCTATTACTATGAAAAGCTTAAATAATTACATTGTACGTAACAGTCGGGGACAGTGCCCCTGGAGTGGCAGACTGGGGTGGTGATCCCTCTTTTTAAGAAAGGGGACTGGAGAGTGTGCTCCAATTATAGGGGAATCACACTTCTTAGCCTCCCAGGGAAGGTTTACTCCAGGGTACTGGAGAGGAGAATTTGGCCAATAGTCGAACCTCGGAACCAGAAGGAACAATATAGTTTTCGTCCTGGTCGCGGAACACTGGACCAGCTCTATACCCTTCATAGGGTACTTGAGGGTTCATGGGAGTTTGCCCAACCAGTCCACATGTGCTTTGTGGATTTGGAGAAGGCATTCGACCATGTCCCTCATGGTAATCTGTGGGCGGTGCTTCGGGAGTATGGGGTTCGGAGCTTTTGAATGAATGAATGAATGAATGAATGAAAGCAGCAAGTCATTATTTTTGACATTATAATTAATACCATTATAGAATATGATAACACTCATGATGAGTTACTTTAGTAATTATAACATTTATCTTCTGATGAATAAACTATCAGATCATGTTTAATAAATTAACTATTGATTGTAAATTATTAAAGCGCTAATAATGATGAAAGTGCTCACTGCTGTAGTGGGTTTGAGTTGATGATGTTCAGTGGAGTGCAGCTTTAGCAGCTCTGCAGCTGTTCTCAGATCAGTGTGTGTTTCTGAGTCAGAGCACTTCCTCTACAGCTGAGGGAGGATTTTGTACGGCGCTATAACACTGTGTGTACGGAGTGGTGTCATCCTGCTGACAGTAATAATCTCCTGCATCTTCAGACTGAACTCCAGAGATTTTTAGATTAAATACTCGATCATATCCACTGCCACTGAAACGATCTGGAATCCCAGACTGACGAGTAGATGCAGAATAGATCAGGAGTTTAGGAGCTTCTCCAGGTTTCTGCAGGTACCAGGCGAGGTCATCATCAATATCCTGACTGGCTGTACAGGTGAGAGTAACAGATTGTCCTGGAGAAACAGACTGAGGTCCTGGAGACTGAGTCAGGACAATTTCCCCAAAGGACTCTAAAGAAAAGGATGCAGAGTTAAAAGAATGGAAACAAATGTAGTAGTGAGTGTGAGAGTGATGTGATGATTTGTATGAATAATAAAAGTAAAGAGAGTGTCTCACGGTGAGCGAGGAGTCCCAGTGTCCCCAGCAGTAGAATCAGTACCATCATCATTGTGCTGCGTGTCAGTGGCTCTGAAAGGACTGAACACACTCTGATCAGCACTACAGCTCTTAAAGTGTGTGCAGCAGTGACACAGCACACACATGCAAACACCACAACTCTGTGTCTCTGTGTGTGTGTGTGTGTGTGTGTGTGTGTGGTGTGTGTGTGTGTGTGTGGTCACTGGAGTGTAACAGAGGTTTTTGTACGACGGCTTCATTAGAATGTATCACTGTGGTGGACTTTCGGTGGAGGAACCAAACTCATCATCAAAAGTAAGTGATTTTAATTTTTCCTTAAACTCTAAAATGCAATTTCTTTTCTCCATCAGTTTCACTGATAACATTAGATGTAAAGTTAAATATAATTTCTGTCATCACTGACATTTCTATAAAGCAGTCTGTGTAAATTGTGTTGATGGGTAAAGCAATGTTCTCTTTGTTTGTTCGTGGACCTGAAGCCAAATGACTTTAAGCCTAAAGCTTTTAGACTTTAATGAGTTTTAGAGTTAGGAACTGTTTTTATGTCTATGGGTAGAGTTTATAGATGCTGCTGAAGGTCATAGAAGTTTCCAGAAGTTTCTCCTGAACTGCAGTAATGTGAGAACAGTGTGGATCACTGCACTGATTACTGAACCCACATGAATGTCTCCAGTCTGGACTCTTAATCAGCAGTAATGAGTAAATGTTGTGTAAGCATGTGTAAATGTGTGTGTGTTTATTGTGTGTTTGTGGTCTCTAGCCGGTCCCACGGTGAAGCCCTCCGTGTCTCTGCTCCCTCCCTCCTCTCTGCAGCTGTCTGAGGGATCGGCCTCGCTGCTCTGCCTGCTGTCTGCCTACTCTCCACAGGGGGCGCTGGTGAGCTGGACAGTGGACGGCTCAGAGGTGAAGAACGGGGTTCTGACCAGCGCAGAAGAACACAAGAAGGACGGTTACACACGCAGCAGCACCCTGACCCTCAGCAAAGCACTCTGGGAAAAGGGGGAGGAGTTTGTCTGCACGGTCTCCCATGACGGCGTCAATCATCCGGTCACGTTCAGAAAGAGCCAGTGTGAAGGCTAACAGCTCCAAGATAGAATTTAACACTCAGCTGCTTACACATCCATCTACAATAGAGTTTCAGTTCTACACAATGCTGACATTTCTGTCTTTACTCTCTTCACTGTCCTGTTGCTCTTCCTGTAGTTTTGCTCTGCTGAAATAAAGCTTCATTTTGGACATTGTGTGTTCTTTTATTGGAGTTAATAGTCATTATCAGTGTGAGGAGAGAGTGTGTTTAGCTGGAGATTCAGTGCTGTGTGTTGTGCTTCAGTGAGTTTGGCTGAAGGAAGTTGAACATCTGGTGAAAGTGCTGCTCTATTCTGGGAGAAAGAGGATCACTCAGCCGTCTCCATGTAAATCTCTCTCTCACTTCACTCATCTTTCAGTTTTACTGGTTAAAACTGACTCCTTCTGTTTAACTTTATTGAACTCAATTTGCTATCAGAACTGGACCCAGAACTCAACCTGCTCTGGTTCTAGCTACAAATCTTATTTTGTTGATTAAGTACCGATTTTCACAAGTGTTTTAAATCTATGGGACATTCAGGTACAGATTTAAAGTCACCTAAATCGTATCCATGTGACAGTCTCCATCTTGTCTCTAGAGGTCCATTCAGATCACACACTGTCCCAGTTAAACAGGGCGTCTACACGCATCCATTACTGACCCACTTCATTTTAGCAGATGATACACAAATTAATATTTCCACTCAACCACATGTGAATCTGTTCTCTGATTACAAGAGTTTATCAAATCAGGGTCAAATCCTACATGAAGGAAAACCTGATGGCAAATCCACATAATTTCCCAGAAAGTTACAGCTCACTCACACACAATGTTTGGTGGGACTCCATCAGGAAAGCTGGATCTTTTGTGGTAATACAGCCAGTAATGTTCGTTTATTATTTGGAAAAATGTATGACAAAGAAGAAACTGGAAACTGATGTCTTCCTGTTCTGTTTATGGGCAGAAAAGAATAAAAACAGGCTGTTTCCTCGTTTACACTGATAGCCACTTATTTATTTATTTATTTATTTATTTTTTATTTATTTTACTTTGCCAAGTACATAATACACAGAAAAAATATGCAAAAAAATGTATAAACAAAATAATAAATAACAAAAATATAATAGGCAGGACAGCCACAACAGCAAATGCCAATTACTGTGGCCCCTAACATGAAAAAGACAGTAGACAATTAAAAAAAACATAAACATTACACAAAATTAGAAACAACAAATTATTGGTCCAGCTCGACCTCGGGCATTATTGCATACTGGGCAAATAGATCACCATGTCCTTGGCTTTTCAGGATCAAAGAAATCTAAGGCCTGTTCATAATAGAGTTTAAGATTAACTTTAAAATCAGCTAGAGTAATTGTGCTTAGTCTAAGATAGTCCGGGAGAGTGTTCCAAATTGTAGTAATTCTACTTATGTACGATCTTTTAAAGGTTACAGTTTTACATTTACTAGGCCTGAAAATAAGTACATTAGGATTACTTGTAGATCTGGTTACACGAGTAGGTACAATAGGCTTAGGGAGAATGTCCGGATTTATATCTACAAGTCCATTAAGTGCTTTGAAAAAGAAAACTAAGTCCAGATATTCATGCCAATAACATAGAGGTAGAAGTGACGTCAGAGTTAGGCGATCTCTGTAGGACTCCGAGCATCTAAATGGCAGACATAAGATGAATTTTGTTGCCCTTCTTTGAACTCGTTCCATCTTCCTCATCAGTTCAATAGCCTGGGGTGCCCAGATCTGTGTGGCATACTCCATTGAAGAGCGCACAATTGAAAGGTAGAGTGTGCGGCGTGTGCGCATGCTCTGAACCTCTGCAGCACTCCTACGCAGAAACCCTAGGAGCTTGTTAGCCTTAGAACAGCAGTCGAATACATGTTTCGACCAGGTTAGATCACTCTTAATGGAGACTCCTAGATCTTTTTCGGTGTCAGTGACTTCCAGTTCTTTGCCATTGATAGTATAGTTAAACTCGATAGGGTTCCTTTTTCTTGTTATTCTTTGACACTTGCATTTGCTCTCATTAAATACAAGTCCTGATTCTTCAGACCAGCGCTCAAGACGAAGGAGATCTTATAACTGCAGTCAGTCATTAATGACCATGCAAACTTCTCTGGAGACACAAGATGGGTGTGAGTCACCAACGAGCATTAACTGTTTCAAGTTCAAACTGTTTATTGTCATATGCACAGTAAGGACATGTCCACTTGCACAATGAAATTCTTAGTTTGCTGTCCACCATGAATGCCAATTACAAATAAATAAATAGGCAGAAGAAGAAAAAGGCAATATAGTGCAAAAATAAAAGCAACAAAAGCAAAAAGCAACAAAACACCCAGTATTAGGGGTGGGTACCAGTACAGAAAATTCAGGTCCAGGTCCGGTCCAGAGGATCAGGTCCAGGTCCGGACCTGGACCTGGACCTGATTATAGTAGTGCAGCAGTACTATATCATATTTTGGGGAGCGAGACACAAGTACAGTTTTCTGTGAGTCCTACAAATTATGTTCAAATTGTATATGAATGATATGATTATTTTCAATGCACAAGCAACTAATATGCAGAAAGGAAACGGAGATGTAACAAAACATGCAACTTTTTTTATTCCAAGGTAACTTTTAAGGTATTCTTAAGGTCTAACATATTAGGTGCAACATATTAGCAAACTGCTAAGTTCTAAAGGACGACAGAAAATGGCTCTAAAGTGGAGCTATGATAACGGAACAACCTGGGAAGGAGTTCTGCCCATTTGGAATGAGAAGGCCGGATATTCAGTGCTGACGGACGATCCTACAGACGACAGACACTTGTATCTTATCTATGAAAAGGGCGTAAATAGTTCTGTCGACTTTGTAGCAGTCACAAAAATTCAACTGTATAACAACATTACAGTCTACGGTAAATGGCAAGAAAATTGAAAGGAGAACTGAACGCAATGTACAACAATGTTGGAAATAATGCCATAATTTCTGTAAAATTCTTTATAGATCATGAGCTAGTCTATAACGGTCAGAATATACCAGACAAAACAAAATAAAATGGTTTGAATTGTTCTGCAGTAACAACCAAGAAAAAAAACATATTAGCAAACTCCTGCTAATGACTGGCTGCTGTTCATGTGTTTTTCTTCAGAAAGATCAGGATATTTACGTTCTCTGGGTCTAGGCAAGCTTGTTCTGCTCTGATTACATCCCCTGCAGTGCTGAAGACCCTTTCACTTTCACTTGTTTTGCTGAGCGAGCGGCGAGCGCCAGTTTCTTTGTTTATTGATGGATTTTGGCTTTCCAAACTCATGGAAATAAGCTGACTATGGGCAAACAGGAAGGAAAAAAATATCGGTATACTGATTTGTGGTTTGTTTGGGTGTCATTTTTATTTCGCATGTAAATTTACGTGATTAACCGGTCAAGGAAACAGCAGCAAAACGGCAGTAATGTGCAAATATGTGCAAACAATTTAACCAGATGTAAACCATCAAGGAACAGCAGCAAAAAGGGCAGTAATATGCAAACAAATTTAAACAGATGTACACAGTCAAGGACAGTTTACAGGGAGGTCGTCCATGGTTATAGACTCCTGTCAGCTGTTCAGGAGTCTGATGGCGGATGGAAAGAAAGAGTTCTTTAGTCTGACAGTTTTACATTTCACACTTCTGTACCTCTGGCCTGAGGGTAGGAGTGTGAACAGTCCGTGTTGGGGGTGGGTGGGGTCTTTGAGGATGGAGGCAGCTGTCCTGTGGACTCTGCGATGATAGATGCTCTGCAGAGAGGGCAGTGAAGTTTTGGTGATCCTCTCAGCAGTCTTCACCACCCTTTGCAGGCATTTGTGGTCCATTGCTGTAGTGCTGCCATACCACACAGTGATGCAGTTGGTCAGGATGCTCTCAATCATGCAGCTGTAGAAGTTGCTGAGGATCTTGGGTGACATACCAAACTTCCTCAGCCTCTTCATAAAGTACAGTTGCTGTTGAGTCTTCCTAACCAGCTGTGTGGTGTTGAGTGTCCATGTGAGGTCCTCACTGATGTGAACACCCAGAAATTTGAAGCTGCTCACCCTCTCCACCTCAAGCTCCCAGATGAACAGTGGCTGATGAGGTCTCCTCTCCTTCCCCATGTCCACTATATTCTCCTTCATCTTGTCCGTGTTGAAGGTGAGGTTGTTGTCCTCACACCATGACACCAGACTGGCCACCTCCCTCCTGTAGGCCGTTTCGTCACCGCCAGTGATGCATCCTGTCACTAAGTTGTCGTCCGTGAACTTTAGGATGATGTTGTCCTTGCAGGAGGTGACACAGTCATGGGTGAATAGAGTGTAAAGGATGGGGCTGAGGATGCATCCTTGTGGGGTGCCAATGTTTGTGATGATGCTGGATGAAGTCCTATTACCAATCCTGACAGTCTGAGGCCTGCCAGTCAGGAAGTCGAAGAGCCAGTCACAGAGGGTGAGGTGCAAACCAAGTGTGGAGAGTTTATGGATGAGTTTGTGGGGGATGACCATGTTGAAGGCAGAGCTGTAGTCAACAAAGAGCATCCTGATATAAGAGTCTTTGTTTTCCAGGTGGGTGAGGGCATAATGGAGGGCAGCAGTGATGGCATCTGAGGTGGACCTGTTGGGCCTGTAGGCATACTGCAGGGGTTCCAGGGGTTCTTATATGCTGTTCTGAATGTGGGCCAGTACCACTCTCTCAAAGCACTTTGAGATGATTGGAGTGAGTGCTCTTGGCCTGTAATCATTCAGGCAGGTGGGTGGGCTCTTCTTGTGAAGAGCGATGATGGTTGTGGTCTTGAAGCAGGAGGGAATGGTGCTCTGGCTGAGGGAAAGTTTGAAGATGGTGGTGAAAACATCAGCCAGCTCATTGGCACATACTCTGAGGGCCCACCCAGAGATGTTGTCTGGTCCTGCTGCCTTCCCGGGGTTGATCCTCCTCAGAGCCTTGTGTACCTGACTTGATGAGACCGTTGGGTGGTCCAGGTGTATGTGTGCCTCCTCTCTGTGCTGTAGCTGGTAGTCTCAAAGCAGGTGTAGAAGGTGTTGAGGTCACCCAGCAGGCTGTCTGTGGAGCTGATGGTGCTGGTGGTGGTCCTGTAGTCTGTGATGTGTTGCAGGCCTTGCCACATTCGCCTGGGGTCGCACCCCACCTGGTTCAAGTCAATCGCAAATTTTAAGTCAGATATTCTTATACTTTTCCACTCCCAGACTCCTTGATGATATCATTATTAAAAAACAAACAAACAAACAAAAGAAACCTGTTCACCACCCCAATGTCAAAGACGTGAAGTTTCATATACCACTGAGTCGTCTTGTGGTCCATTGAGAAGTACTTGATGAGGGTGTCTGAGGGGTCCACCCCATGTACTTGTTGTACTCTGTGACTGGCTCATGCACAGGAAATGACATCTTGGACCAGGTTTCATCAGGGTTCCGGACACGGTGCTGCACAGACCCCCCTCTGTTGGCTTTGTGGATAGTAGAGCACATGGTCACATCATGCATGTCCTTCCGCTTCACATATAGACCCCCTGTGCATCACATGATAGTTTCACCTGGGAGTCAAACAGACACCATCTTTCATGTAAGTACGGATTAATCTGTCTTCAATATGGTTAATTTTTGTGCTGTTTTTGGTTGTTCAAATCATTCAGATAGAGTGATAGATAAAAGATATTACCGTCTCCCTGCTATCAAGAAAAATATTAAAGTGCTATTCTTATGAAAATGACATCACCCCTGGAAATTATACCTTATAAAACTAGACATGTTAAATAGTTTACTATCTAAATTGTATTTTAATATGAGACAAGGAACATCTTCTATTTAGCCTGTAAACATTGGCGGAGCTACAGGGGTGGCTGGGGGGGGGGCACTAGCCTCCCCTGGAATCTGATTGGCTACCCCAGTTGCCCCCCCCAGATGATTGACATGTTACGGCACCGCACGAGAAAAGCCAGTTGCATTGAAGTCTGTGACTGCTAGGTTCCTCCTGTACAGTAGATGGCACAATGCAAGCTACCACAAGGCATTGCAATCCAATTTACAATAGAAGACATGGGAAAGAAGAAAAAGAAAAAGAAGGAACCACTGAACAGAAAAGGCAGCTGGTCCTCAGCCAGATGGATTTTAAGACTGATCTATATCGGTGAGTACACGACCGCAGTTTATCCCAAAATAAGTTAGATGAAGCTAGATGCCTTCTGCATGTTCTTAATAAACAGTGGCATCTTTTGCGTCATTTGTAGAGGGCCGCGGATTACAGAGAGACGGTAGATATCTGTGTGATGATTTGGGTTCTTAGTTTATTGACTTTAAGTTGGACCTACTTGGCGTTGCTGGTATGGTAGCTTATGGTCACGCATTAAGGGGGTGTGGAGTTGGTGGACAGAAAAGATGTAGGCAGTGAGTGTAATTTTAACCCTTGTAATGTAATATCTATGTTGGACATGAAAATATTGCATTTTGTTTTCATAAGGGAAGTCATGCTAGGAGTAACAAAAACAGTTTTTTTCAGTTGAGAATGAAAAGACAGGGAGGCACGATTTACAACTACTTTAAGAGAAATAAATCAGGCTCAGAGCAGATCTACTACTGGCTGTGTGAACAACTGACTATATGTACCTGTGTGTGTGAGTAACTGTGTGACTGTGTAACTGACTCAGTGTGTCAGTAACTGAGCAACTGTGTGACTTGAGTTACTATGTGCATTTTAGTTGAGGTCAATGGTGTCAGGGTGTTGGTAAATGCACCGTATTCATTTTGTACATTAATAAACTACAAATTACACTCAAAATGACATCTTCTGTGTGCTTAATACATAGCTACTTAAACATGATTGTAAATTGAAAGTATTGTTTATGAGTTTATTTATTTAAGAAGGATCAATGTGTATTAATTAACATGTAAATGCACTAGAAATAATCACTGACTAGTTTTCTTTCATCTGTAGTCCCTGGAATTTTAATGTTGAAAGAAAGAAAGAAAGAAAGAAAGAAAGAAAGAAAGAAAGAAAGAAAGAAAGAAAGGTGTGTATGTATATATAACAAAAAGACAAAAATAATTAGAAGTCATGACATGGCCAAGAACACAAGACAAGAACAGGTGCAACACCATGTACACTCAAAAAAAACAACATGGGTGTTTGTTACATGAACCTAAGTCTAACATGTCACGGTTGACATTTAGGTCACTCAACAAAATTGTTTCTGGCTAAGTTAACGCATTTTACTTGGGTGGAAATACTTTCCATGATTTTATTATGTTCACTGAGCAAGTTATTTTTTTGAGTGTAAGAATAAATAATAATAATAATAATAATAATAATAATAATAATAATAATAATAATAATGCATAATTTAAACACATAAGATAAAAAACAGATATACAGCACACAATAGCTAACATTAATCTTGAGTGCTCGTGCATAATTGTGTGTGTAGTAGTAGGAACCATTGACCCCCCTGAAATAGTCCTGGCCACCCCCTTGCCCCCCCAAGGAAAAAAGTCTAGTTCTGCCACTGCTGGTAAAGTTTGTCTCTTTGAGTCTGCCATTACACAAATGTCTTCCTGGTACTGTTAATTCAAAGGAAGTGACGTCATACGCTTGAAAGTTCACGGCATTTTTGGCTTCATCTGCTTTGCACAGTGTAGCATGTTTATAACTTTTTTTTTTTTTAAATTGGACAACAAAACTAAAACCAAAGCATGCTTCCTAAGAGGTTTGTCCTTCAAGGCTTTTCAAGTGTAGCTGATAACAAAAAAAAAAAAAAAAAAATAGAATTTCGATCCATTATAGCCCAAAGTCAGCAGGACACTTACGGAATGAATGGGTTTGATTTATACAGACAAAGAGAGGTAACTTCAAGCTGACAGGACGGTTTGGTGTCTGCTCCATACATTTTGAAAAATAAATTTGTGAGGCAGATTCACATAGAAGGATTTGAGCTTCGTCCGGGACATGGAGCAGTTCCTACGATCTGGAAACAAAAGTCAGAAGCGACATCCCAAAGAGCTCACCACACAGTGAGGGTCAAGCTTGCATTTAGCCTGTTGCTTGAATTTATGAGTTGTCATTTGTCTTTTATCCTTTTAACTGATAGCAGTTCTGAAGTTTTATACAATAACTCAAGAACAGCAATAACGGCAGTAATTAGGCACTTTCACTTTCAGTGCCGGCAGGAGCAGGTGGCGCATTGTGCCATATTGTGCGCACTGAGCACGCAGCAGCTTTTAGGGTTCACCACCCAAACTAAATCACTCATAAAACTACAACCTTTTCTGGTTCTAACAGTACCAAATCGGATCATGTAGACCCTTTCTATTTTGTGCTACAAAGTTAAGTCGAGGTGTGTGTGTGTGTGTGTGTGTGTGTGTGTGTGCACAGCAACATGTGGTGCCGGGGAGGGTCAGCGTGTAATCACCATTATTTATTTTTTTCCTAAAAATCCGATGCTGTAGTTGAAGGAGAGGGTGGAAAGGCTGTTTCTGTTTGATGCAGTATTTGAAGAAGGAGGAGCTGCTATTTGTACTACAGTAGACACAGATGCTCCAGCTGTTTTGGCTATAGCACACTCGGATGAAATACCGAAAGGAGAAGAGAGCAGTTGTTTAGACAGTTTATTTTGTTTACAGTATTTGACGGAAGATGGATATGATGTGTTAACAGTACCTGAAGATGCAGTATTAATTGAACAGCGGACATTTTTCTCATGTTGTGAGAGAATCTCTTTCAGAGCCTATAAATACAGAAAAAAACAACAAAAAACGATGAGTTAGTTGAGAGAGATAACAGGATGGTGTGTCCATTCATTTGATATTGAACTCATGGTTTTTAGATGCAATATAACATCACACGTGTTTCAGTGGACAAAAAGGCAATGACAAGATTCAGAAATACACAGGGAAGTTTATCACAGAGTGATAAAGTATAAATTATAAATTAATCTCGCAATAGCCTTTTCCTTTGCGCCAATTCTGTGATTATTGTAGGGACTTCACCTTCAAATTTCAAACAGGTTCAATTCACCTTAAAATCAGCTCTCTGTAAAGGGACACCGCAAGGAGATCATAGGTTTTGGAATTTTTAAAAAAAATATTTTATGGTTGCAGGGATATGGTTATTTTAGTATAAAATAAATAATGGTAATTGCACGCTGACCCCCCCCCCCCCCCCCCCCCAACACACACACACACACACACACACACACACACACACACACACACACACCTCTACTTAAAGAAGATATGCAGAATCTTTATTTTTAAATACATTTCTGAGTGGATCGTATCCAGTGCATAAGTCTGATGACTGGTCCACTCATTCTCCATACTGAGTACTCCGCCATTACTGCTCGGCTCACACTCCAGGAGAACTGATGCAACTGAACTTACTTTCCTTTTCTTTTAGTCTTCTTTTCTTAATTGTTGAAAATGCACCCTCTTTCAATGTGGGCTTATAACCAATGCTCCTCAACAGATCAGAGGTTTCATATGAGTCCTCAGTAAAATGTGCACAGCAGAGGAGAAACCACTTTGTAAGCACCCAATCCATTAATTTCTCGCAAAACGCGTCCAAATCTTTGCAGTTTGAACATACTTGGACCATGAATGTAACATTAATCCACCTTCTGTCATGTTGCTGCACCCGCCAGCAACACATCTACATGGCATGGTGATACATTAGCTCAAAATGGAGGATCAGAGTTGCAGTCAGCTGTGTCTTAGTATAATAGAAATGGCGATGAGACCGATAGCCTTCCTGTGGTGACATCACTGACATCAAGGTCATTCACTCAGACCGCTACCTAGATGAAGCATTTTAATCATAAAAATTACGAAATTAGATTTATTGTTAACGCTTAAAACTATTCCTCTGCCATTCATGAGGTCTTAAGGCATTTATGAACAAAATGTGAGGCCATGGTTCTGCATATATGCTTTAACATTGTAGCACAAAATAGAAAGGGTCTACACTAATTGGTACTGTTAGAACCAGAAAAGGTTGTAGTTTTATGAGCAACTTAGTTTTGGAGGTGAATCCTCACAGATTCCTTGCTGCTGTGTGCACTTGCTGTGCACAATGCGTATGGCACAATGCGCCACCTGTTCCTGCTGGCTCCAGCACTGAAAGTGAAAGTGACTATTTATTGCCATTATTTAGCCTTGTGCCTACCAAGTGAGGATACAGAGATCATAATTACAAAGAGACACTGCTTTATCATAACTGTGAAAGTTGAACACCAAATCAATAAGTAAGGAAGGAAATAAATAAATAAATAAATAAATAAATAAATAAGCTAATTTTGATTTGTATTATGTATTAACTTCCTGGGTTTCAGAAAGCTGTTCAAGCAGTTGGTTATCTTCTTCTTCAAGAGTGACTTGGCTTGCGTAGTTGTCCATCTCTTTCTCTGTGGCTATAGGTTCTAAATCGTCTTCAGACAACCAACCAAAGATTGAAGAGGAATTTGAAGAGCTTTTGTGTCTTTTTCAAAAGAATCAGTATCAATAATGCATGCCACTTTGGAGAGAAAAGTATAGAGTCTGTGTGGACAGAAAAGAAGGCAGTGGTGCATATGATGTTACACATGCAGTGCCACTGACCTGTGAATCGCTGCGATCTAATAATGGTGGACACGCTTTTAGTGATTTTTGGAACAGTATTCAGATGCAAAACATTTATTTTTCTAACCAATTTTTTATTCATCGGTAAACTTTACAACCTATTTGAGCATATCACACACAGAAAACCTGGGATTTTATGATGTAATTTTCGTTAGACTTGTACTTTAAGATTCGTGTCTTGTGTGGAGGCTCCACCACCTCCATTTCTCTCTGGCTCATGGCCTCTACTGGAAGGAAAACCCACCTCCTTTCTCTATCCACAGATGAAGCTTGACCATGCCCCCTCTGTCACATGAACATTATGGAACTGTTCGATGGCTGAGGGTTCTAAAGGTAGCAGACAGCACTACTTAACTATGGGACCAAACCATGGCATTTGATACACAGACACAATGCACCATCCTACTTATGTACAAAGGAATGTTGAGGATGGAGATGTGGAAGACTGAATGGAGGCTTGTGAACAAAATTCTTGGATGTCCACTTCTAGAATTGCTTTAATGACTGTGGCCAACAGACGACCCTGCCATGAAGTACCACCAGGGAGAAGATTAAAAGTATAATGGCTTGGACATTAGAGAGGTCATTAAGTTGCATTCTATTTGTTAAAATTTTTCACAGCTGAGAAAGCTGGATTTTACTCGTGTGTGTGAGTGTGTTGTGTTTGTTCTCCTCCACAGTGAGTCATTCTGCTGTTTCACGTCATCCTCCTCAGCACCTGCATCTGCAGATGTCACAATCACTGGGGTTTTTGTACGACGCTCTAACACTGTGTGAACGGTGAAGATTCGAATGTGTTCTCATGAATCGTTAGACAGTAATAATCTCCAGCATCTTCAGTCTGGACTCCACTGATGGTCAGAGTGAAATCAGTTCCAGATCCACTGCCACTGAAACGTTCAGGAATACCTGATTCTCTTCTGTTAGCATAATAGATCAGGAGTTTAGGAGCTTCTCCAGCTTTCTGCTGATACCAGGACAAACAGTCATAATTACCACCACAGTCATTATCGACAGCAACATTAGTTTTACAGCTGATGGTGAGTGTGTCTCCTGGAGAAACAGATTTCACTGCAGGACTCTGAGTCACAATGGCCTGACATTGGGATCCTGAAAAAGAAAAAAATATAGGTCACATAAGTTCTAGCTGTCTTGCAAAATCATTTTTATTGAGTGAAGTCCTACCTCGAGCGCAGAGGGCCAGTGTGCAGATGAAGACGCTGATCAAACTCATGGTTGCTGTGGGTGAAGTCACTGAGCAGCAGCTCTCAGTCATGAAGTGTTAAAGTCACAGGACTATAAACACTCGCAGAGCGCTGAAGCATGAGCTGATAATGCAAAGTGGAACCTCTCTCGATGGAAACATCTGGTGAAAGTTCTGCTCTATTCTGGGAGAAAGAGAACCACTCAGCCATCTTCATGTAAATCTCTCTCTCACGTCACTGATCTCTCTGTGGGTTTCACTACTCAAGACTTCTTTTATTCAGCTGGGTGGGTTGGGGGACATTTTACAGCTATTGGGGGGATGGATTTATAGATGCAACTCACTTCTCCTTTTCAACAATTCTTCATCAGTGAACAAACCTCCATAATCTGATCTACTAAAGCAGGTCTTAATCAAACAACAAATATAAGAATAGGCCTGCAGGAGTGCTGTGTGTATGTTACAGTCTTGTTAAGTCTAGTTCAGCTACTCTAGCTACAGTAGTTTGAGTCTAATTAAGCTCGCTCGCACATTGGAGATGTACTCGGACTCAGACATGCATCCTCGCGACATACTGAAGATTTTATTAACTGGACAAATATTTTGCAAAACAGAAAAAAATGCAAAATGAGTTCATTATTTTATGAGACAGCCAAGTATATGTTCAAATCCCCAATCCAGCTTCTCTTCATCACAGTAACCAATCAACACGAGTCCAGTTCTGTTACAGCACCATCTAGTGACCACATCACTGTACAACAGTCTGCATTTGATCAAGTTCAGGGAGAAAAGGAGGCTGGTTGGTGGGTTTACTTTGCAGATAATAAACCATGTATTAATATTGAATATTATTTAATGATTACGCACTGGACTGTGTCTTAAAGCTGCTCTTAGCAGAAGGTGGAAATTATCAGACACCATCAGACACATCAGGGCAAGGTCAAGGGGAAGTGAACATCGATGGCAAAAATTCAAAATGGTCTTAGGCACTTTTGCTCATTCTAGATGTTTAGGTATTGGTCTGAACCTTCTGGAAGAAGTTGAATTTCTCTAATTGGATCACTACGAAAAAAATGAGAGCTGTTTGAATTGGGGTGTGTGTAAATATGTCGGAACTAATTTTTTCACATAAATATTGGCATTTTTGCTTCAAGTTTTTTCTTCAGTGTTTAATTCAAAATCTTATCCATTTAACTATTATTTGCATTGCCATGACCATAAAATTAGCATACAACCTTAGTTTTAGGGGTTGATCTGAAAAAAGGTGTTTTTGACTGGTCTGAATTTCACAATCTTGGGTAATCCTGATTGTTATTCCGTTACCAAAAAAAAAACATTTTTAAATTTTTTTTGCCTAATTTTTATTTTGAAAAAGTGAAACTTTTAAAAAGAAAGCTTCTTTGGACCTATAATCAGATTCTAAGATCAGTTGTTTGATTTTAAATTTTTTTGGTTGTTTGTTCAGTGGTCCAAATCAGTTACTCCGTTACCAGGTAACGGAGTAACTGACTAAGTCACGGAGTAACATCAGCTTTTAACGTACTAAATCAATGTTTTCAATGCATTTCTTTTCGGTTTTTCCCATTTTTATGTTATAGAAATGCAGATTAGCACAATATCAGTCTTAAAACATCACAGACATGCAGTAAGATGATATCTTTATTCACCCTGGGCACTCGACAACTTCACAATCTTTGACCCTCCATGGCTTCGTGGGCTTCTTCAGTTCAACTTAGAATTTTTATTCATGTCTTCTCTACTTGCATTGGTGGCTTCATGTAATATCAGGTATGTAAACAGTATCAAAATAAACTGCCTAAGTGAAGACTCCAAGAGGGAACGTTAAAGATGGCTTTAACCAAAGCAGAAAAGCAGAGGCAGTACAGAGAACGTCAACGAGAGAGTCGGTGAAGAAGTGTTGAAACAAAGATGCTGAAAGAAAACGTTTGGCCCGAGCAAAAGATAAAGATGCTGATAATGAAAAGGCAAGAGATAGGATGCGGAAGTGGCGGGCTGCCAAAAAAGCAGAAAACAACAAAGCTAATGCATACAGTACACCCTCAAGTCTCAATCGTGCCGTCAAGCGTACGCTTAATACCCTTCCACAATCTCCACGCAAACGAAGGAAGGTTGTTACTAAACTGACCCAGCAATTTGAAGCAGAGTATTCTGCGGAACCAGAAGCTGCCGAACCAGAACAACTCCCACCACCACCACCGGCTAATAAGATTCCAGATGAAATACGAAATCGCATACAGGAATTCTACCTTCGGTCAGACATCAGTTGGACGGCCCCAGGCAGGAAGGACAGCATAACGGTCGTTAGAGATGGCAAAAAAGTCAAAGAACAGCGCCACTACCTCTTAATGACAATTCAGGAAGCATTTGCTCTCTATAAAGAAGAAAATCCAAATGACTCTGTCAAACTGACAAGTTTCAAATCATTTCGGCCAGATGTGGTGCTGTTCAGAAGTGATATGCCGCACAATGTTTGCGTGTGCCAATATCATGAAAACGTGAATCTTATACTCCAAGGACTCGGTCGAATAAATACCATTCCTGACAATCACAAACTTCTCCTTCGTACATTGTGCTGTGACATTGACAGTGAGAACTGTATTTTTGGGAAGTGTGAAACTTGTCAGCGGAAGATAAGCACCGACTCATTAGCAGAACTGGTTGATGATGATGAACTGTTGTCCGAGAATGCCAAATGGTTCAAGTGAATTCGTACTGATGAAGGGAAGATGGCCAAAGTGGAAGAAACAGGAACCGTAAATGATGCATTGCAATTACTTGCCGAAAAGCTTCCCGCCTTCAAGATTCACTGCTTCATCAAAAGCAAGCAGGCTGCTGAGTTCGTGCTGGCCTATTCGAACCCTCGCCCCAACCACGCCGTAATGCAGATTGACTTTAGTGAAAATGCTGCGATAATCGAGCAGGATGAGGTACAGAGTGCGCACTGGAGTCACATCCAGGTGACAATCTTCACTGCTGTCGCATGGATCATGGAAGATACCAAGTCGTACTGCATTACATCTGACACCCAGTCACACGATAAATACACTGCTGCCGTCTTCTTGAACACTTTGATTGACAACCTGCGGGCGGCAATGCCCGGTGAACTTACAGATCTAGACATTTTCTCTGATGGCGCTGGTCAGCACTTCAAGCAGAAGTACATGTTCTTGTTCATCTCAAGTTTGCTGGAATCGAAAGGCATACGCATCCATTGGCACTTCTTTGCAACATCGCATGGAAAAGGAGCCGTTGATGGTATTGGCGGAACTGTCAAAAGAACTGTTTTTAGTGGTGTGAAGAGTCGCCGTTATCACATCACCAATGCAGAAGAATACGCATCTTGTGCCAAGGAGCTCCTGAAATCGACAACTATTCTTCATGTAAGCAGTACTGAAATCAATGACATGAAGCCAGAGTTGGACAAACTGTGGGGTGCGGCGATCACAGTTCCCGGTACATACAACGTGCACTGTGTTCGAACAATAAGTCATGGAGTCGTGTCCGTGTCAAATTACTCCAGGCAGGTTGGGTCCACACATTGTCTCCTGCCTCAAGCTGCGATCGATACCCAAGACACTACATTCAAACCCGAGAACAACCCATCAGATGAGACTCCGATCCCAGATGAGACACCAATCGCAGATGAGACTCCGATCATCGAGTATGTGCCATCCCAGTCAGTTCCTGATCCCAGCAGCGAGGAAGAAAAAGAAGCTGCTTCGTTTGTCGTCGCTGGCAAATGGTATGCTGTCTACTGGGAGAAAACTCATTACTGGTTCATTGGACAGGCCCTGCATGAGCATAAGAAGGACAAGTCAAAATGGGTGTTCTCATTCCTCGAGCAAGTTGACGAAGAAACAAACGGTTTCAAGACAACAAATGACATTGACTCTGCTAAACTTGATCACGTTCTGGCAGAAATTGATGCTCCAGCTCCATCCTCATCCACAAGGACCAGTCTCTTAAAACTTACTGCCACTGACTTTAACTTGGTTAGGGAGATGTTTGCCAACTTCCTATAAAATGAGAACTTTTGATGAACTGTGAATATTAATTTGATACGAACTTGAATGAACTTTTGGTCCCTGTGAATGATGAACTGTGAATATGAATTAACTGTGAACCTGAATGAACTTAAAAGATAAATGAAGCCCTTTTGCTCTTTAAAACAGTTATTTGATTACTTTAATAAAGAAAATAAGATAAAACAATGCTTATTATTCATTTTAAACAAACCCTCACTCATCATAATTATTTGTTACTCCGTGACCAGGTTGCCTTGTTACTCCGTTACCGTGCAAGGCTAAAAAAAAGTGTCCCTGATTCAAGAGGGGTTACAATTTCACCCTAATTTTTTGTTTGGGGATAGATAACTCAATATACTAACAGAATAAATAGCCACTTTTACATTCTTGTGCTGGAAACCGCATGTTATCCCTATCTGACTAAACATGCAAAAATCAGATGTAGTTTTCAGGTTACTCCGTTACCGGGCCTATTTTGGTGGTTTTCACCCAAAAAGTGTCAAAATCCAAAGAAAACTTTTTACCATTTAAAAGCACTAATATGGCCTATTAAAAATGTATTTAAGTCATTTTCATATCCAAATTGGTTTGAGTGTAATGGCCCAAAAACAGCAATTTTGTTACTCCGTTACCCCTTGACCTTGCCCATCAGCGGACTTTTCATCACAGAAGGAACAGCTGATGAAGAGTTTTCTGCTTTTCAGGAATGATTCTTCTTTAAACATGAACACATTTGATGAGGTTCAGTGGAGAGCAGCTCTGCAGCCAAGGGCATAGGTTTGGTTTGAAAGCTGGTAGGGACACATGGGTGGGGTGGAATGTGTAGAAGGGACATAAACCAGAGGGTAGAGTACGGTTAGTTTTGTAAAAAGTCTATGATCAAGATCTGACAGAGACAACAATTAAAGCAACACATCACAGGGTCTATTCTACACCCCAAATCAGAAAAAGCTGGGACTGAATGGTAAATACAAATAAATAAAGAAAGCAGTGATTTCTAAATTTACTGTGACTTGTATTTCATTGCAGACAGAATGAACCCAAGATATTTCATGTTCTGTCGGTCAATTTCATTTCTTTGGTAAAAAAAAAAAAAAAATAGATTCCTGAGTTTCAGGCTTGGAACATATTCCAACAAAAAGAAACTGAGGAAAAGCAGACTGACATTTTCTGGAGGGAAATCACTCACTCACTCACTCACTCACTCACTCACTCTGGCTGCTGTCTGCCCCCTTTTTCCTATTTTCCCCTCCTCTCTCTCCCCCCTTCCTCTCTTCCCCAAATCTTATTCTTTTTGTATTTGGATATGTAAATACTTAATTTATTTTCATTTATCTAGAAGTTTTCTCTATTTCTTTTCTCTGTTTATCTGTAATGATGCTGCTGGAATCTTAATTTCCCTGAGGGAACCCGCCCAAAGGGATCAATAAAGTTTTATCTAATCTAATCTAATCTAATCTAATCTAATCTAATCTAATCTAACTCAAAAGCAAGTCATCTTTTTACATTATCAATGATGCCATTATACAACATGATAATCACAGTCATTATGAGATACTTCAGTAATTATAACATTTATCTTATGATGAAGAAACTATCAGATCATGTTTAATAAATTAACTATTGATTGTAAATTATTAAAGCGCTAATAATGATGAAAGTGCTCAGTGCTGTAGTGGGTTTGAGTTGATGATGTTCAGTGGAGTGCAGCTTTAGCAGCTCTGCAGCTGTTCTCAGATCAGTGTGTGTTTCTGAGTCAGAGCACTTCCTCTACAGCTGAGGGAGGTTTTTGTACGGTGCTATAACACTGTGTGTACGGATTGTAACCCTGCTGACAGTAATAATCTCCTGCATCTTCAGACTGAACTCCGGAGATTTTTAGATTAAATTGTGAACCATATCCACTGCCACTGAAACGACCTGGAATCCCAGACTGACGAGTCGTTGCAGCATAGATCAGGAGTTTAGGAGCTTCTCCAGGTTTCTGCAGGTACCAGGCAAGGTTACTGTAAACACCCTGACTGGCTGTACAGGTGAGAGTAACAGATTGTCCTGGAGAAACAGACTGAGATCCTGGAGACTGAGTCAGGACGATTTCCCCAAAGGACTCTAAAGAAAAGGATGCAGAGTTAAAAGAATGGAAACAAATGTAGTAGTGAGTGTGAGAGTGATGTGATGATTTGTCTGAATAATAAAAGTAAAGAGAGTGTCTCACGGTGAGCGAGGAGTCCCAGTGTCCCCAGCAGTAGAATCAGTACCATCATCATTGTGCTGCGTGTCAGTGGCTCTGAAAGGACTGAACACACTCTGATCAGCACTACAGCTCTTAAAGTGTGTGCAGCAGTGACACAGCACACACATGCAAACACCACAACTCTGTGTCTCTGTGTGTGTGTGTGTGTGTGTGTGTGTGTGTGTGGTCACTGGAGTGTAACAGAGGTTTTTGTACGACGGCTTCATTAGAATGTATCACTGTGGAGGACTTTCGGTGGAGGAACCAAACTCGTCATCAGTAAGTTTCTCTTCTTTATTTAAAATTCTGTAATAATTTTAATTTTCATTATTCATCAGAATATTGAATAAAGTTTAGACAAATAGAAAATCACTGACTGATTTTTTTTTGTGATGCTGAACTCATTTATTGAGACAGTAAATAATTTAGGAATCATTATTTCTTTATTTGTTTGTTTGTATTTCTACTTTAGAGATAATGAATGTCGTGTATTTTCTGATACTGAAACCCAGTTGCAGTAAAATAAAAAGAATCTAAAAGAAAGCAGAAGTCAGGAGTTGAGTGTGAGCTGAATAAGTGCGCAGTGTGTTCCTCAGTAAACAGAGCACTTTTACATTCACAGCTTCTTCAGTTCATATTGTGTGCTGTGAAGGACATGGGATAAAACTTCATCCTGTGCCTGTTAGCCTTCCATCATTGTACTGATGTCCTGATTCTGAATCTCCACCCAAAGATAAACAGTGTGTAGAAAGGTGGATGTGGTGTGATGGGGTTATTTCCATCACTGAACTGATTTCTCAGCCTTTTTGCCAGATGTGTGATTTGTAATCGAGTAAATCTTGTTCTCAGGAAACTCAAAGGGAAGGTGTGATGTTGCATTTTCCAGCCCTGATTCTGTGGAATATCAGTGGATTTACATCAGCAGTGTATTTATTTTTCTGTAGGACTCCATGTAAAAGTAACACAACAGCTTAGGGGGACTGGAACCCACTCCCAGAATAAAGCTGAACAAAGCCTGAGTCGCTCCACAATATAAGGAGTAACGAGTAAATGTTCTCCTGCTGAGTCGTTCTACTGAACTGCAGTAATGTGAAGAAGCAGTAATGAGTAAATGTTGTGTAAGCGTGTGTAAATGTGTGTGTTTGTGTGTTTGTGGTCTCCAGCCGGTCCCACGGTGAAGCCCTCCGTGTCTCTGCTCCCTCCCTCCTCTCTGCAGCTGTCTGAGGGATCGGCCTCGCTGCTCTGCCTGCTGTCTGCCTACTCTCCACAGGGGGCGCTGGTGAGCTGGACAGTGGACGGCTCAGAGGTGAAGAACGGGGTTCTGACCAGCGCAGAAGAACACAAGAAGGACGGTTACACACGCAGCAGCACCCTGACCCTCAGCAAAGCACTCTGGGAAAAGGGGGAGGAGTTTGTCTGTACGGTCTCCCATGACGGCGTCAATCATCCGGTCACGTTCAGAAAGAGCCAGTGTGAAGTCTAACAGCTCCAAGATAGAATTTAACACAGCTGCTTACACATCCATCTACAATAGAGTTTCAATTCTACACAATGCTGACATTTCTGTCTTTACTCTCTTCACTGTCCTGTTGCTCTTCCTGTAGTTTTGCTCTGCTGAAATAAAGCTCCATTGTGGACATTGTGTGTTCTTTTATTGGAGTTAATAGTCATTATCAGTGTGAGGAGAGAGTGTGTTTAGCTGGAGATTCAGTGCTGTGTGTTGTGCTTCAGTGAGTTTGGCTGAAGGAAGTTGAACATCTGGTGAAAGTGCTGCTCTATTCTGGGAGAAAGAGGATCACTCAGCCGTCTCCATGTAAATCTCTCTCTCACTTCACTCATCTTTCAGTTTTTCTGGTTAAAACTGACTCCTGTTTCGCTTTATTGAACTCAATTTGCTATCAGAACTGGACCCAGAACTCAACCTGCTCTGGTTCTAGCTACAAATCTTATTTTGTTTGATTAAGTACTGATTTTCACAAGTGTTTTAAATCTATGGGACATTCAGGTACAGATTTAAAGTCACCTAAATCGTATCCATGTGACAGTCTCCATCTTGTCTCTAGAGGTCCATTCAGATCACACACTGTCCCAGTTAAACAGGGCGTCCACACGCATCCATTACTCACCCACTTCATTTTAGCAGATGATACACAAATTAATATTTCCACTAAACCACATGTGAATCTGTTCTCTGATTTCAAGCGTTTATCAAATCAGGGTCAAATCCTGCATGAAGGAAAACATGTGAATTAAACTCCTCTTATTTTGGAGAATATTTAAACTCCACAGAGATTCCTGTGTGCATGTTTTTGTTTAGTTTGTTGGAAAATCCACATAATTTCCCCAAAAAAACAGCTCACTCACACACAATGCACTCCAATGGGATGGGCACTGCTGAGCCCTTGGGCGATGCCCACATGGCTGTAGATTTTATTGCAGTTACAAAAACACAACTCAAACTTGATTCACAGACAGTGCACAACTCTGACAATCACACACTCAGATAACAACAAGGAATATTCAGGAAACGAGTCTTATCTAGGAGAAAAGAACACAATGCGCCCAAGATGGTAGCTGTGTAGATCAGACATGTTTGGTGTAACTCCATCAGGAAAACTGGAGATTATGTGGTAATACAACCAGCAAACTTAGTTCATTATTTGGGGGGGGGAAATCTGACGACAAAGTAGAAATTGGAAGCTCTCTTCTTTCTGTTCTGTCTATGGGCAGAAAGAAGAAAACACAAGCTGTTGCCTCATCTATACTTAAAACTGCTCATAACTACAGTTGGTAATTAATGACCATGCTATTGTAGCAACTTCTCTGGAGTGATATGGGAGTGAGTTACTGACTCGCATTAACTGGTTCGATTCAATCGCAAATTTTAAGTCTGATATTCTTACTTGTCCTCTCCCAGACACCTTGATTTAGTGAAAAAAAACAGTCTGTTCATCATCGCAATGTCAAAGAAGTGCAGAAATAGTTTTATTTACAACTGACTCATCTTGTGGTCCATGGAGAAATTCTTGATGAGGGTGTCTATTACCCCTTTTCCACCAAATCAGTTCCAGGGCTGGTTCGGAGCCAGTGCTGGTGCTGGTTCACAGCTCGTTCAACTTGTGAGCCAGCTGAGAACCAGTTTGCTTTTCCATCACTCTCGGTGCTAAGCGGAGCCACGTCATTACGTCGCTGTATACGGAAGTTACGGCGCTATGTTTACATAAACCTTGGTGCGAATATCAAAGCAAAAACAACACGGAAGAAGCAGCAGCAGCAACAACAACAACAACAATAATAATAATGGATGACTTCGCGTTTGCACAGCTGCTGCTTCTTGTCGCTTAAAAATGGCGATCTTTCGCGGTCTTGTTATTGTTGTTGGTCTTAACAACTCTGCCCCCCCCGCTGACATAAGCAGTTCTTTCCTCTGGCCCAGCAGAGAGTTGGTGCTAGCCTGGAACCAGTTTTTCTGGCCCCAGAGCCAGTTCTTTGTCAGTGGAAACAGAAAACCCGGTTCCAAACTAAGCACTGGCCCCGAACCAGCCCTGGAACTGCTTTGGTGGAAAAGGGGCATAAGAGAGCCACACCCATGTTCTTCTTCTACTTGCTGACTGACTGAGGCACAGGAAATGAACTCTTGGACCAGGTTCCATCCACGGTGCTGCACAGACTCCCCACTGTTGGCTTTGTGGATAGAGGGAGATAAGTTCCGAGTGAAGTGCTCCCACTTGAATATGAACGGGAGCAGTGCGAGTAGTGACAAGACCATCACCTATTGGTCCCCCATTAATGGTTCTGATACTGAGTGATCTTCGCAGAGGGGTTGTAGGCAGGTTGAATTTCTGGACAATCATGATGTTGATGAAGTTCCCTTCTGCCCCTGAGTCGACAAAAGCAGAGAGAATGTGTGTGGAGGATGCCAATTTTAATGACACTAGAACTTTAAAGGATTTTGTATTGAATTTTTTCACCTGACTCACCGTATGAGCTGGGCTTTCAGCTGGGCTGGCGTGGGACAGTCGGAGAGGACACTGGCTAAAAAGATGCTCGGAACTCGGAAGGGTCTGTAGAAGCACAGACCCTTTCTCCTCTGTCTTTCAAGCTCAGCACGTTCCAAACAGGTGTGGGATACTGGTGTGGTGTCATCAGATACTGTAGTTGAACAGGTTTGACGCTTTCCTTTATTGAGGGTCGGTGGGTCAATAAATGATCTAGTCATATAGCTAGGTCACTGAGGGAGTCCAGTGTTAGTCATTCATCTCGACATGCCAGTTCACTGAGAATCTCTGGACGAAGACCTTGGCGAAATACAGCTTTCAAGGCTGGATCATTCTATCTGCTGGCTGCCACTAGCATTCTGAAGTCTAGGGCATATTCAGTGACTCCTCTGCATCCCTCCAGTATGGTAAGCAATCTTTCGCCGACTTCGATTCCCTCAGGTTTGTGGTCAAACACTCTTTTGAACAATGTGAGGAAACATTCATACGAAGTCGTATGCTCACCACCATTTTTCTCCGGGGCTTTCTGGAGGATTATTTCAGCTCTGTGTCCTTTGATGGTTGAATACAGGCATCGGCTGGTGGGGTTAGGATTGCTTTTCATACATGAGAGGATAAATACCTGATACTCCCTATTAGTCAGACAGAACTGAAGAAGCCTTTTGGATGAGAGGTGAAACGTCTTCAAGAATCTTCAAGCAAGTCCAGTTGCTCTCTTTTACCACCCACAGTTTCCTATGACCTGGATGACTGAGAATCTTCACAGGCATGTTTCCATTGACTTTGGGATGAGAACACTTCGACTGGTGCAGGAGTATGAGAGGACTTCCAGAAAGCTGGCAGACTACAGAAACCACCTGCATTTCAACCTAAGATGCCAACAATCCAACATTATCCCCACCAGCCTATGCCTGTATTCAACCGTCAAAGGATACAGAACTGAAATAATCCTCCAGAAAACCCAGGAGCAGCTGCTCAACAAGAGAGTGAGACAAGTACATTTCACCATCGATGCTCTCCAGAACAAGACTGAACTGTTGTTTGAAGAGTTGACAGTACTTCTTCCCAGTGAAGTTTTGGAATGAGTCTCTGAGTTCGCTGAGAAGGCACAGATTTCACAACATTGCTGTCTAAAACCACCTCTTCCAGCAAGACAGAATTGCTGGCTTGGAGGAAGAAATCTGACCAGGCTACACAACTGGACATAGAAGAGAAATGGGTGAAGAACTTATCCGAAAGGGTACTCACCCAACCAGAGAAAGATGTTTTATCCAAGGGACTTAACTTTGCAGCTTCACCAAAGCGGATACCAGTGGTAGACCTCATCACAGCCACAGAGTCAGCCATCAGAAACAACAATCTGACCAACACAGAGGCAGAACAACTTAGACTGAAGATATCAGCTGCTCTGTCCAGTGCAAAAGCACCCCCCTCCAACCTCACCAGCCAAGAAAGGAGGGCTGTTACATTGCTTCAAAGAGACCGGAACATCACCATCCTTCCTGCTGACAAAGGGAGATGCACAGTGGTGCTATACACAGTGGACTACCACTCAAAGATGACCAGTCTCCTCAGCGACACAATCACCTATGAAACCTTGAGGCAGGACCCCACCGGTTGTTACAAAAAGAAAGTTGTTAGCTGCCTGCAACAATGAGAAAAGGACCAAGCCATCAGCCGATCTCTGTACTACAGATTGTACCCTGGGGAAGCCATTCCTCTCATATACGGACTCCCCAAGATTCACAAGGAAGGAGCATCACTCAGACCTATCAGCAGCAGTATATAAAACTCTGTCACCTATAACATTGCCAAACATCTAGCCTCCATCCTGGCTCCTCTTGTTGGAAACGCCATGTCACATCAAAAACTTCCAAGATTTTGCTACTAAAGTTGCAGACCTCAAAATAGACTCAGATGAAACCATGGTTTCCTATGATGTCACTTCTCTATTCACCTACATTCCCACCACAGAAGCAGTCAAATCTGTTAGGAAACAAATCCTTCAAGACAGCACCTTACTGGATAGAACGAACCTCACCACAGACCAGATTTGCACTCTGCTTGACCTCTGCCTGACCACCACCTATTTCCAGTTTAATGAAAGTTTCGACAGACAGAAGCATGGATGCGCCATGGGCTCACCGATGTCCCCTATTGTGGCCAGTTTTTCCATGGAGGAAGTGGAACATAAAGCTTTGGCCACTTTTTCAGGAGTTGCTCCCAGCCACTGGTTCAGATATGTGGATGACACCTGGGTTAAAATCAAAACCCATGAGGTGGAAGCCTTCTCTAAGCACATCAATGCAGTGGATATCAACATCAATTTCACCTGAATAACGTTAGTGGGAATAATTTAGCCTTCTTGGATTGTGATGTACACATTAGACAAGACAGAAGCTTTAGCATCGAGGTCTACCGGAAACCCACACACACAGACCAGTTCCTACTCTTTGACTCACACCACCCACTGGAACACCAATAGGGGGTCATTAGGGCCTTGCAACACAGGGCTCAGAACATTCCTACAACAATAGACGGAAAAGAGAAGAAGCAAAATCACATCAAGAAAGCACTTCTGAACTTCAGGTATTCCAACTGGGTTTTCTTCAAGAGCAGAAAAAGGAACAGAACGGACAAGAAGGATAACAGGAACAAATGCAAGAACATTGTCATTCCATACATTTCTGGTTTATCTGAGAAACTCAGGACGATCTTCTATAAACACAACATTCCAGTACATTTCAGACCCAGTCACACCCTGAAGCAGAAACTGGTCCACCCTAAGGACAGAATAGCCAGACACAAACAGGACAACGCAATGTATGCAATTCAGTGCAGTGAGGAATGCATGAACTTGTATATCAGGGAAACAAAACAACCGCTTCACAGGCGCATGGCTCAACACAGGAGAGCCAGTTCCTCAGGCCAGGACTCTGCTGTCTATCTTCATCTTAACAACAAAGGACACTCATTTCAGGATTGCAACGTATGCATTTTAGCCAGAGAGGATCGTTGGTATGAGCGAGGAGTTAAAGAAGCCATTTTTATCAACCTGGAACGGCCATCACTGAACGGAGGTGGGGGTCTAAGACATCATTTATCAGCCACCTACAATGCAGTCCTTGGCACACTTCCCAGACAACTGTATGCACACCAAAACCCAGCTGTTTTCAGTGACTCACAGGAGGACAGAGAGAACCAACAATCCATTGATCACCCCAACGACTCTCGAGGCCGTTCACACCCAGCCCCCAGTGACCCACACCAACAGGAGGACTCAACGATACCTTAGGATTGCTTTTCATCCATGAGAGGATAAATACCTGATACTCCCCATTAGTCAGACAGAACTGAAGAAGCCTTTCAGATGAGAGGTGAAATGTCTTCAAGAATCTTCAAGCAAGTCCAGTTGCTCTCTTTTCCCACCACAGTTTCCTATGACCTGGATGACTGAGAATCTTCACAGACATCTCACTTAAACCAAGAAACTCTGTCTTAAACAACGTTTTCTCTCTGCTATTTCTCAATGCGTCTTTCCCTCGGATCTCTGTTATCTCATCTCTCTCGAATTCTTAGTTAGGTTTTGCTTCCTCTTTCTCTCCCGCTACATCCTGTAGAGGGAGCTCTAATGCTACATTTACTCATTCCTAACCTTTTAAAGCTATAGACCGCTTCGCAGTAAACGTCATTCATACATAAGAGGAAATTGCGTGCACAGCCTGGACCCAAAAAAGACTCAGCGACGGTAGAGACGAGAAGAAATATTTGGAAGAAATGCCTAGTTGTGTTGTCGGGTGTCAGAATGGTAGCAGTGATGGGGTTAAAATGTACAGAATTCCAGCAGGATCTCACCCATTCCAAAAAAAAATCGCCAACATCTATGGCTACAAGCCATCAAACGTGTAGAGTGGGATGAAAGCACCATCAAAAATGTGTGGGTTTGCAGCACCCACTTCATCACAGGTAAGATCAGGCTATTTATTAAATCTTTCTTTTTTATTCTTTCTAGTCTTCGTTTATTGATGTAGCAAAATACTTTGGTAACGTTTGTCTGATTAGCTGGGTCATAGTTACACAATGTAATGAATATTCAGAACATGTTCTGTACATGCCCGCGCATAACATAATCATATGCGTCTAAAGACTTGTAGGCACAAAGTTTTTCGTGGGTGTACACTGAAGTCTTGTCAGTAAGGTGCGAGTATATATCTGGCCATTGTATACCAGGGAACTTACTAACATTGTCCGTCCACTCTTTAATTAAAGATGGATCCGGTAGGCGATGTCCACTTGTTAGAGTTAACTTATTTATGTAGCATTCTCGATCTTGTAAAGACAATTGTTTTGCATAATCTGACAGCTCATAATGCCGGTCTATGGGCAGCGCCATTGTTTCTGAGTCCAGGCTGCGCGCGCATCCTGGCAACGGTCGGTTTGTTTAAAAACATGCGAAGGGGTCTATACAGAGTTTCTTCTGTCACTTGGTAAGTGAATAATCTTTTGCATAGTTTATGTTTTTTCTTTTAGTGTATCACTTGTTCTCATTAAAATAATCAAAAACTAAACAATGTTTTGAAGTTTATTATTATTATTATTATTGTTATTATTATTACTATTATTCATGTTGTTTTAAAAGGCACATCTTGGGTATATTTAGGAGCAAGATCAATGCAATTCTCTTATTTCATATTAAACTTTGATCAAATATCTGTCACATTTTGCATTTTGTGCAATTTTTTTTACCTTGCTCAATACCAGAAAAATTCAGTTGAAATCAAACCATTTGAGGCGAATTCGTCCGCCTCTGAAAAAAATGTGGCATTTGGATTTCCCGGCAAACATTGATTTTCGTGATGTCACGTGTGGGACGCCTCCCTCTGAATCCCATGTCAGTGTTGGTTTGTTTATGAGAAAACGACCTGATGGTTTTCTGCAAATTTCTTCAACGTTATCACAATTATTGCAGGGGCTTCAAAGTTTGGGAGAATAGCAGGGTACAAATAATTTACAGCAGGGTGCAAAATGGTAAAATGTCTGCCAGCGGCAGACATAAGGTACGAGAAAGTGAATTGGCTAACAGCAAGTGACCCACATCAACAACAGTAAATAGGCTACTTTAGTAATATGTCATGGATGGACCAAAAATATAGAATCTATTTAAAATGTTTATGCTGAGTATATTATATTGGAATATATATTTCTCTGGATATGAATTAAACACAGCTACAATTTGGAAAACATTTTTAAACAAAAACACAGCCGAGAATATTTCACACTACAGACCTGGATTAAAAGTGAAGGGTTATCAAAATTGTCAATAAAACATTTCTCAGTCAAAATAAGTAAAATATAGGGAAAGTGTCATTGAATGAAATGTGTGGCACCCAGCTCTACTGCTGAGGTTCCTGACAAAGAGCTGCTTTCAATAATCATCAATTTTTAAACATGCCACAATTTTAAAATATAAAATGTTAAAATATACCCCTCCCCCCCAACACCACCATCATGTATATTGGACAGTAGGCTAATGGGCCAAAATAACCTGTTATTTCACAGTTTGTGACCCTGCCAGCAATCAGCCAGATCAGAAGCAAGAGTATGGGCAAAACTGATGTTTTTTCTTTTAAAATCTGGAAATATCGTAACCGACCAGCCTCCCCTGTTTGAAAGACTACCAGCCGCCACTGATCACCAACTAGTTTATAAATCGCTTCACTTACTTTCAGTGGATTCAATGTACAAGGGGTTTGAAATCTGAGTATAACTTTGATATCACTTCTCACTCTCTTTGCCTCATCTGATTTAGTTTTCCCTTTACATTTCACTGATTTCCTCTGTGCTACTTGCCATTCACCTGATTCTTCTTGAGAATCCTCATCTATAGTACTACACTCTTCCTCCTCTTGTTCTAACTCCTCTAAATTGTTTTCAAAAACACTTTGTCCGGTATCACACCCCAGTCCTCCAAATGCCAGTTTCACTGGATCTGGCGGTATCGCATTCCCGGAAGCACTCATCGCTCCACCTCAGTGCACTCTCTCTCCCTCCCCAAGCCGGAGTAGCTCCAAACAGTTCTTGAAAAGCCCTGGCTGAGGGGAGAGGAGTGGTAGCAGGTGTGGGAGTGCCACTTCAGGAAATGGCCTTCAGCAAGGCAGGACTGAATTCCTGTCCTGGATCCGGCCTGGAGCCAGCATGGAAGTCCCAGAATCTAAGGCATGGATGGACTGGACCGGACTGGACTGTGACAGTAAAATTACAAAATGATCTCATCTCATTATCTCTAGCCGCTTTATCCTGTTCTACAGGGTTGCAGGCAAGCTGGAGCCTATCCCAGCTGACTATGGGCAAAAGGCAGGGTACACCCTGGACAAGTCACCAGGTCATCACAGGGCTGACACATAGACACAGACAACCATTCACACTCACATTCACACCTACGGTCAATTTAGAGTCACCAGTTAACCTAACCTGCATGTCTTTGCATGGGGAGAACATGCAAACTCCACACAGAAAGGCCCTTGCTGGCGATGGGGCTCGAACCCAGACCTTCTTGCTGTGAGGCGACAGCGCTAACCACTACACCACCATGCCACCCCATTACAAAATGATTGCAAAGTATAACAAAAGTTCATACATGACAAAAACAACTGTAAGGAAATGAATAATTTATCCCTGGACAATATTTGAGAGCCTTCATTCAACAGTTTCATGTCTCTGAGAGGGGTCAATCCACAAAGACTCATCCACATCACACAAGATGTTTACTCTCTGAAGGCAGCAAGGGAAAGATACCCAGCTGTGTCTCAACCAGGTTTGGATAGACTCTCAAACATTGACCGCAACAAGGTTCTTCCATGGTCCTCAAAATATTTCTTCCAACATACCGATTCCTGTCTTATACCTTCCACTGTCATGCTGAGAAGAATTCTCTTGTAGTGTTGAGAAATGGGGAGTATGCTGGCAAGAACACTTTGGAAAACCTGGGATGGTCACTGAACAAGTTAAATATGGCTGCAGCTAAAAACTGACATTGTCCCAAATCACAATACATTGTGACACCTCTGACCGTCCAGTATCATTTTGTTCTCATTGTTCAACATGCTCAGGAAGTTGATCGAGGGAATTCAACAGATGTGCTGTGCTGTCAGGGCCCAGAGTCGCATAGCAGTGAGAACCCCATGTTCCCTCATGGCTGAACACATTATTACATTGCCTCCCCTCTGCCCAGGGGCTTCCACAGTGGCACGCTGTCCAGTAACGTTAAGTTCCCTTCTCCTTCTTTTAGTGAGATTAAATCCAGCCTCATCAATAAAACTGTACTCATGTGGGGTTTCCCTGGCATCAAGCCGCCTGTCAATTCTACAAAAGAAAAAACACACAGTGCATCTTTGAGAGCTGCAATCAATGTACAGTGGAGAAAAAACACAGTGTAAGATCTTTACACAGAGGAATTTTTGTGTGGGATCCATCCAGTACAAGCAATGTGAACATTTTATTGATATTGAGTTCCCGAGAGAGTGAGAATAAGAGGAAGAGTGAGAGTGAGATTTAGAGGTAGAGTTGGAGGAGGAAGAAGAGGAGGACAATGAAGGGCACAGCTTTCTGAGTAAATCTGGGCAACATTAGATGACCATGCTATCAACCATGTGTTGACAATGAGAGAGGTGGACAGAGGGTCCAGCCCAACTTGAGATGATTAACTGTTGTCTCATTTAGGCTTGAGCACAGGAACATCACCAAAATTCCATTCACTCTGCACAGTTCAGGATTCCACAAATCGTACTCTATTCATCAGTTGTGTGACTCCTATTTACTTCCTGAATGGCTGCCGTGTCATGCATTCTGTAACTATAAAAGAATCCTGCACACTATAGTGTGGAAAACTTCTTTAGGCTACACTGAACAACTCCTGTATTTCTGGTTTGTCTAAAGGACTGAGATAATGACATAATGGTGGAAGGAGCTGAATGTTCAGGGAGGCAAAGGAAGCAGCAGTAATCAAATTGGTTTTGGCAAATAATGCAATAAGACTCTGAGAGATTCAAAGCCACATCATAAGAGACAACACAATTTAACAACATCCGGCAGGTCAGCCTGTCCACCTTGGCCTGTTTTCTCCAGGTGCACATGAAGCAGCTTTACAGGAAACCTTCTGAGAGTAACTCTGAAAGAATCAAAGATCTGAGACATGAATGTGGAAGTAAGTGCAAGAACGACTACAGCACACTACAGACAGTGCAGCATTTTCCCCCAGTGTATTGGACAACACCAGGTGGATCATTCTGTTTGTTTTCAGTGAGTGCTGGAAATAGATGCTAATGTGATCCCCCATGAGCTTAATTTCATTGATGAGGCTGGTGTCAATCTCACAAACACCAAAACAAAGGGAAGAAACATCATTATATGTGCAGGCATCACAAATAGTGGTGTCCTCCATCACCATGCCTAAGTTGGTCCATGCAACAGACCACATTCTCACATTTTTGGACAGACTGCACAACATTGTGATCCCGGCAGACGAGATGGATAATGAAGAGCAGCAGAGACATGTGGTAGTGTGGGACAATGTCAGCTTCCATCATGCAGCCCTGGTCTAAAACTGATTCACTGACCATCCACAATTTCTTGTTAAGTCGCTTCCACCCTACTCTCCATTTCTCAGTCCAGTTGAAGAGCTGTTTTTCTGCATGTCAGTGGAAGGTGTATGACCATCAGCGCTATGTGTGCAGGGCTCTTCTGCAGGCAATGGAAGAGGCATGTGATGATATTGATGTGAGTCCTGTCCAGGGCTGGATAAGACACACCTGGTACTTCTTCCCTCACTGTTGAGGCAGAGAAGATATTGCATGTGACACTGATGAGGTGCTGTGGCCAGACCGAGTGAGGTGCTGAGAGGAGCCTCAATATATATATATATATATATATATATATATATATATATATATATATATATATATATATATATATATATAAGTATATTTTGGGCAATATTTCTGTATATTTCCTGCAAATTCTTTTTTCACTGTATTTGATGGAGCAGATTTTTGTTCCTCCAACTATAATGTCGGATGTGCTGTGCATTTGTTTGTCTGATATGTTGTGGAGAAAAATAAAATTGTTTCAGTAGTATCTGTACATCTGCAAATATTTCTGTAAACTTGAACAGTTTCTCTCTGTAGAATTCTCTGCAGACAGAATGATGATGTCAAGCCCACCGAAGATGAACGTGTGTTTGATTGAGCACAACAGTGTGGAGCCGTTTGGACAAAAATGTGGTCATATGAATGAAGTGTGTGCATTTTGGTGCAAAAGTCTGATTTTTGAGACGTGTTTATGGAGTTTTGAATGCAGTGATTCATTCTGCAGGATTTATGAGCTGGTTTGCACTTTGGGTTTGTGGTTTTGTGAATCATGTTCAGTGTTTTGAGAAAATGAGCCCTGTTTTCAAAAACCATGCTTGAGAAATTGTTAAAAAAACTGTATGCAGTCAATAATTTACTGTCTATTGAGAAGAAATTTGACGGTCGGTGTTTCAGTTGGAGAGGTGTGTGTTCACTGAGCACAAGTCATGACACCTTGTGCTCATTAGAGAGTGGTAGTGTTTCTGATTGGTTGGATGGTAAGAACTGTGCTTCAGCAATGGGATTTGTGTTTGAAGATCTGCTCAAATGGTGAAACCAACCTGTGATATGACTGAAACTACAGGAAAAGAGTTTGTAATTCTGGGAATAGTGTCATAATTTTAAGGAATGAATTAAAGCAAAAGGTTTTCCAGCCGACTGTTCAAGATCTAGTGTTTCAGCATTTGAGAAAAAAAAAAACAAAACTTTAAATCCTTCTTCATCAACAAAAATGAGTTCATGAAGTTTGTCTCTGGCATCAATGTCAAAGATTCTCTCCAAAAGCGATGAAACACAGTACAGTACATAAAGGACTGCTCTGAAACACATCGCTATAGGACACAAAAGTAGGCCATCATACAGCCTGTGCTGCAGAATACACTGCTGTAATACATCACTGTACTCAAAGACCTGATACAGTCAGAGAAACCATACTCGCACATATTCCAAGCGCTGGTCTTTGACTCTATCAGAGTTCATTTTGAAAAGAAGACGATAGGCCTGTTTCATCCTCAGCCTGTTCCATCAAAGAATGCGGTCTGTCGTTGAGACGCTGACTGCATCACCACCTTGGTATATTCCCTGATGATCTATGATCATGTTGATGAGTTCCATCTCTTGCGCTTCTGAAAATATCCATCTTCAGCCTCCATTAGGTGATCGTCTCTCAGTTCTGCAAAAACAGAAGTATAATAATACAGTGCATTTCAGATAGCATACAGTACAATAGAGCAAACAGCTCCACTACATATCTGTGCTGTAACAGTCCAGAGTTACAGGAGAGAGCAGTGTGTAAATTCCCTCCTGGTTTTCCTCTCTGAAGGTCCGGATTATAGAGGCTACCGTGAATCGGCTCAGAAGCGGCTGCACTCCTTGCCAAGCTTTCCTCGTTTACACCCCATGGACAAGGGCGTGGTCAACCAGAGTTGCACGAATCTCATCAGAAACTATTTGTCACTCTAACACTTGTCTAGATCGGATATGTGCAACTGGGTGTCACACAACTAGACTAAATCTGGGCCATCAGAAGTTTGAGGGTTTTTTCAGAAGGCACTAAACACAAGTACATGGGTTTAAGTAACGTTAGATTTTAGTGAAAGAATAATTATATACAGATGTACAAAAGCTTGGAAAATGTCAAAAATGTGAAATAAAACATAAATCAAAATATCAACCTTTCATTTCAATTTTCTAGCTTCAGTTCACTTCAACATTCTGCTTTAGCTCCTATTTAATTCTTATTTAGTTCCAGTTTAGTTCCTTTTTAAAGAAAAGTATTTGTCTTACTTTGAATTTTCTATTTTAGACAGCCAATTTAATCTTTAAGTTTAAACTACTACAGTAATTGGTTCTCTAATAAAGTAATATTATTATTTCAAACACTTCAGATTAGTTCAACCTCAGTTCAAAATCCAAACTGAAAATTCACATTCAACTCACACTTGAAATGTGAAGGCGAACAGTTCAAAGAAACGATGATTCTAACTTACAGAGAATGCAAGCAGTTCACACATTTACCATATGCTCTTTTTACACAAAGCATTCAAGTCCTCAGTTCGTTAGGTTCAGTTTTCTATCACAGTCTTTCAAAACACAGTCTTTTCTGACTTATCCGAGGAACTGAAAAGTCTGACTTATCTGTAGAAACTGGGAGAAGAGAGTTTTAACGTTACACATCCAGCAGAAGGGGAGGAGGAGGAAGAGTTTGATGATGATGATGATGATGGTAGCAGCACCGGCGAGCCCTGCACGGACAGGGAGAAGTTTGCCTTCAAGCCGGCAGAAGGCACAGCACCCCGCCAGAGGGATTTCCACAGGTAAATACACATGCTTTAAACATTCATTTCAGGATCTATATGCTTATGTAATTAATATTATAGATGCTGATTTTCATGTATGTTTCAGCTAACGACGCCCAGAAGTGAGGACACTGCAATCCCATCATCGCTGTCAGGCCATTGTGCCATGCTCAGTGATGAGGACAAGGACATCCCGACACCCCGTCCCACCACTCAGCAGGAGCAGGACAGCAGCTCGGAGTCAGAGTGTGTTTCAGTGCTCAAACTGTTGGGCTATTTAGTTGGGATTTTTTTACAATGTAATAAAATGCGTTATTCCCTTATACTCATGTTTTATTATTTGACGTTTGCATGGTAAATTAAACATATACTCAAGTAACAACAGCAAATGAGGTGGTCTTCTTCCTTTCTACAATGCTACACGCTACACGATCGGTTCCTTGGTTCCTCCCCAATATATATACCCAGAGTCTTGCCCCTCGTGTCGTGTGCAGGTCGCGTGCACTGCGTGCAGGTCGCCACACATAGGGGTAGAAAGTGAGATGTACTTCTGTCTTGCGTGTTGCACAAATAGCAAGTGTGGAATACTTGTGTAGTATTTCTGAGGCACGTCACTCATACAATGACCGAGCGTCACTCATGTGTCTTACTGTCATCACAAAAAAAAAAAAAAACCTACTAGCCGCGCTGCTGACTTGCTTCAGGTGTACAAAAGGAATACGGGTCCCGAACATAGTGTATGCATCCTTGATTTGTCGCAAGACCTGTAGAATTTGCATGTGCAGGCCCAAAAGTCTCCACAGGCAGTTTGCGATCTTCTACAGCACTGAACACACGCAAGTGTCGCGCAAGTCTCAAGCACGGTTTTGCCAATTATTTTCCTGTAGACCGCCCGTAGCAGCACGTACAGCGGGTTGTGAGTGAGGCTTTCGGTTTCGTTTCCTCTTTCTCTCTCGCTACATCCTGTAGAGGGAGCTCTAACGTTCAATTTACTCATTCCCAACCTTTTAAAGCTCGACTGAGTTTCTTCTGTCACTCATGAAGTGAATAATCTTTTGCATATTTTCAGTTTTTTTTTCTTTTAGTGCATGACTTGTTCTCAATAAAATAATCAAAAAATAAACAATGTTTTGAAGTGTATTATTATTATTATTATTATTATTATTATTCATGTTGTTTTAAGGGTACCATGCATTACTCTGTAAACCTTGGTTACATCTCCTTGTCCTTCCTCTTCCTCTTCCACCTCCTCTCCTTGTCCTCTTCCTCTACCCTCGACAAGTGAACTGACCCCTGGCCTTTTGATCTGTCTGATTGGTGTGTGAACAGTTTTGACTCTTGGTGTTTCCACCTGGGGAATTGTGTGATAATTGAGTTGGAGCTGTGATCGCTTGTGTTAATGATACTGAATGCCAGTGCTTTGTAAATGAGCACATGGTGCAGCCAGTGAGATACGAAGGGATTTGTGTGAAGAGTTTTTCAGAAAAAGTTCAGCAAATCTGAATCATGTGTGAAAACAGGGGAATCGAGTTTATCGCTTTGGGAAATAGCGTTATCTTTTGGTAGCTGGGGTCATGGATTTGGATGTTTAGTTAATAGGCCCAGTTACAGTGTGTCAGCGATCCAGAAAAACTGTAAACACACGTGACCTCATGTGAATAATATGTGAGAAATCACACATAATCTGGTCATTTATATCTGGATTTCTGTTCATCTCCATGATTTATAATGATCCTCTCAGTGTTCTGGAAATCTAAATCTAGAGTTAACTCATTTAAAGTCATTTTTATGAACATAACAAACACAAAATCATTTGCACTAATTGGTATTTCCAGCCCCCAGCAGGGCAGTGACCCCCAGCGGTGATGCAGGGACCCAGTATAGGATGCAAACCAATGAAAACCTGATAGTTAATGATCATGCAGCTGGAATAAAAGGACATTTTGATAAGAGTTAAAGAGCGTTATTGTGTAATATTAGCTGCTGTGAGATCAAATCAGTGCAGAACTTTCACTTTTCTAAGCTTTGTGTTGCAACATGAAGATCAGTGAGATTTGGAGCTGATAGAGTTTTGCTCATATTCATGTGAAACGCTTGATAATCACCACCTCATTTTATTTACAGTGAGATTGATTCACCCTCTGATCTCACAGAACTCCATAAAGTGACTGAATGTTTGGAGTTAACGTTCCACTCCGTGCTCGATCATGGAGCTCCATTTACAACTAAACTCTTTGTAGTTCAGCAGATAAACTCGGAATCACATCCATGAAATGTCTCAGTCAGTATTTCGGCCTCATCACAGGACTGAGACAGCTCTGTTCTACACACACTGCTTTCTTCCCTGTACATGCGACCTCTGGGGAAAATGATTCATGAACATGCTGTTAGCTTCCACTGCTACACTGTGTGTGTGTGTGTGTGTGTGTGTGTGTGTGTGTGTGTGTGTGTGTGTGTGTGTGTGTGTGAGATTGTGCTGGATCACATCGTCCCCCTCAGCACCTGCAGTAGGTCCCAGCTGCAGCACTCACACACACCCAGGTTTTTGTACGACGCTCTAACACTGTGTGAACACCCCGCTACTACTGATCTCATGGTAACTCTGACAGTAATAATCTCCAGCATCTTCAGTCTGTACTCCACTGATGGTCAGAGTGAAATCAGATCCAGATCCACTGCCACTGAAACGAATACCTGATTCTCTAGTGTCAGCATTATAGATCAGGAGTTTAGGAGCTTCTCCAGCTTTCTGCTGATACCAGGACAAATAATCATAAACACTCCAGCTATAAACAGCAGGACTGGTTTTACAGCTGATGGTGAGTGTGTCTCCTGGAGAAACAGATTTCACTGCAGGACTCTGAGTCACAGTCACCTGACCTCTGGATCCTGAAAAAAATAAGAAGAATAAATCCGTTCCCTTCATTAATAATGATGTTGAGGTTGAAGTTCATCTAGTCGGCCGGCTTCCCATGGATTTGTCAGCTGAACAGTAGAAGATAAAGCATTGTGTTACCTCGAGCGCAGAGGGCCAGTGTGCAGATGAAGACGCTGATCAAACTCATGGTTGCTGTGGGTGAAGTCGCTGAGCAGCAGCTCTCAGTCATGAAGTGTTAAAGTCACAGGACTATAAACACTCGCAGAGCGCTGAAGCATGAGCTGATAATGCAAAGTGGAACCTCTCTCGATGGAAACGTGTGTGTGTGTGTGTGTGTGTGTGTGTGTGTGTGTGTGTGTGTGTGTGTGTGTGTGGGGTCACTGGAGTGTAACAGAGGTTTTTGTACGACGGCTTCATTAGAATGTATCACTGTGGTACACTTTCGGTGGAGGAACCAAACTCATCATCAGTAAGTTTCTCTTCTTTATTTAAAATTCTACACATTAGTGAATTTAATTTTATTATTAATTTGTTTATTGAATAAAGTTGAGAAAAGTTGAAAACTAAATATTTTCAATGTTGGTTATGAAGTGCAGTTTGTAAAAAATCAGTATCTTAAATATCACAATACATTTGTTTGTTTGTTTGTTTGTTTGTTGATGTTAATGATTATATTTTACAGTTAAAAGTGAGAGAATAAATCCAGATGTTTGTGCTGTTTAAAGTCCCCCTGAGTTCAGCGTCTAGTGATTCATTTTCATTGAGTATCAACACCAGAATAAAGCTGATCAAAGTTCTCGTCGGTCCACGATGTAAAGAGTAACTAGTAAATGTTCTCCTGCTGCTGGAACTCATTTGTGCTGCTGCAGAGTTTCCAGTTTTGTCTCGACTGGAGTTCAGAGCATTTACAGAATCCACTCACTGAGTGTTTCAGTGCTGGAATACAGTGTGACTATTGGATGCAGTTACTGAATAGAACTGAGTGAACACTCAATCAGAAAGAAGATGGATTATGGTGTGGAGTTAAAGCTGATGGCTTCCACATGTTCTCTTTGTTTGTTAGTCGACTTTAAACCAAACGGACTGATGTTTCTCCACTGAACCTTCTCCCAACCTGAAGCCCCCCATGTGTCTCTGTTCATTTAGAGTTAGGAACCGTTTTTATGTCTATGGGTAGAGTTTATAGATGCTGCTGAAGGTCATAGAAGTTTCCAGAAGTTTCTCCTGAACTGCAGTAATGTGAGAACAGTGTGGATCACTGCACTGATTACTGAACACACATGAATGTCTCCAGTCTGGACTCTTAATCAGCAGTAATGAGTAAATGTTGTGTAAGCGTGTGTAAATGTGTGTGTTTATTGTGTGTTTGTGGTCTCCAGCCGGTCCCACGGTGAAGCCCTCCGTGTCTCTGCTCCCTCCCTCCTCTCTGCAGCTGTCTGAGGGATCGGCCTCGCTGCTCTGCCTGCTATCTGCCTACTCTCCACAGGGGGCGCTGGTGAGCTGGACAGTGGACGGCTCAGAGGTGAAGAACGGGGTTCTGACCAGCGCAGAAGAACACAAGAAGGACGGTTACACACGCAGCAGCACCCTGACCCTCAGCAAAGCACTCTGGGAAAAGGGGGAGGAGTTTGTCTGTACGGTCTCCCATGACGGCGTCAATCATCCGGTCACGTTCAGAAAGAGCCAGTGTGAAGTCTAACAGCTCCAAGATAGAATTTAACACTCAGCTGCTTACACATCCATCTACAATAGAGTTTCAATTCTACACAATGCTGACATTTCTGTCTTTACTCTCTTCACTGTCCTGTTGCTCTTCCTGTAGTTTTGCTCTGCTGAAATAAAGCTTCATTTTGGACATTGTGTGTTCTTTTATTGGCGTTAATAGTCATTATCAGTGTGAGGAGAGAGTGTGTTTAGCTGGAGATTCAGTGCTGTGTGTTGTGCTTCAGTGAGTTTGGCTGAAGGAAGTTGAACATCTGGTGAAAGTGCTGCTCTATTCTGGGAGAAAGAGGATCACTCAGCCGTCTCCATGTAAATCTCTCTCTCACTTCACTCATCTTTCAGTTTTACTGGTTAAAACTGACTCCTTCTGTTTCACTTTATTGAACTCAATTTGCAATCAGATCTGGACCCAGAACTCAACCTGCTCTGGTTCTAGCTACAACTCTTATTTTGTTTGATTAAGTACCGATTTTCACAAGTGTTTTAAATCTATGCGACATTCAGGTACAGATTTAAAGTCACCTAAATCGTATCCATGTGACAGTCTCCATCTTGTCTCTATCACTCTTAACCCAAACTACTTGACTTTTACTAGAAAATCGCGTGAAAACCTGTTGCCTTAACCTGTTTAAGTTTTGACACCATATTAAACTAAACCGCTTAAGTTGTATTAACATAGAACCGTAATTGGATGCCTTAGGCATACATTCGTAGTCTTTACTTAAAATCATTAGTTTACATAAATTATTTCTTCTCTTCGAGTCTAAGTTGTATTAAGCAATTTTTTTTAAGTCAAATGTACATAAACAAATGTATCAAATAACAAATGTAACATTATTTAGCACTACTTATAATCATTTGTTAACATAAGTAATGTCTTCTAATTTAATTAATAAATTATACTGTTGATTTTGAGATTGTATTGAATACATTGTTTAAAGACAATTGTATGGAAGGGAAGAAATGAACCAATAAATTTAAATGCTCAAGATATTTTATTTGAGAATGCCTTGAAAGGTAACACTTATCAACAATGTTTCACACTGCAGCAATCTTTTGTCAACCAAAAGACAAGTTAAAACAGGAATTAAAACTGTTGCAATAAAAACGTCTTGTCGATCAAAAGACAAGTAAAAAAGTACCATCAAAACTGCTTGGTAACAATTCTATAATAACAAGTACTACTCAACATTTCCTTTGTATCCCTGATGACAAAGGGGAATGAAACCACTTGAGGGAGGCTTTTGTGTTGTATTTTACCCAACTTAAAAACAAACTCAATGCCAAAACAACACATCTTCCCTGTCTCTGCAGACCAGTGGGATGGAGACACATCATGGCTCTACAGACAGGCAGAACCAGAAGGCCAAGAGCTGCTCGTGATGTTAGCAGCTAATGAGCGCAGTCACAAATGCCTGTGTGTTTGTGTATGTTCGTGTCTTAATATGTGCTCCTAACATGCTCACAGACCCCAAGGTTGAAGTGTCTGTGTGTTCATCTAAACATTATGTACAAGCACATACTGTACATACAATGCTCACGTATTCATTATTGTTGTCTATAGACCTCCAAATAGTTGCTCTCAGACAGATGCAGGCAGACACAAAACAAGCACAGCTAAAACTAAAACTTTTTTTTTTTACAGATTTTAAGTGTGTGTGTGCATGGTCTCCTCTGAGACAATCACATTATATACTGGCCTACACTCACCTCCTGTCTGTACACTGGCACAGTATTCTTGACAAAGTATTTCTTTACATTGCAAGCTGGTTTTTCAGTGTTTGTAACCTTGGTGTTAGTTCACTGTGGCCCAACTTGAGAAGTAACTGCTGGATGAACTGGAATGTGAGCTTCATAGACTTGGGGTAGTTGAGATGCAGTGCGTATGCAAGTCCAAATAGAATGCACATAGCTTTTGGCAGGTCTTGAATGTGGTCCATCACAACTTCTCCCTCAATGATAATCCTCAACGACGCTGGACTGAGATGCAGGGAGGATGACAGCACAGCACTTTCATGCTCAATGAGGAGGATCCCAAAGTCAATGTGGCGGAATGAGTTATCATCATCAGAGTCCTTAATAAACAATAAACATAAGAGCACAATAATGACATTTCACATAAATTAACCATCAATAATGTTAAGCACTGTAGCATAGTCAGGGAGACAGACACATGAGGAAGTGTGGATTGATTATCACACAGAAACTGGATGGACCGATTCTACTAGTGATAAGTGGAATGGTATCTTATTCCTTTGATTGTATAAAACTATGCTCACAGTGTTTATCAAAGAGAAACTAACAAATAATGGTGAAAATGAAAGATTTGGTCCTTTTAGATACTCTTGGAAAAAGTGAGAGGTTACTTACAAAACCAGGATTGTAAAAGTCTGTGGGGTTGTTGCCAAGGATAATAGGAAGCCCTCTGAGCACGAGCGTCCGAATATCAGTTGGCTCTGTAGTCTTTTCAGGAGTAAGATGACAACAAAAGTTACATAGGTATAATGACAGGAAATGAATGGTCTACATATAGAAAGCTGAACCAACCAAGAACAGTTTTGATTGTATTGCACAACTAATACAGTGGTACTTTCTATGGCATGTTGTCATTACATAAGCACCGAAAAATAATACAAGTGCATCATGGGTATGGACCAACCTTTGTCTGTTGTGAAAGCTGTGCCCAACATTCCCATCTTGGATTGAAATATCTCGATAAGACGAGGACTGTGCCGATCGATGCTTTCATAAAATTCCTGCTTGAGGTTCTTGCCCACAATCCTGTTGAATTCCATGCACACCTGACAAACAGAATACAATAGTATTACATTTTAAGACTAAAAGTCTTAAAAATGCCAGGGTGAGGTGAGCAACCAAAACTGACACAGGACTAAGGCCCTGTTTACACCTGGTTTTAACATACATCCTGAGTGATCCAATTACAAGTGCACATCTGTAAATACAGGTGTGAACGCACCAAAGACACATTGACGACGCACTGAGATCACTAAAACCACATTTAGAGGTGGTCTGGGCCACATGTGACCACCTTCTTTGAGCAGTGTGAAAGCAAATGTGTCCTGGGCCACATTGATGTCATGGTCCTACCTGTGGTTTTCCTCTCATCAGGTAACATTCCACTTCACTCCACTCAGTATCACCTGCCACGCCCGCATGCTCCTTCCCTATCAGGCTCACCTGCTGCCAATTTACTCTCATTGACTTTCAGTGGCTGTTGCCTATCACCTGCTGCCTTTTCTGTCTATTTCAACTGCAGTCCTCCCAAGCTTCAGTGTCAGATCGTCTGCAAAGTATGGTTCCCTTGTTTGATGGCAAGCCCAATCTGACTCCCCGTTGCTGACCCTGAAAGCATCGACTCCGTCTACTCTTCAGCCCTGGTAACCTGACCCTGCATTTCTGTCCCCGTTCTTGCTACCTGACCTGTGACTCTGTGTTTCAGCCTGTTCCCAAACTCCTGTCTGTCGTGCTGTCCTGTCTGCCTGCTGAGAGACTGCTTGCTGAGAGACCGCCTGAATACCAAATGCTCTAAGCTGACAGCCAAACCACTCTGACAATGGCTGATCCTGGCTGATCTCAGAAGCTAAGCAGGGCCTGGCCTGTTTAGTACTTGGATGGGAGACCTCAGATGCCACTATCATGCTCCCACCAGCCATCCCTGCCTCTCAGTCCTCCTGCCACTGAGCTTCACACACACATACTCCCTTTCCCCTACTATCAATAAACTCAACATTTAACCTGCACTCTTGGGTCCTTGTCTGTTTGTCCTGACAGAATGATCTGACCAGCATGGGGGTTGAGCCTGAAATGACTGCTCTGCAGCGACTGGAATGCACAGAGGGAGACATAAACTGGATGTCCAGTGACATTGCATCTCTGCTCCAGCTTGGCCACCAACAATGACAGCAGTTCAACCAGCAGCAACAACAGCTGCAGCAGCTATCCCAAGTCCTGCAAGTACTCACCATCTGCTCCAGCTCTGCCTGCACCATACAGCCCCTCTGCTGTGGCTTCCCCTCGAAATTCAGTTGCTCCAGTCCTGGCGGCACAGCCTCTAGCTCCCGGTAATCCGGAACGTTTCAATGGTGACCCAAACCAGGTCCAGCCCTTTCTGACCAGCTGCCGTATCCAGTTTTCTCTGCAACCCAGGACCTTCTCGACGGAGGGAGCCAAGGTGGGGTATGTCATCACTCACCTGACCAGCCAGGCTCGGTTGTGGGGGACAGCAGAGTTCGACCGGCAGACCCCAGCCTGTGCTTCCTTCAGTGCCTTCGCTGAGGAGATGTTAAAGGTGTTCGACCTGGGCTCGTCAAGAACAGAGGCATCACGAGCACTGATGAGTATTTGTCAGGGCAACCGGACAGTGGCGGACTACTCCATCGACTTTTGTACCCTGGCAAGGCACAGTTCATAGAACATGGCGGCACTAGTGGACGCCTTCCTCCACAGTTTGGCGGACTACGTCAAGGACGAGCTCGTTTCCCATGAGCAACCACTGACACTTGATGAGGCCATTGCCCTTGCCGTATGCATCGATCACCAGATCTGCAGACGAGAGAAGGGGCGTCAGAGTCAACCTGCCACCCGCACTCGGGGTGAGTCTTCTGCTGCCCAGTTCCTGCCTGTCACGCCCCAAAGCCAACCTAATCAGCCTGAGCCAATGGAGATCGGCCGCTCCTCCCTCACCCCCGAAGAGCAACAGTGCCGCCTAACCTCAAACCCGTGCCTCTACTGCGGAAGTGAAGGTCACCATGTCACCACCTGCCCGGCAAAAGCCAGAGCTCACCAGGCGTAGGGGAGATCCTGGTGAGCTCGACATGTACCCAGTCTCCCTCCATTCGAAAAACCCTGTCAGAACACACCCACCATGCCCAGTTGGTCCTGCGCCGCCTGCTTGAAAACTCGCTGTATGTGAAAGCAGAGAAGTGCGAGTTCCACGCTCAGTCTGTCTTGTTCCTGGGATATGTGATGACTAAGGGAAGCATTCAAATGGACCCTGTGAAGGTGTCAGCAGTGATGTCGTGGCTGGTTCCAGAGAACCATAAGAAACTGCAGCAGTTCCTGGGGTTTGCCAACTTTTATAGGAGATTCATCCGGGGCTACAGCACCGTGGCAGCCCCACTCACCGCACTGACCAGCATCAAACAGCCTTTTCAATGGACTGCAGCAGCTGACAAAGCCTTCGAAACCCTCAAGGCCTGTTTCACTTCAGCTCCCATCCTCCGGATGCCTGACACCGAGCGGCAGTTTGTGGTGGAGGTAGGTGCTTCGGATGTGGGAGTCGGGGCTGTGCTTTCCCAACGAGCAGCAGAGGATGGCAAAATGCACCCCTGTGCCTTCTACTCCTGAAGACTGACCCCAGCAGAAAGCAACTACGACATCGGCAACTGCGAGCTACTGGCTGTCAAGCTTGCCCTCGAGGAGTGGTGCCACTGGTTGGAGGGGTCTAAGGTTCTGTTTGTGGTCTGGACTGACCACAAAAACCTGGAGTATATCCAGACAGCTAGGAGGCTAAACTCCTGCCAGCGCCGGTGGTCATTATTCACCCAATTCAACTTTGTCCTTTCCTACCGTCCTGGCTCCCACAACATCAAGCCCAATGCCCTCTCCCGGATGTTTCAGAAGGATGAGGCATCCAAGGAGGAATCAACACCCATCCTCCCAAGAGACTGCTCGATGAGAGACCGCCTGAATACCAAGTGCTGTAAGCTGACAGCCAAACCACTCTGACAATGCCTGAACCTGGCTGATCTCAGAAGCTAAGCAGGGCCTGGCCTGTTGAGTACTTGGATGGGAGACCTCAGATGCTACCAGCCATCCCTGCCTCTCAGTCCTCCTGCCACTGAGCTTCACACACACATCCTCCCAACTCCCTTTCCCCTACTATCAATAAGCTCAACATTTAACCTGCACTCTTGGGTCCTTGTCTGTTTGTCCTGACATCCTCTGCCACAGTCTAATTTGTCCCACCATAGTTTCAGTAATGAACTAAAACTAGTTTTACACTTCTCATTGATTTGTTTGTGACAGCACCAATTGAACTGTACAGGGCAGCTGAGCTGAGCTACTTGAAAAGTACTGCATAAAAACACCCATGAATTTCCTATTTACATTTGAAATGTTCAATCTTTAGACAACTTGTTCCATCACCAAACAAAAATAACTGAACAGTATCATGCCTGCTGTACCTTCTCATATGGACCTCATCTCATCTCATTATCTCTAGCCGCTTTATCCTTCTACAGGGTCGCAGGCAAGCTGGAGCCTATCCAAGCTGACTACGGGCGAAAGGCAGGGTACACCCTGGACAAGTCGCCAGGTCATCACAGGGCTGACACATAGACACAGACAACCATTCACACTCACACCTACGGTCAATTTAGAGTCACCAGTTAACCTAACCTAACCTGCATGTCTTTGGACTGTGGGGGAAACCGGAGCACCCGGAAGAAACCCACGCGGACACGGGGAGAACATGCAAACTCCGCACAGAAAGGCCCTTGCCGGCCAGGGGGCTCGAACCCAGGACCTTCTTGCTGTGAGGCGACAGCGCTAACCACTACACCACCGTGCCACCCCATATGGACCTTGAAGAATAAATGTGCAATAAAATAAAGAGAAGATGACAAGCTGCTATCCAAATAATGATAGAAAGACAGATAAGCAAAACCCTTAGCCCTTATCATTATCTCTTCCTTGAACATACCTGATCTTCTGTAAAAAGAGCAGGCCACCATTCCACTATGTTGCTTATGGCAGGTTCAGACTCCACCACCTCTTTTCTTCTCAATGCAAATGTCAGTCCATCTTCTGTTTCACAAGTGGTCCATTTGGTGTTCTCTTCTGCATTTCAATAACCAAGTCTTTGTGGGCAGCCTCAAGGGCTGCCTGATCAAATCCGTCTGGAAAGTTTGGCAAGTAGTTGAGTTCTCCTTTCTTTGCCTTCTTGTTAGCTGGTTCTCCTTCTGCTGGATGACCTCCCCATTTACCTGCATTCACCACAACATCAAGGCATCCTGATCTTCTTTGCTTTGTTCTGTAATTAGCCATTTTATATTTTAGACTATTTTTCCAACCACTACAGCGACTGGTTGAGCCTTGTTCCTGGAGACAGGGGTGCTTGTTTATCAATGCTGCTGCAACACTTTCAAACTGAGAATTATTTGGGTATGCTGTGTAACTATACTGTACATGCTCTCTGCCAGTCTTTCAAGGATCTCATGTTTCAGCTCTTTTGATACTTTCAGTAGTGTGCAACAATGTTGTTTTCATTAACGATGACGATGATGAAATTATTTCGTTAACGCACCTTTTTTCATGACTAAAATGCGACAGTGACAAGCTAAACATAACTCTTTGATCATGAAAATATGACGAGACGTATCTGTTGTTTTCGTTGATGAGATGAGATGAAAATGTTAGTGGGTTGGCTATAGGACTATCAAAATGCATGGCATTTCCTCCAAAGGCGCATGCAACCTGTCTGCCAAATGCTGAAAATATCAGCAATGCACCTGCATCCTGTCCTTGTTTGGCCACGCCCACCAGGCACAGTGCACACAGTTCATGGACCATGGCGGCTGCAATGTCAGCACAAAAGACGTGATGATTTATGGACATACTTTACACATAATCCAGCAGAAAATAAAACGGAATGCCTTGTAGTGGGAGACAGAGCTACACGCTGTGGCTATAAACTGCATGGCAAGAATACGACCGACCTCAAGAGGCATCTAAAGGATCACCATGCTGCTATTTCAGCGACGGTAAGTTAACATTACAAGAAGTCCTGTTAACAGACCATGCATACGTTTGCTAGCTTTGGTTAATGTCACTCAACAATCGGTCTGTGATGAATTTCCTATGAAGTTTTCCAAAACACCATGACCTGGCGAAAATGAATGGGACCATTAGCTTCATGCTAAAGTTGCCTTGGTTAAGCTAACTTGAATTCAATTAACATGTCATGAGTAAAACTTGTCCTGCAGGGATTATTGGTGGGACAGCAACTGAATGCTTTGTCATATATTGACCCATATTTGAGTTACTGTGAAACATATGGGGGGAAATGTAGCTTTTCAGACCTGTTGCTGTGCCTTCATACATTGCGACATGTTAAACGGAGGCAGAAACACGAGTCTGTGAACAATGGAGCATGCGCAATAGCGGACATCCCAGCCTGCAGAAACTCATTTCAGGGAGGTGTCGTAACGCATGACTTTTTCCCCATCAGTGAGGGGGGGGTCATGACACCTCCCTGAAATGAGTTTGGATGTCTGTAAACCAATCAGGATTCTCTTTGTCTAGCATGCGCTACATGAACAGTCTCTCTCGCTCTCCCTCGCGGACTCCGTCATATGTGCGATGCAGACATTAATGTTTCGCATTCATGCTCTTGCTCGCTCTAGATTCCGGGAGATATTCTCCAATTTGTGGGCATCAGGGAGCCACTATCAATATGCGGGAGGCTCCCGGAACTTCTGGGAGACTTGGGATGTCTGCACTAGACAGTGTTTATGTAGAGAGCATGCGCACTTCAATCAATCAATCAATGAATCAATGAATGAATCAATCAATCAATCTTTTATTTCAATTACATATAAACATGTAATAGACTACACGAGTCTGCAAATAGCGCACTGCTAATCAAAGCAGACTCATGTTTACAAAGAAAAAATATTTTATATGAATTAATATAATACTGGCGGCACGGTGGTGTAGTGGTTAGCGCTGTCGCCTCACAGCAAGAAGGTCCTGGGTTCGAGCCCCGGGGCCGGCGAGGGCCTTTCTGTGTGGAGTTTGCATGTTCTCCCCGTGTCCGTGTGGGTTTCCTCCAGGTGCTCCGGTTTCCCCCACAGTCCAAAGACATGCAGGTTAGGTTAACTGGTGACTCTAAATTGACCGTAGGTGTGAATGTGAGTGTGAATGGTTGTCTGTGTCTATGTGTCAGCCCTGCGATGACCTGGCGACTTGTCCAGGGTGTACCCCGCCTTTCGTCCGTAGTCAGCTGGGATAGGCTCCAGCTTGCCTGCGACCCTGTAGAAGGATAAAGCGGCTAGAGATAATGTAATGTGATGTGATGTAATATAATACTTAAATATGTATGAAAAAGATAATAAAACATACTTGACAAATTAACAACTATTTGGTAATAGAAAGAAAAAAGAGGAGACAATACTTGTTATTCGATATAAAGGTACAGTAATATGTAATTCAATAACATTGAAATATATATATATATATATAGGTATACTTGTCATACTGATAATAATTCATGCATGGTATTAAATAATATTTCAAGTTAAAACTAAGATAAATAAATAAATATATATAGCTCTTAATTATATATAGAAATAAAGTTATGTAGAAAGAAAGAGTTTGGAGATGTCAACATCATATCCATATCGACTTAAATCAGAAAAAAGGTGGTGTCTGACTTTTTTCTTGAACGACAATTTAGATGAAGATCTTATAGAAGTTGGAATCTGGTTCCATACCCTAACACCAACGTGGTGTAGTAAATGGCAGTAAAGAAAGTTTAGTTTATGTTGACTACGCCACCCACGGGAGGTCTAATCTCCCCCTGGGAAGTTACTGGTGCTCAGACACCAAGTTATCAATCACATTGTCTTTTCACATCAACAAAAGGCAACCAGGTTCGTGCAAAGATGAATCAGAGACAAGGAGTTCCATTTCCAATCATACAAATGTTTATTTATTAACAATGTAAATTTAGTAACAATGTTCAAAAAGTGGAATTAAAAATTGGCATACACCTTCACACCCATGCACGCATTCCCACATTCACACACCTGCAAACAGTCGCACATTCACACACATGCACGCAGTCACACACACATGCACGCAGTCACAGACACGCACCAGTTGTGGGGTAGCTAGCAGGTTGTACCAGCCAACCTAAATCATACAAAAACACAATAAACAAAATAAATATAAAAAAACCAAACTAACAACGTACACTTGTCCTACAGATTTAAGGCCCTACAGGGCTAGCAAGTGGGCAATTTACAAACCAAGGTAATAACACACACACACACGCACAGTAAGCTGTACACTCGTTTTCACAGCAAACACTGCATCCCCAAAGGGCACAAGAACTACAAAAAAAACACTACAAATCACCCACACAGGCACCGTAGGATCGACCACGGCCACAGGACGTGTACATAAACATAAGCAAAAAGAAGTACATACACAAAACAAAGTATTAAACACTCAATTAAGACAGAAACCCCCCCCCCCCAAAAAAAAAAATCACTCACACTAACTCACATTCGCATAATCAGACCCACAGAATCACACTCGCACACTGCCGTTGTGCGCAGCCCCTTTCAGTTAGGACCACCAAGGCGCACAATTAGCAGGGTCTTCAATAGACTCAAATGGTTAAAATGCCATAATAAACAGAGAATGAGTAGCGACAAAGCAGCAGCTGGTGAAGCAACTCACACAGCCAAGTCCAGGCAATGATGGAGGAGGGTTAGCTGCACCTTCCGACCGGGCGCACGGAAGCCTAAGAGCAACGATAGTAAGCATTACTGACTAGCTAAGTATCAATACAACAGTGACTCTAAGGGAAGAGAATTACTTACCAATAACCTGTCACAGGAACAAATAAGCCAGTCACCACGGACACGACGCAGATAGCTCGAAATGCGTTACACTACAAATAGGAAAACATTAGCCAGCCGAGCACCAAAACCAAGCTGAGCAATTATGTTAGCCACAAACACACAAGAGTAGCCACATACCGGAGCGCCACAAGTAGAGGTCTAAGCAGGCAACAGAAGACATGGGCAGAGAGCCTGCAATGTTTTGCATCTGCGCTGTAGATGTAACCACATCAAATGCGGCCAGAAGACAAGCAACTCAAACCACAGACAACAGCCAATGAAGCAGACAACTCGCTTCCTTGGCTGCCATAGCATCGCACTTTTAAAGAGCTAGAATTAAATCACGCAATGACGTCAATGGAACTGCGCACTCTGGTGACGTCAGCTTAAAGTGCAGGGCACCGCTACAATCGGAAAATGAGTTCTTTTGTAGATTTGTACGAGAATACTCAGTATATAAATTCTTGGAGTAAGATGACCTAGTGTTATAAGAATGGATACTAGAAATAGAAGAAAATAATTTACAAATGTTTGAGGGTGCACTTTAACAATGTCATACATTAATTTAGAAATACGTACGTACATTCATAGAAAAGAAGATTTACTGGTAAATATTGGTTTTGGAAAACAATGGAAGGGCCCTTTCTCTATTATCAACAAAATGGATTAATCTTAAAGCTTGTTTTTGAAGGATTAATACTTTATTTATGAGTTTTACAAGCCTGTCCCCAAGAACGAAGACCATATGTTAAATAAGGTTGAATCAGAGAGCAATATAATGTCATAAGGGTATGTAGTGGAATAAAATGTCTAAGCTTGGCCAAAAGGCCGACAACCTTGCTTATTTTGTTGCAAATAAAATCAATATGAGGCTTCCAAGAAAGATTGTCATCGATTATTAAACCCAAATATTTGACATACTTTTTACGTTCAAGTGAAACAAGTTTGTTTTGAGACACTGTTTTGAGAGTATGTTATGCACAACCTGTCAACCTCGATTACAATTTCCTATCTCTGTATTGGCCTAATTTAATGTTTTAAAGTAATTATTTTTTCGACTAAAATGAATGACTAAAACCCTTTTAGTTTTCGTCGACTAAAATTAGACCAAAACTATCAAGGATGGAATTGAATAAAATGTGACTGAAACTAATAAGCATTTCATCCAAAAGACTAAAACTAAATCAAAAATGGCTGCCAAAAACAACACTGGTGTGCAATCATGAAGATACAGCAGATCTGCTTGCCTAAGTCTATACTCTACATCAACAGAAAAGTTTGGGATATCAAATATTTCCCGCCATGATTTCTGTCGCTCCTGAGATGACATTGAGAGGATCTCTGTACCTGCTGTACTGGGTATGTCACTCAAGATCTCATCAGATGTTAAGACAGGTACCAACTCAAGTACAGGGATGACTTTGATAGTTGTTTTTTTTTTTTTTTTCTGGAAGGTCTTCAATATCTGTCAGATTGCATAGTTCATAATTGAATTCAGGATCTTTGTCTTGGAGACTAAAGTTGTAAGTCAGTCCCAGTGACACTTAAGTTGGCTTGTCAAATCCTCCACTGTAGCAGGCCTTGTATTCAGGATGACCTTTCTTATATCCGCCTCTGTGAGAATGACTCTCAAAGTCATTTTCTGGTGTGCCACCATCTTTGGAATATAATAATAAAAACATAATTAGCTCATCGGAAATATGCATGTTGTCAAGAACAGGCTGCTGAGCCGTTGCTAGAGTGCACCTTTTTTTCTTGGTAAGAAGTATTAGAGGAAAGTTACAATACATAAGTGTTTATCACAGGTGCAGTGCATCATAAATAAACAGTTTACTACATCAATGAAAAATGCTGCAAAATGTGTCCATTTAGGCCTACATTTACACTCCATCAGAAGCAATGTTGCTTGGATTGACTGCAGTGATCACTTTTTTTCAACATAGAATATAACGCCTGAGTGTCACTATTAAATTGTCTCCAAATCTGTATGCTGTAAGAGGGAAAACATCAGTCAGCTCTTTTAGTTGAACCACACACAGAGAGGGGTTAGTGTTGCCACAGAGTTCGAAAGATCTGAAATGCTCATGGTACCATGCAGTCATTGTGTTGCAGACAAACAGGATCTCTGTGTTAATTGCCACAATCTGTTTGACCTGCTTAAAGTTTGGGAGGCCTGAACATGAACCAACAGAGAATATCATATCAGCGTAATATCTAATTCCATCAACAAAGACTGATGATGCAACAAGAACTGTTGCAAGCTGAGGAACTCTCTGACAGAAAACTTGTTGGATATTCTCAGGATAAGATGTGATCGATGCCATGGTAACCTTGTCCATTTCAAGGGACGGCTTGAAAAATGAACTTGTGTCTAAATAGTAAGCCATCATTTTCTGATGCTTTACAGCCAGTGTAAGAGCTACATTTCTGAAGTTGTGAGCATTACGAATAACCCGCTTGAAGAATTTGTGTTTTCCCTCGAAACGCATTGTCCAGACGTCTGAAAGGGGACCAAATGCCTTAATGCTCAATGAAGTGGTGTTTTGGACATAAACTGAAATCAGGAAATGTGGATTGCAACAGTTCTCTGTGTTCTGACACTTTGCAATCAAGGAAATGTATTGACTCTTCAGTGTGCCTTGTTGCTACAGCTAACTCAACAATGTCTTTGAGGAGCATCAGAATGTTCCATGCATCATCTCCTTCAGGTACTTTATGACCAATGAGAAGCAGTAGCAGCCTGATCAGAGTCCAGTTCTCATGACCATTTCCACCTATGGTTCCTTTGGAAGAGAATCCACGGGCAATAGGCTGAGGCTGGTCAGTTTTGTCATTAAAAGCATATGCAAAAGACTTGATAGCATGGTTCAGTGTTTCTAAAGTGAAATATTTCTTAGAAATCAGGTCTGAAATACAGAGTAATAACTCAACAGGAACAATGCCTTCAAAGAGATCATGTAAGATGTCAGGGGGGTAACCACCAACAACATGAAAGTGCTCCAGATTCTCAGTCAAGACACATCCTGTTTTCACACCATACTGTTTAGCCAAAGTGGGATCCTGCAGTACCTCCTGTACCTGCTGATTGTGAGTGTCTTTAGTTCGGGTTTCAAAGGTGCCTTAACTTACCTCCTTGACTTGGATCTTGCTCCTTTTCTCCATACAGAACCTGCAGAACCTGTCCACTCCAAAGCTCTCAAAGAATCCTGCAAGAGAATGAGCAGCCAAGTTATCAGCAGCCACGTGTAACACTGTGCCTTTGACACATGCTCCCAACTTCTCAACATATACACAGTGTTGCTCCAAAGAAACCAGATCTTGGATGAGAAGATGTAGAATTTTAGCATAACCATATTCTTTAACATCAGAGGTTATGCTAAAATTCTACATCCTCTCATCCAAGATCTGGTTTCTTTGGAGCAACACGATGTATATGTTGAGAAGTTGGGAGCATGTGTCAAAGGCACAGTGTTACATCTGGCTGCTGATAACTTGGCTGCTCATTCTCTTGCAGGATTCTTTGAGAGCTTTGGAGTGGACAGGTTCTGCAGGTTCTGTATGGAGAAAAGGAGCAAGATCCAAGTCAAGGAGGTAAGTGTGGGTAGTGTGGGTAGTGTGGACCTATATTTTGATGGCACATTAGCTATCACCCAATACACTGCACTCATTTTATGTTTCTTTTTAGATGTTCCTAAAGTATTGGACACTTCAAAATCATCTATGTAAAGTCCAACAGCAATTTTGAACTCCTCCCCTTTAAGCAGGTCATTTTCTTTACAGTTTGAGCCATCTCTGTATGTACTGTAGTCATGTGGCACATGCTTTTGTACTGGAAGAGTTTTGTCTAAAATGTCTGGCCTGTTCAACATTTTCTGTAACATTGCATGTAGAGGAACATACACAGCACTAGATTTTTTTTTAATCTTTATCAATAATATACTCCACTGGCATAACAACTGCAAAGTTTTTGTTCACATATGCTGCTCTCCTTTTAGTGGTTGATAAGGAGCCATCCTTGCCACAAAATCTTGTTATGACATTGCTCTCTGAGGCAGCCCTGACTAACTGTCTCACAGTTAAATCATCTACGTCTGTGTGTTGCTTCAGAATGTCCTTGACTGTATCATGCAGCAATGGCTGGGAAAGTTTACATATCTGTAAAAGCTGTTGTATGACTTCTTGTACAGAACTTTCTGAAATATGAAGAATGGTTTGTATCTTTAAAAGAAGAGCAGCTAGGTTGTGCTCCAACTGTTTCGCTAGCTCATCAAGCTCTTCACTGCTTGAATCCTCGCTGTCCTCTAAATCTGGGGTATCATTTATAGGAACATTTTCTTCTTGGGCCATTTCATTAGTTACACTACCAGAGACTACTTCTGCCTTGAGCATCCTCCAATTGTCTGTTCTGTGCTGTTTACTTATATGTGCATTGAATGTGGAGTCCACAGTTGTATGAAAGTCACATCCTTTATATGGACACTGGACTCTGTGATTAACTTTTAAATGTGTACTACGCAGGTAGGGCGGCACGGTGGTGTAGTGGTTAGTGCTGTCGCCTCACAGCAAGAAGGTCTGGGTTCGAGCCCCATGGCCAGCGAGGGCCTTTCTGTGTGGAGTTTGCATGTTCTCCCCGTGTCCGCGTGGGTTTCCTCCGGGTGCTCCGGTTTCCCCCACAGTCCAAAGACATGCAGGTTAGGTTAACTGGTGACTCTAAATTGACCATAGGTGAGAGTGTGAATGGTTGTCTGTGTCTATGTGTCAGCCCTGTGATGACCTGGCGACTTGTCCAGGGTGTACCCCGCCTTTCGCCCGTAGTCAGCTGGGATAGGCTCCAGCTTGCCTGCGACCCTGTAGAACAGGATAAAGCGGCTAGAGATAATGAGATGAGATGAGACTACGCAGGTGTGTGAAAAAAAACTGCTTCTGTGCAGGGAGCAGAAAAATCACATGACTGACAGTGAAATATCACTTGGGCTGTTTCACACAGTTGTGCATCCTGGGCTTTTCGGTGGATCTAAGGTAAGTGGACTTTAAGTGCATTAATGGAGTTAAATGTGCACGCACATTCTTGGTGTAAGCAAGGAAATGGTACAGTTCTACTGTAGCTCCCATGTTTTAACCTGTAATGTTTTAAGAGGTAACCCCTTTTATCAGTTAAAAACTCACAATACTTACAATTCCACTGCATCTTCACAAGAACCTGTAAAAACAGAAAATAAGAAAACTTTTAGCTCAACATCTCAGTCGCAGTAACATTAACTCCACTGCAAAACATAATCCAACCTCTGCAAATAACCAACTAATGATGGAGTCATTTGAAAAGTTCGCCAAGTTACTGCTAAAACAGCAACACATCACTAATATGCAGCCTTTACATTATTTTGAATCAGACATTAGCTACCGTTAGCCACAAGCACACGTAAACACACATTAATACTAAGCTAACTTAGCTTTAAACAAACTTGTTGCAACCGGACAGGTCTTAATCATTGCTTTACACGCTCGCCTTTCCACTTTGTGTAATTAATGCTGCCTTCAAAAATCCACCGCTTATTTTTTTTTAAACCCACAATTTAGCTTTCTCAAAGTAATGTTAACATTACATGGTCGCGCGCAGCAGCTATAAACTGTACTGCCAGGACGTCGTTAGCACATTAACACTAAACTTACTTTAGCGTTTACCTGACTTGTTGTCACCGGAATGGTCTTTCGCCTAATAAAATTTCCCCAAAAGCTTTCCACATATACTCACCATTCGACGTGGTGTAACTTTGGTTCTGAAAATCCACAACTTTTTTTAAAGATGGCGCAGCGGTCAGACTCTCCCACAGGACTTGCATGTGTTGTGCTCGTGTGTCCGTTGAACTTCAAATAGGCCCCTCCCCTCCCTTTCAGAAACATAACATTCTAAGTTAACTCTGCTTTACATGATCATTGCACTGTATATTTTCAGCTCGATAATTCAAACAACTAATTTGATTTTGTAATGATATCACTTTTTTACAAAACATGACAGCATAAGTAATGGCCACTAAAAAGTTTAATTAAAAACAAAATCTGGGTTTACAGTGAGAGGTCCATTCAGATCACACACTGTCCCAGTTAAACAGGGCGTCCACACGCATCCATTACTGACCCACTTCATTTTAGCAGATGATACACAAATTAATATTTCCACTAAACCACATGTGAATCTGTTCTCTGATTGCAAGAGTTTATCAAATCAGGGTCAAATCCTGCATGAAGGAAAACATGTGAATTAAACTCCTCTTATTTTGGAGAATATTTAAACTCCACAGAGATTCCTGTGTGTATGTTTTTGTTTAGTTTGTTGGAAAATCCACATAATTTCCCCCAAAAACAGCTCACTCACACACACTGCACTCCAATGGGACGGGCACTGCTGAGCCCCTGGGCGATGCCCACATGGCTGTAGATTTTATTGCAGTTACAAAAACACAACTCAAACTTGATTCACAGACAGTGCACAACTCTGACAATCACACACTCAGATAACAACAAGGAATATTCAGGAAACGAGTCTTATCTAGGAGAAAAGAACACAATGCACCCAAGATGGTAGCTGTGTAGATCAGACATGTTTGGTCTAACTCCATCAGGAACGCTGGAGCTCATGTGGTAATACGAGCAGCAATCTTATTTTATTATTTTGGGAAGGGAAAAAAAAAAAACAAGCAAAAACCTGATGACCAAGAAGAAATTGGAAGCTGCCTTCTTTCTGTTCTGTCTATGGGCCGAAAGAAAGGGGGGAAAAAACAAGCTATTGCCTCATCTATACTTACAGTGGTATGCAAAAGTTTTGGCACCCTTCATCAAAATTGCTGTTAGTGTGAACAGTTAAGCAATTTGAAGATGAAATGATCTCCAAAAGGCATAAAGTTATAGATGACTCATTCCCTTTATATTTTAAGCAAAAAACATTTTTTTTTATTATTTTCAACTTTTACATTTTCAAAATGACAAAAAAGGAAAAGGGCCCAAAGCAAAAGTTTATCTCACAGTCAGGGGACTGTGAGGGCCATGGAAAAACCTTCAGCTTGTGCCTCTTGAGGGATTCCATTGTAGATTTTGAGGTGTGTTTTGGATCATCGTCTTATCGTAGGACCCATCCTCTTTTTAACTTCAAAATTTTACAGATGGTGTGATGTTTGCTTCCAGAGTTTGCTGGTATTTATTCAAATCCATGCTTCCCTTGACCAATGAAATGTGCCCTGTGCCACTGGCTGCAACACAACCCCAAAGCCTGATCGATCCACACCCATGCTTCAGAGTTGGAGAGGTGTTCTTTTCCTGGAATTTGGCACCCTTTTTTCTCCAAACATGCCTTTGCACACTGTGGCCAAAAAGTTCCATTTTGATTTCATCAGTTCACAGGACTTGTTTCCAAAAATCATCAGGCTTATTTAGATGTTCATTTGCAAACTTCAGACACTGAATTTTGTGGCTAGGATGCAGGAACTGTTTTCTTCTGATGACTCTCCCATGAAGGTCATATTTGTTCAGATGTCGCTGCATAGTAGAACAGTGCACCACCACTCCAGGGTCTGCTAAATCTTTCTGAAGGTCTTTTGCAGTCATACAGGGGTTTGACTAACCAGGACTAACCAGGAGTTGGAGAAGGCACTTCGGTGCATGGCGTCACGCAACCCTAGGGCCTGGTGCGAGCACCTGCTGTGGGTGGAATACTCTCACAACTCCCTCACCAGCTCAGCCACCGGGCTGTCCCCATTCCACTGCGTGTATGGCTACCAACCACCCCTGTTCCCCAGCCAGGAGGGAGAGGTCATCTGCCTGGCTGCCGTCACCTATGCACGCCGATGCCGCCACACCTGGTCTCAAGCCCACGCTGCACTCCTCAAGTCAGTCACCAGCTACTCTACTGGCGCCAACCGGCGGAGGACGCCTGCACCCACCTACCGGGTGGGCCAGAAGGTGTGGCTATCTGCCAAGGACCTGCCCCTCCAGGTGGAGTCTCATAAGCTAGCACCTCGGTTCATCGGACCATTCCCTATCCAGAGGATCATCAGCCAGTCTGCTGTCTGGCTCCGACTGCCCAAATCTATGAGAGTGCATCCCACCTTCCATGTCTCTAAGATCAAGCCAGTGCATGAGAGCCCGCTGGTCCCAGCTGCACCTTCTCCTCCTCCTCCTCCTTGTCTCATCGATGGTGGCCCGGTCTACTCCGTCCAGCGACTGCTGAAGTCACAACGCAGGGGCAGGGGCCTCCAATACCTGGTGGATTGGGAGGGCTATGGTCCTGAGGAGAGGATGTGGGTCCCTGCTAGGAGAATCTTAGACCATACCCTCATCAGCACCTTTCATCGCCTGCATCCGGACCAGCCAGCCAACCGGAGGGGTCGACAAAAGGGGCCTTGTCGGACTGACGATGCGCCCACTGCTACTGTCCCTGAGTCCGATCCTGAACCAGATCCTGAGGCCTTGGACTCTGACCGGTCAGAGGAGTTCTAACCCTCCACCGGTATTCCCCCTCCTCCCGCCCGTCTTGGTGGATTTGTGGCTAGGGACTTCTGGAGCCGGCCCTTGAGGGGGGGGGTTGTCATGGTCCTACCTGTGGGCTTCTCTCTTCAGGTAGCATCTCCACTCAGCATTACTGGCCATGCCCGCACTCACTTCCTCTTATTATCTTTCAGTGACTGTCATTGGCTGTTGCCGATCACCTGCTTTCCCCCGTGTGTATTTAAGCTGCAGTCCTCCCAAGCTTCTGTGTCAGATCATCTGCAACTCTCAGCCTGATAACCTGCTCTGTGTTCCTACTGCTCTGACTCCTGAAAATATCCTGTTCCGTCTGACTCTGTCTGCTCTCCAGCCCCGGTAACCTGATCTGCCTTCCGTTCTGTCGACTCTGCCTCTTGCCTGCCTCTCCTGTACCTTCGCCTGATCTCCAGCTTGCTCAGCCCTGCTGCTCGCCTGCCTCTCCATCTGCCTGGTGTGAGCAGCCGTGCCTGGAGCCCTACTCTTCAGCCCTAGTAACCTGACCCTGCATTTCTGTCCCCTATCTTGCTACCTGATTTGTGACTCTGTGTTCCAGCCTGCTCTCTAACTCCTGCCTGCTGAGGGTCTGCTTGCTGGGAGACTGCCTGAAACCCAAGTACTATCAGCCTACAGCCACACCTCTCTGACAATGCCTGATCCTGTCAGATCTCAGCTGCTAAGCAGGATCAGGCCCAGTCAGTACTTGGATGGGAGACCTCAGCCATCCCTGCCTCTCAGTTCTCCTGCCACTATACTTCATCCACACACATTCTCCCAACTCCCTTTTCACCTGTTATTAATAAACTGTGGTTTGAGCACATTTGATTTCCTCTCCAGTTTGGTCCCTGACAAAAACATCAATTTTGCCCATACTCTTGCCTCTGATCTGGCTGATTGTTGGCAGCGTCACAAACTGTGAAATAACAGGTTCTTTTGGCCCATTAGCCTACTGTCCAATATACATGATGGTGGTGTTGGGGGGGGGTATATTTTAACATTTTATATTTTAAAATTGTGGCATGTTGTTTAAAAATTGATCATTATTGAAAGCAGCTCTTTGTCAGGAACCTCAGCAGTAGAGCTGGGTGCCACACATTTCATTCAGTGACACTTTCCCTATATTTTACTTATTTTGACTGAGAAATGTTTTATTGACAATTTTGATAACCCTTCACTTTTAATCCAGGTCTGTAGTGTGAAATGTTCTCGGCTGTGTTTTTGTTTAAAAATGTTTTCCAAATTGTAGCTGTGTTTAATTCATATCCAGAAAAATATATATTCTAATATAATATACTCAGCATAAACATTTTAAATAGATTCTATATTTTTGGTCCATCCATGACATATTACTAAAGTAGCCTATTTACTGTTGTTGATGTGGGTCACTCGCTGTTAGCCAATTCACTTTCTCGTACCAGGAGAGCTGAAAGGAATGAGTATTATTCCCTACCTTTTTCACCAAGTCAATTTGAGGCGTTGGTCTACCCTGCTCTTTAATTTTAATTTTTTCCTTGAAAGGAAGACTGGCAAATGGCTTCACCAAAATTAAATCAGCAATGCTTGGCATCCGTGCGCAGCTTTCTTGCTAGCTGACTAGCCCCCTCAAGTTCAAGTTCAGTCACTCAAATAAACGAAATTTCTGGAACTAAGATAGCAAACTTGACAACACTATATTTACACTTTATTTACAATGAAAATATATACAAACTAAAAAAGCTGGTAGAAACCGTATGCAGTTAATGAAATCGAAATGTAAGCTGATCTCTTACAATACACCACAGCACTTGCGAATCTGCATGGGACTGAACTGAGATTCACCGCTGCCTGTCTCTATTAGAAACGAGCTGTCAATCAAAGAAAATATCTGGCCGCTTTCACCAATCACCAGTCTCCTCGCGGAAACTGCCATGTCCCTCCCACTGTGAGGCTGGGAGTCCATGGGCGGGCATTTTCACAGTATTTGTCCAATAACCATATTGCATTTTGAGATTGAAAAGCGCATAGCTCCCAAATGCCATTGAAGTGCACTGAGGCTGGGCTGCATCGTGCTGTCAAGGGGGAAAAACTCACGCACACATTAGGCGAACTGGGGAAAGTTATAACGGAATGATTTCGCACTGTAGTTGGGTTGAGCACATATATTTCTATGATTCTGGATCTGAAATAGCAATGTTATAAGGTCGGCCATAACATAAGCCTAGAGCAATTCATCCTACACGATGTTCATCATTTTTAGAGGAGGCTGAGACTCCCTCGTTGTCTTAGAGCAATCGCCCGTGATTAAATGTCTCAGTCAGTATTTCGGCCTCATCACAGGACTGAGACAGCTCTGTTCTACACACACTGCTTTCTTCCCTGTACATGTGACCACTGGGGAAAATGATTCATGAACATGCTGTTAGCTTCCACTGCTACACTGTGTGTGTGTGTGTGTGTGTGTGCTGGATCACATCGTCCCCCTCAGCACCTGCAGTAGGTCCCAGCTGCAGCACTCACACACACACAGGTTTTTGTACGACGCTCTAACACTGTGTGAACACCGCGCTACTACTGATCTCATGGTAACTCTGACAGTAATAATCTCCAGCATCTTCAGTCTGGACTCCACTGATGGTCAGAGTGAAATCAGATCCAGATCCACTGCCACTGAAACGAGCTGGAATACCTGATTCTCTTTCATCAGCAGCATAGATCAGGAGTTTAGGAGCTTCTCCAGCTTTCTGCTGATACCAGGACAAATAATAATAAGCACCATCATTGTAAACAGCAGGACTGGTTTTACAGCTGATGGTGAGTGTGTCTCCTGGAGAAACAGATTTCACTGCAGGACTCTGAGTCACAGTCACCTGACCTCTGGATCCTGAAAAAAATAAGAAGAATAAATCCATTCCCTTCATTAATAATGATGTTGAGGTTGAAGTTCATCTCGTCGGCCGACTTCCCATGGATTTGTCAGCTGAACAGTAGAAGATAAAGCATTGTGTTACCTCGAGCGCAGAGGGCCAGTGTGCAGATGAAGACGCTGATCAAACTCATGGTTGCTGTGGGTGAAGTCGCTGAGCAGCAGCTCTCAGTCATGAAGTGTTAAAGTCACAGGACTATAAACACTCGCAGAGCGCTGAAGCATGAGCTGATAATGCAAAGTGGATCCTCTCTCGATGGAAACATCTGGTGAAAATTCTGCTCTATTCTGGGAGAAAGAGAACCACTCAGCCATCTTCATGTACAGCGGTGCTTGAAAGTTTGTGAACCCTTTAGAATTTTCTATATTTCTGCATAAATATGACCTAAAACATCATCAGATTTTCACACAAGTCCTAAAAGTAGATAAAAAGAATCCAGTGAAACAAATGAGACAAAAATATTATACTTGGTCATTTATTTATTGTGGAAAATGATCCAATATGACATCTTTGTGAGTGGCAAAAGTATGTGAACCTCTAGGATTAGCAGTTAATTTGAAGGTGAAATTAGAGTCAGGGTTTGGATTTGGACTCCACCAATCCACAGTCAGACAGATTGTGTACAAATGGAGAAAATTCAAGCCCATTGTTACCCTCCCCAGGAGTCGTCGACCAACAAAGATCACTCCAAGAGCAAGGTGTGTAATCATTGGCGAGGTCACAAAGGACCCCAGGGTAACTTCTAAGCAACTGAAGGCCTCTCTCACATTGGCTAATGTTAATGTTCATGAGTCCACCATCAGGAGAACACTGAACAACAATGGTGTGCATGGCAGGGTTGCAAGGAGAAAGTCACTGCTCTCCAAACAGAACATTGCTGCATGTTTGCAGTTTGCTAAAGATCACATGGACAAGCCAGAAGGCTATTGGAAAATGTTTTGTGGATGGATGAGACCAAAATAGAATTTTTGGTTTAAATGAGAAGCGTTATGTTTGGAGAAAGGAAAACACTGCATTCCAGCATAAGAACCTTATCCCATCTGTGAAACATGGTGGTGGTAGTATCATGGTTTGGGCCTGTTTTGCTGCATCTGGGCCAGGACGGCTTGCCGTCATTGATGGAACAATGAATTCTGAATTATACCAGCGTATTCTAAAGGAAAATGTCAGGACATCTGTCCATGAACCGCGTCTCAAGATAAGCCGGGTCATGCAGCAAGACAACGATCCTAAGCACACAGGTCGTTCTACCAAAGAATGGTTAAAAAAGAATAAAGTTAATGTTTTGGAATGGCCAAGTCAAAGTCCTGACCTTAATCCAATGGAAATGTTGTGGAAGGACCTGAAGCGAGCAGTTCATGTGAGAAAACCCACCAACATCCCAGAGTTGAAGCTGTTCTGTATGGAGGAATGGGCTAAAATTCCTCCAAGCCGGTGTGCAGGACTGATCAACAGTTACTGGAAACGTTTAGTTGCAGTTATTGCTGCACAAGGGGGTCACACCAGATACTGAAAGCAAAGGTTCACATACTTTTGCCACTCACAGATATGTAATATTGGATCATTTTCCTCAATAAATAAATGACCAAGTATAATATTTTTGTCTCATTTGTTTAACTGGGTTCTCTTTATCTACTTTTAGGACTTGTGTGAAAATCTGATGACATTTTAGGTCATATTAATGCAGAAATATAGAAAATTCTAAAGGGTTCACAAACTTTCAAGCACCACTGTAAATCTCTCTCTCACTTCAATGATGTCTCTCTCTCTCTGCTTTAGTGTGCTTTTATTCAGGATGGTCTGTTGAGGGACATTTTACTGCTCGACATAGAAACCTGTTCAACAAAGATATTTTCGCTCTGATCAGAACATCCCTGTTTCCTGCTCTGTAGAAGCAAAGCCTGCTGTGCCCAAAGCTCCAAGACTGAAGGGACAAAATCAGTCCATTATTCGCTGTAACAGATTCCGTCTCTGCTTTGAACTGAACTCCACTGAATTCTGAGCTGAGTGGGTCAGTGGAATGAAAGTACTTCACCAAGTTCATGAATTGTTTTGATTTGATCATGGGGTCATCCTGGTTCTCCACTCTTCACCTTCACAGCAGATACTGGCAGGTATCTATTGGCCTGTTCACATATAACATGGCCGACTGTACATGTGCAATCTTCTCAGAGCCACTTGCTTCAGGAAGGAAGCTGAGCGAGCAGACTCTTCTCTTCTGAGTCCTGAAAATAAAGTCCAGATCTCATTATCTCTAGCCGCTTTATCCTGTTCTCCAGGGTATAAAGTCCAGAGTTCAGTCAGAAAATCAGAACAACACAATGTTTAAGAAACTGACATTCACAATAACAGCACCAGATTCCTTCCCTCCTCACTGAGGTCATCATATAATTGCCATAGATTACTGCACTTTTATATACGTCGTATACCTCGTACAACATCCAAACACTTCTCAAATCAGTCACTTTCCTACAATCTGATCCTCCTGAACCTACAGACTGAGATCTCCAGCCTTCAGGTTCGAACTAAATTCTTTCACAGGTGCTAAAGATTATGGAGCACATCGCCGACGTTGCAGACTCTGCAGTATACAGTCGGATTTACGGATTTGCAATGACGTACGCTTGTTTTAAAGGTATGAAATGTTTCTGTTGTTTCTACAAATGAGTAAATTAGTGCTGATTTCACTTGATGAAGCTCAGCATGTTTTATTTTCTTCCTCAGTGTATTTATCTTTTATCACCCCGGTGCTCTGACAGGAGCTGATCGTCTGATCTTTTAGCTCAGAATATAATCAGAGTAAAGGAAGCAAGAGCTTCACAGGCACAGATGTTTTAAATTCCTCATGTTTAATATTACACACCTCACCATATTTATCTCCAGGGATGGAGTCCGTATCTGCTGGGGTGGAGTGGGTTAGCCACCAGTCTGCCTCTGCTTTGTGAAATGTGCAGAGAGAATGTACTGGCGAATATTATAATGACTGTGACACCATAAATACAGTCATTACACCATCACGTTGACCTGCATCAAACTGGCTCCACATTTAGCTTCAGTCTGATGAAGATTTGTGTTCAACTGTGGTGATTTTTTCCTTCACCAGGATCTCAGGTCATGAATGTTTAAGGGATTCAATTCCATTCTGTTTTATTTATCTGGGGGAGAAAAGGAGTCTGTTTGGTGGTGAAACTTTACAGATGATGAGAAAATGAATATTGAAATGTAGAATAATATAGAAATGAATGTTGACTCTTATTGAAAGATCCTGCAGTACAGTGTGTGTTACAGTAGTGTGTAGGAGACACTGCTCCTCTTAGCACAAGGAGGAAATCATCAGATACCATCAGACACATCAGCTGCTTTTTCATCACAGGAGGAACAGCTGATTAAGAGCGTTCTGATTTTCAGGAATGATTATTTTTTAAACATGTAGACTTTATGGAAGGCATTGATGGATGTTCTAAGAATTTTCTTGGCTTCTACAGAGGACCAAACTCCACTGAGCGCACTTTAACATTCACATCATTCTACGATTAAACAGAATTCGAGTTAATGTGATTCAATGTGATGAAATTCTCAATTTATTTTAATGTTTCTATGAATTCCTACATGATGCAGCAAATCTGAAATTATTTTTCTGCACAAATTGACTCTGTCCATAATAATCTCAAATAATTTTTTCACAAAACAACATTTTGAAAACATTTGTTGTCTGTGAGTGGATTAGTATTCTCATGAACTCGAGCTGATGAAATGTAAATGTTTGTAATTTTTATGAAAACTTCATCTCCATGTTCATTGTGAATTTTATAAAATGAAACTGCTTCCTGGATTTTTATATTTTGAAAATCATTAGTGAATCTACAGACATAATAAATAATAAATAAAGGCTAGATGTTCGCTTTAGGTGGCATTTTCTGGAGGAGACTAAATAATAATAATAATAATAATAATAATAATAATAATAATAATAAATGAGCAGCAAGTCAATCTTTTTCCATAATAATTAATGCCATTAACCGAGATGATAATAACGGGAATGATGTCTTAATTCATGAATATAACATTTACCTTCTGATGAAGAAACTATCAGATCATGTTTAATAAATTAACTATTGATTGTAAATTATTAAAGCGCTAATAATGATGAAAGTGCTCAGTGCTGTAGTGGGTTTGAGTTGATGATGTTCAGTGGAGTGCAGCTTTAGCAGCTCTGCAGCTGTTCTCAGATCAGTGTGTGTTTCTGAGTCAGAGCACTTCCTCTACAGCTGAGGGAGGTTTTTGTACGGCGCTATAACACTGTGTGTACGGATAGGCCTCATACTGCTGACAGTAATAATCTCCTGCATCTTCAGACTGAACTCCAGAGATTTTTAGATTAAATTCTCGATTATATCCACTGCCACTGAAACGATCTGGAATCCCAGACTGACGCTTAGTTGCATCATAGATCAGGAGTTTCGGAGCTTCTCCAGGTTTCTGCAGGTACCAGGCGAGGTCATCATCAATATCCTGACTGGCTGTACAGGTGAGAGTAACAGATTGTCCTGGAGAAACAGACTGAGATCCTGGAGACTGAGTCAGGACGATTTCCCCAAAGGACTCTAAAGAAAAGGATGCAGAGTTAAAAGAATGGAAACAAATGTAGTAGTGAGTGTGAGAGTGATGTGATGATTTGTCTGAATAATAAAAGTAAAGAGAGTGTCTCACGGTGAGCGAGGAGTCCCAGTGTCCCCAGCAGTAGAATCAGTACCATCATCATTGTGCTGCGTGTCAGTGGCTCTGAAAGGACTGAACACACTCTGATCAGCACTACAGCTCTTAAAGTGTGTGCAGCAGTGACACAGCACACACATGCAAACACCACAACTCTGTGTCTCTGTGTGTGTGTGTGTGTGTGTGGTCACTGGAGTGTAACAGAGGTTTTTGTACGACGGCTTCATTAGAATGTATCACTGTGGTTGACTTTCGGTGGAGGAACCAAACTCATCATCAGTAAGTTTCTCTTCTTTATTTAAAATTCTGTAATAATTTTAATTTTCATTATTCATCAGAATATTGAATAAAGTTTAGACAAATAGAAATTCACTGATTTTTTTGTGATGCTGAACTCATTTATTGAGACAGTAAATAACTTAGGAATCATTATTTCTTTATTTGTTTGTTTGTATTTCTACTTTAGAGATAATGAATGTCGTGTATTTTCTGATACTGAGACCCAGTTGCAGTGAAATAAAAAGAATCTAAAAGAAAGCAGAAGTCAGGAGTTGAGTGTGAGCTGAATAAGTGCGCAGTGTGTTCCTCAGTAAACAGAGCACTTTTACATTCACAGCTTCTTCAGTTCATATTGTGTGCTGTGAAGGACATGGGATAAAACTTCGTCCTGTGCCTGTTAGCCTTCCATCATTGTACTGATGTCCTGATTCTGAATCTCCACCCAAAGATAAACAGTGTGTAGAAAGGTGGATGTGGTGTGATGGGGTTATTTCCATCACTGAACTGATTTCTCAGCCTTTTTGCCAGATGTGTGATTTGTAATCGAGTAAATCTTGTTCTCAGGAAACTCAAAGGGAAGGTGTGATGTTGCATTTTCCAGCCCTGATTCTGTGGAATATCAGTGGCTTTACATCAGCAGTGTATTTATTTTTCTGTAGGACTCCATGTAAAAGTAACACAACAGCTTAGGGGGACTGGAACCCACTCCCAGAATAAAGCTGATCAAAGCCCGAGTCGCTCCACAATATAAGGAGTAACGAGTAAATGTTCTCCTGCTGAGTCGTTCTACTGAACTGCAGTAATGTGAAGAAGCAGTAATGAGTAAATGTTGTGTAAGCGTGTGTAAATGTGTGTGTTTATTGTGTGTTTGTGGTCTCCAGCCGGTCCCACGGTGAAGCCCTCCGTGTCTCTGCTCCCTCCCTCCTCTCTGCAGCTGTCTGAGGGATCGGCCTCGCTGCTCTGCCTGCTGTCTGCCTACTCTCCACAGGGGGCGCTGGTGAGCTGGACAGTGGACGGTTCAGAGGTGAAGAACGGGGTTCTGACCAGCGCAGAAGAACACAAGAAGGACGGTTACACACGCAGCAGCACCCTGACCCTCAGCAAAGCACTCTGGGAAAAGGGGGAGGAGTTTGTCTGTACGGTCTCCCATGACGGCGTCAATCATCCGGTCACGTTCAGAAAGAGCCAGTGTGAAGGCTAACAGCTCCAAGATAGAATTTAACACTCAGCTGCTTACACATCCATCTACAATAGAGTTTCAATTCTACACAATGCTGACATTTCTGTCTTTACTCTCTTCACTGTCCTGTTGCTCTTCCTGTAGTTTTGCTCTGCTGAAATAAAGCTTCATTTTGGACATTGTGTGTTCTTTTATTGGAGTTAATAGTCATTATCAGTGTGAGGAGAGAGTGTGTTTAGCTGGAGATTCAGTGCTGTGTGTTGTGCTTCAGTGAGTTTGGCTGAAGGAAGTTGAACATCTGGTGAAAGTGCTGCTCTATTCTGGGAGAAAGAGGATCACTCAGCCGTCTCCATGTAAATATCTCTCTCTCTCTCTCTCTCTCTCTCTCTCTCAGTTTTTCTGGTTCAGACTGCTTTTATAAAGCTGGGTGGGTTTGTAGTAGGAGGTTAAAATCATACTTTCCTGCGATGAGCGATATTCTTGGCAGGATCTTGGAATGATTCCTGATCATCTATCAGCTGAACCACAGATTTAATATATAACTAAAGTCTCCTCCTTTATCTCTGTAATATTGCTAGGATTAAGATGCCACTTGTGTTGCTACTCGGTGCGGAATATCTGAAACATTCTTTTATCACAGAAAGTGGTGAAGATTAGTTTAGATTTCTCTTCCTTCCCTGATAAACCTCTAAATAAACAGAACAGTACAGTGCAGCACATCACTCAGATAAGGTCTGTGTCCTGGACCCTTTTTGGAGCAAGATGCCTCAGGTGTTTGAGGTTCTGGGAATTCAGGGTCATGATCAGAACACTTCTCAATTTCCTACTTCATGTTATAAATTAAAAAAATAATGAACTGCTGGATTTGGTGGTCGTGAATGTCTTCTTCATGGGTACAGTTTTCTGACCAAAGCCAGCTTCTTCCAGTCAGTGTTCGAGGTGCTGCTGAGGGAACTGGGATGAGGGTCAGTGTTTTAAAAGTGGTCAAGTACACGAGATCAGGCAGAGGAGACAGTCGTGGGATTGAGCTCTGATTTACTGTGTGGACACATCAGACAGCACAAATCTGGCAGTGGTGTCTGCAGAGGAGTGGAGGAGCCAGCAGGATTGACCCTGACCTTAAACAATAAAAAGAATATGGTTGAAATGATGGACTATGTACAGTGGGGCAAAAAAGTATTTTGTCAGTCACCAATTGTGCAAGTTCTCCCACTTAAAAAGATGAGAGAGGCCTGTAATTTTCATCATAGGTATACCTCAACTATGAGAGACAAAATGAGAAAAAAAAAATCCAGAAAATCACATTGTCTGATTTTTAAAGAATTTATTTGCAAATTATGGTGGAAAATAAGTATTTGGTCAATAACAAAAGTTCATCTCAATACTTTGTTATATATCCTTTGTTGGCAATGACAGAGGTCAAACATTTTCTGTAAGTCTTCACAAGGTTTTCACACACTGTTGCTGGTATTTTGGCCCATTCCTCCATGCAGATCTCCTCTAGAGCAGTGATGTTTTGGGGCTGTCGCTGGGCAACATGGACTTTCAACTCCCTCCAAAGATTTTCTATGGGGTTGAGATCTGGAGACTGGCTAGGCCACTCCAGGACCTTGAAATGCTTCTTACGAAGCCACTCCTTCATTGCCCGGGCGGTGTGTTTGGGATCATTGTCATGCTGAAAGACCCAGCCATGTTTCATCTTCAATGCCCTTGCTGATGGAAGGAGGTTTTCACTCAAAATCTCACGATACATGGCCCCATTCATTCTTTCCTTTACACGGATCAGTCGTCCTGGTCCCTTTGCAGAAAAACAGCCCCAAAGCATGATGTTTCCGCCCCCATGCTTCACAGTAGGTATGGTGTTCTTTAGATGCAACTCAGCATTCTTTCTCCTCCAAACACGACAAGTTGAGTTTTTACCAAAAAGTTCTATTTTGGTTTCATCTGACCATATGACATTCTCCCAATCCTCTTCTGGATCATCCAAATGCTCTCTAGCAAACTTCAGACGGGCCTGGACATGTACTGGCTTAAGCAGGGGGACACATCTGGCACTGCAGGATTTGAGTCCCCGGCGGCGTAGTGTGTTACTGATGGTAGCCTTTGTTACTTTGGTCCCAGCTCTCTGCAGGTCATTCACTAGGTCCCCCTGTGTGGTTCTGGGATTTTTGCTCACCGTTCTTGTAATCATTTTGACCCCACGGGGTGAGATCTTGCGTGGAGCCCCAGATCGAGGGAGATTATCAGTGGTCTTGCATGTCTTCCATTTTCTAATAATTGCTCCCACAGTTGATTTCTTCACACCAAGCTGCTTACCTATTGCAGATTCAGTCTTCCCAGCCTGGTGCAGGTCTACAATTTTGTTTCTGGTGTCCTTTGACAGCTCTTTGGTCTTGGCCATAGTGGAGTTTGGATTGTGACTGTTTGAGGTTGTGGACAGGTGTCTTTAATACTGATAATGAGTTCAAACAGGTGCCATTAATACAGGTAATGAGTGGAGGACAGAGGAGCCTCTTAAAGAAGAAGTTACAGGTCTGTGAGAGCCAGAAATCTTGCTTGTTTGTAGGTGACCAAATACTTATTTTACTGAGGAATTTACCAATTAATTCATTAAAAATCCTACAATGTGATTTCCTGGATTCTCCCCCCCCCCCCCCCCCCCCCCCCCAGTCTGTCTCTCATAGTTGAAGTGTACCTATGATGAAAATTACAGGCCTCTCTCATCTTTTTAAGTGGGAGAACTTGCACAGTTGGTGGCTGACTAAATACTTTTTTGCCCCACTGTATCTTCTGCAGGTGGTGCACCATCAGCAACAGGTGAGGAGAAGCAACAGACATGGCTTTCAGATCATGCATGAGAATTTACAGGGTTTTTTTTAACAGTTTCTCCTGATTGCCAAATAAAAAAAGTATTTTTCATTTCTCAAAACTCTAAATACAAATGCACACCTGCACACTCTCATCTCATCTCATCTCATTATCTCTAGCCGCTTTATCCTGTTCTACAGGGTCGCAGGCAAGCTGGAGCCTATCCCAGCTGACTACAGGCGAAAGGCGGGGTTCACCCTGGACAAGTCGCCAGGTCACCACCGTGCCGCCCTCAGTAAAACTTATAAATCAAAATGTCCACTTTTCATTTCAATTTTATAGCTTAAGTTCACTCAAACATTCTTCTTTAGTTCCAGTTTAGTTCCTTTTTTAAAATAAAATAAAAGTATTTGTTTTTGAATTTTCTATTTTAGACAGCCAATTTAATCTTTAAGCTTAAACTACTAAAGTAATTGGTTCTCTAATAAAGTAATATTATTAGTTCAAACACTTCAGATTAGGGTCCGTGTACTTTTTCGTTCATTCGTTATTCTATTTTGGAAGTCACATGAGAAATGAAAAAGGACTTGTTTATAAATTTTTCCACTTGTGTATGACTTGTGAAATGGAATCCAGAGCCATGTTTTGATGTATTTTTAGTTATTGAAAATGAGTCATTGAACAGCAGAAAAAGGGAAAAAACAATTTTGAAAAATGCCATTCTGAATTGCATTTTAGTTTATTTAGAACTTAGGTTTTGGGTGACCTGGAAGCCTAAGCTTGTGGGCGGGTGGGGAGCATTATGGTTTGTTTATTCTCATCCGCATGACATGGCATTTTTGGAGGCATATTCCGACTTAATTTGCGAAATGTTGTGAAGGCATGCTACGCATGCAGATATTTCACAGCACCTCAAAGACATTGGCGCAGGACATGGCTGTTCTGTTATGAGTGTACGGAGGTTTTGTGATGCTCACAACCTTACGAGAGTGGTATCTGATGCACAATTGGAAGTCGCCATTTCGTCAGCTGTTGATGAGGTAGGATTTCTTTCGTGTTTTGACATTGCCCCTGTTATAAATTTACTATTACCAGAATGACAATAAGTCAGTCGTGATGCATCACTAAATCTCTGTGTAAGTCCTAGGCTAGTGCACTAGTGAAACGGTGTGCATTATTCTAAATCAAACTGGGGTGCTGTTCTCTTTGAACCTATATGAACTTTAGGCTATTTCAACCTTTCCTAATCTGCTTCCACTTTTGTAGACTGGCCCAACCTTTGGCCGAAAGTTTATGACTGGTTACTTGGCGACCAAAGGGATTATTGCTGCAGAAAATCGCGTTGGTAGAATCCTGCGCGGGGTGGCGAGACCCTACCATGAAATGAGATGCAAGGTACAGTAGACCTATTGCCTGAAATTAGCTAAGATAGGAAATACAAAGCCCCCCCATGCACTTTTTGAAAGCCCACCTGGGACACTCCCATTGTCATTGTGACACAGCACTCCACAGCACACAGTGCACACTGCACACAACAAAATTGCATTTATGCCTCACCGGTGCAAGGGGGCAGCCTCAAATGGCGCCCCAAGGGTACCATGCTCAGGGTATCTCAGTCATGGAGGATGATGGGGGAGAGCACTGGTTACTCCCCCCACCAACCTGGCGCGCCGGGAATCGAACTGGCAACCCTTGGGCTACAAGCCTGACACCCTAACCCATAACTGCTCATGGCACTTTCTGCACTGTGAACTTCACCTTGCCCCTACAACCCTTTATGCAAATTAGGCTGAGACACTGACACACTGACATAATTGTATGGCATTCTTCACAGCCAGCAATCATTTCTGCATGTGACATAAACTTCCTTGTATCTGTATAATAACAAAAAAAAAAAGTACTATAGCTAAAATGATTGCAGCAGATATATGTGAGCACACCAAGACAAATTAACATTAACTGGAATTGAAACAGTTATAATAACTGATATAGACTGTATTCTAGGTGAATCCATTCCACAGTAATAGAGCTCAGGCCTTGCTGTATTTGAACAGAGATTATATATCAGACATAAACTGACCAAAATCACTTGTCATGTATTACAGGGCCTGCGGAACTTCAACCCAGTCCCATACAATGCTGCCTATATGGGGCATAAGCTCCACTTAGATCAAAATGAAAAACTTGCAATGTTTGGAGTGACACATGTGATTGCCATAGATGGCTATTCTCGCAAGGTAGTGGCACATGCAACAATGCCAGTCAAGAACAATCTCGTCATTTATGAATATGTTTACAGGTATGTCATGTAATTTAATAATTGGTGTAATCAATCAACCTTAACATGGCTACATACCTATCTATACCTTATACGCAAGGATCTTTTGTTGTAAATTCATCACAAAAGCCAAAGCCCTATTCTATAGTATTTACGATGGGATGTTATGACAATGATTGGTGCTGGTTGTTTATTGTGACAGCGCAACTCTGATCTCTTTCATGTCTTTACAATTCAAGGTCTGCTGTGGTAAACTAAGGGATGTGGGATCAGGTCCATGTTGACCACGGCAAGGAGTTCTACTTGATGTTATTCATTCAAGAAATTCTTGCATCCCACAGACACTGTCAGGACAAACCCCCTTACCATCAAACCACATCAACAAACGTAAAAAAAAAAACAGAAAGGAGTATGCTGATATTTTGAAAACATTCACCCATGTAGTTTTGTGTGCGCCTTGATGGCATTTAGTAATTTAAAGGTGATCTCTCTCACTTCTCTCCACCCCTCCGCAAATCTTTGTCCCATGTGTGACAAGGCATTTAGTGTGGCTGTCCCCCAATTCTGGAACACCTTCCCTCTTTCACTACGTCAATGCGCTTCCCTCTCCACCTTCAAAGCCAGGCTCTAAACTCACCATTCCACTTTTGTTTTCCAATCCCAGTGCTGTCTGATAGAGGTTTTATTAGTATTGACATTTCATTTTTGTCTTGTCTCTTGCTGTTGATTTTTGTGTCTGTCGCTGCTGTGCCTTTTAACAAAGTGTCCCTGTCTCTTGTCTTAAGCTACATCTTACTTACTCCAAAACATCTCTAAAATAGTTGCACCATTCTTACTAAACTTATGCTCATATTTGATTAGTTGTCCTCTAGATTCATATAGTTGAGCGGATCTGGCCTGAGGTGAACAGCAGGGTCAATTATCCACTCAAAGAGGCCCTTATCCAGCTTACTGACCAAGAACTCCTGGACATGGACTGCAACCTCAGCAGATACTGTGTGTCTAACCTGACAAGACAGCTGTCTGAACTTGGCATGAGAAAAGTGATTGACAATTGGAATGCACACAGAATTCCTGGTACCTGTACCCTTTATATTGCATTGAATTGTCTTTTATTGTCTTCTCTTTGTCTATGCATGGGACAGTGAAAAACATAATTTTGAGTCCTTTTCCTGTAATTTAATTACAGGAAAAGGAATACCCAATCAACTGGCCAAAGATGGCTGTCTGAAAAAGGTACCTGAGGGACTTCTACCTCATGTGGCAGAAGCAGCTGACCTGTACCAGAAGGAAGTGGGAAACTCTCTAACAAGAGTCTCCTGCTTTGGAACAGACCCACTCCAACTTGATGAGAAGATTAGTGTTGAGCGCCTGTTTGCTGAAACCTATCCTGATTTGACATATCTGTACAACAGTGTTGTTAACAGAGACTTCAAACCCTTTCAGGATGCATTGGGCCACCTTATAAACCTTACCAATTCTCACATTTAATAGATTGAGTGACTAAAATTCTACGCATGCTGTACATGGCAGTTACTAATCAATGACAAAAATCAACTTGACATAATCAATAAAGACAATCAACTTCACAATGTGCTTTTTTATTTTTACAATGTACCTTACATTTTTTTGTTATGTTCAAGGTTTCACCAACTGTTTCTCACAGATGCCTCCAACATGGCAGTGTTTGCTCAGCTGAATAACAAAGTTTTGCAAAAAGTTGTTCGACAAAAAACTAAAAAAATAAACTCTTATAAACATGTTAACAAAAATGTGTCTTTTTAAAGTATTTCTTTTACTTTCTCTTTCATTATCAATAAAGAAAATCAACTAAACAATGTGTTTTTTTTAAGGTTTAACCATCAACTGTTTCTCACGGATGCCTCCAACATGGCAGTGTTTTGCAAAAAGCTGCTAGACAAAAAAGTAAAAAATAAACTCGTATAAACATGTAAACATAAAATAAGTCTTTTTAAAGCATTTCTCTTTTACTTTCTCTTTTTTACTTTACTTAGGATAAAAATATCCTTTGGCTTACAAATGAACATTGGCAGATAACGTATAAGGTGTTTAGTCCACCTTAATAATTACTTCTAAGGCATTCAGGGCCTCAGAAAGCCCAGACACCTCCACCAAATTCAAGGCCAGGTTGTCTGCCCTACATCTTACGCATTCGTTGCTTGTGTGCAGTGACCGTGTGATGCAGGTTTTGCATCCAAGGATTGCCCTGCAGCAAGTTGCCAGCATTGGGTCCATCACTGGCCCTGCAAGACAGAGACAAAAAATAATTAGACACCAGGGATGCAACAGTACAATGTGCCTACGGTTCGGTACGGTTCAGGGTTTTAGGGCCACGGATATGGTTCTACTTCAGCACAATATATAGACAGGAGCACAATATATACAGAGGAGTATAAGTTTAAACATACAGTATTGAGGTATTTCACCTGACGTCACAGGGTCATGTGACGCCCCAGTGTCCACCATTTTGAACGTCAAGCTAGCTAATGTCAACAACAGTAGCTGGTATGTTACTGTAGCAATGTTTACGTTCAGTCATTTGGATGACTGTTAAAACCTTTCAGTCTCAAGTTTTTCCTTTACTGGATTTACTAGTTTACTGAGCTAGCATGCCGGCCGCCGGCAGGCTAGCGCGCGCTAGCTCCCAGCTTGCCTGAGTGTGCTAGCTCAGTAAACTAGTAAATCCAGTAAAGGAAAAACTTGAGACTGAAAGGTTTTAACAGTCATCCAAATGACTGAATGTAAACATTGCTACAGTAACATACCAGCTATGATGTTGTTGACATTAGCTAGTGCTAACAGCTAGTTGCTAATACACTGCTACAACTACACCGACCCTAATAATACAGTTCTTGGTCATTGCCTGGTAACAGCAATTTTATAACGGGCCATGTCTCAACAGACTAAGAAGTTATTTCAATGACATTTAATAACATTTTGTTTATCCTGAGGACCGAAAGTAAATGAAAATGTGAACAAACCTTAGCTGTAATAAGATGGCGACCACCGGCTCCAGGGACGACCCGCTGATGTAGGCATGTTACCCAGCCTGACGCAAAATATTTGTAGGCATCCAAACTCTTATATGCTTTCAGATCAATACCTGTGTATGGCGATGGGTTTTTAATGACATAGGTATACAGATCATGTGGGCCGAAGTCAGGTAAAGACGAGGGCTTCGTGTACTTCCGTACGTCAGTGAACAATCCTGGTGGAAGCAGGTAAACGTCGTTCTCTAAGCCTGCTAACCTCAATTTTTGCAAATACCTCTCCCTCTGCTCGCCCTGTAAATGCCCTACGTCGCTGGATAGTGAAGGTGTTTTCTGCATCTCGCTGCTTTTTCTTTTATGTTTTTCGTTTGTCGCCTTCCTCGCATTCAAACTGATTCGAGCCGTGCCGTCCAAAATGGCAGCATCACATGACTTGGTCACGTGGGTGAAATACCTCAATATCAGAAGTGAACCCCATATACTGTATGTATATGTACCAAATTTGATAGCTTTGTATGCATATTTAATATTTAAATTAACTTCTTTTATAGAGGTCTCAGGAAGATATTTCTCCTTTAAAGGCACACACATAAAGTTAGGTGATCTGGTCAGTTGACCTTTCATACTGGTCACATGATTTTGACACAGGTTAATCTAGAAAGTCTATTGTTCAATTTTAAAGAAAAAGTTGCCATTTAAACCTAATAGAAACCACTCTGGAGCTTCCAAAAGACAGGAAAAAAAATTGGTCACTAATGTGATCACTGGGATTAAATGGGTTAAGGAACACGCCAACATTTAGGGGAACTAGCCTGTTTGAAAATGTGACAACATACTGTACCTTTACACACACAGCAGCTGAATGCAGCTCTGATATGTTCAGCTTGTTCCTCAGTCAAGATATGTGTACTTCTGGATTCGATGGCCAGCTTGGAGAGTTTTTTGATGGCATCGGTCACATCTGTGAGGGACTGGGCCGCCATAACCACCTCTTCAATTTTTTCATATGCCTCTTGGAGGCCCATTGCATCATCATTTCGGCTAAAAACAAGAACAATATTTGAAGAAGAAACATTACAAAACTCTAAATATATAGTTTTTAAATTATATTGTCCTCAAGTAATCTCAATCAAAAAGCCACTTAAATGTTATAATCAAGCACAGCATGTCAAGCCCAAACAAAATAAGATGAACTGATTTGAAGTTAACTACATTTATAGAAACTATTTTTTGTAAACTTATCACAAATGCACTTAGAGGGTTTTGCATGTGAACCCTTCGTTTCACTAGTTTGCCCTTTAGTGCTTGGTGTACAGTAAAAGCACGTTTGGCATGGTAGCTGGCTTTGGTCCCGGGATGCTTAAAGTGATATCTGCTCGCACCCCCGTGTGTATAGAGGGATGGTAGAGTGGGACCACTAGTGAAATGGAAGAGTAAGGGGAGGAGGTGGGAAAATTCAAGAAGCCTTCACACATGACAGGTGAATGAGCAGGAGGGATTAAATCTCTGAGAAGGCGGGAGAAGGTAAGACAGCTGTCAATCACTCCACGGGCTTCCTCCCAAACTATGTTTTAAAAACAACATTTACATTTTTTGACAGTTCTTTGATTAAGAGTACTTACCTTGATTTCCTTCGTTTCTCTGATTTTAGTTCAGCGAAGTGCATCTCCGGAAGGGCAAGAATTTTTCTCGCATTTTGCTTCCAGTATATGGAGCCTATAGAGAGGAAACAGGAATAGTATTTAAGATACATCTATGGATGTATAAGCAATCAGATAAAAAAAAGATCTATTTTTTTCCACTGAAATGACCCAGTACTTTTTTTAGTCATCACCAAAATGTTTAAGGACCCCTGATCTACACTAAAAAGGCAAAAGTTTTTTTTTTTTTGTACAGTACCTCTGGTTCCCTCTGAGTCCAGTATTTCATTTCCCTGCCCATCAGTCAGGATCAGGGGGTCATAGGCCCCTAGGGCATCTTGCACTTTGGCAAGAATGCCCTGAACTGTGGCATCCCCCTCCTGGAATCTGATCACCAGCATTCTGTTGGGTTGCAACCTGCCGTTGACAAGCTCAGCCATGAACACAGATCTAGAATATATTCAAAGGGGTGACATATTAGTAGATACTCATTTACTTCCAAGGCTGTGAAACTGCAACAATGCAGAAGACAACATGAGAAAAATTCACTGCCAATTAGGTTAACTGGTAAAACTGTGTGTATAATTTATGACAAATTAACATTCAATAAATCAAAATTTATTTAAGGAGGAGACAGTTCATAAGGAACTTCTTCCAATATCAATATGACGTAAGGTTCTAAGCTGCCATGTCTATGAGCTGCTGTGCCCCTTTAGGAGCCTAGCGGGGGTTCAGAATGAATGGAGTTTAATGGGGAAATTTTAAAAAGTGAAGCCCATTTAGGAGACCGGAATTCCACTTTGTTGCATTGGTGACGAGTAGAATGTTTTATCTTGGTTACCATATTGGACCCCTCCTAGAACTGCCACCTTATTGTGGTGGAGGGGTTTGTGTGCTTGAATGATCCTAGGAGCTATGTTGTTGGGGGCATTATGCCCCTGTTAGGGTTTCCCAAGGCAGACAGGTCCTAGGTGACAGGCCAGACCAAGAGCAGTTCACCAAAAAACCCCTATGGAGAAAAAATCCAGGACCGTGACGTCGCCCGGTAGGACGCAGCCGGGGCCCCACCCTGGAGCCAGGCCCGGGGTTGGGGCTCGTATGCGAGCGCTTGGTGGCCGGGCCTTTGCCCATGGGGCCCGGCCGGGCTCAGCCCGAAGAGGTGACGTGGGCCCGACCTCCTGTGGGTTCACCACCCACAGAGGTAGCAGTAGGGGTTTGGTGCAGTGTGGATTGGGTGGCAGTCGAAGGCAGGGGCCTCGACGACCTGATCCCCGGACACAGCGGCTGGCTGTTGGGACATGGAATGTCACTTCGCTGGGGGGGAAGGAGCCTGAGCTTGTGCGGGAGGTTGAGAGGTACCGGCTAGAGATAGTCGGGCTCACCTCCACGCACAGCTTGGGCTCTGGAACCCAGCTCCTCGAGAGGGGCTGGACTTTCCACTTCTCTGGAGTCGCCCGTGGTGAGCGGCGGCGGGCTGGTGTGGGCTTCCTTATAGCTCCCCAGCTCAGCCGCCATGTGTTGGAGTTTACCCCAGTGAACGAGAGGGTCGCCTCTCTGCGCCTTTGGATTGGGGAGAGGGCTCTTGCTGTTGTTTGTGCCTACGGGCCAAATAGCAGTATAGAGTATCCGGCCTTCTTGGAGTCCCTGGGAGAGGTACTGAGGGGTGCTCAGACTGGGGACTCCATTGTGCTACTGGGGGACTTCAATGCTCATGTGGGCGATGACAGTGACACCTGGAGGGGCGTGGGTGGGAGGAACGGCCTCCCCGATCTGAACCCGAGTGGTGTTTTGTTATTGGACTTCTGTGCTAGTCACAGTTTGTCCATAACGAACACCATGTTCGAGCATAGGGGTGTCCATAAGTGCACGTGGCACCAGGACACCTTAGGTCGGAGGTCGATGATCGACTTTGTAGTCGTGTCATCTGATCTCCGACCCTATGTCTTGGACACTCGGGTGAAGAGAGGGGCTGAGTTGTCAACTGATCACCACCTGGTGGTGAGTTGGATCCACTGGCGGAGGAGGAAGCTGGACAGACCTGGCAGGCCCAAACGTATGGTGAGGGTCTGCTGGGAACGTCTGGCCGAGCACTCTGTTGGGGAGGTCTTTAACTCCCACCTCCGGGAGAGCTTTTCCCAGCTTCCGAGGGAGGCGGGGGACATTGAGTCTGAGTGGACCATGTTCTCTACCTCCATTGTGGACGCAGCTGTTCGGAGCTGTGGCCGCAAGGTCTCCGGTGCCTGTCGTGGCGGCAATCCCCGAACCCGGTGGTGGACACCGGAAGTAAGGGATGCCGTCAAGCTGAAGAAGGAGTCCTATCGGGCCATGTTGACCTCCGGGACTCCTGAGGCAGCCGACGGGTATCGGCAGGCCAGGCGTGCTGCAGCTCGGGCAGTTGCGGAGGCAAAAACTCGGAACTGGGAGGAGTTCGGGGAGGCCATGGAGAAGGACTATCGGTCGGCCTCGAAGAAATTCTGGCAAACCGTCCGGCGCCTCAGGAGGGGGAAGCAGTACTCTGCCAACACTGTTTACAGTGCGGGTGGGGAGCTGTTGACCTCGACTGGGGACATTGTCGGGCGGTGGAAGGAATACTTTGAGGATCTCCTCAATCCCACCGTCATGTCTTCCACTGAGGAGACTGAGGCTGATGACTCAGAGGTGGACTTGTCCATTACCCAAGCCGAAGTCACTGAGGTGGTTTGCAAGCTCCTCGGTGGCAAGGCACCGGGGGTGGATGAGATCCGCCCTGAGTATCTCAAGTCTCTGGATGTTGTGGGGCTGTCTTGGTTGACACGCCTCTGCAACATCGCGTGGCGGTCGGGGACAGTGCCTCTGGAGTGGCAGACTGGGGTGGTGGTCCCTCTTTTTAAGAAAGGGGACCGGAGAGTGTGCTCCAATTATAGGGGAATCACACTTCTCAGCCTCCCAGGGAAAGTTTACTCCAGGGTACTGGAGAGGAGAATTCGACCGATAGTCGAACCTCGGATCCAGGAGGAACAATGCGGTTTTTGTCCTGGTCGCGGAACACTGGACCAGCTCTATACCCTTCATAGGGTGCTCGAGGGTTCATGGGAGTTTGCCCAACCAGTCCACATGTGCTTTGTGGATCTGGAGAAGGCATTCGACCGTGTCCCCCGTGGTATTCTGTGGGGGGTGCTTCGGGAGTATGGGGTTCGGGGCTCTTTGCTAAGGGCTGTCCGGTCCCTGTACGAACGGAGCAGGAGTCTGGTTCGCATTGCCGGCAGTAAGTCAGACCTGTTCCCAGTGCATGTTGGACTCCGTCAGGGCTGCCCTTTGTCACCGGTTCTGTTCATAATTTTTATGGACAGAATTTCTAGGCGCAGCCAGGGGCCGGAAGGAATCCTGTTTGGGAACCACAGGATTTCATCTCTGCTTTTTGCGGATGATGTTGTCCTGTTGGCTTCTTCAAACCAGGACCTTCAGCATGCACTGGGGCGGTTTGCAGTCGAGTGTGAAGCGGCTGGGATGAGAATCAGCACCTCCAAGTCCGAGGCCATGGTTCTCGACCGGAAAAGGGTGGCTTGCCCTCTCCAGGTTGGTGGAGAAGTCCTGCCTCAAGTGGAGGAGTTTAAGTATCTCGGGATCTTGTTCACGAGTGAGGGAAGGATGGAGCGTGAGATCGACAGGCGTATCGGTGCAGCCTCCGCAGTGATGCGGTCGCTTTACCGGTCCGTCGTGGTGAAGAAGGAGCTGAGCCAAAAGGCGAAGCTCTCAATTTACTGGTCGATCTACGTTCCGACTCTCACCTATGGTCATGAGCTTTGGGTAATGACAGAAAGAACAAGATCACGGATACAAGCGGCTGAAATGAGTTTCCTTCGCAGGGTGGCTGGGCGCTCCCTTAGAGATAGGGTGAGAAGCACAGTCACTCGGGAGGAGCTCGGAGTAGAGCCGCTGCTCGTCCACATCGAGAGGAACCAGCTGAGGTGGCTCGGGCATCTTTTTCGGATGCCTCCTGGACGCCTCCCTGGGGAGGTGTTCCAGGCATGTCCCCCCGGGAGGAGGCCCCGGGGAAGACCCAGGACACGCTGGAGGGACTATGTCTCTCGGCTGGCCTGGGAACGCCTCGGTGTTCTTCCCGAGGAGCTGGCCAAGGTGTCTGGGGAAAGGGAAGTTTGGGCTTCCATGCTTAGACTGCTGCCTCCGCGACCCGGTCCTGGATAAGCGGAAGAAGACGAGACGAGACCATATTGGAATCTTTGGTATAGGGGTGCATAGCAATGCACAATTTAGAGAAGGCTTCATCAGTCATGTAAAACAGCCCGTTATGATCCAACATTCTTTCACATTTGCTGAATAAACGGCAGAAAAATGATGAAGAAGGCACTTAACTGTAGTACAGTCAACATCCTGTTTTGAGTAGGGGTGGCTCTTTTACCACACAGGCCTGATTGTCTTAGTTACCGTAATTAGGTATAGCAGGTCTTTTCCGGTTAAACATTACTCAAGATTACCCAGACATTGAAATTGAACTGTAACATTGAAAACTACTGACATCCCTAAAAACAATGAAATTACTTAAAAATAAAACTTTAAACTAAAACTTTAAACTAAAGTTTTATCTGACCACTGCAACTTACCTCTGATATGATTTTGACTGTGTGGCCCTTGGGGGTAGGCCTACTGATGCACTTGAAGTGGAGGATGCACTGGCACCTTGACGAGCAAAGGCAAAGCGTGGTTGGGGCGGAGGCTGGGGTTCGAAGGCTGCTCCGTGTACCTCGTACTGGGCTCGGGGTGTCAAATCCACCGAGCTGAAGTACCCGTTCGATGGAAACACAGCCATGTTAGAAGCATCAGTGAGAAACACAGATGATGGTGAAACCTTCAACATAGAAAAACAAACACACACAATGTCACCAGAGTGTACGTAGCACAGTACCTACACATACACCTCAATAAAACGTCATGATTTCATTTGTGATATGCAACAGTACCGTCTAGTAGGCGCATACCATAAGCTTGAAAACAATTAAATACCTACATGTAACCAGTTTTAATGCATCCCGTTTCTGTAACATAGCGGCTAGCCTACGACCATAGAGGGAAACGCGCTTGTAGCTATGCAAACTGCACAGTCCTGTTATTAGCAAATGCAGCATAAGAAAGCTGTGTTTTTATTATTAACCTTACCTCAAAAATAGTTGCAATTTTGTGTGTTGACATGTCTTCTTCACGTAGATTCACCCGTTGAGGGCCTTTGAAGAGCATGTACTGCATAGCATCCATGATCCATGAACTCGCTGGAGGTCGATCTATCGTCGTCATCGTGTGTTGTAAGTGAGACATGCGTGAGCGCGAGCCAGGCGGTGTAATTTACTTCCGGGTGAAATATAGAATCAGTCAAATGACATTCAATAAAGGAATAAATGAATATTACAAAATAAGAAAACGATCAGAAATGTTGTCCACTTTTCTAATACTACTATTTGATGATGGCAATACATTTCGAAAACAAAATAGAGCCATTTCTGCTTGTATTGTTTTAAATAAAACACCAAGCTGCACACTTTTTTAAATTTCATCTTTCATTCTAAAATAGTATAATGAATGAATGTTTTGTTTTGGAATTTTTTATTTACAATTTAATTTTTTTCAAGATTTTATTACTTCCTCCTTAATATGATTGTACTTCACCCAACTGACAAATAACAAAATTTGAATAAATAGATGTTATTTTGATACAGAAATCTTGTTTGTTTGTACATTTTAATCATTTGTACCGTTATGTGTATCATTTAGCATCTTGCTGTAGCTTTGTGTGTGTCATTCAAGGTTTAAAAAATTCTCCCTATTTTCTGGGGTGAGTGTAGGGAGATCTCCCTCTCTTTCACTGAGCTTGGTTGGAGCCTCTGCAAAGACCTGATACAGTCTGAGAAACCATCCTCGCACATATTCCAAGCGCTGGTCTTTGACTCTATCAGAGTTCATTTTGAAAAGAAGACGATAGGCCTGTTTCATCCTCAGCCTGTTCCATCAAAGAACGCGGTCTGTCATTGAGACGCTGACTGCATCACCACCTTGGTATATTCCCTGATGATCTATTGCCGCTTTTCCACTACCAATGCGGCTGAGCCGTGCCGTGCTGAGTTGGGCTGAGTCGAGCCGAGTGGGGCTGTTGGAGTTGCATTTCGACTACAACCGCGCTGAACCGTGCTGGCTGGAAGTGGGTGGACACATTTGGTGGAGTTAGCGAAAGTGGGTGGACGTCAGGTGATGTCGTTAGGCGGCGCAAACAGTGACATCAGTGACCTTTTAAGCGGTAGTCTCGCAACCCAGATAGTAAACAATAAACATGGAGGACATGGAGTCGTTAGTGTTGCTGGTCTTGGTGCTGTGGCTTGTTGTCACTGACAACGCCAACAGATACTGGCAAGAGCGTATAGATGAGGCGAGGCGCATTCGGCTTCATAATTCTCGTAATTCTTCTTCTTCCGGGTTTACGGTGTTTACAGATCCCAGCGTGCTCGTGGGGCGTGTGTGGGCGTGTGAGGACACTCCTCCTCACCAATCAGCGTGCAGGGGAGTGTCTCCTCACGCCCCTAGCCTCACTCAGCTCGGTTTGGCTCGCTTCAGCCCCACTCCAAAACCGTGCGAGTTTTGGGGGCTAAGCAGGGCTGAAGCGAGCCAAGTCATGCTGTTTTTGGATAGTCGAAATGCGAGCCGTGTCGGGCTGAAGCGAGCTGAAAAAGGGTAGTAGAAAAGGGCCATATGATCATGTTGATGAGTTCCATCTCTTGTGCTTCTGAAAATATCCATCTTCAGCCTCCATTAGGTGATCGTCTCTCAGTTCTGCAAAAACAGAAGTATAATAATACAATGCATTTCAGACAGCATACAGTACAATAGAGCAAACAGCTCCAGTACATATCTGTGCTGTAACAGTCCAGAGTTACAGGAGAGAGCAGTGTGTAAATTCCCTCCTGGTTTTCCTCTCTGAAGGTCCGGATTATAGAGGCTACCGTGAATCAGCTCAGATGTGGCTGCACTCTTTGCCACACTGTAAAAAAAAATCCGTTGTTTTTACGGAAAAAAAACTGGCAGCTGTGGTTGCCAGAATAATCCTGTTAAAAATACAGTGAAATGTAAACAACATTACAGAATAACTTGTACATTTCACTGGGATTCCATGTACAATTAATGATAACTAAATGTAAATTTTACAGGTATTCAATGTACAATAATCAATACATAACTGTTAATTTTACGGATATTCATTGTACAATAAACAATGATTGCATGAACATTTCACCAGGATTCAATGTAAAATTAGCAGTTTCAGCATGTAAAATTTACAAGCTGTTCTGTAATGTTTACGTATGTACTGTATTTTTAACGGGATTATTCTGGCAACCACAGCTGCCAGTTTTTTTTCGTAAAAACAACGGGACGTACACGTATTTCAGTTTTACTTTTTATCTGCAGTGCTTCAAATTACTTCAAAATTACTTCTAAATGAAAAGTTAGGCTGTAACAAACCACTCATTAGTCAATGTATGATTCAAAAGAATGCAAATTTATTGTTGAAAAAAGAATGAGGAAGAGAGGAATGAGGTGTAGAAGTGAGCGAGTGAGTGAACCTTGATAGCCTGTATCGTTAATATCGGCCCAGAAACAAAGGAGGTATAACAGTAGCACTAGCACACGCACCTTTTTAAACAGCTCGCCAATCACGGTCGGAGAGGTCCTGACTCAAGGTAAGGAAACTTGGATTAACGTGCAACCGCATTGCTTTTGTGCATCCCCTTCCCCGGATTAATAGAAACAAACTCGAGAAGAACATCTAGGGAAACATATGAGTGTTCACTGCTGTGGTCACTTCAAGGAACACCAAGGGAATAGAGAAGAGAAAGACACACACACAATAATCTCAATCAGTAGCAGTGGGAACAATACAGTGGTGCTTGAAAGTTTGTGAACCTTTTAGAATTTTCTATATTTCTGCATAAACATGACCTAAAACATCATCAGATTTTCACACAAGTCCTAAAAGTAGATAAAGAGAACCCAGTAAAACAAATGAGACAAAAATATTATACTTGGTCATTTTTTTTATTGCTCCTGTGGGTTCACCACCCACAGAGGTAGCAGTAGGGGTTTGGTGCAGTGTGGATTGGGTGGCAGTCGAAGGCAGGGGCCTCGACGACCTGATCCCCGGACACAGCGGCTGGCTGTTGGGACATGGAATGTCACTTCGCTGGGGGGGGAAAGAGCCTGAGCTTGTGCGGGAGGTTGAGAGGTACTGGCTAGAGATAGTCGGGCTCACCTCCACGCACAGTTTAGGCTCTGGAACCCAGCTCCTCGAGAGGGGCTGGACTTTCCACTTCTCTGGAGTCACCCGTGGTGAGTGGCGGCGGGCTGGTGTGGGCTTGCTTATACCTCCCCAGCTCAGCCGCCATGTGTTGGAGTTTACTCCAGTGAATGAGAGGGTCGCCTATCTGCACCTTCAGATTGGGGAGAGGGCTCTTGCTGTTGTTTGTGCCTACGGGCCAAATAGCAGTATAGAGTATCCGGCCTTCTTGGAGTCCCTGGGTGAGGTACTGAGGGGTGCTCAGACTGGGGACCCCATTGTGCTACTGGGGGACTTCAATGCTCACGTGGGCGACGACAGTGACACCTGGAGGGGCGTGGTTGGGAGGAACGGCCTCCCCGATCTGAACCTGAGTGGTGTTTTGTTATTGGACTTCTGTGCTAGTCATGGTTTGTCCATAATGAACACCATGTTCGAGCATAGGGGTGTCCATAAGTGCACGTGGCACCAGGACACCTTAGGTCGGAGGTCGATGATCGACTTTGTAGTCGTTTCATCTGATCTCCGGCCCTATGTCTTGGACACTCGGGTGAAGAGAGGGGCTGAGCTGTCAACTGATCACCACCTGGTGGTGAGTTGGATCCACTGGCGGAGGAGGAAGCTGGACAGACCTGGCAGGCCCAAACGTATGGTGAGGGTCTGCTGGGAACGTCTGGCCGAGCACTCTGTTGGGGAGGTCTTTAACTCCCACCTCCGGGAGAGCTTTTCCCAGCTTCCAAGGGAGGCAGGGGACATTGAGTCTGAGTGGACCATGTTCTCTACCTCCATTGTGGACACAGCTGTTCGGAGCTGTGGCCGCAAGGTCTCCGGTGCCTGTCGTGGCGGCAGTCCCCAAACCCGGTGGTGGACACCGGAAGTAAGGGATGCCGTCAAGCTGAAGGAGTCCTATCGGGCCATGTTGACCTCCGGGACTCCTGAGGCAGCTGATGGGTATCGGCAGGCCAGGCGTGCTGCAGCTCGGGCAGTTGCGGAGGCAAAAACTCGGAACTGGGAGGAGTTTGGGGAGGCCATGGAGAAGGACTATCAGTTGGCCTCGAAGAAATTCTGGCAAACCGTCCGGCGCCTCAGGAGGGGGAAGCAGTACTCTGCCAACACTGTTTACAGTGTGGGTGGGGAGCTGTTGACCTCGACTGGGGACATTGTCGGGCGGTGGAAGGAATACTTTGAGGATCTCCTCAATCCCACGTCATGTCTTCCACTGAGGAGACTGAGACTGATGACTCAGAGGTGGACTCGTCCCTTACCCAAGCCGAAGTCACTGAGGTGGTTTGCAAGCTCCTCGGTGGCAAGGCACCGGGGGTGGATGAGATCCGCCCTGAGTATCTCAAGTCTCTGGATGTTGTGGGGCTGTCTTGGTTGACACACCTCTGCAACATTGCGTGGCGGTCGGGGACAGTGCCTCTGGAGTGGCAGACTGGAGTGGTGGTCCCTCTTTTTAAGAAAGGGGACCGGAGAGTGTGCTCCAATTATAGGGGAATCACACTTCTCAGCCTCCCAGGGAAAGTTTACTCCAGGGTACTGGAGAGAAGAATTCGACCAATAGTCGAACCTCGGATCCAGGAAGAACAATGTGGTTTTCGTCCTGGTCGCGGAACACTGGACCAGCTCTATACCCTTCATAGGGAGCTCGAGGGTTCATGGGAGTTTGCCCAACCAGTCCACATGTGCTTTGTGGATCTGGAGAAGGCATTCGACCGTGTCCCCCATGGTATTCTGTGGGGGGTGCTTCGGGAGTATGGGGTTTGGGGCTCTTTGCTAAGGGCTGTCCGGTCCCTGTATGAACGGAGCAGGAGTCTGGTTCGCATTGCCGGCAGTAAGTCAGACCTGTTCCCAGTGCATGTTGGACTCTGGCAGGGCTGCCCTTTATCACCGGTTCTGTTCATAATTTTTATGGACAGAATTTCTAGGCGCAGCCAGGGGTCGGAAGGAATCCTGTTTGGGAACCACAGGATTTCATCTCTGCTTTTTGCGGATGATGTTGTCCTGTTGGCTTCTTCAAACCAGGACCTTCAGCATGCACTGGGGCGGTTTGCAGTCGAGTGTGAAGCGGCTGGGATCAGAATCAGCACCTCCAAGTCCAAGGCCATGGTTCTCGACCGGAAAAGGGTGGCTTGCCCTCTCCAGGTTGGTGGAGAAGTCCTGCCTCAAGTGGAGGAGTTTAAGTATCTCGGGATCTTGTTCACGAGTGAGGGAAGGATGGAGCGTGAGATCGACAGGCGTATCGGTGCAGCCTCCGCAGTGATGCGGTCGCTTTACCAGTCCGTCGTGGTGAAGAAGGAGCTGAGCCAAAAGGCGAAGCTCTCAATTTACCGGTCGATCTACGTTCCGACTCTCACCTATGGTCATGAGCTTTGGGTAATGACAGAAAGAACAAGATCGTGGATACAAGCGGCCGAAATGAGTTTCCTTCGCAGGGTGGCTGGGCGCTCCCTTAGAGATAGGGTGAGAAGCACAGTCACTCGGGAGGAGCTTGGAGTAGTGCCGCTGCTCCTCCACATTGAGAGGAATCAGCTGAGGTGGCTCGGGCATCTTTTTCGGATGCCTCCTGGACGCCTCCCTGGGAAAGTGTTCCAGGCATGTCCCCCTTGGAGGAGGCCCCAGGGAAGACCCAGGACACGCTGGAGGGACTATGTCTCTCGGCTGGCCTGGGAATGCCTCGGTGTTCTTCCTGAGGAGCTGGCCGAGGTGTCTGGGGAAAGGGAAGTTTGGGCTTCCATGCTTAGACTGCTGCCTCCGCAACCCGGTCCCGGATAAGCGGAAGAAGACGAGACGAGACGAGATTTTTTTTATTGAGGAAAATGATCCAATATTACATATCTGTGAGTGGCAAAAGTATGTGAACCTCTAGGATTAGCAGTTAATTTGAAGGTGAAATTAGAGTCAGCTGTTTTCAAATCAATGGGATGATAATCAGGTGTGAGTGGGCACCCTGTTTTATTTAAAGAACAGGGATCTATCAAAGTCTGATCTTCACAACACATGTTTGTGGAAGTGTATCATGGCAGGAACCAAGGAGATTTCTGAGGACCTCAGAAAAAGCATTGTTGATGCTCATCAGGTTGGAAAAAGGTTACAAAACCATCTCTAAAGAGTTTGGACTCCACCAATCCACAGTCAGACAGATTGTGTACAAATGGAGGAAATTCAAGACCATTGTTACCCTCCCCAGGAGTGGTCAATCAACAAAGATCACTCCAAGAGCAAGGCGTGTAATAGTTGGCAAGGTCACAAAGGACCCCAGGGTAACTTCTAAGCAACTGAAGGCCTCTCTCACATTGGCTAATGTTAATGTTCATGAGTCCACCATCAGGAGAACACCGAACAACAATGGTGTGCATGCCAGGGTTGCAAGAAGAAAGCCACTGCTCTCCAAAATGAACAATGCTGCTTGTCTACAGTTTGCTAAAGATCACATGGACAAGCCAGAAGGCTATTTGAAAAATGTTTTGTGGACAGATGAGACCAAAATAGAACATTTTGGTTTAAATGAGAAGCGTTATGTTTGGAGAAAGGAAAGCACTGCATTCCAGCATAAGAACCTTATCCTATCTGTGAAACATGATGGTGGTAGTATCATGGTTTGGGCCTGTTTTGCTGCAGCTGGGCCAGGACGGCTTGCCATCATTATGCTTGCTGAATTATACCAGTTAATTCTAAAGGAAAATGTCAGGACATCTGTCCATGAACTGAATCTCAAGAGAAGGTGGGTCATGCAGCAAGACAACGACCCTAAGCACACATGTCGTTCAACCAAAGAATGGTTAAAGAAGAATAAATTTAATGTTTTGGAATGGCCAAGTCAAATTCCTGACCTTAATCCAATGGAAATGTTGTGGAAGGACCTGAAGCGAGCAGTTCATGTGAAGAAACCCACCAACATCCCAGAGTTGAAGCTGTTCTGTACGGAGGAATGGGCTAAAATTCCTCCAAGCCAGTGTGCAGGACTGATCAACAGTTACCAGAAACATTAGTTGCAGTTATTGCTGCACAAGGGGGTCACACCAGATACTGAAAGCAAAGGTTCACATACTTTTGCCACGCACAAATATGTAATATTGGATCATTTTCCTCAATAAATAAATGACCAAGTATAATATTTTTGTCTCATTTGTTTACCTGGGTTCTCTTTATCTACTTTTAGGACTTGTGTGAAAATCTGATGATGTTTTAGGTCATTTTTATGCAGAAATACAGAAAATTATGAAGGGTTCACAAACTTTCAAGCACCACTGTAACTGTTCTGTACTGTTGCTGCTGTCCCGTGGACTGTCCCGGGACAGTGCCTACTGTCCTGAGACAGTCGGGCACTGCCCTGGGACACTAGGCACTGTCCCGAGACAGCCAGGCACTGTGCCTAACTGTCCCGGGACAGTGCCTGGCCGACCCTCGACAGTGCCTGGCCGACCCTGGACAGTGCCTGGCCGACCCTGGACAGTGCCTGGCTGACAATAACTGTTCTTTACTGTTGCTGCAGTCCCATGGACTGTCCCGGGACAGTGCCCACTGTCCCGAGACAGCCGGGCACTTGCCTAACTATCTCAGGACAGTGCCCTGCTGTCCCGGGGACAGTGCCCCGCTGTCCCGGGGACAGTGCCTGACTATCTCGGGACAGTGCCTTGCTGTCTCTGGACAGTTGGCACTGTCTCGAGACAGTCCACGGGACAGTAGCAACAGAACAGTTATCGTTCCCACTGCCTCTCCCATTAATTAACCCCACCGACAGTAGTCAGAGGGGTTATTATTTTCACCTGCGTCAGTCTGTGTGTGTGTGTATCTGTCTGTCTGTCTGTCTGTGTGTCTGCAAGATATCTCAAGAACCAATGGATCGATTTGGACCAAATTTTGTACATGTGTTGCCAATCACCCAGGAAGGAAACCATTAAATTTTGGACGTCAAAGGTCAAAGGTCAAGGTCATGGCAGAACTTCGAAATTTTCGCCCAATGTATTTTAATAGGGAAAAGGCGGGGTTTGCACTCGTTAGAGTGTCCCTGTCTAGTTTCATTTGTAAAGCCAGTCAATGATCAAAGACAACAGTAGCACTAGCACAAGTACCTTTTTAAATGGCTCGCCATTCATGGTTGGAGAGGTCCTGAATCAAGGTAAGAACTCTTGGATTAACATGCAACCACATAGCATTTGTTCGCTCCACTTTCATCCCCCTCTCTGGATTAATAGAGAAGAAACATCTAGGAATACAGAGAGAGGAAACACATATTACTTATACATGATACAACCGTCTCCACAAGTCAACAAAGAAAAGGATAAAAAAGGTGAGAATATGGGTTACAGCTTTCCTTTAATTAAAGCTTTATTGGTAGGCGGGGAGCTAAGGGGCCTTACCATGCACCCTCCACATTATCCAATGACACCTAGTTTTTTCTTTTTGAAAGGTCTTACCATGCTTAACATGAATTAGAATGTTAACATTTTGCACTACATGTTTGAGGTAGTTAATGTAGTTCCATACATTGCAAATGCAGTGGAAATCCATTACAGGAACGGACATCCATTACAGGACTCTTCATGAGCTATAGGTCTTCGCACATCTAGAGGACAGAAGCTTTCAGAAAATGTATGGTTTGAGTGGTATAATTGACTTTCCCTATATAAGTTTAAAATATAAAGCCTTTCTACCGAATCACAAGGAAAATCAAGTAGAAAGGCTTGACATTTTGGTCTCTAATATTTAGGGAAAGTCAATAATACCACTCAAACCATACATTAATGGGTTGGGTAACCCCATGTTGCCCTGGGGGAGACTGGCCGTGTAGGTATTTGTATGCATGTTGCTTTGGATAAAAGCCTCAGCGAAATGATTAAATAAACAATTGTCCAAAAAAAAAAACCTTACCTCTGAAGAAATTCCAGGGTTGATGCAAGCGCAGTTGGATAATGGATGTTAAAGCAGTAATAACTGCCAAACATCATGCACAAGGACGAGATAAAGGAAGAGATGTTCTCGTTCACGATGACTTGATCCAGACTCAGCATCATCCTTCTGGAGGAATAGCAGGATTGTCCTTAAAAAAAAAGTAAAAATAAAAATATTCCAGAAATTAAGTTTACATTTTAACATGTCAGTCACTAACTCGTGTCAAGCGTGAAAACAAGATTGTATGAAAAACCCGTATGAAAATAATCTAGAAGAAGCAGCACCATCTCTGTGACCTGTGTGTAGCCTGAGTGTTCTCCCCTCATCATTTGTAGCTTTGTTGCAGCTTGATAGAATCTTTTGGATTTGTTGACAGCAACTGTCTTCAGGAAGTGCAAGAGCCTTTCCCCCTTCTGTTCCACATTTTTCAGGAAGGTTTCCTTTAGGTCAACTCCAGTGAGCTCGTTAAAGTGAACAATCATGCCAATTTCATGAAACCAATATGGCCAGTTTTCCAGGAGGTACTTCATGTCTTTCCCTTGGTTCACATCTTGTCGCTGGCTGTAGAATGTGGACTTCATAAGCATTTTCAAAGGACCTGGGCTTTCTTCATTCTGGCTAAACAGATTTTTAAGCTCCTCTTTCTTCTGCTGCTGGCTTTCGGCCATTTCTCCAAGGGGCAGAAACTTGACATGCCAACGGATGCACCCATAGGTGTCTTGAATCGCTGCCCGTTTTTCAGGGGGGATTTTGTCAGTGTCCGAGTCATGTGAAGTTCTTTTCTTGATTTTTGGTGTTGTAGGTCTTTTCACATTTTCGATCCGATTTTGAATTTGTTTCACGAGGGAGCCATACCCTGTGCCAATTATGTCGCCTTCAATGACATCTTGTAGTGACTTGGGGTATTTTGCCACTAATTTCCTAGCCACATCAGTAGCATTCTTTTTACTTAATGACGTGGTTACTTTCATCATTTCGCGAACCACAATTCTGAACATCTGTTTCCTCATACTTGGATTTGGACGTCTTCCTCTCTCCAAAGCCTGCGTCAAAGCCTCTGGGAACTGTCCCCGTGGTATCATGAATGAGTCTGGAAAACTGCCACTTGGGCTCTGACAGCTGCTGGATGACGACGACGTTGAAATTGGCGACAGAGACACCATGGATGTGGAAGGTCCTGGTGAGGCACTAAGGCTTGAAGAACCACTTTCTTGGGCCGGACCTTTGAAAGTACACATACACAAAACATGGATGTTTTTACATTTTAACTGAACTTTATAGCAATGTTGATAACTGATCACATCATAAAACATAATGTTAGACTTACATTTCACACTCCACACAGCAACCAGCTTACGGGCTTGTATGGGCCTCAAGGCTGACAACAAATCTTCTTCCTTAACAAACTGAAAGTCATCATGTGTCTCTACCCCTAGAGATTGAAGAGTTTCTTCCAAGATATCCTTTGAAACGTCTGGAAGGTCAGGCAAGGCCTCCGTGATAGCGGAGCGTAGAAATGATTTGGACATCTCTACAATTTGCATTAAAGACATAATGAAATATTATTTACAAAATGTAGCTGATTTACTACATTTATTTCAGAACATTGCATTCATATTAGGCACAACTCTAACTTCAAAATGAATTAGGCCCAAAGTCTGTGAAAATGAAAAACAGAACTACTTTAAACTCATCATTCTAGCAACAATTTCTGGCCAAATATGCTCAAAACTCAACATTTCAATATTAGTCATTGTGTTTCATTTTAAACGATCTGCAAACTACACTTAATATCTAAAAAAACGAACATGTGCTTTACCAATTCAAACATAGCAAAGATCACTTTGACAAAACGCTGTGTTTCAGTGGAATGACTCTGTGTCCATCAATGATGTATGATGTCAATGGGTAAAAATCTAGCAAGTCATTAATGTTAACACAGTGCATTCCTGTACTTTGTTGTGTAATAGCGTACAGGTGGTATTTGGGAAGACAGTCTGATTTGTGCAAGTCCATAAGAAAATACACCGTGGCATTATCCTTCATTAAAATGATGACAATCTTCCCAAATTCCATAGACTCATTCAAGACCAAAAAATCACCCTTCCTGTATACTGTACCTCTGTACTGAATTTCTGTGGAGACAACTGTATCTTTTTCTGAAAATCCGAATTCACTAGCAGCATGATTGACTGTGTCACTGTAAAGGTTGGGAATAAAAGCGCAACCATTTTTAATTTGCAGAAGCTCACTACATCCTGGTCCTGCCGAGACATATGCTTGAAACATCTGATGCCTTTCAGAAAGAGTTAGGCAAATGTTCTTAAAGTTTTTCAAATGCCTGGCACATCGCTTGAAATAGCTGTGTTTGCTTTCAAAACGTATTGTCCACAATCGAATAAGGGGGCCAAATTTCAGGATTACTGTGGGATAATGTCTCATGTAATGGTGTTTTGGTTTTAGAGTACTCTGAGGAAACAAACACGTCCTTGAATCCAGATACTCCTGGATTATGATTTCAAGATAAGCTATCTGTGACACTGAAATATTTTGTGCACAAACTAGATCAAGAATATCTTTGAGCAGGAGAGTCAACTGCCACACGTCATCATCAGCATTTTGCACCTTGTCGCCAATTAAAACAGGTAGCAACCTCAAAAAATTCCAATTCTGGACCGCGTTACCAGAGAGTTTGAGTGCACCAGATTGGACAGTGCATGGCTTGGAGAGAGCATCTGAACCTTTGAACTTGAATTGTTTGATTCGCCTGTTCAAAAGGGTATATGTGAACCATTTCATTGTCTTGATGAAATAATTCAAGTACAGACCAAGGTCATAGGACAACACGCCCTCAAAAATGTCATGGCCTAAAGATGGTGGGAGACCAGGTTGGCATACATGAAAGTTTGGCACATCATTGAAAACTGATCTCAGTTTTATTCCTTTGACTTCTCTGCTCTCCTGAGACAGAGAGGCGACAGCAGCGTCATAGGTATCAGCAGTTCGTTGTCGGCCGCAAAGATTGGGTTCTTTCTTAAATCCGTCTCTGGTGACCTCACAGTACCTGCAAAAATAACAAGATGTGAAGTTTTCGTTAAACCCTCCAATGCCATGTGACCCTAAATTATCCCCAGCTATACAGTACAAAGCCCCACGGACTGTTTCCCGTCCTACAGTGACTCCATTTTCTGCAAAATCTTTCAAATCTGAGATCATATCAGCAAATACTTTAGCACATCCAAACTTTTTTAGTTCATTCTCTCCACACAACAAGACTAGGGACATGTGATCTGTGTTGGATCGCACATGAACTGGCAAATTTGCAACAGAAAGATAAACAGCGAGAACTTTGTGTGCATTTTTTGCTGAGCTGAGAGGTTTGACTACTTCAAATGCATCTTGGTACAAAATAAGCTGCAGGCCTCCTGGGTTTGCAATGAAGAACGGATTGGACTTGAAGGCCTGTCCATCACAAATGTCAATGTTCAAAAATGTAAAAATTTTCAGTTTAAAGTTTAGAAAATGGGACCCAAGAAGAAGCGAGCAAAAGTGAAGTAACCCAGTCTGAAACAGCAGAGGGGGAGGGGAAGGAAGAGTTTGATGATGATGATGATGATGATGGTAGCAGCACCGGTAAGCCCTGCACGGACAAGGAGAAGTTTGCCTTCAAGCCGACAGAAGGCACAGCACCCCGCCAGAGGGATTTCCACAGGTAAATACACATGCTTTAAACATTTATTTCAGTATCTACTGTATATGCTTATGTAATTAATATTATAGATGCTGATTTTCATGTATGTTTCAGCTAATGATGCCCAGAAGTGTAATAAAATACGTTATTCCCTTAAACTCATGTTATAATATTTGACATTTGCATGGTAAATTAAACATATACTCAAATAACAACAGCAAATGAGGTGGTCTTCTTCCTTTCTACAATGCTACACGCTACACGATCGGTTCCTTGGTTCCTCCCCAATATATATACCCAGAGTCTTGCCCCTCGTGTCGTGTGCAAGTCGCGTGCGCTGCGTGCAGGTCGCCACACATAGGGGTAGAAAGTGAGATGTACTTCTGTCTTGCGCACCGCACAAATAGCAAGTGTGGAATACTTGTGTAGTATTTCTGAGGCACGTCACTCATACAATGACCACGCGTCACTCATGCGTCTTACTGTCATCGCAAAAAAAATCCCTACTAGCCGCACTGCTGACTTGGTTCAGGCGTACAAAAGGAATACGGGTCCCGTACATAGTGTATGCGTTCTTGATTTGTCGCAAGACCCGTAGAATTTGCATGTGCAGGCCCAAAAGTCTCCACGGGCAGTTTGCGACCTTCTACGGCCCTGAACACACGCAAGTGTCGCGCAAGTCTCAAGCACGGTTTTGCCATTTTATTTTTACTGTAGACCGCCCGTAGCAGCACGTACAGCGGGTTGTGAGTGAGGCTTTAGGTTTCGCTTCCTCTTTCTCTCCCGCTACATCCTGTAGAGGGAGCTCTAACATTCAATTTACTCATTCCTCACCTTTTAAAGCTCGACTGAATTTCTTCTGTCACTCGTGAAGTGAATAATCTTTTGCATATTTTCTGTTTTTTTTCTTTTAGTGCATGACTTGTTCTCAATAAAATAATCAAAAACTAAACAATGTTTTGAAGTTTATTATTATTATTATTATTATTATTATTATTATTATTCGTGTTGTTTTAAGGGTACCATGCATTCCTCTATAAACCTTGGTTACATCTCCTTGTCCTTCCTCTTCCTCTTCCACCTGCTCTCCTTGTCCTCTTCCTCTACCCTCGACAAGTGAACTGACCCCTGGCCTTTTGATCTGTCGGATTGGTGTGTGAACAGTTTTGACTCTTGGTGTTTCCACCTGGGGAACTGTGTGATAATTGAGTTGGAGCTGTGATCACTTGTGTTAATGATACTGAATGCCAGTGCTTTGTAAATGAGCACATGGTGCAGCCAGTGAGATACGAAGGGATTTGTGTGAAGAGTTTTTCAGAAAAAGTTCAGCAAATCTGAATCATGTGTGAAAACAGGGGAATCGAGTTTATCGCTTTGGGAAATAGCACTATCTTTTGGTAGCTGGGCTCATGGATTTGGATGTTTAGTTAATAGGCCCAGTTCCAGTGTGTCAGCGATCCAGAAAAACTGTAAACACACGTGACCTCATGTGAATAATATGTGATAAATCACACATAATCTGGTCATTTATATCTGGATTTCTGTTCATCTCCATGATTTATAATGATCCTCTCAGTGTTCTGGAAATCTAAATCTAGAGTTAACTCATTTGAAGTCATTTTTATGAACATAAACACAAAATCATTTGCACTAATTGGTATTTCCAGCCCCCAGCAGGGCAGTGACCCCCAGCGGTGATGCAGGGACCCAGTATAGGATGCAAACCAATGAAAACCTGATAGTTAATGATCATGCAGCTGGAATAAAAGGACATTTTGATGAGAGTTAAAGAGCGTTATTGTGTAATATTAGCTGCTGTGAGATCAAATCAGTGCAGAACTTTCACTTTTCTAAGCTTTGTGTTGCAACATGAAGATCAGTGAGATTTGGAGCTGATAGAGTTTTGCTCATATTCATGTGAAACGCTTGATAATCACCACCTCATTTTATTTACAATGAGATTGATTCACCCTCTGATCTCACAGAACTCCATAAAGTGACTGAATGTTTGGAGTTAACGTTCCACTCCGTGCTCGATCATGGAGCTCCATTTACAACTAAACTCTTTGTAGTTCAGCAGATAAACTCGGAATCACATCCATGAAATGTCTCAGTCAGTATTTCGGCCTCATCACAGGACTGAGACAGCTCTGTTCTACACACACTGCTTTCTTCCCTGTACATGCGACCTCTGGGGAAAATGATTCATGAACATGCTGTTAGCGTCCACTGCTACACTGTGTGTGTGTGTGTGTGTGTGTGTGTGTGTGTGTGTGTGTGTGTGTGTGTGTTGGATCACATCGTCCCCCTCAGCACCTGCAGTAGGTCCCAGCTGCAGCACTCACACACACCCAGGTTTTTGTACGACGCTCTAACACTGTGTGAACACGTCGCTACTACTGATCTCATGGACACTCTGACAGTAATAATCTCCAGCATCTTCAGTCTGTACTCCACTGATGGTCAGAGTGAAATCAGATCCAGATCCACTGCCACTGAAACGAGCTGGAATACCTGATTCTCTTCTGTTAGCAGCATAGATCAGGAGTTTCGGAGCTTCTCCAGCATTCTGCTGATACCAGGACAAAGCATAATAAGCACCAGTAAAGTAAACAGCAGGACTGGTTTTACAGCTGATGGTGAGTGTGTCTCCTGGAGAAACAGATTTCACTGCAGGACTCTGAGTCACAGTCACCTGACCTCTGGATCCTGAAAAAAATAAGAAGAATAAATCCGTTCCCTTCATTAATAATGATGTTGAGGTTGAAGTTCATCTAGTCGGCCGACTTCCCATGGATTTGTCAGCTGAACAGTAGAAGATAAAACATTGTGTTACCTCGAGCGCAGAGGGCCAGTGTGCAGATGAAGACGCTGATCAAACTCATGGTTGCTGTGGGTGAAGTCGCTGAGCAGCAGCTCTCAGTCATGAAGTGTTAAAGTCACAGGACTATAAACACTCGCAGAGCGCTGAAGCATGAGCTGATAATGCAAAGTGGAACCTCTCTCGATGGAAACGTGTGTGTGTGTGTGTGTGTGTGTGTGGGGTCACTGGAGTGTAACAGAGGTTTTTGTACGACGGCTTCATTAGAATGTATCACTGTGGTACACTTTCGGTGGAGGAACCAAACTCATCATCAGTAAGTTTCTCTTCTTTATTTCAAATTCTACACATTAGTGAATTTATTTTGTTATTAATTTTATTTTTGAATGAACTTGAGAAGATTTGAAAAAAAATCAGTTTTGGTTATGAAGTGCAGTTTGTAAAAAATCAGCATCTGAAATATCACAAGACATTTGTTTGTTTGTTTGTTGATGTTAATGATTATATTTTACTGTTAAAAGTGAGAGAATAAATCCAGATGTTTGTGCTGTTTAAAGTCCCCCTGAGTTCAGCGTCTAGTGATTCATTTTCATTGAGTATCAACACCAGAATAAAGCTGATCAAAGTTCTCGTCGGTCCACGATGTAAAGAGTAACTAGTAAATGTTCTCCTGCTGCTGGAACTCATTTGTGCTGCTGCAGAGTTTCCAGTTTTGTCTCGACTGGAGTTCAGAGCATTTACAGAATCCACTCACTGAGTGTTTCAGTGCTGGAATACAGTGTGACTATTGGATGCAGTTACTGAATAGAACTGAGTGAACACTCAATCAGAAAGAAGATGGATTATGGTGTGGAGTTAAAGCTGATGGCTTCCACATGTTCTCTTTGTTTGTTAGTCGACTTGAAACCAAACGGACTGATGTTTCTCCTCCCAACCTGAAGCCCCCCATGTGTCTCTGTTCATTTAGAGTTAGGAACTGTTTTTATGTCTATGGGTAGAGTTTATAGATGCTGCTGAAGGTCATAGAAGTTTCCAGAAGTTTCTCCTGAACTGCAGTAATGTGAGAACAGTGTGGATCACTGCACTGATTACTGAACACACATGAATGTCTCCAGTCTGGACTCTTAATCAGCAGTAATGAGTAAATGTTGTGTAAGCGTGTGTAAATGTGTGTGTTTATTGTGTGTTTGTGGTCTCCAGCCGGTCCCACGGTGAAGCCCTCCGTGTCTCTGCTCCCTCCCTCCTCTCTGCAGCTGTCTGAGGGATCGGCCTCGCTGCTCTGCCTGCTGTCTGCCTACTCTCCACAGGGGGCGCTGGTGAGCTGGACAGTGGACGGCTCAGAGGTGAAGAACGGGGTTCTGACCAGCGCAGAAGAACACAAGAAGGACGGTTACACACGCAGCAGCACCCTGACCCTCAGCAAAGCACTCTGGGAAAAGGGGGAGGAGTTTGTCTGTACCGTCTCCCATGACGGCATCAATCATCCGGTCACGTTCAGAAAGAGCCAGTGTGAAGGCTAACAGCTCCAAGATAGAATTTAACACTCAGCTGCTTACACATCCATCTACAATAGAGTTTCAATTCTACACAATGCTGACATTTCTGTCTTTACTCTCTTCACTGTCCTGTTGCTCTTCCTGTAGTTTTGCTCTGCTGAAATAAAGCTTCATTTTGGACATTGTGTGTTCTTTTATTGGAGTTAATAGTCATTATCAGTGTGAGGAGAGAGTGTGTTTAGCTGGAGATTCAGTGCTGTGTGTTGTGCTTCAGTGAGTTTGGCTGAAGGAAGTTGAACATCTGGTGAAAGTGCTGCTCTATTCTGGGAGAAAGAGGATCACTCAGCCGTCTCCATGTAAATCTCTCTCTCACTTCACTCATCTTTCAGTTTTACTGGTTAAAACTGACTCCTTCTGTTTCGCTTTATTGAACTCAATTTGCTATCAGAACTGGACCCAGAACTCAACCTGCTCTGGTTCTCGGTACAACTCTTATTTTGTTTGATTAAGTACCGATTTTCACAAGTGTTTTAAATCTATGGGGCATTCAGGTACAGATTTAAAGTCCCCTAAATCGTATCCATGTGACAGTCTCCATCTTGTCTCTCGAGGTCCATTCAGATCACACACTGTCCCAGTTAAACAGGGCGTCCACACGCATCCATTACTGACCCACTTCATTTCAGCAGATGATACACAAATTAATATTTCCACTAAACCACATGTGAATCTGTTCTCTGATTGCAAGAGTTTATCAAATCAGGGTCAAATCCTGCATGAAGGAAAACATGCGAATTAAATGCATAAGATGGGTCTAAATAGACCCGGCAGAGTTTAAATTTTCTATATCTTTATCATAATACATTTTTTTTGCTCAGCACTCCAGAAATTCCTCAATTGGCTTGTTTACGTCCCTTAGAAAGCTTCATTTCATTTTTGGCATCATTGCATTTAACGTAAAAATACCTTTTTTTGTTAATACCCCTTTAATGCATAACATGGGTCTAAAAAGACCCGTATTCATTTTCTAGGCAATATTCACCAAAGGCTTAGTTTTTCTTAGCTATATTGTAAAATGATCTTGATTCCTCATGCAATAATGCATCTTTTTATGATTTATGGAGTATTTATTCCCAGCACCAATACTTAATTTTCATACTTTATGGTTACTCTTTGAAGTAGAAGACATTTTACATAATTATGTATTATTTAGACACATGGGTCTAAAAAGACCCGCTTTCATTTTCTATGTAATACTGTTCAAGGATCAGTTCTTTGCAGTATTTTCTTTGGCAAAAATGTATTTAATCATTCAAAATTACAATTATTTCATATCTGACTTATGATATTTAAAGTATTTAATAGTATAAAACAATACATTGACTCGGAGCATTGCATGAAAAGAGTTCATTCAAAGACTTACTGTAACAAGAACTTATTTTCTGAATGACATATTCAGAAATAATTCTGAATGAATATAATTCTGATTCTATAATTCTGAATGAATTCTGAATGTTTTACATAAAACATGTAAAACAGTAAAATGACTGTGACTGAGATTGTTACAGCTTTCTCAGTTCTTGCACATTTCACAAATCACCTGAGTGAATTTGTGTTCTTTGCACACAGGCCGTGCACATCGGGAGCATGAGTGAGACACTTTTTTATCTCGCGCAGAGGGACACCGGCTGCACCTCTTTCTCTTACTCTGCAAGATACGGTTTGGCTTCTGTGGCTGGATGAACTGCCTCTGTAAGCCACACATCTCCATTGCCTGAATGACATGCTTCTGCAGATGGAGACTGGTCTCCAGTCGCCTCCTCATGTGAGGCATGATTAGCTCTTGAGCCAATTCCTTGATGAAGAGGCGCCGGGCATTTGGCACACCACCCATATAATCAGGGTGATGTGCTGTAAAAACAGTGAATGCATTCAGAGCAGCAACATCGACCACATTTTGCCAGAGCACCATAGGCCACCTCCTTGTTCGCCGCTTTGATGTGTATGTTTGGACCATTTGGTCCATGAGATCCACGCCTCCTTTGGTGAATGTGAATGGCCTCGAGAGTCGTTAGGGTGATCAATGGATTGCCCGTTAAGGTGATCAATGGAATACCAACGTTGGTATGAGCGAGGAGTTAAAGAAGCCATTTTTGTCAACCTGGAATGGCCATCACTGAACAGAGGTGGGGGTCTAAGGCTACGTTTACATTAGACCGTATCAGCGGATCATCAGATTAACGTTTTTAAAATGATTAGTGTGCACACAGCAATGCCAATACACGATTTGCGTGCACACAGCAACACTAATACACGAATACGCTCGGCTCTGCAGGCATCCTGCGCTCCAAATCACTCTGCCCTGAACAGCGAGTGCCCTCTGGAGGGTGCGCACTCCGGCCCTGCGCAGCTCACACAGCGCGCGAGTGAAGTGCACGAGCCACGATTCGGGACTGAGCCGCTGTGTGTGTGATCCCAGCGCATATCACTTACCACTTGCAAGTGGAAGGATGGCAAGCCTAAAGACAATCATAACTACACAATGGGCAGTATTTGCATCAGTATTTGCAGTATTTTCATACTTTTATACTCTTTAATGAAAGGTGATAGAAGGCGGAAGTCCGCGCCGTTTTTCAGCAGTCGCGTCACATGACCAGCGCCAGCGAATCAGGAAGGTGGATGTCACAGTGACGTTGTCCAATGACGACGCCAGCTAGAGCTCAGCACAAGCGTATCCGCGTATTCTCAATGTTTACACAGCACCGGACCACATACGATCTAGATTGAATACGTGGACGCTGGCGGATTCCCGTTTCCCTGTATTTCCAGGTGGTTTAATGTAAACGGACAGTGCGTCCGCGAAGAAAACGAGACAGATACGGTCTAATGTAAACGTAGCCTAAGACATAATTTATCAGCCACCTACAATGCAGTCCTTGGCACACTTCCCAGACAACTGAATGCACACCAAAACCCAGCTGTTTTCAGTGGCTCACAGGAGGACAGAGAGAATCAGCATTCCATTGATCAACTTAACGGGCAATCCATTGATCACCCTAACGACTCTCGAGGCCATTCACATCCAGCCCCCAGTGACCCACACCAACAGGATGACTCAACGACACCTTAGATGAGCTTTTCATCCATGAGAGGATAAATACCTGATGCTCCCTACCAGTCAGACAGAACTGAAGAAGCCTTTCGGATGAGAGGTGAAACGTCTTCAAGAATCTTCAAGCAAGTCCAGTTGCTGTCTTTTACCACCCACAGTAATACAGCATATTCACCTGTTTGTCTGATGACACTACACAGCTGTTGGATAACTTTCTCACCAAGGTTCTTCTGTGTCTTCTCTCCTGGCTGTTTCCCAGTGTAGACAGTGCCGTTTATTGCATAAGGCACCCGCGCATCACACATCCAGAATATTTTAATGCCATACTTTGCAGGCTTGTTGGGCATGTACTGCAGGAACCTGCATCTTCCCCGGAAGGGCACCAGCTGTTGTACATGGAAAACTACCTAATTTATGACATTTTAATCCATCTCCTATTTAAAATATAATAATTGTGGAAGTTGTAACTGGAAAAAAAACAACAACTTACATTTCCATTATAAACGAATGCGGGTCTTTTTAGACCCATGTCTAGAAATAAGTGTAGTAATTCCAAATTGAAAATGTAGAGAAATAAAAAAAATCACTTTCCTTACATTAAGGAGTACCTAAATAATTACTTTTATAAGTATAATGGGATTAATTGTATTGGTTTTAGAAGTTGTGAGAGTGAATATAACATTTAATGCTGAATTACATTGGAAATGAATGCGGGTCTACTTAGACCCATGTTATGCATTAGTGGGGGTTCGATAACTTATGCATCAAAGAGTTAAACTCTTATTTTGGAGAATATTTAAACTCCACAGAGATTCCTGTGTGTATGTTTTTGTTTAGTTTGTTAGAAAATCCACATAATTTCCCCCAAAAACAGCTCACTCACACACAATGCACTCCAATGGGACGGGCACTGCTGAGCCCCTGGGCGATGCCCACATGGCTGTAGATTTTATTGCAGTTACAAAAACACAACTCAAACTTGATTCACAGACAGTGCACAACTCTGACAATCACACACTCAGATAACAACAAGGAATATTCAGGAAACTAGTCTTATCTAGGAGAAAAGAACACAATGCGCCCAAGATGGTAGCTGTGTAGATCAGACATGTTTGGTCTAACTCCATCAGGAACGCTGGAGCTCATGTGGTAATACAAGCAGCAATCTTATTTTATTATTTGGGGAAGGAAAAAACAAACAAACAAACAAACAAACAAACAAACAAACAAACAAACAAACAAACAAACAAACAAACAAACAAAAACCTGATGATGAAGAAGAAATTGGAAGCTGCCTTCTTTCTGTTCTGTCTATGGGCTGAAAGAAGGGAAAAAACAAGCTGTTGCCTCATCTATACTTACAGTGGTATGCAAAAGTTTGGGCACCCCTGGTCAAAATTGATGTTACTGTGAACAGTTAAGCAAGTTGAAGATGAAATGATCTCCAAAAGGCATAAAGTTAAAGATGACTCATTCCCTTTATAGTTTAAGCAAAAACATTTTTTTTTTATTTTCATCTTTTGCTTCAGAGTTGGAGAGGTGTTCTTTTCCTGGAATTTGGCACCCTTTTTTCTCCAAACATGCCTTTGCACCTTGTGGCCAAAAAGTTCCATTTTGATTTCATCAGTTCACAGGACTTGTTTCCAAAATGCATCAGGCTTATTTAGATGTTCATTTGCAAACTTCAGACGCTGAATTTTGTGGCTAGGACGCAGGAACGGTTTTCTTCTGATGACTCTCCCATGAAGGTCATATTTGTTCAGGTGTCGCTGCATAGTAGAACAGTTCACCACCATTCCAGGGTCTGCTAAATCTTTCTGAAGGTCTTTTGCAGTCAAACAGGGGTTTTAATTTGCCTTCCTCGCAATCCAACGAGCAGTTCTTTCAGAAACTTTTCTTCATCTTCCAGACCTCACCTTGATCTCCACTGTTTCTGTTAACTGCCATTTCTTAAGAACATTACAATCTGAGGAAACAGCTACCTGAAAGCACTTTGCTATGTTCTTGTAGCCTTCTCCTACTTTGTGAGCATCAATTATTTTATTATTCAGAATGCGAGGGAGTTGCTTAGAGGAGCCCATGGCTGTTGAATTTAGCAGGGATGAGAATGGGATATTTAAAAAAAAAACTCTGAAATGTCTGCCAACTTTCCCACACACACACTAATATATATGAATGTTTTCAAATTCAATGATGGTTTAAAACGTTTATAAACTTTAAGATAACAAATCCCTACAGATATATATATATATATATATCGTGAGCGATAATGGAGGTAACCGTAACGATATATTAGATTCCTCCTGACTCTATCTTTGACAATTTAAGTAAAACATACCTTTGTGCTTTTTTGTGTTGATGTGCTCCTGGATGTTTCTAGCTCCTCTGTTTCCATAATTGATCATATCTGAGCACAGAATACACAGAACCTTTCCCGGCACGTCCACTTTTCGGATATGTTCCATCAGGCACGTTGTCACAGTTTGTGTCCCTATCTGCACAGTAACGCTTATATCGAGCCATGCCCATCAGAAACAGTTCTTTATCCCGTTCGATTTATCGATTTCCCTGGCACGATCCTCATTTTTGCGGTACAAAACTTTTGCCATATTGGCGAAGTAACTTTGAAAACTAACCAAAATAACTAGAACTTAAGAAGTGATCAAAACCGTGTACGTATAGCTTGTTTCTCTGTGAATTGTACAAGTGAGATGAAACTAGCACCAAAACGTTGCCGGAAATCGTCGTGAGTTGTCGTTAGCATAAATATTGAAGAAAGCAATGACGATTTCCATTATCACAGCTGCAACTAATTTTGCGATGAGCGTTTGCGAAAGATGCTGGCGGGCGGGCGGGCGGGCGGTCGGTCCTGCCTACTTGTGCCACCACAAGCCTCCAGGGTATCTGCACATTTTTCAAGTACAAATTTAAAGACTTTTAAGACCTTTTCAAGACCTCTAAATGGAAAAATTAAGACTGTACCATGGCAAAGAAAATGATAAATACAACAACTTAAAACTGTTTTCTGCAATAGTTTTTTTTTTACTAACTTTAAGAAGAATGCACACAATTGGTGAACAACAGGGTGCATCAATGGCAACTGTTAGACATGCAAACAGCTGAAGCAAAGCCGTGTGTTTTGGGCCTGCAGAACTACTGTAGCAGCAAGGAGAAGACTGGGGTTTACTGGAGAAAACACCATGAATCATTTCAAAAACATTAAACGGCAAGTAGAACCAGCTGAACAACCTTAGCCGGCATTATTTCAATCCCCAAAGATTATCTTTGATGATGTGTGATTTTGTGTCCGACAGCAAAATCAGTGTGAGTGTGGTACAGTACACAGCTGGCTGAGGAAGTTCTCGAGTATCTTCTGCATTATAGCAGGTAACAGCGTAAACCTGTTTATGCAGTCATACAATCATCAGAGCGTTACATTAAACACAGAGAAACAACTGTCACCTTTCATAACCATTATCAATATTAATCAATGTGTTGTAATAACTAAACTAATTATCAGTGCAATTGTTATATCAATGTTCATTATTCAAATATAATCATTAATTATTATCTATAATCCATGAATAATTGTTTGTATTACTACTACTACTAATAATAATAATAATAATAATAATAATAATAATAATAATAATAATAATCAACTACTTTTTAATAATAATAAAAAATTAACTCAATTTTTTTAACATTTTAATAATCACTACTTATTAGCTATATTAATTTATAATTAATAGAGTAGCAATTATAATTCAGTATTATTAAGTACTACTTAATTAATAAGCAGTGATTATCAAAATGTAATTTAATAATTAGTAATTATTATCAACTACTAAATTATACTAATAAATAAGTAGTGATTATTAAAATGCTATAAATTTGAGTTATAAGATTCGTTAAAATTATTATTAAAAAGTAATTATTATTATTAGTAGTAGTGATAAACAATTATTCATGGATTATAGATAATAATTTGTTTTTAATAGTGATCACTGATATAACAATTGAACTGAATAATAACATTAAAAGTATTACTAGTAGTATTATTGTTTATTATTAGTAGTAATACAGTTATTTTATATCAATGTTCACTATTTAAAAAATTATCTATAATCCATGACTGTGTTTGTATTCTACCAATTACTACTTTTTAATAATTATTTGTAATAATTTTTAATAACTTAATTTTATAACATTTAATAATCCCTAGTACTTATTAATCACTAAATCATAAGTAGTAATGATTAATAATCAATAATAATTACTATTACTACTAATTATTATTAGTGGTTGTTAATATTATTCTTATTATATTAAAAACACTGTTGTAGACGATAAGTAATAAAACTAAAAAAAACTTTTTGTACAAATTATTTATATTGTACTATATTTAGAATTATTGTATTTTCTGGAGTTCTTTTTAATTGAGTTTTGAAATAAAGGTTGTTTATAGATTTATATTAAACTTGGTCTCGTCTCGTCTCGTCTCGTCTTCTTCCGCTTATCCGGGACCGGGTCACGGAGGCAGCAGTCTAAGCATGGAAGCCCAAACTTCCCTTTCCCCAGACACCTCGGCCAGCTCCTCGGGAAGAACACCGAGGCGTTCCCAGGCCAGCCGAGAGACATAGTCCCTCCAGCGTGTCCTGGGTCTTCCCCGGGGCCTCCTCCCGGGGGGACATGCCTGGAACACCTCCCCAGGGAGGCGTCCAGGAGGCATCCGAAAAAGATGCCCGAGCCACCTCAGCTGGTTCCTCTCGATGTGGAGGAGCAGCGGCTCTACTCCGAGCTCCTCCCGAGTGACTGTGCTTCTCACCCTATCTCTAAGGGAGCGCCCAGCCACCCTGCGAAGGAAACTCATTTCAGCCGCTTGTATCCGCGAACTTGTTCTTTCTGTCATTACCCAAAGCTCATGACCATAGGTCATTAAACTTGGTACAATAAACAATGTTAATTATGTAAAAAAAATGATGCTAATCATTATTATTATTATTTCCTATAAGCCCCATTTTCCACCTGACTCGTGCGCATGCGCGAACCCCCCTGCGTTTCACTTCGGAGTGCTTGACCTCTAACACACGCGCGCCTCGTGTCCGTGAAAAGCCAGTTTCCCAGTCCGCCGTGTCCCCAGCGCTGCGGTACTGTCTTTAAACACATTTGTGCGATCCAGCGCTTTTTATCACAAACGATTCTTCTCCTTATTTTGGGGGTATTTGTCATCCCCCAACCACTTGTCGTTAAACAGACATCTTCCCATAATTATCAACGCTTTCTAGCGCCCACGTAAGCTACCTGCGCATCTCTCACTCTTCACAACCACCACACCGCACCTCACTTCCTCCACCACACCGCACCGCACTTCCTCCACCACACCGCACCTCCTCCACCACACCGCACCGCACCTCCTCCACCACACCACACCGCACTTCCTCCACCACACCGCACCGCACTTCCTCCACCACACCGCACCTCCTCCACCACACCGCACCGCACCTCCTCCACCACACCGCACCGCACTTCCTCCACCACACCGCACCACACTTCCTCCACCACACCACACTTCCTCCGCCACACTGCACCGCACTTCCTCCACCACACCGCACCGCACCTCCTCCACCACACCGCACCGCACCTCCTCCACCACACCGCACCGCACCTCCTCCACCACACCGCACCGCACTTCCTCCACCACACCGCACCACACTTCCTCCACCACACCACACTTCCTCCACCACACTGCACCGCACTTCCTCCACCACACCGCACCGCACCTCCTCCACCACACCGCACCGCACCTCCTCCACCACACCGCACCGCACCTCCTCCACCACACCGCACCGCACCTCCTCCACCACACCGCACCGCACTTCCTCCACCACACCGCACCACACTTCCTCCACCACACCACACTTCCTCCGCCACACTGCACCGCACTTCCTCTGCCACACTGCACCGCACTTCCTCCGCCACACCGCACCGCACTTCCTCCGCCACACCGCACCGCACTTCCTCCGCCACACCGCACCGCACTTCCTCCACCACACCGCACCGCACTTCCTCCACCACACCGCACCGCACCTCCTCCACCACACCGCACCGCACTTCCTCCACCACACCGCACCGCACTTCCTCCACCACACCGCACCGCACTTCCTCCACCACACCGCACCTCCTCCGCCACACCGCACCGCACCTCCTCTGCCACACCGCACCGCACCTCCTCCACCGCACCGCACTTCCTCCGCCACACCGCACCGCACTTCCTCCGCCACACCACACCGCACCTCCTCCGCCACACCGCACCTCCTCCGCCACACCGCACTTCCTCCGCCACACCGCACCACACTTCCTCCGCCACACCGCACCACACTTCCTCCGCCACACCGCACTGCACTTCCTCCGCCACACCGCACCGCACTTCCTCCGCCACACCGCACCGCACTTCCTCCGCCACACCGCACTTCCTCCGCCACACCGCACCGCACTTCCTCCGCCACACCGCACCGCACTTCCTCCACCACACCGCACCACACTTCCTCCAGTAGCCTCCGAACGTTAGTTCTTGATCTACAGAATGCACAGAACCAATGCTGCCCCCAAAAGGTACGCTGGTCACTTTTAAAATCATGGTTAAAAAAATACCCCAAACCGGATGGAGATATTTCACTTGTTCGGTCCAATATTAATTTAATACCTCCCTTTCGAAAATTCCAGTCATTCCAAACAATTTAAGACATTTTTAGGCCTTGAAAACCGAAAGTTGTATTTAAGACTTTTTAAGGACCCGCGGGAACCCTGGCCTCGCTCACGCCGACCCGGAAAATTCTCATCCCAGTTTTAGGGACAAGTTTGAGGAGTCAGAGAATTTATACAGCTTTGAAATCTGCATCATCTGACCTTTCCTAATGAAGAATTTGAACAAGCCACAGCTCAATAAGCTAATTAAGGTCTGGAACCTTGGGAAAAGTTACCTAAGAACTGAAATGTATTGGGGTGCCCAAACTTTTGCATGGCGTTCCTTTTCTTTTTTCACTCTCCAGTTGTACAAAACAAAAATAATACACAAATCATTCAGAAAACACTGAAAAGAAATGTGTCGTCTTTACCGTTATGGCTTTCGGTGATCAGTTCATCTCCTGCTCACTTAACTATTCACAGTAACAGACATTTTCAGTAAGGGTGCCCAAACTTTTGCATGCCACTGTATTTTTCGAGGCAACATACATTATATGAGTATGAAGAACTTCAAATTTATTAAATTTATAACCAGGTTTTTGTGTTACACCTAGACAATCATTATAAATAACCGTGACGCCTCCTCCTCTGCCAGTTATGGCCCTTTTCCACTACCCTTTTTCAGCTCACTTCAGCTCGCTTCAGCTCACTTCAGCCCGACACGGCTCGCGTTTCGACTACCAAAAACCAGCACGACTCAGCTCGTTTCAGCCCTGCTTAGCCCCTAAAACTCGCACCGTTTTGGAGTAGGGCTGAAGCGAGCCAAACCGAGCTGAGTGAGGCTGGGGGCGTGAGCAGACACTCCCCTGTGCACTGATTGGTGAGGAGGAGTGTCCTCACATGCCCACACACGCCCCGCGAGCGCGCTGGGATCTGTAAACACCGCAAACCCAGAAGGAGAAGAATTACAAATTACGAGAATTTCTAAAGCCTTATGCGCCTCGCCTCATCTATACGCTCTTGCCAGTATCTGTCCGCGTTGTCGGTGACAACAAGCCACAGCACCAAGACCAGCAACACTAACGACTCCATGTCCTCCATGTTTATTGTTTACTATTCGGGTCGTGAGACTACCGCTTAAAAGATCACTGATGTCACTGTTTGCGCTGCTTAACGACATCACCTGACATCCACCCACTTTCGCTAACTCCACCCAATGTGTCCACCCACTTCCAGCCAGCACGGTTCAGCATGGTTGTAGTCGAAATGCAACTCCAACAGCCCCGCTCAGCCCGACTCAGCACGGCACGGCTCAGCCCGACTCAGCCGCGTTTGTAGTGGAAAAGCGGCATTAGACGAGGCTGGTGTATATAACTGTATCCAGGAGGACTCGCTTCATTTAATGCTATATATTCATTTGGCTTAATCCATGTTTCAGTTAAACAAAGTAAATTAAACTCCTGATCGTTAATGAGTTCATTAACCATTAGCGCTTTAGATGTAAGAGATCTAATATTTAATAGCGCCACCTTTAGATCAAAGGTGCTGGCAGCAGCTGTACAGTCAGTATGATCTAATTTTATATTGATTAGGTTACTGGAACAAACTCTCTAAATATTTCTACCTTTTTGTTGAGCTCGGGGAACAGACACAGTCTCGATGTAGTGGACCCTGAGTGACGACTCTGTGCAGCTAGCAGACAGTCGGTTTAGCCTGTTCGTCTGCTCCCTGGCCTTGGCTCTGGATTGTCAGAAATTAACTAGGCCTGTTCTGAGACTATGACCTATGCTGCAGGAAATGAGAGCAGCACCTTCCCGAGTGGGATGGATACCGTCCCGCCCTAACAGGCCAGCAGTGCCCTCAAAAAGTCCAGTGTTAGTCATTCATCTCTACCTGCCAGTTCACTGAGAATCTCTGGATGAAGACCTTGGCGAAATACAGCTTTCAGTGCTGGATCATTCCATCCGCTGGCTGCCACTAGCATTCTGAAGTCCAGGGCATATTCAGCAACTCCTCTGGATTCCTGAGATATGGTGAGCAAACTTTCTCTGACTTCAATTCCCTCAGTTTTGTGGTCAAACACTCTTGAACAATGTGAGGAAACGTTCATATGAAGTCGTATACTCACTGCCATTTTTCCAAATGGTGCACGCTCATTGTAACACCTTGCCAGTAAGAAATGACAGAAATTTAGCAATCTTGTGTTTGTCAGAGAGATTAGGCATAGCAGAGAAGTACATGGAGCACTGAAGTAAGAATCCCTTACAGGCGATTGCATTCCCGGCATATTTTTCCAGAATGGGGAGTTGCAGTGCAGGACTGGGAGAAGACTCAGGCCACGTTAGGAAGGCCTGCAACCTCACAGTTGCGAGTTGCACCATTCAAGTGTTGAGGTCTGCAAGCATCTGTTGATGTTCTCCTCGAAGTCGTCCTTGAGCATCCAATGCAGTTTGCTTCTCCTCTTCTGCTACATCCATGATAGGTAAAGTATCCTGTCAGAGTGCAGGCACTTACGGATGTATGTGCAGGGGAGAGTGGGACGCAAACTGATAAAGCCAAATCGTGAGACAGGAAGCACAGTCAGATAGCAGGCAAGGGTCAGTCGATCAGTAAAGAGGGCAATAGAGGTGAGACAGGTTGAGCTTGAGCTTCTTTTAGGGATGCTCCCACTCGAACTGATTTAGCATCCTATAAGGATTGGAACTACTAGTTCTCATATTTTGACCAAGCACACACACTAAACATGACTTTCTTTTTTTCCCCAAAAAATTAAATTGTTATTTCTTTTTCAATAATAAACTAATGTCATCATATAGTAGTAGTAGATAACTTTATTGTCCCTGAGCGGCAGTTGGGATTGCAGCACAATCACAAGGCACTTCATGACAGAACGTCAAACATATAACACAACACATAGTACAGACATCAAACACCAACAAAAATAACATAACATTCATCACGCCTACAATGCACTATGCACCATTGGGTATGGCCAAACCAGCTGGACGTCTACAGTAGCTACTTCAACTGATTTCAGGCTTTTATGGCTTGTGGTAGTTTGTAGTCTGGCTAGTGCTGTCATTCTCAATGGCAATATCTCATCTCATTATCTCTAGCCGCTTTATCCTGTTCTACAGGGTCGCAGGCAAGCTGGAGCCTATCCCAGCTGATGACGGGCGAAAGGCAGGGTACACCCTGGACAAGTCGCCAGGTCATCACAGGGCTGACACATAGACACAGACAACCATTCACACTCACATTCACACCAGACGAACAGGCTAAACTGACTGTCTACTAGCTGCACAGAGTCGTCACTCAGGGTCCACTACATCGAGAGACTGTGTCTGTTCCCCGAGCTCAACAAAAAAGTAGAAATATTCAGAATGTTTGTTCCAGTAACCTAATCAATATGAAATTAGATCATACTGACTGTACAGCTGCTGCCAGCACCTTTGATCTAAAGGTGGGGCTATTAAATATTAGATCTCTTACATCTAAAGTGCTAATGGTTAATGAACTCATTACTGATCAGGAGTTTAGTGTACTGTGTTTAACTGAAACTTGGATTAAGCCCATAGACTGCGGAACGCAGTTGAACAAGGGGGGGGGCACAATCGCCAGAGGGTGACACCGAAATGTTAGGTCGGACATGATGCATATAGGCTACATTATACACGGACATGCACGTAATGCTATCAGTCATGACAGCCAGCACAGAACCGCACAGATTAAAATGCACAAGAAAAGCACCTCGGTGGTCGGTGATAACTCAACTTAAACTGCTCGCTTGTGCCAGCACTAAAGCACTATAGAGAGAAACACTGAACACAGAGAAGTGCACCCGGCGGTGCTCGGTCAGAGGAAAGTATGGGAATATGCCTGCAGTTTTGTCAGAGCTGCGTGTGTCCGCGCGCGCGAGTGCGCGTCTGTGTGTATGCGTGCACATGCACATGTGAGTGTGTGTGTTTCCACAATATGCCAGCACATAACTGCGCAGAATAAAATGCCAAAACAGGCAACAGCACAGAAGGCTATACATAGATTAATCCATCGGTCATGACTTTAGCCCACAGCATGCCAGCACATAACTGCGCAGAATAAAATGCCAAAACAGTCAACAGTACACAACAAAAGCTCCTCGGTAGTAGGCTAACTCAACTTAAACAACTTGCTTGTATCAGTACCAATGCAGTATAGAAACACTGAAAACAGAGGAAGCAGTGCACTCGGCGGTGCTAATAGAAGTAACCAATGACTTACCCTTAAAACTTCCCAAAGGCCTGCCTGCGTCTGTCATTGGCCTGCACCAACTCCTTTGCGATGGCTGTCATGTCAGTTTGCTCCAGAATGTCACGGTGAATATGGCAGTTCATCAAGTCATTCAGTCTCTTTTGTGTCATTGTGGATCGGAGGTATGATTTCAGTCGACGAAGTGTGGAAAACAAACGCTCTGCTGATGCCGAGGGCACGAAGGCCAAAAGCCAGGGCACCGAGGCCATAAAATAAAACAATGATTTTAAGTTCATGTCTATAATGAATTTAATTTAAGGACTAATGACTCTTCTGAGGAAGATTGGAGTCCCGGTCAAAACTATCAAGCAGGTAAAGAAACATCTACAATATTATGTCTGAAGATAAGAAAATATTGAACACATCTAAACTTATCAATCCATCACTCACTTCAAAAATTGTAAAACTTATTAAACCTATATCCTCCCATAATTTTTGTTCAATTGACACCGAATGTGCAAGAGCATCTTCAGACTGTACTACTACGCAGATTTTTGATTCATCAAAATTGAGCCTGGAGTTCATCAGAATGTTTGACTGTAAATGGAACATATACTAGCATGCAGGCTACTGATTAACCCATAAGAGCCCAGACCCATTTCTCAATCAAGGAAAATTATTGAGGAAATAAAATGAACTAAATAGACGACAAAGAAAACATTTCTGACCTTTTATTTTTTAAAATGGCACTTTCATGTCTCAAGATCTGAAATATTAAATTGCAAATTTGCAGAACACTGCAACACTATTACACTGTTAACCCCAAAGTTCATTCTGTGCAAACAGTTTGAGTAAATTCCACTTTTAAAGATTAGTTTTATTGCATTACTTAAACAGTGTGAGTATATGAAGAGTATATGAGACAGTCATTGGGTTACTCATTTCTGTAATTTAAACAAACTAAAACTATCCTGTTTTACCTCAGGCCACAGTGCTGCCCTGCTGTGATTGGCTCAAAACTCAAGACAAGTTGAGTTGGCGGCTACAGAGGAAGTTGCGCCATTTTCTAATTTACACAGAGCAATTTAAGGTCTTTGCACTTTTGACAGCAAGCTAATTAGCATGTTAGCAGCTACAGTCGGTACTTGGCACGTTAAAAGTGGGTCAACGTTGTAACGACATAACGCTACTGTACAAGCAATGCTTATTTAACGGTAACAAACTTAAGCCCTATATGCTGAAATTCCTCTCTTATTCGCTCGTTAATTTATCACACAGTCTTACCTTAGTCAACTTCTTCCCTCCTTCTGTGAAAATTCAACGTCTCAGACGCGGACACAAGTGGGTGGGGGATGCGTTTGATTAAATCTCCTGATTGGCTGGTGATAGATTGGTGGGCGGGGGATGCGTTTGATTAAGTCTCCTGATTGGCTGGTGATAGATTGGTGTCATTATAGCCATAGATATACATCGAAGACTAGATACCTCGTCCCCGTTGCCCGTCAACGAAGTCGAGCGTCCGCACATGGCGGCCATCTTACCTCAGACAGCTGGCTTACCCATTACATTGTGTTGGTAGCGATATGTACTTTTCAGATGACCGTAACTTCCTCAAATTTCAATCGATATTCAAACAGTTTGATTTGTTATATTAAAAAAAACAAAACAAACGGAAGTATGTATTTATGATATTAATGATGAATAATCATTTTCTTTTTTTTTTTAAATACATGCTGAAATTCCTATGCTGTGAGAAGCCTAACACTGCATACTTATGGATAACTGCGGCCTTAGGACAAATAACCATACAATTTATTTCCAATTTTTAGTGAAAATATTTTTACATGTGATAGGGCTGTAGGGGAAGCTAAAGTTAAATAAACAGCTTACTCACTTCTGAAACTTCAGAAATACTTCATCCACCTCAAAAGCCTCATGCACTCACAGCATAGCATAATAACAAATGCAAACTCACATCATAGCATAATAACAAATGTAAACTCACGTCATAGCATAATAACAAATGCAAACTCACATCATAGCATAATAACAAATGCAAACTCACATCATAGCATAATAACAAATGCAAACTCACATCATAGCATAATAACAAATGTAAACTCACATCATAGCATAATAACAAATGTAAACTCACATCATAGCATAATAACAAATGCACTGCCTGAGTAAGTAATAGTATAAAACAGTGACAGCGACTCACGGTAGTTTGTGACAAAAAAAGCCCGGCTGCTCATATCAGGAACTGTATTGGACATTATTTCACTAAGTAAATAACGCTACCGATTATCCTTAAAAAAATGATGTATTATCTTACTGGTGAAAGGTGATCCCGCCTGCCCTACTTTCCAGACATCGCCGGTTCGAGCAACCAAAAGCCGCGCAGAAGTCTGGCATCTCGTCACAGTCAGTAATTTAATTTCCTCTAGAAATCATAATGTAAGTTGTTTTAAATTAACCAACCCGAAAATGAAAACCATGTGCAAGTGCAACTTCAATTATTGAACATATTATCTCATGACCTTCCATGTAAAATTACTTGGTGCTACGAGCTAGCCTAGCATGAAACACAACTTTGACAAAGCTTCAGTAAGTCGTTTTTGAAGAGAAAAGGTACGATTTTAGCATGTTCAAGCACCCAGAATTACAACCATATTAATAATGTTTTAAGAAATCAAACCATTTGTATATACATCAAAATTTCAGCGAGATAAGAGTATAAACATTTAAGCACCTCAATGGTCTTACCTCAGTGTACCGCAAATTCTGTGGAAAAGCTTGCCTGTGGTAAGATGGCCGCCCCGTGTGGACGTTCTGGAATACGCGGTGAGGCATCTAGTCTTCTATGTATGATTATAGCGTGTCGGAGCGGTTCATGCCAGGCTCGAGTCCGCTCACCGTCAAAAAATATTGGTTTAGCCTATTTTTTTAATAATTTTCAAAAAGTTACCCGGGCCACGGCCCCCCTGGCCCGGGCAGTACCGCGGTCTATGATTAAGCCAAATGAATATATAGTATTAAATGAAGCGAGTCCTCCTGGATACAGTTATATACACCAGCCTCGTCTAACTGGCAGAGGAGGAGGCGTCACGGTTATTTATAATGATTATCTAGGTGTAAGACAAAAACCTGGTTATAAATTTAATACATTTGAAGTTCTTCATACTCATATAATGTATGTAGCCTCGAAAAATAAGTCTAGCCTGTTAATTCCATTACTTATTATTTACAGGCCCCCAGGGCCATATTCTGAGTTTCTTTCTGAATTTGCAGATTTTATCTCAGATCTGGTTATTTCCTTAGACAAAGCTTTAGTTGTTGGAGATTTTAATATTCACTTTGATAACCCAGAAGACCCTTTGAAAACAGCGTTTGTGTCCATTTTAGATTCAGTAGGGGTTAATCAGAATGTCATAGGACCGACCCATAATGGTGGTCACACCCTCGATCTAATACTAACATTTGGGTTAAACGTAGCCAATATAGTCACACTTCCACAGTCTGAAGTTATCTCAGATCATTATCTCATCTCATTCAAAATATGTCTGAGTAATAATATATGCACCTCACCATGCTACTGTATTAAACCTACATTCACGTCAACTACTGCACAGAGCTTTATAAATGATCTCCCAGAGTTATCAACTTTGATTGGGTCACTGTCAGCCCCTGCAGAACTTGATCAGGCAACTGAATGCTTAGAGCAGACCTGGGCATTTTACGGCCCGCGGGCCGCATCCGGCCCTTTGGTTCATTCTGACCGGCCCGCGTAAGGTTAATTAGAAATTACAAAATAAACGTATTTTCTAATTTTACCTCATGCATGGACTGAATGTGCATTGCTTTTTATTTTGAAGTTGTGTTCAACAAAAACGCAATGCGCGCGACATGAACATGACATGAAATCCCACGAAACCTAATCCCGCGATAACTACTTCCGTAATTTGTCCAGACCAACCACAAACTTGTACGTCATCCTTCAAACGGTCCAGCCAATCACATAGTGTGACGTCACCAGCAGGCGCCGGAGCCGATCTGATACCTACACCGAATCGACACGGTATCATTATTATAATATGATGTATCTTGCTTGATATTTGGAGTAGAAAGACAATATTGTGATGTCTTTATTGTGTTTTGGGGTGAATGTGACTGGAAAAAAAATGGTACAAACGTTCACATTTTGTTAACCATTGTTTTGGGGAATTTGATTGAATAAATGACATTTTTTGTAAGGCAACCTCGTTTTTTCCATACTCTTACCAGTCTCAGCAGCTTGTAAGAACAATGTTATTTACTGCTTTATATAAAGAAATACAATTAATATTATGCAGAATTTAGTTCAGCCTTTAGGTCCGGCCCTCCACAAAATTTTCTGTTTCTCATGTGGCCCCATGGAAAAAATAATTGCCCACCCCTGGCTTAGAGTCAGTGTTCCGCCATACCTTAGACAGTGTAGCTGTTCTTAAAAGGAAAATGGTCAAAGACAAAAAATTAGCACCCTGGTATAATGATCACACTCGCACTTTAAAACAGACCACTCGAAAATTGGAACATAAATGGCATCAAAAAAAATTGGTAGCGTTCAAACTAGCGTGGAAGGAGAGCTTCCTGAAGTATAGAAAACCTCTTAGTGCTGCGAGATCAACATATCTCTCCTCCCTAATAGAAGATAACAAAAATAATCCTAGATTCCTATTTAATACTGTAGCAAAATTAACCAGGAATAAGTCCACTATAGACACATGCACACCTGCAGTATGTAGTAGCAACGACTTCATGATTTTTTTTAATGACAAAGTTGAGAATATCCGACAAAAAATTCAAACTACTAATTTAAGGTCAGACAATGTAAGTGACCCTGTAGATAACAATGTAACTGTATCAGATCACCAATTAGAATGTTTTACTCCCCTTAGAGAAAGTGAATTGCTTTCATTAATCTCCGCATCAATATCCTCAACTTGTGTACTAGATCCCTTACCTACACGTCTATTCAAACAGATAATACCTGAAGTAATTGAACCGCTTCTGAAAATAATAAATTCTTCTCTTCGGATCGGCTATGGACCCAAATCCTTTAAACTAGCAGTTATCAAACCCCTGATTAAAAAACCTGACCTTGATCCCTGTCAGCTGTCCAATTATCAGCCAATATCAAACCTCCCCTTTATCTCCAAGATCCTTGAAAATGCTGTGGCACAGCAGTTATGCTCATATTTACATAGGAATAACATCCATGAAATGTATCAGTCAGGATTTAGACCTCATCATAGCACAGAGACAGCTCTGGTTAAAGTAGTAAACGACCTACTGTTGGCATCTGATCAGGGCTGTGTCTCATTGATTGACTTTAGTGCAGCATTTGATACCATTGATCATTCCATTCTTCTGGATAGATTCGAAAATGTTGTGGGAGTTACGGGAATGGCCCTCTCCTGGGTCAGGTCTTATTTAACTGATCGCTATCAGTATGTTGATGTAAATGGTGATATTTCTAGACATACTGAGGTAAAGTTTGGTGTTCCACAAGGTTCTGTCTCAGGTCCACTGCTTTTTTCTTTATATATGTTACCTTTGGGTGATATTATTCGTAAGCATGGTATTAGTTTCCACTGTTATGCTGATGACACACAGTTGTATGTTTCTGCAAAACCTGATGAGAGACACCAGCTTAATAGAATTGAGGAATGTGTAAAGGACATTAGACACTGGATGCTTATTAACTTCCTTCTGCTTAACTCTGACAAGACTGAAGTATTTGTACAAGAACCACATGCAGCTAGAAGTAAGTTTTCTGATTCCACAGTAACTCTGGATGGCCTTTCTGTTTCTTCACGTGCAGCAGTAAAAGACCTCGGGGTGATTATTGACCCCAGTCTTTCATTTGAAACTCACATTGATAACATTACCCGGATAGCTTTCTTTCATCTCAGAAATATTGCTAAGATAAGAAATTTAATGCCACTACACGATGCAGAAAAAACTAGTTCATGCTTTCGTTCCCTCCAGGTTGGATTATTGTAATGCCTTACTGTCTGGATGTTCCAATAAGTGCATAAACAAGCTCCAGTTAGTTCAAAATGCAGCAGCAAGAGTCCTTACTAGAACTAGAAAATATGACCCCATTACCCCTGTCTTATCCACACTGCATTGGCTCCCAATCAAATTTCAAATTGTTTATAAAATACTACTATTGACCTTTAAAGCACTGAATGGTCTCGCTCCACAGTACCTGAGTGAACTTCTGCTCCTCTATGACCTGCCACACCTACTTAGATCAAAAGGTGCAGGCTATCTGCTGGTACCTCGTATAGCAGGGGTCTTCAATCCTATCCGCAAAGGGCCGGTGTAGCTGCAGGCTTTCATTACAGCCAAATTGGAGGCTCACTTGATTGTTGATTGGAGATGAGGGTGAAATGATTAAACAAGTGAAATCAGGTGTAGCTCCTGCTTGGTTGGAATGAAAGCCTGCAGCCACACTGGCCCTTTGCGGATAGGATTGAAGACCCCTGCCATATAGTGAAGGCTACAACAGGGAGGACAGCCTTTTCTTACAAAGCCCCACAGTTATGGAACAGCCTTCCAAGTAATGTTCAGGAATCAGACACAGTCTCAGTGTTTAAGTCTCGGCTGAAAACATATCTGTTTAGTCAAGCCTTTTGTTAATGTTTTTTATGAGGTAAAGGTGTAGATCTGGAGGATCCTCAGACATAGATTGTTTTGGGAAACTGGGATGTAGGGAGCTGTCAGTCCCCCACTTGCTTGCTCACTCGAGTTTGTTGACGTTGTAGTGGCTGCTGCTTTATGTCCCGGTGCTCCCTCATGCTGTGTTACCTTCCGGCTCTCCCCTTTTAGTTATGCTGTCATAGTTAGTTTTGCTGGAATCCCTGCTTGTACTCAGTGCAATATGTATACTGTTCTTACTTATAATTCAGGTGATATTGGCCATACTTAACAACCTGCCCCCCCCCCCCCCATCTGTCCCTCTGAGTTACATGTTGGTCCTGGGATTGAGATGCTGAACCTCTTCTGCTCCTCAGACCTGCCTGATCCATCCTGGTGCCCTGTGTCTGGTTGGAGTCTCATCACATCGCTCCTGTGGAGGACGGCCCCATGTGAACAGTTGAAAGTCACACTTAGAAGATGCTCTGGACTCTTACAGTAATGCTTTTATGGCTGAGGACTACAGTTGACTTGCTAACTTTAGGACTGCAGTGGTCATGAACAGTTTTGCACTCAAGTTTCCATGAATGAAGAGTTTATAACATCAACAAAATTGACTTCATGTTAAAACTGTTAATGCTATTGTCATGTTGTCTGTTGTTGCCCAAATGAGGATGGGTTCCCTTTTGAGTCTGGTTCCTCTCAAGGTTTCTTCCTCATGTCGTCTGAGGGAGTTTTTCCTTGCCACCGTTACCACAGGCTTGCTCATTGGGGATAGATTAGGGATAAAATTAGCTCATGTTTTAAGTCGTTCAAATTCTGTAAAGCTGCTTTGCGACAATGTTTTTTGTTAAAAGCGCTATACAAATAATCTTGACTTGACTTTCCACCACCATGCTGACTAAAAAAGAAACAACAACAACTCCTCTTTAGAGTTTAGGAAAGGAAAATGTGCAGGTGGAAAGATGCTACTGAATCTTGTTCATGAACCAGTGATGAACTCTAGCAGCCCAGTGGAAATGGTCCCAAATTACATCATAGTAGGCCTGCTCTGGTTGTGCTGACACTCTCTGATCTAGTTGGGATACAGGATCTTGCAGATCATAACGGAACGGCAGGAGGAGTGTGGTGTTGTGTGGACCAACTGTGGCATGGTGGTGGAGGACCCCACAGTGGCTGATGGCAGCACATGTGGTCACATTTCCTCCTCTAGTCCAGTTCCATATATGTTTTAGTGGGAATTTTTTGTGGATTATGTAAATTATACATTTTTGGAAAGGTTATTGTATAAGGAGTCAGAAAATCAATGTTGGCATTTTTTCACATGTCTCTATGGCGGCCATATTGAACTTTTAAAAATGGCCGCCGTAAAACTTTAATTTGTGATATCTTGGCTTCTGAAAAGTCTGGAATGTTGATTTTAACTGCTAAACCCACATTTTTAGGGTCAGCGAATCAAATGGTGCAAGGTACACTTCACCATATTAACCCTTTAATGCATGACTAGGTAAAAAATGACACTGTGTGGTTGTTTTCTTGCTATTTCATTATAATAAGAAGTTGTTTACCTTCCATATTCCATTTTACTACAAAACCATGTTTTTTTTCATCATCCCATTGCAATACACAATATGGTTAAAACACACTATACACATTGTAAGCAGTTTGTCAGATAACTCAGAGAACCTTTTATTGAACAGTTTAAAATTAGCTAACACAAAACTTGAATGTTGGACGTCGACATGCACATTTAGACCACGGTATATCCATCCTTTTTAATTAGTCTGTATAATAATAGTGTCATCATTTTAAGGAATGAATTAAAACAAAAGGTTATCCAGCCGATTGTTCAAGATTTAGCGTTTAAGCATTTGAGAAAAAAAAAAAACTTTAAATCCTTCTTCATCCACAAATATGAGTTCATGAAGTTTGTCTCTGGCATCAGTGTCAAAGATTCTCTCCAAAAGCGATGAAACACAGTACAGTACGTAAAGGACTGCTCTGAAACACATCGCTATAGGACACAAAAGTAGGCCATCATACAGCCTGTGCTGCAGAATACACTGCTGTAATACATCACTGTACTCAAAGACCTGATACAGTCTGAGAAACCATCCTCGCACATATTCCAAGCGCTGGTCTTTGACTCTATCAGAGTTCATTTTGAAAAGAAGACGACAGGCCTGTTTCATCCTCAGCCTGTTCCATCAAAGAACGCGGTCTGTCGTTGAGACGCTGACTGCATCACCACCTTGGTATATTCCCTGATGATCTATGATCATGTTGATGAGTTCCATCTCTTGCTCTTCTGAAAATGTCTATCTTCAGCCTCCATTAGGTGATCGTCTCTCAGTTCTGCAAAAACAGAAGTATAATAATACAATGCATTTCAGACAGCATACAGTACAATAGAGCAAACAGCTCCAGTACATACCTGTGCTGTAACAGTCCAGAGTTACAGGAGAGAGCAGTGTGTAAATTCCCTCCTGGTTTTCCTCTCTGAAGGTCCGGATTATAGAGGCTACCGTGAATCAGCTCAGAAGCGGCTGCACTCTTTGCCAAGCTTTCCTCGTTTACACCCCATGGACAAGGGCGTGGTCAACCAGAGTTGCACGAATCTCATCAGAAACTATTTGTCTCTGTAACACTTGTCTAGATCGGATATGTGCAACTGGGTGTCACACAATTCGATAACTCTGGGCCATCAGAAGATCTCAGGTTTTTTCAGGACGCAGTAAACACAAGTACATGGGTTTAATAAATTTAGAGTTTAGGAAAAGTATAAGTATATACATATGTACAAAAGCTTGGAAAATGTCAAAAATGTTAAATAAAACTTATAAATCAAAATATTGACATTTAATTTCAATTCTATAGCTGAAGTTCACTCAAACATTCTTTGTTAGTTCCAGTTTATTTCCTTTTTAAAGAAAAGACAAGTATTTTTGAATTTTCTATTTTAGACAGCCAATTTAATCTTTAAGCTTAAACTACTACAGTAATTGGTTCTCTAATGAAGTAATATTATTAGTTCAAACACTTCAGATTAGTTCAACCTCAGTTCAAAATCCAAACTGAAAATTCACATTCAACTCACACTTGAAATGTGAAGGCGAACAGTTCAAAGAAACGATGATTCTAACTTACAGAGAATGCGAGCAGTTCACACATTTACCATATGCTCTTTTTACACAAAGCATTCAAGTCCTCAGTTCGTTAGGTTCGGTTTTCTATCACAGTCTTTCAAAACACAGTCTTTTCTGACTTATCCGAGGAACTGAAAAGTCTTACTTATCTGTAGAAACTGGGAGAAGACAGATTTAACGTTACGCATCCAGTCGGGTAATCCTCTGTGTAGAATCCATCTCGGCTGTTTCTTGGGTGGCTCGCCATCTCGTTCTCGTCGTTGCATGTGCTGTCCGTGTCCAACGAAGCGTTTGGTTCAAAGCAAATAAAGTTCATGTGGGTTTTGGTGAACCCGGGGGAAAGTTTGGTGGAGGAGTACGGGCAAAATATTTGTCAAGAACAGGTTGCACACCTGACTTCCTCGAGGCGTGGGCAAAATTGAGCCGTTAGCCCGTGGAAAGCGTATATCTGACGCACGTGATCAGTGCGTGTTCAGTGAGTGTAGAGTGTGTGAGACTTGCATTTTACCAGTTTCCTGCACTATGAGTTCGGGCCACACTTGTGAAGCGTGTGTGATGCATGTGATCAGCATGTTACAATCACTCATAACTTGCGTGTGATGCAAGCCAGGAGTGGGTATAAAACCAGCATGTCTGCAGCATTCTGCATCTGTTTTTCAACTGAAGAACATTGGATATTTTGGGGGAAAAATTTAAAAATTTTCAGTTTAAAGTTTAGAAAATGGGACCCAAGAAGAAGTGAGCAAAAGTGAAGTAACTCAGCCTGAAACAGCAGAGGGGGGAGGAGGAGGAAGAGTTTGATGATGATGATGGTAGCAGCACCGGCGAGCCCTGCACGGACAGGGAGAAGTTTGCCTTCAAGCCGGCAGAAGGCACAGCACCCCGCCAGAGGGATTTCCACAGGTAAATACACATGCTTTAAACATTCATTTCAGGATCTATATGCTTATGTAATTAATATTATAGATGCTGATTTTCATGTATGTTTCAGCTAACGACGCCCAGAAGTGAGGACACTGCAATCCCATCATCGCTGTCAGGCCATTGTGCCATGCTCAGTGATGAGGACAAGGACATCCCGACACCCCGTCCCACCACTCAGCAGGAGCAGGACAGCAGCTCGGAGTCAGAGTGTGTTTCAGTCCTCAAACTGTTGGGCTGTTTAGTTGGGATTTTTTACAGTGTAATAAAATGCGTTATTCCCTGATACTCATGTTTTATTATTTGACGTTTGCATGGTAAATTAAACATATACTCAAATAACAACAGCAAATGAGGTGGTCTTCTTCCTTTCTACAATGCTACATGCTACACGATCGGTTCCTTGGTTCCTCCCCAATATATATACCCAGAGTCTTGCCCCTCGTGTCGTGTGCAGGTCGCGTGCGCTGCGTGCAGGTTGCCACACATAGGGGCAGAAAGTGAGCAGGGCCGTAACCAGGATTTTTCAAATACTGAGGTCAAGCATGGCTGACATCCCCCTGGCACAACTTAAATAAATAAAGAAATAACAAACCAAGGATATATTTGGTGGAGGACACATTTATTTTAACAATTCTACAACTGTGGCACCATAACTGTGGTGTTTTATCTGACATAAAAGTAGAAAGGTAGTGAACTCTTGAACTGAGTATACATACCTAAAGTACCAGTTACCTAAAGTATTGGCATTATTTACATTGCAGCATACACATGACAGAAAGGTGTGAACTGCTGAATTGTAAGCTTTAGTATTACACCTTATAATAATAGTGTGTGTGTGTGTGTGTGTGTGTGTGTGTGTGTGAGAGAGAGAGAGAGAGAGAGAGAGACTGAGAGTTTTTGTGTTATTTGTGGGTGTCTGTATGTGTAGAGACATTCTGAGCAGTAATGCAAAGGCATCAGTCTATCTGGCTGTCTTGAATTGAGATCCATTTGCATGCATTCTCTGAAACACAGTGTTCTCACCATTGCCTGTAATGTAAGTTTGGCTCACAACACATTTACTTCAACAATTCTAAAACTGTGCCATCAGAACTGTGGGAGTTTTGTCTGACATAAAAGTAAAAACTGAACTGAACTGAGTGTATTGCTCAGGGTCCGTGTATCATCCGATCATTCAAGTATTCCATTCAATCTGGAAAACGAATAAACAAAAAAAAAAACACTCAATATTTCGTTTTCCTGTTTTTCTATATGACCAAAAAATGAGTGATTGGTGTTTGTTTTCCTTTTTCCAACTCAAAACAGAACAAATAATAAACAGGGAAACCAAAACGAAATAATAACTCTAATTTACGATTATTGATTTTCTCTATTCCCCACGCTACATTAGCCTTCCCATGATCCTCAGCGACAGTCCATCATCATCTCTGCATCTATGAAACAGAAAAATTGCATGTGCATGTATATATCACGTAATTTATTCATACATCCTATTCATTTAATATATTAAGCTGTTAATGTTAAGCTGATGATCTCTTAATTATTATTATCTCAATATAATAGTAATAATAAATAATGATAACAATAACAACATGGCATTCATTTTGTCGCTTTCAACATATTGTGTCAGACCAACTTTGCTTTTTATTAGAGGACATGCTTAGCATTTTACGATGACTCATGTCAGGAGGAAAATATGAGGAGGAGTAACAAGTCACTGGCACTCCAACTTACGAGATTCTCCGCTTCTTTTGCTGGACAGCTTGAAAGTCAGACTCGGGAACAGCCATGATCTTCCTAGAGTTTTGCTTCCAGTAAAAGGAGCCTGAATGAGCGCAAAAAATTATAATGTATGAATAAGAACTAATTCTTGAGACTGACATGAATACAAATGAATTTAGTTTTATCTAAAATGAAAGTTAAGTTGCTCGTATAATCATAAATTAGAGTTATTATTTCGTTTTGGTTTCCCTGTTTATTATTTGTTCTGTTTTGATTTGAAAAAAGGAAAACAAACACCAATCCCTCATTTTTTGGTCATACAGAAAAACGAAATATTGAGGGGTTTTTTTTTTTCGTTTTCCAGACTGAATGGAATACTTGAATGATCGGATGATACACGGACCGCTCAGCTACCTGAAGTATTGGCATTATTTACATTTCATTATCTTAAATTACATTAGAATGTAGGGCTATTAGTTCTGTGTGAAGACTATGTATTAGAGAGAGTGTGTGTGAGTGTATTATTTGTGTGTGTGTGTCTGTGTGAGTGAGAGAGAAAGAGAGAGTTATGAGAGAGAGAGTTACTCGAACAAGCCCGTTTACTCAGCCCTGCACAGGGCTGCCTGTGACAACGTAGTCTTGAATGTTTCTCGAAATGCTAACTAAAATGCAATAGGCAATGACAATGAAACGTTTCCCCTTGGAAAGTTGGCATGACACCGCTGAACGGTCTGCCACTGCACTGACAATATTTTCTCACCTTCCCTCCTTCTCTTTCCCTGCTCTTCTGTTGGCTGTCCAAACCCTAATTTAGTTTGTTGCAACGTTTTCATTTTGCACTCGGGTAAAGCTCTATAATGCGATGTGACTATTAGCCTACGTTAGGTTAGGTAGGCATATGTGATAGAGCGTAGACTACACCCTGCCTGTTTTATCCAAAACCCAACTTTCCCGGCCGACACTAGTATAGGCTACGTCGCGTGACGCTGCGTTAGACACAGCAACGATAGAGATAGAGGCTGAGAGATTTCAGATGACATTAGACAAATGTGAATTTTATTGGGGGGAAATACAGATGCTGCATTTTACATTGATCACTGCTCGAATTCAGCATAGACCAATTTTAAATTTCTGAAAAAAATACCGAGGACATGACCTCGGTGTCCTCAATGGGAGTTACGGCCATGAAAGTGAGATGTAATTCTGTCTTGCGTGCCGCACAAATAGCAAGTGTGGAATACTTGTGTAGTATTTCTGAGGCACGTCACTCATACAGTGACCAAGCGTCACTCATGCGTCTTACTGTCATCGCAAAAATCCCTACTAGCCGCGCTGCTGACTTGGTTCAGGCGTACAAAAGGAATACGGGTCCCGTACGTAGTGTATGCGTTCTTGATTTGTCGCAAGACCCGTAGAATTTGCATGTGCAGGCCCAAAAGTCTCCACGGGCAGTTTGCGACCTTCTACGGCACTGAACACACGCAAGTGTCGCACAAGTCTCAAGCACGGTTTTGCCAGTTTATTTTTACTGTAGACCGCCCGTAGCAGCACGTACAGCGGGTTGTGAGTGAGGCTTTAGGTTTCACTTCCTCTTTCTCTCCCGCTACATCCTGTAGAGGGAGCTCTAACGTTCAATTTACTCATTCCTAACCTTTTACAGCTCGACTGAGTTTCTTCTGTCACTCGTGAAGTGAATAAGCTTTTGCAAATTTCCTTTTTTTTAATTTTAGTGCATGACTTGTTCTCAATAAAATAATCAAAAAGTTAACAGTGTTTTGAAGTTTATTATTATTATTATTATAATTATTATTATTATTCATGTTGTTTTAAGGGTACCATGCATTACTCTGTAAACCTTGGTTACATCTCCTTGTCCTTCCTCTTCCACCTCCTCTCCTTGTCCTCTTCCTCTACCCTTGACAAGTGAACTGACCCCTGGCCTTTTTATCTGTCGGATTGGTGTGTGAACAGTTTTGACTCTTGGTGTTTCCACCTGGGGAATTGTGTGATAATTGAGTTGGAGCTGTGATCGCTTGTGTTAATGATACTGAATGCCAGTGCTTTGTAAATGAGCACATGGTGCAGCCAGTGAGATACGAAGGGATTTGTGTGAAGAGTTTTTCAGAAAAAGTTCAGCAAATCTGAATCATGTGTGAAAACAGGAGAATCGAGTTTATCGCTTTGGGAAATAGCGCTATCTTTTGGTAGCTGGGGTCATGGATTTGGATGTTTAGTTAATAGGCCCAGTTACAGTGTGTCAGCGATCCAGAAAAACTGTAAACACACGTGACATCATGTGAATAATATGTGATAAATCAAACATAATCTGGTCATTTATATCTGGATTTCTGTTCATCTCCATGATTTATAATGATCCTCTCAGTGTTCTGGAAATCTAAATCTAGAGTTAACTCATTTGAAGTCATTTTTATGAACATAACAAACACAAAATCATTTGCACTAATTGGTATTTCCAGCCCCCAGCAGGGCAGTGACCCCCAGCGGTGATGCAGGGACCCAGTATAGGATGCAAACCAATGAAAACCTGATAGTTAATGATCATGCAGCTGGAATAAAAGGACATTTTGATGAGAGTTAAAGAGCGTTATTGTGTAATATTAGCTGCTGTGAGATCAAATCAGTGCAGAACTTTCACTTTTCTAAGCTTTGTGTTGCAACATGAAGATCAGTGAGATTTGGAGCTGATAGAGTTTTGCTCATATTCATGTGAAGCGCTTGATAATCACCACCTCATTTTATTTACAATGAGATTGATTCACCCTCTGATCTCACAGAACTCCATAAAGTGACTGAATGTTTGGAGTTAACGTTCCACTCCGTGCTCGATCATGGAGCTCCATTTACAACTAAACTCTTTGTAGTTCAGCAGATAAACTCGGAATCACATCCATGAAATGTCTCAGTCAGTATTTCGGCCTCATCACAGGACTGAGACAGCTCTGTTCTACACACACTGCTTTCTTCCCTGTACATGCGACCTCTGGGGAAAATGATTCATGAACATGCTGTTAGCTTCCACTGCTACACTGTGTGTGTGTGTGTGTGTGTGTGTGTGTGTGTGTGTGTGTGTGTGTGTGTGTGAGATAGTGCTGGATCACATCGTCCCCCTCAGCACCTGCAGGAGGTCCCAGCTGCAGCACTCACACACACCCAGGTTTTTGTACGACGCTCTAACACTGTGTGAACACCCAGCTACTACTGATCTCATGGTAACTCTGACAGTAATAATCTCCAGCATCTTCAGTCTGGACTCCACTGATGGTCAGAGTGAAATCAGATCCAGATCCACTGCCACTGAAACGAGCTGGAATACCTGATACTCTACTGTTAGCACGATAGATCAGGAGTTTAGGAGCTTCTCCAGCTTTCTGCTGATACCAGGACAAATAATAATAAGCACCATTATAGTAAACAGCAGGACTGGTTTTACAGCTGATGGTGAGTGTGTCTCCTGGAGAAACAGATTTCACTGCAGGACTCTGAGTCACAGTCACCTGACCTCTGGATCCTGAAAAAAATAAGACGAATAAATCCGTTCCCTTCATTAATAATGATGTTGAGGTTGAAGTTCATCTAGTCGGCCGACTTCCCATGGATTTGTCCGCTGAACAGTAGATGATAAAGCATTGTGTTACCTCGAGCGCAGAGGGCCAGTGTGCAGATGAAGACGCTGATCAAACTCATGGTTGCTGTGGGTGAAGTCGCTGAGCAGCAGCTCTCAGTCATGAAGTGTTAAAGTCACAGGACTATAAACACTCGCAGAGCGCTGAAGCATGAGCTGATAATGCAAAGTGGATCCTCTCTCGATGGAAACGTGTGTGTGTGTGTGTGTGTGTGTGTGTGGTCACTGGAGTGTAACAGAGGTTTTTGTACGACGGCTTCATTAGAATGTATCACTGTGGTACACTTTCGGTGGAGGAACCAAACTCATCATCAGTAAGTTTCTTTTCTTTATTTAAAATTCTACACATTAGTGAATTTAATTTTATTATTAATTTGAATATTGAATGAACTTGAGAAAATTTGAAAATAAAAAAAAAAATCAGTTTTGGTGATGAAGTGCAGTTTGTTAAAAATCAGCATCTGAAATATTCCCATACATTTATTTGTTTTTTTGTTTGTTTGTTGATGTTAATGATTATATTTTACTGTTAAAAGTGAAAGAATAAATCCAGATGTTTGTGCTGTTTAAAGTCCCCCTGAGTTCAGCGTGTAGTGATTCATTTTCATTGAGTATCAACACCAGAATAAAGCTGATCAAAGTTCTCGTCGGTCCACGATGTAAAGAGTAACTAGTAAATGTTCTCCTGCTGCTGGAACTCATTTGTGCTGCTGCAGAGTTTCCAGTTTTGTCTCGACTGGAGTTCAGAGCATTTACAGAATAAACTCACTGAGTGTTTCAGTGCTGGAATACAGTGTGACTATTGGATGCAGTTACTGAATAGAACTGAGTGAACACTCAATCAGAAAGAAGATGGATTATGGTGTGGAGTTAAAGCTGATGGCTTCCACATGTTCTCTTTGTTTGTTAGTCGACTTGAAACCAAACGGACTGATGTTTCTCCACTGAACCTTCTCCCAACCTGAAGCCCCCCATGTGTCTCTGTTCATTTAGAGTTAGGAACTGTTTTTATGTCTATGGGTAGAGTTTATAGATGCTGCTGAAGGTCATAGAAGTTTCCAGAAGTTTCTCCTGAACTGCAGTAATGTGAGAACAGTGTGGATCACTGCACTGATTACTGAACACACATGAATGTCTCCAGTCTGGACTCTTAATCAGCAGTAATGAGTAAATGTTGTGTAAGCGTGTGTAAATGTGTGTGTTTATTGTGTGTTTGTGGTCTCCAGCCGGTCCCACGGTGAAGCCCTCCGTGTCTCTGCTCCCTCCCTCCTCTCTGCAGCTGTCTGAGGGATCGGCCTCGCTGCTCTGCCTGCTGTCTGCCTACTCTCCACAGGGGGCGCTGGTGAGCTGGACAGTGGACGGCTCAGAGGTGAAGAACGGGGTTCTGACCAGCGCAGAAGAACACAAGAAGGACGGTTACACACGCAGCAGCACCCTGACCCTCAGCAAAGCACTCTGGGAAAAGGGGGAGGAGTTTGTCTGTACGGTCTCCCATGACGGCGTCAATCATCCGGTCACGTTCAGAAAGAGCCAGTGTGAAGTCTAACAGCTCCAAGATAGAATTTAACACTCAGCTGCTTACACATCCATCTACAATAGAGTTTCAATTCTACACAATGCTGACATTTCTGTCTTTACTCTCTTCACTGTCCTGTTGCTCTTCCTGTAGTTTTGCTCTGCTGAAATAAAGCTTCATTTTGGACATTGTGTGTTCTTTTATTGGAGTTAATAGTCATTATCAGTGTGAGGAGAGAGTGTGTTTAGCTGGAGATTCAGTGCTGTGTGTTGTGCTTCAGTGAGTTTGGCTGAAGGAAGTTGAACATCTGGTGAAAGTGCTGCTCTATTCTGGGAGAAAGAGGATCACTCAGCCGTCTCCATGTAAATCTCTCTCTCACTTCACTCATCTTTCATTTTTACTGGTTAAAACTGACTCCTTCTGTTTCGCTTTATTGAACTCAATTTGCTATCAGAACTGGACCCAGAACTCAACCTGCTCTGGTTCTAGCTACAACTCTTATTTTGTTTGATTAAGTACCGATTTTCACAAGTGTTTTAAATCTATGGGACATTCAGGTACAGATTTAAAGTCACCTAAATCGTATCCATGTGACAGTCTCCATCTTGTCTCTAGAGGTCCGTTCAGATCACACACTGTCCCAGTTAAACAGGGCGTCCACACGCATCCATTACTGACCCACTTCATTTTAGCAGATGATACACAAATGAATATTTCCACTAAACCACATGTGAATCTGTTCTCTGATTGCAAGAGTTTATCAAATCAGGGTCAAATCCTGCATGAAGGAAAACATGTGAATTAAACTCCTCTTATTTTGGAGAATATTTAAACTCCACAGAGATTCCTGTGTGTATGTTTTTGTTTAGTTTGTTGGAAAATCCACATAATTTCCCCCAAAAAACAGCTCACTCACACACAATGCACTCCAATGGGACGGGCACTGCTGAGCCCCTGGGCGATGCCCACATGGCTGTAGATTTTATTGCAGTTACAAAAACACAACTCAAACTTGATTCACAGACAGTGCACAACTCTGACAATCACACACTCATAACAACAAGGAATATTCAGGAAACGAGTCTTATCTAGGAGAAAAGAACACAATGCGCCCAAGATGGTAGCTGTGTAGATCAGACATGTTTGGTCTAACTCCATCAGGAACGCTGGAGCTCATGTGGTAATACAAGCAGCAATCTTACTTTATTATTTTGGGAAGGAAACAAAAAAACCAAACAAAAACCTGATGATGAAGAAGAAATTGGAAGCTGCCTTCTTTCTGTTCTGTCCATGGGCCATGAACAGTTAAGCAAGTTGAAGGTGAAATGATCTCCAAAAGGCATAAAGTTAAAGATGACTCATTCCCTTTATATTGTAAGCAAAACCATTTTTTTTATTTTTATCTTTTACATTTTCAAAATGACAAAGAAGGAAAAGGGCCCGAAGCAAAAGTTTGTCTCACAGTCAGGGGTCTGTGAGGTCCAGGGAAAAACCTTCAGCTTGTGCCTCTTGAGGTATTCCATTGTAGATTTTGAGGTGTGTTTTGGATCATCGTCTTAGGCTACATCCACACGACAACGGCAACGAGATGTTATTTAAAAATATATTGCGTCTTTTAGGTTTATATAAGTATTAATTCTTGGCCAAGAATTCAGCAAAATTATATTAATTTTTATTAATGTGTCAAAATTATATTAGTTGAAATGACCTTAGGTCCAGCTGGACATTGTTTGGGAACATTTTGTTTATGAAATGTGTATTTTGAACAGAGAAGTGTCTGAAGGTCTGTTTTGGTGTCAGATTGACTCACACACACCCTGAAATGGTAGAATTAAAGTTCATGTTTATGTTAATCCATTCAGTTGAAACTTAGGTCATAGCTTCATAAAAGCTATGAAATATGCTGAAATATATTGAAATATACTATGGTAGTGATTTGGATCCCGTAATTAATGAATGCATTCCATGATTAATGTTAGTTTTATAGTTTTAGATTAGTTTCATAATGACATTATAATTATAGTTAAGATCTTATGATTCTAAGGGTTTTTAGTTTAAAAGCATTAACCTAATTTAGTTATGAGTTTAATCCTGTTAGTTGTCTAATTGTTCTCTCTCTTTCAGACATATTCTCATTGTTCTTATGTTTAAGTTGTTCTTATTTTTTATGTTTATTTTCTTATAACATTCTTTGTTTTAGCATTATTAAAGACATATTGTTATTTGTTATTTTGCTTATGTTGATGAAATCAAGATGTAATTTACTGACTTAACACACATTTATGTGTTAAGGAGTTATGTTAAATTATTAGATCCTTTCTGTGCAAACGTGTCTTTGACCTTCTCTGAATAGACTCCGTAGACTAGACATTCTGTGTTTAGACATTCCATGCTGATATCTATCTGTACCTTACTGTCATCAGAAATATGTTTTTATATTATGATTGATTCAAGATCATTACACACTTCCACATAGACACACACCCATTACACACACACACACATGAAGACAAAACATAAACACAGAAACACTATAAGACGTTTCCAAAGATGTTTTCATTTTGACGAAGTGACTGTGCGAATAAACTGACATGTGAATCTCTGATTCTGATTGTCTGTTTCTCTCGACCTGATCATTCTCGTCCTCGGCCGAGGGTGGCCCACGAAGGAATCGGGGTCTCTTTCTGGGTGAACCCAACAATTTGGTGTCAGAAGTGGGATACTGCCAACCAGGTGAGTAAATTATTTGAATTTTATAATTGGTTATTGATTGGTCACCGCCTGGTTGGTAGTAATTTCAAAAAAAAAAAAAAAATAGAGACCCGTAAATTCAGGTTGGTAATCCTCGTGTGGAGGCACGGGACGTAAGGAACCTCGTAGACTGAAGATTAGATTAGACACCTTTATTTATTTTAGACTCTTGTTTACGGGACGAGACGGGGCTGGTAGAGCCACGGGATTGGGCTGGTAAACCTCGTAATTTGTTTACGGGACGGTGAGCCTCGTGAAGACACTCCAAGGAGGAGAACTGTCACGAGAAGAGCGCGCTTTTAATCTTTGATTCCTTCGTGCAGCCACCATGGGGGGAAAATTGTATTATAAAAATTGTATTATATTAATTGTATTATATTAATTGTATTATATTAATTGTATTATTGTATTAAGGTACCCGGACCCCGAGAAAAAAACCCACGGGATTGGATGTGGTTTAGCATTCTACACAGATTCTAGACAATTTGGCCGGCTCAGTTTTGATTTATCCTCATCCAGGTATTTGCAATCTCTAGGAGCTGTGTAATGTATCTTTAATTGTTTTAGCATTTATATAAGGCATTACTGGATATGCACAAAATAATGAAACAACAAATCAGTACTCTGGACATGAACAGTTAGAACTGTGTTCCTGGTGTGCATAAATGTGAAACCTTTGGTCAATCAAACCTGTATAACCAACTTCCAAAGTCCTTATTCCCTTTATAAAGTCCTTATAAGATGCAAATTAAAATGATTTACCTAAAATTTGAATGATAATTAACAATGATATATCCCAGGTACTTTTTAATAATAAACTTTAAGAATGAATACAAAGCTTCAATGTTTGACAAAAAACACAAAGTGTAAATGTTATGTGCTCTTTTATCATCGTGGGAATTGATTATAGCTCTAAATAAATATTGAAGTGTTTTTTTTGTTAAAAAGAATCCGTATAACTTTATTTGTACGCCCGTATACTATGTTTATTGAATCAAATCCGTATAAAATACGGACATTCTGTATATTGTGCATTATGATCTCAACGAAAGCTTTACTGAATCGATTCTTTAGAACAAACTCGCATGCGTGTGAATCAATTTACTTGATTCACTCTTGATTCTTCAGAAACTACGGAAACCTTATTTGTATTCCTGTTTTCAAATTGTAAACAATAATCACACTTTCATGCTGCATGAAATTAAAGTATGAACTTTCCTCAACCCATTACGTGTGCATGAACTCAACAAATGCAGTCCATGCGTCTGTATCGATTCGCTCGATCGAGTCATTTATGTTTCCCGAAGAAGATCCGAATCGTTTATGAATCTCATCACTGTTAGAAACCCAAGAGAAGAGATCCTCTTCCCTTAACATCATCAGAGGAAAAAATCTGCTTCTTAATCAATTAGTTTCAGCGTTTGGTGAGTAGATCATCTGTATTTTATTTTATATTCATTGTGTGTTGATAGTCTGAAACTTGTAACTGGAAAGTTATCAGGAAAGTCGCGAGTGGTCTGCGAGGTGATCTCTGAACAGGTCCGCGAGCACTCTACAAGACTATTAATGTTTTAATAATTAATAGTGCAGCTATTAATGCAGTTTCATGTCTTAATCTTATAAATGATGAATACGAAGTTTTCAAAATTATGAGAACTCCAGTTCCCATGATGCTTGTGAACTGGGCATGCGCACTGGATGAAAGAAAAAGCAGCTCTTTTGGGCAATTATGCATTCAGACCTTAAATAATGAAATAACTGTACAAGCAAATACAACACAAACCATTTTTAAAACATTCACTTAAATTAAACAGACATGGTAAAAACAGAAGAAATATATTTAAGGCCAAATCAAATATCACTTTTAGATTTGAAGATATTTATCAGGAATCATTTTTAAAATATTGAGTATTATACCACTTCCTGTTTAAAGGTATAATAAAAGGAACCAAATATATTTACCCTACGTGTGAAGGGAAATGCCGAAAAGTTTAATGTTTAACCTAATGTTTAATGTTGATCTAAAACATTTTAAACTGATCGTGTGGTGGTCTAGTGGTTGGGATTCGGCGCTCTCACCGCCGCTGGTGTAGTGGTATTTTTATTAATCATATGTAATTCTAACCTTTAAATATCCTATATACTCCTGTTTCTGACGTTTTAGCGAAATGTGGACTTGTTTTGTCTGGGAAGCATGAAATTAGTTCAACAGCGAGCTAACCCGCTTTTTACTTCATTTTTGACATTTTTTGAATAATTGTCGTCCTATTATTATAAATAATATTGTGAATAATTGTTCCGTAGCAATATGCTCTGTCTCTTTTCTCAGTGAACATTGAGATAAGACTCCCAGACTGTTACAGATAGCTATAATATAAACAACTCATGCAAGAACAGCAGGCAAGGACACACAGAAATCTGCAATGGGCAGAGAAAATCATTATTTTTGGCACTTTCTCACAATAATAAATGTAATAAGTAATCTCTTTATATTATTAGGTAAATTCCATATACATAAAGTTAAAATGTCCAATACAACCAATTCTCATTCTCATTAATACTGTTAATTGAATTAAAAATGTATTTTCAGTCTCTGTCACATATCGAATCCAACAAAGAGTGCTTATCAGCTATTCAGTTTTATTCAAATTACATTCAGTGAAATTGTTTGTCATTTCAATTTGCCCTGTTTTTTTTATCTCCTTATCTTTCTTTAAACTTATTGCTACTTATGAGGCTAAGCTTAACTATGTTCCTCCTAATTTCGAACTATTGATATGAAATGCTCTGATTAACTGTTTGCTCCATACTTTTGCCTTTAAAAACCACAGAGGATATGGAATGGATAGGTTAATGTATTTAGTTAACCATAATTTCTTTCAGCAAGAAACAGTTAACAAACGTTTACTTGAATAACTTTTTGTTTATAAATCGGAGACTTGGGTTTATACATTAAGTATTCATTGTCCTTGAACCTTTCCGCACTTAAATTGACATGAAACTACACAAAATATGATTTAATAAGCAATACCTCTCTCTCTGGATGTCATCCTACAGTCTCTTCTCGAGCAAGGCGTGGCGAGACACTTTACACAAGATTAATGAATTGATTGCTTCTTCTGTAATATCACAGGTTCCTGCCATTAATGATCTCTGTTCTGCCTTTTTTTCCACGCACATGAGGAGATAGCGTTTGGACTCAAGGTTTCATTTGACTCTCCTGCTGTTTTTTTTTTTCCAGCTGTAATTCATAACGTGCTCTGTGACCTTCTCCCTCCCTCAGGACTCTGCATGTGGTCTGTGTGTTCTGGTGTCTGCTGAGTCACCAGAAATCTGCCAAGACACTGACACTTGCGCCTGCTTCAACATCTGGTGCATAAGGGCTTTAAGGTTTCCAGAACTAAGCTGCAATATTGCATGGACACTTAAGTATTTGAACTTTCTCAAGGCTGTCATTCTAGACACAAAACCTCCTCCACTGCAACATCCTTTGACCTGGACTGACGCTATGGTGGTCACTTATCACTCCCTCAGAAGCACCCTTTGTTCCGCCCCTGGGTTACCTGCTCACTTCAAGCCCTTCCACCTCTGTGCCTGTGGACACCGGGGCACGGCCTCTGGGGAACGTGAGGGGGGGGAAATGCATCATTGTGTGTTTTTATCCAAAACATTAGACATTGTTGCTCAAGGCTTACCTGTGCGTCTAGGGGCTGTCTCCGCATGTGCTTTGATGGTTTGATGGTAAAATTTACAGACCCATTAAATTAATTAATCAGTAATTTAATAGATAATTAAATTAACATATGACTATTTATTCTCTGTTCTACTAACAATCTTGAAATTCGTGTCACATCCTCTTTTGATAATGTAGGTCGCGCTCTCGCACGCCTCCTTAATTCTCGGGATGATACTTGGGATGACTGATATTGTCTGTCTAAAAATCGTACATACTACTAGTATCAGGTCTGATCTCTTCCCTCCAGCCCTCTAGGGATCTTTGTTAATGGTTCTTGTTCTAAACCCTCAGACGGTTCTTGTTTTATAATTTATAATATCACACCTCTGTGGTTATTCTGTGTTCAATCAATATATCAGCCTGATATTCTGCATGAGACATACGCTCTTTCTTTCTCATTTGATTTTTGTCATCTTGATTGTGGACAAATTCTCTAAATGGGTAGAAGTTTTTCCATGTTTTCGAGAGAACACGAAGGTAGTTACTCGTTTTAATTTTATTTATAAGTGCCTTTCAAAGTACCTAAGAACACTGGACAGTAAAAAAAGAAAGACAAACAATAAAAGCAGAACAACAAAACAACTACAATAAAATAATAAGAAATCAATAATAATAATTATTGTTATAGTTATGGGGTTTCAAATGCCATAGACTCAGACAAGGGTACCCGTTTTACCTCAAAAGTCACACAAAACCTTTGTAAGTATCTCTAAACTAAACTGGTGTTTTCACACTCCTAAATCCTCTGGTATCGTAGAACGTACTAATCGAACATTGAAAGACAAATTAAGGTCATGCAGGACACAGGTTTGGTTCTGTAATCCATAATTCATTCTGGCTGAAATTCGTGTGACACCAAGAAATTATTCTCCCCTGGAAGAACTCCGGCTCCGGGTACCTCTGATTTGAAAATGCATATGGATGAGTATTCTGCAGCCCTTATAGATAAGTTGCATAAAATTTGTACCAAGGTCAATAATACAATATTATCTCCACCACACACCCCTTTCACGTGGGAGACAGGTGCTGGTGTGATCTTTTTTTAAAGTAATGATTTGGACAATTGGGAAAACAATATAATGGGCCTGCAGACATAGTCGCCATTACTTTTGCTGCTGTTTTAACTGATCTTTTTCCACAGTGGATCCATGCCACGCGACTGAAGAAGGCTCCATAACAAAGTTGTGTTACAATAACAAGTTTGCTGCTATTAACGCTTTTTGTGTCCCTATCTAGTCTCTCTCTGGCCAGTTTTCTCTCTCTCTCTCTATTTCTGAGCTCTACACAGATTTGACTGAGAATCCTCAAGATGTTGTGAACAAAGAGGGGAAGAGATCTTGCGCCCCATTTGGAACCAATCATCCTCACTACAACCATGACAGTCCTCATCACGGGTTTCGTGACTTCATTGTTGCTCGGGGCAGGGCTACCCACCCGAGCCTTCATGACTTCATCATTGCTCGGGGCAGGGTTACCCGCCCGAGCCTTCAGGACCACTTCATTGCTCGGAGCAGGGTTACCCGCTCGAGCTGGACTTCGAGACAACATCTTCTGGACTAACTTCACTAACTGGACCACACGAATGTGTTATGTCTTTCATCTGATGCCGTTTTCTACTATTATTACACATCTCTATGCTCTAAAACTCTGTATTCTTACAGGACTCTGTTCTCACTATAGGTCGATATGCCTTCTAATTTCATTTTTCCCTCACTGTTTTAGAACAAATTACTCTGAAGGAAGTAGCGTGTATCTGGGAATTAAGAGGTTTTGAGTTTCTCTAAGCTCCGGTGAGGTGGGACGAGGGCTGATTGGGCATGCCCGCCCTCTGAGCACCAATATACGTCAAGAAGGGCAAAGATTAACTCAGAATTAATTCTCGATATAATCACATATATGATCATGAGGTGATAATGATTAAATAGGATGCTAGGATTTGATAATAGTGATACTATTATCAAAGGGGGGGATTGTTAGGTTTATATAAGTATTAATTCTTGGCCAAGAATTCAGCAAAATTATTCTGTGTCAAAATTATATTAGTTGAAACGACCTTAGGTCCAGCTGGACATTGTTTGGGAACATTTTGTTTATGAAATGTGTATTTTGAACAGAGAAGTGTCTGAAGGTCTGTTTTGGTGTCAGATTGACTCACACACACCCTGAAATGGTAGAATTAAAGTTCATGTTTATGTTAATCCATTCAGTTGAAACTTAGGTCATAGCTTCATAAAAGCTATGAAATATGCTGAAATATATTGAAATATACTATGGTAGTGATTTGGATCCCGTAATTAATGAATGCATTCCATGATTAATGTTAGTTTTATAGTTTTAGATTAGTTTCATAATGACATTATAATTATAGTTAAGATCTTATGATTCTAAGGGTTTTTAGTTTAAAAGCATTAACCTAATTTAGTTATGAGTTTAATCCTGTTAGTTGTCTAATTGTTCTCTCTCTTTCAGACATATTCTCATTGTTCTTATGTTTAAGTTGTTCTTATTTTTTATGTTTATTTTCTTATAACATTCTTTGTTTTAGCATTATTAAAGACATATTGTTATTTGTTATTTTGCTTATGTTGATGAAATCAAGATGTAATTTACTGACTTAACACACATTTATGTGTTAAGGAGTTATGTTAAATTATTAGATCCTTTCTGTGCAAACGTGTCTTTGACCTTCTCTGAATAGACTCCGTAGACTAGACATTCTGTGTTTAGACATTCCATGCTGATATCTATCTGTACCTTACTGTCATCAGAAATATGTTTTTATATTATGATTGATTCAAGATCATTACACACTTCCACATAGACACACACCCATTACACACACACACACATGAAGACAAAACATAAACACAGAAACACTATAAGACGTTTCCAAAGATGTTTTCATTTTGACGAAGTGACTGTGCGAATAAACTGACATGTGAATCTCTGATTCTGATTGTCTGTTTCTCTCGACCTGATCATTCTCGTCCTCGGCCGAGGGTGGCCCACGAAGGAATCGGGGTCTCTTTCTGGGTGAACCCAACAGCGTCCAAATGGGCAACAATCAGTAAAATATCAGGTCCATATGGCAACGCAACGCTTGCTGAAAACGATGCAATACACATGCCACACCTCTAGGGGCGCTGTAAGACGGTCCCTTCGGAGACACCAGAACAATAGAAGAAGTAAGGATGCATATTAGCCACAAAGTCAGGAAAATCTGTTTGTAAAATTACATTATAATGACCAAATACAATGAAAAGTATTTTTCCAGTCTCACCTGTGAAAGGTAATCCCATGTGATCTCGTTTGGATGGCAAACCTGTTGGTACAGTTAAACGCAGCTAATCTTTATTCTCCGCTTTGACCTCTCCAAAATGGCGGCGAGGATGACCTATGATTCTACGCGGAAGGCGGTGTCTTTAATGGTCCGGAATAAATTGAATGCTAATTAAATAATGATTAATTTGCTCCTCTACGCCCTTTTTGAGGAATGTATTGTAGGACTTAAACCCACATCTGAAGAGGTGAGATCACTCTTTTTTTCTCTATTTTTGCTGGCGGGATTGACTCTCTCTCTCACTTTGCACCATTACACAATAAATATTCACAGTGAAAATATTTTGTAAGCGCGTTTCATGAACCAAGTTATAGGATTTGTTGACAACTCGCATCGCAATGAGAAGATCATTGGCACTACTGGTGTTAAGAATCAGACCATTTCATAAATGAATATTTTGCAGTGTTTGTACAATTGCATGTTTTTGCTTCACTATTACTGTCACTATTCTGCTTCTTGCATTACTACTGTGAACTAACACTGAACATAATAATAATAATAATAATAATATCTAAGCTCGTGTTTCACTCTCACTAGTGCTCTGTAAGGCTTTTTCCTGGTGATATTCGTTACACTTCTACCCGGCGTGAAGCACTCACAGTCATGTGGTTGTGACGTCATCGTAAACAAATCCGTTTTACTCATCCAGACGACTTCACAACGGCAACGTTGCCAGATCTTTCCACTCTGGAACCCGTTCTCAAAAAGATTGCGTTTTGGGCACCCAAAACGCCGGTGCCGTGTGGACGCCAGGCCTAAACGATAAGCAATTGTATCGGAGTCACCTGAATCCGTTGCCGTGTGGACAGGGCCTCATTGTAGGACCCATCCTCTTTTTAACTTCACCTTTTTTACAGATGGTGTGATGTTTGCTTCCAGAATTTGTTGGTATTTGTTGGTAAAACAGAGATATGAGTACATTTAAGAGCACCAGTGCAGATTCTAAGGCATTGATTTTGAGCAACATCTCATCTCATTATCTCTAGCTGCTTTATCCTTCTACAGGGTCGCAGGCAAGCTGGAGCCTATCCCAGCTGACTACAGGCGAAAGGCGGGCTACACCCTGGACAAGTCGCCAGGTCATAACAGGGCTGACACATAGACACAGACAACCATTCACACTTACGGTCAATTTAGAGTCATCATTTAACAAAAGAGGCACTCTCCATTCTGTACAAGTCTGTGAGTACACTACAAAACACATACCCGGATTTGGTCTGCATAATCGCTGGCGATTTTAATCAGGCCAATTTGAAATCAGTAATGCCACACTATCACAAGTGTGTGAACTTTGCAACAAGGGGAGAGAACACACTTGACCAGGTATACACTAACATCAGACATGCCTTCAGAGCTGTTCCCCACCCCCAACTGGGTTCATCAGACCATCTCTCTGTTATGCTAATCCCAGCCGACAGACCTCTGTTGACGAGAAGCAAGCCAACTGTGAAACAGATCAGGGCCTGGCCAGAGGGCTCTATAGCAGCTCTACAGGACTGTTTTGAATGCACAGACTGGTCTGTTTTTAGGGAGGCGGCCACCACCAACCAGGACGTCAACCTCACCGAATACACAGACTCTGTAACTGGATACATAACAAAATGTATGGAAGATGTAACCGTCACCAAGGACATTACAGTGAGAGCAAACGAAAAACCCTGGTTCACCAGGGAGGTACGTGAGCTCCTAAGGGCATGAAACGTTGCTTTCAAGTCTGGGGACAAGGAGGCCCTAAAGTCTGCCAGGGCCAACTTGCACCGCGGCGTGAGAGCAGCCAAGCGTGCATATGGACAAAAAATCAATTCGCATTTCACTGATACGAAGGACCCAAGATGCCTGTGGCAAGGCATCCAGTCAGTCACAGACTACAAACCATCCCCCCCATCGTGTGAGGATAACACAGACTTCCTCAATTCACTGAACACTTTCTTCAGCCGGTTTGAAGAAAATAACACTACAACACCTACAAAAACCCCCGTCAACCCAGACAGCACAACACTTCAACTGGACTCAGCAGACGTGAGGAGGACCCTACTCAAGGTGAACCCCAGGAAAGCTGCAGGCCCAGACAACATACCCGGGCACTTGCTCAGAGACTGTGCGAACTCACTCACGGAAGTCCTCACAGATATCTACAACATCTCTCTGAATCAAGCCATTATACCAGTAAGTTTTAAAGCTACCACTATTGTACCACTACCCAAGAAGTCACCAGCATCATCACTGAACGACTATAGACCCATAGCACTCACTCCCATCATGATGAAGTGCTTTGAGAGACTGGTTAAAGCTCACTTAACATCCACCCTCCCCACTACTCTGGATCCATACCAATTTGCCTACCGCCCCAAGCGCTCCACTGATGACGCCATAGCAATAGCACTCCACCTCTGCTTGGCTCATCAGGAGAACAAAAACAGTCACGCGCGGATGCTGTTCATTGACTTCAGCTCTGCATTCAACACTGTCATCCCCCAACATCTGGTGAACAAGCTGAGTGAAATAGGCATCAGCACTTCACTGTGCAACTGGCTGCTGGACTTTCTAAGAAACAGACCGCAGACAGTCAGAGTCGGAAACAACTCCTCAGCGACCACCATCATAAACACCGGGGTGCCGCAAGGATGTGTGCTGTCCCCCCTGCTGTTCACGCTGATGACCCACGACTGCTGTGCCAGATCTGAAACGAATCACATCATCAAATTTGCAGATGACACAACAGTGGTGGGCCTCATCAAAGACAACGATGACTCAGCATACAGAGAGGAGGTACAGCTACTCATCAACTGGTGTGAGAGGAACAATCTGCATCTCAACGTCAACAAAACAAAATAAATTATTGTGGACTTCAGAAAAAAACAACCAACACACATCCCACTGATCATCAATGGCAGTGTAGTGGAGTCTGTGAAAAGCACAAAGTTCCTGGGAGTGCACATCACAGATGACCTCTCATGGACTACAAACACCACCGCCCTGGTCAAGAAGGCGCAGACACGACTCCACTTCCTGCGGAGGATGAGAAGAGCCAACCTCCCCACATCTGCACTCACCACATTCTACAGGAGTGCCATTGAGAGCATCCTGACCAGCAGCGTCTCTGTCTGGCACGGCAGCTGTCTAGCTGCAGACAAGAAGGCACTGCAGAGGGTGGTGAGGACAGCAGAAAAGATTATCAGGTCACCCTTACCAGCCATTCAGGATTTGTACACTTCACACTGTTCCAAGAGAGCGATGAACATTATCAAAGACCCCACTCACCCAGCACATAAACTGTTCTCCTTACTGCAGTCAGGGAAGCGCTACCACAGCGTGCGGTGCCGCACAAGCAGACTGGGAAACAGCTTCTTTCCACAAGCTGTCAGACTCCTCAACTCACTGAGGAAAACTACATGAACATTCCAAAGATACCAAGAACATTCCATGAACATTTATTCACCATGCTCTTGCACCTTACCCTTCGCACCTTATATACTGCATCTATACTGCAGGACTCTACCTTTACGATGACTGATTGTACTCTCTGCTGCTGCTGCTCCTATTGTGTGTGTGTGTGTGTGTGTGTGTGTATTTATTGTCCATCAGTATGTCTTATTATTGCACAGTGTGTATGTGTGTGTGTGTGTGTTTTCACTGCAGTGTGTGTGTGTTTTACTGCAGTGTGTGTGTGTGTGTGTGATTTTTTTATCAATAGTATATGTATGCTTAGTTAAACGTGCACATTGGAGACTGGTCAAACGCAATTTCAAACTTCTGTGCTAACTCTGTTACATAGAATTTTTGACAATAAAGTACACTTGAACTTGAACCTAACCTGAATGTCTTTGGACTGTGGGGGAAACCGGAGCACCCGGAGGAAACCCACACGGACACAGGGAGAATGAACATGCTAACTCTCTGGCTCTAGAAGAACCAGGTTGTGGTCAGACTTCCCTAGTGGGGGGAGGGGTGTGGCTCTGTATGCATCCCTCACATTAGCATACAGCAAGTCAATTGTCCTGTTGTTCCTTCTTGGACAATCCACAGACTGGTAAAAAGCAGACAAAGTAGAGTTCAAAGTAGCGTGATTAAAGTCCCCAGAAATGATGATAAATGCCTCAGGGTGCTGTGTTTGCAGCCTTGCTGTGACAGACTGAATCCTCTCACATGCAGTGGCTGCATCTGCCTTCGGAGGGATGTAAACACAGATGGTGATCACGTGACTGAACTCCCTCGGCAGATAATATGGCCGCAGGCTAATGGCTAGCAGCTCCAAGTCCGGGCAATATAAAACTGTCTTTACAGAGATATGTCCCGGGTTACACCAGCGGTTGTTAACATAAATGATGAGTCCCCCACCTTTGCTTTTCCCTCATGTGTTAGTGTCTCTGTCGGCTCTCACAGCAGTGAATCCCCGGAGGTCCATGTTAGCATCCGGTACAAGGTGTGTTAGCCATGTCTCCGTAAAGATAAATACGCTGCTCTCCCAATAAATCCGCTGGTTATTCAGAGCAGAAAGCTCGTCGACTTTATTCGGCAGCGAGTTCACATTCCCCATGATAATGAAGGGAATGGATGGTTTGTAGTACCGCCGGTTGTCCGCTAGCCTAGCCTTTAGCTTAGCTCCAGCTTTGCAGCCCCTGGGTTTCCTCCTCAACTCGGCAGGGATGGGATGTCATATCCCGGCTCGTCCAATTGTTTTCAGGGCCAGCAGCTCCTCTCTCGAATAAGAGAGAAAACTGGCTCCTGGTTGTGTGTTAAAGTTAAATATATCCATGTTATATAAGTAAAACACACTCTTTCTCATAACAAGAGCAAAAAAGTAAAAAAAGGTGGAAAAAAGAGGTTTAAAGAGCTAAAAACTACAGAGCTACTGGAGAGGCAGCCGTCTCACACAGCGCCCGAATCTGTTCTCCTTCGCTCTGCTTCACTTTGCAGTGGTGGCCTGCTGCTGGAAAATGGAGTGAAAATAAAGTGGAAACACTACGAGATCATAGTTTGCCTTATTTCATATAAATAGTCACATTGGAAATAGGAGTTGTTCAATGTTAATTTTGTAAACGCATTTGATTATGGAGTTAGATTACAAACTCAAACTATGTACTACGCTTATGTTTTGAGTTTGACAGGCCTTTTAACAAGTTTCCTCATATCTTTGTGAATTACAGTTAGTGTAACTTCCATGCTCACTGCCCATTTGTGCATTGTGTAGTGTTTGCATCTTCAGTCAAGTTGCAAAACTGAACAGCACAATTTTATGTGTGTGTTTGCACGCTACCGAGACCCTTGAGGTGAACTTAAAGGTCCCCTTGCATCGTTTTTTCATGAATTGTGCGGTGGTCTCTAGTATGAATGAATGCCCTGTGAACCGGTTTTGGTGAAAAATATGCTGTGGTTCTCCTGTTTCAGGCTGTTCTAGTTTGGTGGAGGAGTGGGTGGCGGGAGAACGACAGGATTTCAGCTCTTACTCATTAATATTCATGACATGTAAACGTGTTACCTCTGATAGGCTAACAGCAATCAGTAAACATGTTACCTCTGATTGGCTAACAGCACTGTGACGCTACCTCCAGCGGGTCAGAACAAGCGGATGTGGGTGTCTTACTATGGCGAGAGAGAAGGAACAAACCGCGAAGGGAAAAATACCGCGTGCTGACGTCATTGATGTGCAACGCGAGGAAACAAAATAAATTCAACAAATGTTTGGGTTTTTACTGAACAAAAACAAATAAAATGAACGAGTGACTTAAAAAAAAAGAATGTGGGTGCCTATGTAAAAACTGTTTTAATTGGCTATTATGGTCTTGACATCGATGTTTTGACCAATAACAATGTAGATAACACGAATTTTACATCACATTCAACGAGGTTAAAACGAGACTAAAGATGGCGACTTACAAATAATGTGTATACATCGTTGGAGTTAATAAAGTTTGAACAGCATGAAGGAACATACCCCAACCCCCCGAAATTAATAAAAAACATTCTCAACGGATTTGGCATAATATAAAAAGGTCGTTTTTTACTCAGAAAAAGCGGAAAACTCTCATCCGTGCCGAGCTTGTGACCATGTCATGCATGCTAACGTGGAGAATATGAACATGCTGTTTTGTCACAAAAACCTTCGAACAAAAAGTTCATGTTTTACTTACAGCTTGTGAGCTGGTGGTTGGTACAGATCCAGGGATTAAAAACAACCTCGAAGCAAAACCACTACTGAAGGCACCGAAGTTTGAAAAGTCACTGTGGTTGAAATGATCAGAACACAGTACTAACGCTGCATTACACTTCGCTGGTGGTGTTCCAAAGATAAATTCCAACCATTTCTCCTTCACCTCTTCTATCTTAGGCAAGAAATGCAACGTTGATGTGATACTGCCACAAATAACACCGGCACAAACTTGTTCAGAAGTGTTGCCAGATACTGCTGACGTTTTCCAGCCCAAAATACAGTATGTTCAAAACCTGCCAAAAAGCACTTAAAACCTCCCAATCTTGCAACACTGGCTCTGCTCTCTCTCCTCGCGCTTAAATCCGAACTTCCTTCCCGTGGGCGGTCACAAGCCAAGGTGGGCGAGGCCATGAATACTAATTTACAAATGTGATGTAAGATCGTATGGCTTTTCTGATCCGCTCATTTTTCCGACTATTTTCTTTCATAAGCTAATACAGGGAATGGGAGTAGAATTACATTTTCACATGCAGCATGCATATGCAACTCGGCGCGAACTATGGTATTTCAAAAAGAGCCAGTATTAAACGTTTTTGGTGGAAGGGCACCTTTAAAGAGAGAGAGTGTCTGCTGAAGTGTCTTATTGTGTACCTTGGGGAAGATGTGGACAAACTCATCAAGGAGTATCTGGGAAGTAGTTTTGCATTAATCTCTTAAACTGGTATTTTTACACTTAAGCCCTATTTTTAAAATATTTTTTGGGTGTCTAAATGACTAATACGTACAAATAGTACCTATTTGTCACAGGAGTTGCTGGTCTACTACTGCCTGATCGGTTAGTTTGTTTGTGACTTAGTTTAGATCCCTTTAAAACCCTTTAATGTTAGGACTAGGACTGTTTTGGCCTCTAGAGGCCGCTGTTATTTCCTTTTCATGTCGTGTTTATTTTGGCCTCTAGAGGCCGCCACTGTTCCTGTGTTTTGTGTTTGTGTTAATTGCCTAATTATCTTCACCTGTGTCCTTAATTAGTTTGTCTATTTATACCCCTGAGTTCAGTCCTCTTGTCACGGAGTCTTTGTGCTGTTATGTTTATCTCCAGTTTCCTTTGTACTGTGTTTTTTGATCTTCTTAGCTTTTGAATTTTTGCACTTTGCTTTTCTTTTGGATTATACTCTTTGTTTTTTTTTTGTCTTTTGTTTTGCCCTGTATATAGTGTATATAGTTTAAATAAACCTTTTGATTCTTTTTCTACTTCCGCCTCACGCCTCTGCATTTGAGTCATCCCCCTGGTGGCCCAGTGGGGGTTTGCTGGATTATCACACCAACGAACCAGGTTCGAATCCCAGCAAAACCCTAACAGAAAGACTCCGTCATGACCGACTCAGCAGAGGCTGCTTCAACTGTCTACCCGGCCAACCTTCAGGGAATTATGGCAGCTTTGACACGCTTCGGAGCGACCATGGACGCTCATGGACGTACACTCACCAGCCAACGTGAGGCCCTCGCTCGCCACGAGGAACTGCTTCAGCAAATTGGGAAAACCCTGGCACAGCTGACATCTCTGCCTGCATCTCCTGCTCCTGATCCAGTTCCTGCTCCTGATCCAGCTCCTGCTCCAGTGCCTCCTGCAATGCTGCCTTCTTCACCTCGCGAACCCAGCCTTCCTGCACCACAGAGGTATGACGGCAAGCACAGTGAGTGCCGAGAGTTCCTTACCCAGTGTCAACTCACCTTTGAGCTTCAGCCTACCACCTACACTACGGATCGCCGCAAGATTGCCTTTGTGATAACCTTATTAGCTGGTAAGGCGCGAGCCTGGGCTACTGCTATCTGGCAAAGACAGGGACCTGAGTGCTTTGATTTCCAGCTGTTTTCTGAAGAGATGCTTCAGGTCTTCGATCAGGCAGACATCAGTACCGACGCAGCCCGAAAGCTCATGTCCATCCGGCAAGGAGGAAGCGTCGCAGATTACGCCATCTCGTTCCGGACGCTCGCAGCAGTAAGTGGATGGAACGAGACTGCCCTGGTGTCAGCCTTCCACCATGGTCTGTCTGACCCCATCAAGGACGGTCTGGCCTCTATTGGATGCCCAAGTGACCTCGAAACCCTCATCTCACATGCTATTCGTCTGGACAACAGGATGAGAGAACGCCACCAAGCCTTGAGCCCCCCCCAGCCTCCCTACCTCTACCTGGAGACCGTCTACCTCCTTCAGTGACTGTCCAGAACCCATGCAAGTGGGTCGTACTCGCCTCTCCGCATCTGAGAGGGAGCGCAGAAGGAGGGACAAGTGCTGCATCTACTGTGGCAAGCCTGGTCACTTCCGAGCATCATGTCCCGAACTCTTGGGAAAAGGACCGCCCCGTCCAGCCGAGGGAGGGTTGTGACGGGGCCTACCCTCTCTCCCGGACTCCCTGGCCAAGGAATCTACATCCCGGTCTCCATCTCCTGGGGTGAGTCTGTCCACTCTTGTCAAGCTTTGATAGACTCAGGGGCGGCTGGGAACTTTATGGATATTCACTTCGCCCAAAGCATCAATATTCCGACTGCACCTCTTGAAGTCCCACTGTCTGTGTCTGCCCTCGATGGCCAAGCGTTAGGTGATGGAAGAGTCACCCAAGTTACTTCTCCAGTTTTCCTCCAGTCTCAAGGTCACAAGGAAGAAATATCCCTGCACCTGATTCCTTCACCTGAGTTCCCAGTTATTCTAGGCCTTCCTTGGCTTACTCGCCACAACCCTCGCATAGACTGGGTAACAAGCCAGGTTGTGGAATGGGGCCCTGCATGCCATGCCTCTTGTCTGCTCTCTAGCTCTCCTGTGTCTCCTGCCGAGCCCCCTGATCTCACCGAGTTATCTCAAGTTCCCACAGAGTACTGGGATCTCAAGGAGGTATTCAGCAAGAGCAGGGCCGCCGTTCTTCCTCCGCACCGGGCCTACAACTGTGCCATCGACTTGCTCCCTGGGACTACCCCTCCTTGTGGCAGACTGTTTTCCCTCTCTCAGCCAGAACGCAAGGCTATGGAGGAATACCTCAAAGACGCCCTGGTCTCTGGGTTCATTCGACCCTCCACCTCACCTGCTGGTGCCGGCTTCTTCTTTGTCGGCAAGAAGGATGGGGGGCTTCGACCATGTATTGACTACAGGGGCCTGAACAAGATTACTGTGCGCAACCGATATCCTCTTCCGCTGATGTCCACTGCTTTCGACCTGCTCCAAGGCGCCACCGTCTTCACCAAGTTGGACCTACGGAACGCATACCACCTCATCCGTATCCGACAGGGAGACGAGTGGAAGACTGCCTTTAACACCCCGTCTGGGCACTACGAATACCAGGTGATGCCCTTCGGACTCACCAACGCACCAGCTGTTTTTCAGGCCCTAATCAACGACGTCTTAAGGGACATGATTAACCTATACGTTTTTGTCTACCTCGACGACATCCTTATCTTTTCCAAGACCGTGCAGGAGCACCGCCACCATGTCCGCCAGGTTCTCCAGAGGCTGCTACAGAACAATCTGTTCGCCAAGGCCCAGAAATGCGAATTTCATGTTCCCGAGGTCTCCTTTCTGGGATTTATTGTACGGACAGGCCAACTCCAAATGGACCCTGCCAAGACCCTGGCCGTCCGGGATTGGCCTACTCCCAAGTCCGTTAAGGAGGTTCAGCGGTTCTTAGGATTCGCTAACTTCTACCGCAAGTTCATCAGGAACTTCAGTTCTGTGGCAGCACCCATGTCAGACCTCACCAAAGGGACAGGTGGATCTTATGGCTGGTCTCCTCAGGCAGAAAAGGCGTTCAAAGACCTCAAGGACCGCTTCTGCACGGCACCCATTCTGGTTCTCCCGGACACCTCCCAACCATTCATCGTGGAGGTGGACGCCTCGGACAGTGGTGTCGGCGCGGTGCTCTCTCAACGTTCGGAAGGAAAGCTGCACCCCTGCGCTTACTTCTCCCACCGCCTGAGTCCTGCTGAGTCCCGGTACGATGTGGGGGATCGAGAACTGCTAGCGGTCAAACTGGCCCTTGAGGAGTGGAGGCACTGGCTGGAGGGAGCACAACATCCATTCCTGGTTTGGACTGACCACAAGAACCTGGAGTACCTCCAGCAAGCCAAGAGACTGAACCCTCGACAGGCTAGGTGGGCCCTGTTTTTCAGTCGGTTTGACTTCACCCTCTCATACCGCCCCGGCTCCAAGAACACCAAACCTGACGCACTGTCCAGACTGTTCTCTGCCACTAACAGGGAGAATGAAGTCGGGCCTATTATCCCTGTGTCCCGGATTGTGGCCCCTGTCCGCTGGGGTATTGAGGAGGCTGTCCGACGAGCCCAACGCCAGGACCCCGGTCCTGGGACGGGGCCACCAGGCCTCTTGTACGTCCCACATCAAGCCCGGGCCAAGGTTCTCCAGTGGGGTCACTCTTCCCCTCTCACCGCCCACCCGGGAGCTCGGAGGACCCTGGACTTCCTGAAAAGACGCTTCTGGTGGCCTAACATGGAGAAGGAAGTAAGGTCATTTGTCCTGTCCTGTGAGGTTTGCACCAGAACCAAGAACCCACGACAGCGTCCCCAGGGTCTCCTGCATCCTCTGACCATTCCCCGGCGTCCCTGGTCCCACGTGGCAGTCGACTTTATCACGGGTCTCCCTGAGTCACAAGGTAACACGGTCATTTTGGTCTTAGTTGACAGATTCTCCAAGGCCTGCCGCTTCATACCACTGTGCAAACTCCCCTCTGCTCTTGAAACTGCGAAACTTTTGTTTAATCATGTCTTCCGAGTCTTTGGTCTTCCACAGGACATCGTCTCAGACCGAGGGCCCCAGTTCTCCTCCCGAGTGTGGCACGGGTTCTGCAAGGTCATCGGAGCCACTGCCAGCCTCTCCTCTGGGTTTCACCCACAGTCCAATGGTCAGACGGAGAGGCTCAACCAGGACCTGGAAACCACCCTGCGAGGCCTGGCTATGGATAACCCGACATCGTGGAGCACCTGGCTGCCATGGGCGGAGTACGCCCACAACACCCTGCAGTCATCGGCCACCAAGCTGTCGCCATTCCAGTGCCAATTCGGGTTCCAGCCACCTCTGTTCCCGGACCAGGAGGAGGACGCGGGGGTGCCCTCGGTCAACCAATATGTGAGACGGTGTCGCAAGACCTGGAGCAAGGTCAGGAAGACCCTCATACAGACCTCCAGAACCAACCAGACTCAGGCCAACCGCCATAGAAGACCTGCACACGCTTTCCGCCCTGGGCAGCGTGTTTGGCTGTCCACTAAGGACCTTCCACTGCGGGTGGAGAACCGCAAGCTTGCTCCTCGCTACATTGGCCCCTTCAAGGTGGTGCGCAGGGTGAACCCTGTCTCCTACCGGCTCCAGTTGCCCCGGACTCTGAGGATCAACCCCACTTTCCATGTTTCCCTGTTACGGCCCGTACTGACGTCTACGTATGCCCCTGCCCCTAGGAACCCCCCACCCCCCCGCATCTTCCAGGGGCAGACTGTGTTCACTGTGAATCCCCTGCTTGACTCCCGCCGGGTCCGCGGCGGGTTGCAATATCTGGTGGACTGGGAGGGTTATGGTCCTGAGGAGCGCTGCTGGGTTCCTGCTCGGGATGTCCTTGATAAAGAACTATGTCGGGACTTCCATTCGGCCCATCCGGATCGCCCTGGGAACGTCAGGAGACGCTCCTAGAGGGGGGGGTCCTGTTAGGACTAGGACTGTTTTGGCCTCTAGAGGCTGCTGTTATTTCCTTTTCATGTCCACCACTGTTTATGTGTTTTATGTTTGTTGTTTTCCATGTGTGTTGTGCCCCGCCTAGTCCTCATTAGTGTCACCTGTGTCCTATTTTAGTTTGTGTATTTATACCCCTGATTACAGTCCTCTTGTCACGGAGTCTTTGTGCTGTTATGTTTAGCTCCAGTTACCTCTGTTCCTATTTCCTCGCCTATGTCCTTGTGTTCTTTGTATTTTTGCTTTCTTTTGGACTTTGTGGATTTTGTTTTTGACTTTTTGGATCTTCTGAGCATTTGGATTTTTACCCCTTCTTTTCTGGTTATTGGCTTTTGTATTTACTTTGAACTTTTGGATTTTTTATTTTTTCCCTTATATCTTCTGAGTGTTTTGGATTATACTTTTTGGATTTTTGCGTGTAAATATTGTAAATAAACCTTTTGATACTTTTTCTACTTCTGTCTCATGCCTCTGCATTTGAGTTATCTCCCTGGTGGCCTATTGGGGGATTGCTGGATTGTCACACCCGCGAACCAGGTTCGTATCCTAGTAAAACCCTAACAGTAGACACAGATGTTCCAGCTGTTTTGGCTATAGCACACTCAGATGAAATACTGAAAGGAGAAGAGAGCGGTTATTTAGATGGTTTATTTTGTTTACAGTATTTGATGGAAAATGGATATGATGTGTTTACAGTACCTGAAGATGCAGTATTAATTGAACAGCAGACATTTTTCTCATGTTGTGAGAGAATCTCTTTCAGAGCCTATAAATACAGAAAAAACAACAAAAAAGAGGAGTTAGTTGAGAGAGATAACAGGATGGTGTGTCCATTCATTTGATATTGAACTCATGGTTTTAGATGCAATATAACATCACATGTGTTTCAGTGGACAAAAAAGGCAATGACAAGATTCAGAAATACACAGGGAAGTTTATCACAGAGTCATAAAGTATAAATTAATCTTGCAATAGCCTTTTCCTTTGCGCTAATTCTGTGATTATTGTAGGGACTTCACCTTCAAATTTCAAACAGGTTCAATTCACCTTAAAATCAGCTCTCTGTAAAGGGACACCGCAAGGAGATCATATGTTTTGGAATTTTGAAAAAATATTTTATGGTTGCAGAGATAGGGTGATTTTATTATAAAATAAATAATGGTAATTGCATGCTGAAACCCTCCCCCCCCAACACACACACGCACGCACGCACACCTCTACTAAAAGAAGATATGCAGAATCTTTATTTTTAAATAAATTTCTGAGTGGATCGTATCCAGCGCAGAAGTCTGATGACTGGTCCACTCATTCTCCATACTGAGTACTCCGCCATTACTGCTCGGCTCACACTCCAGGAGAACTGGTGCAACTGAACTTACTTTCCGTTTCTTTTAGTCTTCTTTTCTTAATTGTTGAAAACGCACCCTCTTTCAGTGTGGGCTTATAGCCAACGCTCCTCAACAGATCAGAGGTTTCATATGAGTCCTCAGTAAAATGTGCAGAGCAGAGGAGAAACCACTTCGTAAGCGCCCAATCCATTAATTTCTCACAAAATGCGTCCAAATCTTTGCAGTTTGAACATACTTGGACCATGAATGCAACATTAATCAACCTTCTGTCATGTTGCTGCACCCACCAGCAACACATCTACATGGCATGGTGATAAATTAGCTCAAAATGGAGGATCGGAGTTGCAGTCAGCTCTGTGTCTTAGTATAACGGAAATGGCGATGAGACCAATAGACTTCCTGTGGTGACGTCACTGACGTCAAGGTCATTCACTCAGACCGCTACCTAAATTAATCATTTTAATCATAAAAATTACTATATTAGATTTATTGTTAATGCTCAAAACTATTCCTGTGCCATTCGTGAGGTCTCAAGGCATTTTTTTAACAAAACGTGAGGCCATGGTTCTGCGTATATGCTTTAACATTGTAGCACAAAATAGAAAGGGTCTACACTAATTGGTACTGTTAGAACCAGAAAAGGTTGTAATTTTTATGAGCAACTTAGTTTTGGAGGTGAATCCTCACAGATTCCTGGCTGCTGTGCACTCGCTGCGCACAATGCGTATGGCACAACGCGCCACCTGCTCCTGCTGGCTCCAGCACTGAAAGTGAAAGCGACTATTGGCATTATTTAGCCTTGTGCCTACCAAGTGAGGTTACAGAGATGACAATTACAAAGAGACACTGCTTTATCATTACTGTGAAAGTTGAACACCAAATCAGTAATTAAGTAAATAAATAAATAAATAAATAAGCTAATTTTGATTTGTACTATGTATTAACTTCCTGGGTTCCAGAAAACTGTTCAAGCAGTTGGTTATCTTCTTCTTCAAGAGTGACTTGGCTTGCATAGTTGTCCATCTCTTTTTCTGTGGCTATAGGTTCTAAATCGTCCTCAGACAACCAACCAAAGATTGAAAAGGAATTTGTAGAGCTTGTGTGTCTTTTTCAAAATAATCAGTATCAAGAATACATGCCACTGGAGAGAAAAGTATAGAGTCTATGTGGTGCATATGACGTTACACATGCAGTGCAACTGACCTGTGATTCGCTGTGATCTAATAAATACGGACAAGCTTTTAGTGATTTTTGGAACAGTATTCAGATGCAAAACATTTATTTTTCTAACCAATTTTTTATTTATCGGTAAAATTTACAACCTATTTGAGCATATCACACACAGAAAACCTGGGAGTTTATGATATAATTTTCATTAGACTCATACTTTAAGCTTCGTTTCTTGCGTGGAACCTCCACCACCTCCATCTCTCTCAGGCTCATGGCCTCTACTGGAAGGAAAACCCACCTCCTCTCAACATCCACAGATGAAGCTTGACCACGCCTCCTCTGTCACATGAACATTATGGAACTGTTTGATGGCTGAGGGTTCTAAAGGTAGCAGACAGCACTACTTAACTATGGGACCAAACCAAAGTATTTGATACACAGACACAATGCACCATCCTACTTATGTACAAAGAAATGTTCAGAGGATGGAGATGTGGAAGACTGAATGGAGGCTTGTGAACAAAATTCTTGGATGTCCTCTTCTATAATGACTTTAATGACTGTGGCCAACAGACGACCCTGCCATGAAGTAACACCAGGGAGAAGATTAAAAGCATAATGGCTTGGACATTAGAGAGGTCATTGAGTTGCATTCTATTTGTTAAAATTTCTCACAGCTGAGAAAGCTGGACTTTACTCATGTGTGTGAGTGTGTTGTGTTTGTTCTCCTCCACAGTGTGTCATTGTGCTGTTTCACATCGTCCTCCTCAGCACCTGCATCTGCAGCCGTCACAATCACTGGGGTTTTTGTACGACGCTCTAACACTGTGTGAACCCTGACGATTTGAATGTGTTGTAATGATCTGTTAGGCAGTAATAATCTCCAGCATCTTCAGGCTGGACTCCACTGATGGTCAGAGTGAAATCAGTTCCAGATCCACTGCCACTGAAACGTTCAGGAATTCCTGATTGTCTACTGTTAGCATTATAGATCAGTTGTTGAGGAGCTTCTCCAGCTTTCTGCTGATACCAGGACAAACAGTCGTAATTACCACCACAGTCATTATCGACAGCAACATTAGTTTTACAGCTGATGGTGAGTGTGTCTCCCGGAGAAACAGATTTCACTGCAGGACTCTGAGTCACAATGGCCTGACTTTGGGATCCTGAAAAGAAGAATAAAGAAGAAATATAAGTCACATAATTTCTAGCTGTCTTACTAAATCATTTTTATTGAATGAAGTCCTACCTCGAGCGCAGAGGGCCAGTGTGCAGATGAAGACGCTGATCAAACTCATGGTTGGTGTGGGTGAAGTCGCTGAGCAGCAGCTCTCAGTCATGAAGTGTTAAAGTCACAGGACTATAAACACTCGCAGAGCGCTGAAGCATGAGCTGATAATGCAAAGTGGATCCTCTCTCGATGGAAACATCTGGTGAAAGTTCTGCTCTATTCTGGGAGAAAGAGAACCACTCAGCCATCTTCATGTAAATCTCTCTCTCACGTCACTGATCTCTCTGTGGGTTTCACTGCTCAAGACTTCTTTTATTCAGCTGGGTGGGTTGGGGGACATTTTACAGCTATTGTGGGGATGGATTTATAGATGCAACTCACTTCTCCTTTTCAACAATTCTTCATCAGTGAACAAACCTCCATAATCTGATCTACTAAAGCAGGTCTTAATCAAACAACAAATATAAGAATAGGCCTGCAGGAGTGCTGTGTGTATGTTACAGTCTTGGTAAGTCTAGTTAAGCGAGTCTAGCTACTTAGTTAAGTCTAATTAAGCTCGCTCGCAGACTGGAGATGGACTCGGACTCAGACACGCATCCTCGGGACATACTGAAGATTTTATTAACTGGACAAATATTTTGCAAAACAGAAAAATGCAAAATGAGTTTGTTATTTTTGAGACAGCCAAGAATATGTTCAAATCCCCAATCCAGCTTCTCTTCATCACAGTAACCAATCAACAAGAGTCCAGTTCTGTTACAGCACCATCTAGTGACCACATCACTGTACAACAGTCTGCATTTGATCAAGTTCAGGGAGAAACGGAGGCTGGTTGGTGGGTTTACTTTGCAGATAATATACGATGTATTAATATTGAATATTATTTAATGATTATGCACTGGACTGTGTCTTAAAGCTGCTCTTAGCAGAAGGTGGAAATCATCAGGTACTATCAGACACATCAGCGGACTTTTCATCACAGAAGGAACAGCTGATGAAGAGTTTTCTGCTTTTCAGGAATGATTCTTCTTTAAACATGAACACATTTGATGAGGTTCAGTGGAGAGCAGCTCTGCAGCCAAGGGCATAGGTTTGGTTTGAAAGCTGGTAGGGACACATGGGTGGGGTGGAATGTGTAGGAGGGACGTAAACCAGAGGGTAGAGTACGGTTAGTTTTGTAAAAAGTCTATGATCAAGATCTGACAGAGACAACAATTAAAGCAACACATCACAGGGTCTATTCTACACCCCAAATCAGAAAAAGCTGGGACTGAATGGTAAATGCAAATAAATAAAGAAAGCAGTGATTTCTAAATTTACTGTGACTTGTATTTCGTTGCAGACAGAATGAACCCAAGATATTTCATGGTCTGTGGGTCAATTTCATTTCTCTGATAAAATGCATCGATTCCTGGAACATATTCCAATAAAAAGAAACTGAGGAAAAGCGAACTGGCATTTTCTGGAGGGAACTAACTAACTAACTAACTAACTAACTAAGCAAGTAAGTAAATTAATAAATAAGAGCAGCAAGTCATTTTTTTTACATTATCAATGATGAGTTACTTCAGTAAATATAACATTTATATTATGACTCACAAAATACTGGATCATCTCATCTCATTATCTCTAGCCGCTTTATCCTTCTACAGGGTCGCAGGCAAGCTGGAGCCTATCCCAGCTGACTACGGGCGAAAGGCGGGGTACACCCTGGACAAGTCGCCAGGTCATCACAGGGCTGACACATAGACACAGACAACCATTCACACTCACATTCCCACCTACGGTCAATTTAGAGTCACCAGTTAACCTAACCTGCATGTCTTTGGACTGTGGGGGAAACCGGAGCACCCGGAGGAAACCCACGCGGACACGTGGAGAACATGCAAACTCCGCACAGAAAGGCCCTCGCCGGCCACGGGGCTCGAACCCAGGACCTTCTTGCTGTGAGGCGACAGCGCTAACCACTACACCACTGTGCCGCCCCTTTATTTATTTATTTATTTATATATATATATATATATATATTTATTTATTATTTTTTGTAAATTTGTTCAAAATATATTGTTTTGCAAATATTACATACTGTTTTGTTATATGTCTGTTGGTTACCAAATTCTTTCTGTTACTAAGCTGTGATTTTCCTATTACTACGAAAAGCTTAAATAATTACATTGTACGTTACAGTCAGGGACATTGCCCCTGGAGTGGCAGACTGGGGTGGTGGTCCTTCTTTTTAAGAAAGGGGACCGGAGAGTGTGCTCCAATTATAGGGGAATCACACTTCTCAGCCTCCCAGGGAAGGTTTACTCCAGGGTACTGGAGAGGAGAATTTGGCCAATAGTCGAACCTTGGAACCAGAAGGAACAATACAGTTTTCGTCCTGGTCGCGGAACACTGGACCAGCTCTATACCCTTCATAGGGTACTCGAGGGTTCATGGGAGTTTGCCCAACCAGTCCACATGTGCTTTGTGGATTTGGAGAAGGCATTCGACCATGTCCCTCATGGTAATCTGTGGGCGGTGCTTCGGGAGTATGGGGTTCGGAGCTTTTGAATAAATGAATGAATGAATGAATGAAAGCAGCAAGTCATTATTTTTAACATTATAATTAATACCATTATAGAATATGATAATAACACTCATGATGAGTTACTTTAGTAATTATAACATTTATCTTATGATGAAGAAACTATCAGATCATGTTTAATAAATTAACTATTGATTGTAAATTATTAAAGCGCTAATAATGATGAAAGTGCTCAGTGCTGTAGTGGGTTTGAGTTGATGATGTTCAGTGGAGTGCAGCTTTAGCAGCTCTGCAGCTGTTCTCAGATCAGTGTGTGTTTCTGAGTCAGAGCACTTCCTCTACAGCTGAGGGAGGTTTTTGTACGGCGCTATAACACTGTGTGTACGGAGTGCTGTAACCCTGCTGACAGTAATAATCTCCTGCATCTTCAGACTGAACTCCAGAGATTTTTAGATTATATTGTGAACCAGATCCACTGCCACTGAAACGATCTGGAATCCCAGACTGACGAGTAGTTGCAGCATAGATCAGGAGTTTAGGAGCTTCTCCAGGTTTCTGCAGGTACCAGGCGAGCCAACCGCTAACACTCTGACTGGCTGTACAGGTGAGAGTAACAGATTGTCCTGGAGAAACAGACTGAGATCCTGGAGACTGAGTCAGGACGATTTCCCCAAAGGACTCTAAAGAAAAGGATGCAGAGTTAAAAGAATGGAAACAAATGTAGTAGTGAGTGTGAGAGTGATGTGATGATTTGTATGAATAATAAAAGTAAAGAGAGTGTCTCACGGTGAGCGAGGAGTCCCAGTGTCCCCAGCAGTAGAATCAGTACCATCATCATTGTGCTGCGTGTCAGTGGCTCTGAAAGGACTGAACACACTCTGATCAGCACTACAGCTCTTAAAGTGTGTGCAGCAGTGACACAGCACACACATGCAAACACCACAACTCTGTGTCTCTGTGTGTGTGTGTGTGTGTGTGTGTGTGTGTGTGTGTGGTCACTGGAGTGTAACAGAGGTTTTTGTACGACGGCTTCATTAGAATGTATCACTGTGGTTGACTTTCGGTGGAGGAACCAAACTCATCATCAAAAGTAAGTGATTTTAATTTTTCCTTAAACTCTAAAATGCAATTTCTTTTCTCCATCAGTTTCACTGATAACATTAGATGTAAAGTTAAATATAATTTCTGTCCTCACTGACATTTCTATAAAGCAGTCTGTGTAAATTGTGTTGATGGGTAAAGCAATGTTCTCTTTGTTTGTTCGTGGACCTGAAGCCAAATGGCTTCTTCAGTTCATATTGTGTGCTGTGAAGGACATGGGATAAAACTTCATCCTGTGCCTGTTAGCCTTCCATAATTGTACTGATGTCCTGATTCTGAATCTCCACCCAAAGATAAACAGTGTGTAGAAAGGTGGATGTGGTGTGATGGGGTTATTTCCATCACTGAACTGATTTCTCAGCCTTTTTGCCAGATGTGTGATTTGTAATCGAGTAAATCTTGTTCTCAGGAAACTCAAAGGGAAGGTGTGATGTTGCATTTTCCAGCCCTGATTCTGTGGAATATCAGTGGATTTACATCAGCAGTGTATTTATTTTTCTGTAGGACTCCATGTAAAAGTAACACAACAGCTTAGGGGGACTGGAACCCACTCCCAGAATAAAGCTGATCAAAGCCCGAGTCGCTCCACAATATGAGTAACGAGTAAATGTTCTCCTGCTGAGTCGTTCTACTGAACTGCAGTAATGTGAAGAAGCAGTAATGAGTAAATGTTGTGTTAGCGTGTGTAAATGTGTGTGTTTATTGTGTGTTTGTGGTCTCCAGCCGGTCCCACGGTGAAGCCCTCCGTGTCTCTGCTCCCTCCCTCCTCTCTGCAGCTGTCTGAGGGATCGGCCTCGCTGCTCTGCCTGCTGTCTGCCTACTCTCCACAGGGGGCGCTGGTGAGCTGGACAGTGGACGGCTCAGAGGTGAAGAACGGGGTTCTGACCAGCGCAGAAGAACACAAGAAGGACGGTTACACACGCAGCAGCACCCTGACCCTCAGCAAAGCACTCTGGGAAAAGGGGGAGGAGTTTGTCTGTACGGTATCCCATGACGGCATCAATCATCCGGTCACGTTCAGAAAGAGCCAGTGTGAAGGCTAACAGCTCCAAGATAGAATTTAACACTCAGCTGCTTACACATCCATCTACAATAGAGTTTCAATTCTACACAATGCTGACATTTCTGTCTTTACTCTCTTCACTGTCCTGTTGCTCTTCCTGTAGTTTTGCTCTGCTGAAATAAAGCTTCATTTTGGACATTGTGTGTTCTTTTATTGGAGTTAATAGTCATTATCAGTGTGAGGAGAGAGTGTGTTTAGCTGGAGATTCAGTGCTGTGTGTTGTGCTTCAGTGAGTTTGGCTGAAGGAAGTTGAACATCTGGTGAAAGTGCTGCTCTATTCTGGGAGAAAGAGGATCACTCAGCCGTCTCCATGTAAATCTCTCTCTCACTTCACTCATCTTTCAGTTTTACTGGTAAAAACTGACTCCTTCTGTTTCGCTTTATTGAAATCAATTTGCTATCAGAACTGGACCCAGAACTCGACCTGCTCTGGTTCTAGCTACAATTCTTATTTTGTTTGATTATGTACCGATTTTCACAAGTGTTTTAAATCTATGGGACATTCAGGTACAGATTTAAAGTCACCTAAATCGTATCCATGTGACAGTCTCCATCTTGTCTCTAGAGGTCCATTCAGATCACACACTGTCCCAGTTAAACAGGGCGTCCACACGCATCCATTACTGACCCACTTCATTTTAGCAGATGATACACAAATTAATATTTCCACTAAACCACATGTGAATCTGTTCTCTGATTGCAAGAGTTTATCGAATCAGGGTCAAATCCTACATGAAACAAAATTAAACTCTTATTTTGGAGAATATTTAAACTCCACAGAAATTTCTGTGTGTATGTTTTTGTTTAATTTGTTGGAAAATCCACATAATTTCCCCAAAAACCAGCTCACACACAATGCACTCCAATGGGACGGGCACTGCTGAGCCCCTGGGCGATGCCCACATGGCTGTAGATTTTATTGCAGTTACAAAAACACAACTCAAACTTGATTCTCAGACAGTGCACAACTCTGACAATCACACACTCAGATAACAACAAGGAATATTCAGGAAACTAGTCTTATCTAGGAGAAAAGAACACAATGCGCCCAAGATGGTAGCTGTGTAGATCAGACATGTTTGGTCTAACTCCATCAGGAACGCTGGAGCTCATGTGGTAATATAAGCAGCAATCTTACTTTATTATGGGGGGGGGCTCATGACAAAGACGAAATTGGAAACTGTCTTCTTTCTGTTCTGTCTATGGGCAGGAAGATTAAAAAAAAAAAAACAATCTGTTGCCTCATGTATCTTTAAAGGGCATATTCTGGACCAATTTCTTTTTTTTTTTATATGAATGTATGTCCCTTTACACACTCATCCAGAAGGGTAATTTTGCACAAGGCCATCTGTCAACAGCAGAAAAAAATAATATAAAATGCGTCTGGAAAAATCCCAAGGGAGTCTGGAGCCAGATTCCTGACGTCACCTGCGGAAGCGCCAGCAGGCTGCGAGAGCTTTGCACGGTTTCAGTGCACAGTCTGTGTAGACCAAGCGCTCCCATTTCTCTCTCATTGTCCGGTCTTTTGGGAAACAATGAGTACTAATCCCATCATGATTGGTGTTGCTACACCCTCCTACGATACATCTGTTAACCATTTTAATAATTACATGATAACGTTGAAGAAATTTGCAGAAAACCACCAGGTCGTTTTCTCATAAACAAACCAGCGCTGATGTAGGATTCAGAGGGAGGCGTCCCACAGATGACATCACGAAAATCAATGTTTCCTGGGAAATCCACATGCCAAGTTTTTTTCAGAGGCGGACCAATTTGCCTCAAAAGGCTTGATTTCAACTAAATTTTTCTGGTATTGCGCAAGGTAAAAAAATTGCAGTGTTAGGGATTTGCACCTGGTTGGTTGGTGTGATAATCCAGCAATCCCCCACTAGGCCACCAGGGGGATAAGTCAAATGCAGAGGCGTGAGGCGGAAGTAGAAAAAGTATCAAACAACAGTTTATTAACACTATGTACAATATTTACAATCCGATGAAAAAACAAAAAAAAAAAGAAAATCCAAAAGCTCAGAAGATAACAAAAATAAAATTATCCAAAGGTACAAAACAAAAGCCAAAAAACCAGAAAAGCAAAGTGCAAAACAAAGAACACGGTACAGAGGAAACTGGAGATAAACATAACAGCACAAAGACTCCGTGACAAGAGGACTGAACTCAGGGGTATAAATACACAAACTAATTAAGGACACAGGTGAAGATAATCAGGACTAAACAGGCAATTAACACAAACACAAAACACAGGAACAGTGGCGGCCTCTAGAGGCCAAAATAAACATGACACGAAAAAGAAATAACAGCGGCCTCTAGAGGCCAAAACAGTCCTAGTCCTAACAGGACCCCCCCCTCTAGGAGCGTCTCCTGACGTTCCCAGGTCGATCCGGATGGGCCGAATGGAAGTCCCGACACAGTTCTTTATCTAGGACATCCCGAGCAGGAACCCAGCAGCGCTCCTCAGGACCATAGCCGTCCCAGTCCACCAGATATTTCAACCCGCCGCGGACCCGGCAGGAGTCAAGCAGGCGATGCACAGTGAACACAGTCTGACCCTGGAAGATGCGGGGGGGTGGGGGGTTCCTAGGGGCAGGGGCATACATAGACGTCAGTACGGGCCGCAACAGGGAAACATGGAAAGTGGGGTTGATCCTCAGAGTCCGGGGAACTGGAGCCGGTAGGAGACAGGGTTCACCCTGCGCACCACCTTGAAGGGGCCAATGTAGCGAGGAGCAAGCTTGCAGTTCTCCACCCGCAGCGGAAGGTCCTTAGTGGACAGCCAAACCCGCTGCCCAGGGCGGAAAGCGTGTGCAGGTCTTCTATGGCGGTTGGCCTGAGTCTGGTTGGTTCTGGAGGTCTGTATGAGGGTCTTCCTGACCTTGCTCCAGGTCTTGCGACACCGTCTCACATATTGGTTGACTGAGGGCACCCCCGCGTCCTCCTCCTGGTCCAGGAACAGAGGTGGCTGGAACCCGAATTGGCACTGGAATGGCGACAGCTTGGTGGCCGATGACTGCAGGGTGTTGTGGGCGTACTCTGCCCATGGCAGCCAGGTGCTCCACGATGTCGGGTTATCCATAGCCAGGCCTCGCAGGGTGGTTTCCAGGTCCTGGTTGAGCCTCTCCATCTGACCATTGGACTGTGGGTGAAACCCAGAGGAGAGGCTGGCAGTGGCTCCGATGACCTTGCAGAACCCGTGCCACACTCGGGAGGAGAACTGGGGCCCTCGGTCTGAGACGATGTCCTGTGGGAGACCAAAGACTCGGAAGACATGATTAAACATAAGTTTAGCTGTTTCAAGAGCAGAGGGGAGTTTGCACAGTGGTATGAAGCGGCAGGCCTTGGAGAATCTGTCAACTATGACCAAAATGACCGTGTTACCTTGTGACTCAGGGAGACCTGTGATGAAGTCGACTGCCACTTGGGACCAGGGACACCGGGGAATGGTCAGAGGATGCAGAAGACCCTGGGGACGCTGTCGCGGGTTCTTGGTTCTGGTGCAAACCTCACAGGACAGGACAAATGACCTTACTTCCTTCTCCATGTTAGGCCACCAGAAGCGTCTTTTCAGGAAGTCCAGGGTCCTCCGAGCTCCCGGGTGGGCGGTGAGAGGGGAAGAGTGACCCCACTGGAGAACCTTGGCCCGGGCTTGATGTGGGACGTACAAGAGGCCCGGTGGCCCCGTCCCAGGACCGGGGTCCTGGCGTTGGGCTCGTCGGACAGCCTCCTCAATACCCCAGTGGACAGGGGCCACAATCCGGGACACAGGGATAATAGGCCCGACTTCACTCTCCCTGTTAGTGGCAGAGAACAGCCTGGACAGTGCGTCAGGTTTGGTGTTCTTGGAGCCGGGGTGGTACGAGAGGGTGAAGTCAAACCGACTGAAAAACAGGGCCCACCTAGCCTGTCGAGGGTTCAGTCTCTTGGCTTGCTGGAGGTACTCCAGGTTCTTGTGGTCAGTCCAAACCAGGAATGGATGTTGCGCTCCCTCCAGCCAGTGCCTCCACTCCTCAAGGGCCAGTTTGACCGCTAGCAGTTCTCGATCCCCCACATCGTACCGGGACTCCACAGGACTCAGGCGGTGGGAGAAGTAAGCGCAGGGGTGCAGCTTTCCTTCCGAACGTTGAGAGAGCACCGCGCCGACACCACTGTCCGAGGCGTCCACCTCCACGATGAATGGTTGGGAGGTGTCTGGGAGGACCAGAATGGGTGCCATGCAGAAGCGGTCCTTGAGGTCTTTGAATGCCTTTTCCGCCTGAGGAGACCAGACATAAGATCCACCTGTCCCTTTGGTGAGGTCCGACATGGGTGCTGCTACAGAACTGAAGTTCCTGATGAACTTGCGGTAGAAGTTAGCGAATCCTAAGAACCGCTGAACCTCCTTAATGGACTTGGGAGTAGGCCAGTCCCGGACGGCCAGGGTCTTAGCAGGGTCCATTTGGAGTTGGCCTGTCCATACAATAAATCCCAGAAAGGAGACCTCGGGAACATGAAATTCGCATTTCTGGGCCTTGGCGAACAGATTGTTCTGTAGCAGCCTCTGGAGAACCTGGCGGACATGGTGGTGATGCTCCTGCACGGTCTTGGAAAAAATAAGGATGTCGTCAAGGTAGACAAAAACGTACAGGTTAATCATGTCCCTTAAGACGTCGTTGATTAGGGCCTGAAAAACAGCTGGTGCGTTGGTGAGTCCGAAGGGCATCACCTGGTATTCGTAGTGCCCAGACGGGGTGTTAAAGGCAGTTTTCCACTCGTCTCCCTGTCGGATACGGATGAGGTGGTATGCGTTCCGTAGGTCCAACTTGGTGAAGACGGTGGCACCTTGGAGCAGGTCGAAAGCTGTGGACATCAGCGGAAGGGGACATCGGTTGCGCACAGTGATCTTGTTCAGGCCCCTGTAGTCAATACATGGTCGGAGCCCCCCATCCTTCTTGCCAACAAAGAAGAAGCCGGCACCAGCAGGTGAGGTGGAGGGTCGAATGAACCCAGAGACCAGGGCGTCTTTGAGGTATTCCTCCATAGCCTTGCGTTCTGGCTGAGAGAGGGAAAACAGTCTGCCATGAGGAGGGGTAGTCCCAGGGAGCAAGTCGATGGCACAGTCGTAGGCCCGGTGCGGAGGAAGAACGGCGGCCCTGCTCTTGCTGAATACCTCCTTGAGATCCCAGTACTCTGTGGGAACTTGAGATAACTCGGTGAGATCAGGGGGCTCGGCAGGAGACACAGGAGAGCTAGAGAGCAGACAAGAGGCATGGCATGCAGGGCCCCATTCCACAACCTGGCTTGTTACCCAGTCTATGCGAGGGTTGTGGCGAGTAAGCCAAGGAAGGCCTAGAATCACTGGGAACTCTGGTGAAGGAATCAGGTGCAGGGATATTTCTTCCTTGTGACCTTGAGACTGGAGGAAGACTGGAGAAGTTACTTGGGTGACTCTTCCATCACCTAACGCTTGGCCATCGAGGGCAGACACAGACAGTGGGACTTCAAGAGGTGCAGTCGGAATATTGATGCTTTGGGCGAAGTGAATATCCATAAAGTTCCCAGCCGCCCCTGAGTCTAACAAAGCTTGACAAGAGTGGACAGACTCACCCCAGGAGATGGAGACCGGGATGTAGATTCCTTGGCCAGGGAGTCCGGGAGAGAGGGTAGGCCCCATCACAACCCTCCCTCGGCTGGACGGGGCGGTCCTTTTCCCAAGAGTTCAGGACATGATGCTCGGAAGTGACCAGGCTTGCCACAGTAGATGCAGCACTTGTCCCTCCTTCTGTGCTCCCTCTCAGATGCGGAGAGGCGAGTACGACCCACTTGCATGGGTTCTGGACAGTCACTGAAGGAGGTAGACGGTCTCCAGGTAGAGGTAGGGAGGCTGGGGGGGCTCAAGGCTTGGTGGCGTTCTCTCATCCTGTTGTCCAGACGAATAGCATGTGAGATGAGGGTTTCGAGGTCACTTGGGCATCCAATAGAGGCCAGACCGTCCTTGATGGGGTCAGACAGACCATGGTGGAAGGCTGACACCAGGGCAGTCTCGTTCCATCCACTTACTGCTGCGAGTGTTCGGAACGAGATGGCGTAATCTGCGACGCTTCCTCCTTGCCGGATGGACATGAGCTTTCGGGCTGCATCGGTACTGATGTCTGCCTGATCGAAGACCTGAAGCATCTCTTCAGAAAACAGCTGGAAATCAAAGCACTCAGGTCCCTGTCTCTGCCAGATAGCAGTAGCCCAGGCTCGTGCCTTACCAGCTAATAAGGTTATCACAAAGGCAATCTTGCGGCGATCCGTAGTGTAGGTGGTAGGCTGAAGCTCAAAGGTGAGTTGACACTGGGTAAGGAACTCTCGGCACTCACTGTGCTTGCCGTCATACCTCTGTGGTGCAGGAAGGCTGGGTTCACGAGGTGAAGAAGGCAGCATGGCAGGAGGCACTGGAGCAGGAGCGGGAGCTGGATCAGGAGCAGGAGATGCAGGCAGAGATGTCAGCTGTGCCAGGGTTTTCCCAATTTGCTGAAGCAGTTCCTCGTGGCGAGCAAGGGCCTCACGTTGGCTGGTGAGCGTACGTCCATGGTCGCTCCGAAGCGTGTCAAAGCTGCCATAATTCCCTGAAGGTTGGCCGGGTAGACAGTTGAAGCAGCCTCTGCTGACGGACAGCAGAAGCAGCCTCTGCTCGGTCATGACGGAGTCTTTCTGTTAGGGATTTGCTGGGATTCGAACCTGGTTCGTTGGCGTGATAATCCAGCAAACCCCCACTAGGCCACCAGGGGGATGACTCAAATGCAGAGGCGTGAGGCGGAAGTAGAAAAAGTATCAAACAACAGTTTATTAACACTATGTACAATATTTACAATCCGATGAAAAAACAAAAAAAAAAAGAAAATCCAAAAGCTCAGAAGATAACAAAAATAAAAATATCCAAAGGTACAAAACAAAAGCCAAAAAAACAGAAAAGCAAAGTGCAAAACAAAGAACACGGTACAGAGGAAACTGGAGATAAACATAACAGCACAAAGACTCCGTGACAAGAGGACTGAACTCAGGGGTATAAATACACAAACTAATTAAGGACACAGGTGAAGATAATCAGGACTAAACAGGCAATTAACAGAAACACAAAACACAGAAACAGTGGCGGCCTATAGAGGCCAAAATAAACATGACACGAAAAGGAAATAACAGCGGCCTCGAGAGGCCAAAACAGTCCTAGTCCTAACATGCAGAGAATGCAGAATGTTACAGATATTTGACCAAAGTTTAATATAAAATAGGAGAATTACACTGATCTTGTTCCTGAATTTACCCATGATATGCACTTTAAAACTGCTCATAACTACAGTTGGTTATTAATGACCATGCTATTGTAGCAACTTCTCTGGAGCGATATGGGAGTGAGTTAGTGACTCGCATTAACTGGTTCCAGTAACAACTGAGTCAAAACTCAGCCCATTGCCACTCAGAGACTGTGCCCTTCCCTCATAGATAGAGAAATCATATGTCTATGTGGCCCCGCCGTCCAGCAACTAAAACATGGGCCATACTTAAGATAAAATGATCAAATTTAGACATGTAGAAACTGACCATGCCACCTAGGAATTGGCAGAGCCGAGCACTCTGGAAAGGCTTCCAGGTTCTTAAAACAATCAGGGGAGCAGGACCAAATTTAAAATTAAGTTTATTACACAATAAGAACATAACTCAGCATTTAATCCTTAAATTAAGACCAACTATAGACTGCTAAAATGAATAAATAAATAAATAAAATGCTGAGCAAGTCTGCAAAAAAAAAACCCTAAAAAATGGTTCGCAGGAGAATAAAAACCACATTAAAAGTTCAAGTCCATTTCAACGGCTCCTCCCATGTCCACACTTCTTGTCTCTGTCACTCAACGCCCTTCTTGCACACCTCTCACGCCGATCTGAAGCCGTCAGATGGTTTTCCTGGGTGGCAGATATCTCTCTGCCAACCCAGGCCTGAGTGAAACAGCATTGGCGGACACCGGGTGCTGCCCGTCTCCCCACTGCGACTCCTCACAGTTCAGCGGTGGCTACTAACACCTGGGAGGACTGCTTCTCCGATGACTGTTCTCTCCAGCGTCTGCCCCACCCGCGCCTCACTCTCTCTTTTTCAGTCCCAATAAAAATCTACCTAGATTGTGTGGCGCATCCCCCTGCACCTGTCACTCATCAAGTAATTAAGTCAGTGCGCAAGGTGTGGGTGTAGCACTCCCAAGGTCATCACACTTCGTTTCAATGCACTCTGCAACAAACTAAAAACATCAAGCAATTGTAATAAAAAAAAAAAAAACAACACTGCAACCAGGTAAAATATATATATATATATATATATATATATATATATATATATGTGGGGCATCACGGTGGTGTAGTGGTTTGCCCTGTCACCTCACAGCAAGAAGGTCCGGGTTCGAGCCCCATGGCCGGCGAGAGCCTTTCTGTGCGGAGTTTGCATGTTCTCCCCGTGTCTGCGTGGGTTTCCTCCGGGTGCTCCGGTTTCCCCCACAGTCCAAAGACATGCAGGTTAGGTTAATTGGTGACTAAATTGACCGTAGGTGTGAATGTGAGTGTGAATGGTTGTCTGTGTCTATGTGTCAGCCCTGTGATGACCTGGCGACTTGTCCAGGGTAAACCCCGCCTTTCGCCCGTAGTCAGCTGGGACAGGCTCCAGCTTGCCTGCGACCCTGTAGAACAGGATAAAGCGGCTAGAGATAACGAGATGAGATGAAATATATATGTGATGGGTGGGAGTGGGAGAAGCCTTCAAGCCATGTAATTCTCGTCTCGTCTCGTCTTCTTCCGCTTTATCCGGGACTGGGTCGCGGAGGCAGCAGTCTAAGCATGGAAGCCCAAACTTCCCTCTCCCCAGACACCTCGGTCAGCTCCTCAGGAAGAACACCGAGGCGTTCCCAGGCCAGCCGAGAGACATAGTCCCTCCAGCGTGTCCTGGGTCTTCCCCGGGGCCTCCTCCCGGGGGGACATGCCTGGAACACCTCCCCAGGGAGGCGTCCAGGAGGCATCCGAAAAAGATGCCCGAGCCACCTCAGCTGGTTCCTCTCGATGTGGAGGAGCAGCGGCTCTACTCTGAGCTCCTCCAAAGTGACTGTGCTTCTCACTCTAAGGGAGCGTCCAGCCACCCTGCGAAGGAAACTCATTTCGGCCGCTTGTATCCGCGATCTTGTTCTTTCGGTCATTGCCCAAAGCTCATGACCATAGGTGAGAGTCGGAACATAGATTGACCGGTAAATTGAGAGCTTCGCCTTTTGGCTCAGCTCCTTCTTCACCACGACGGACCGGTAAAGCGACCGCATCACTGCGGAGGCTGCACCGATACGCCTGTCGATCTCACGCTCCATCCTTCCCTCACTCGTGAACAAGATCCCGAGATACTTAAACTCCTCCACTTGAGGCAGGACTTCTCCACCAACCTGGAGAGGGCAAGCCACCCTTTTCCGGTCGAGAACCATGGCCTCGGACTTGGAGGTGCTGATTCTCATCCCAGCCGCTTCACACTCGACTGCAAACCACGCCAGTGCATGCTGGAGGTCCTGGTTTAAAGAAGCCAACAGGACAACATCATCCGCAAAAAGCAGAGATGAAATCCTGTGGTTCCCAAACAGGATTCCTTCCGGCCCCTGGCTGCGCCTAGAAATTCTGTCCATAAAAATTATGAACAAAACTGGTGACAAAGGGCAGCCCTGCCGGAGTCCAACATGCACTGGGAACAGGTCTGACTTACTGCTGGCAATGCGAACCAGACTCCTGCTTTGTTCGTACAGGGACCGGACAGCCCTTAGCAAAGAGCCCCGAACCCCATACTCCCAAAGCACCCCCCACAGAATACCATGGGGGACACAGTCGAATGCCTTCTCCAGATCCACAAAGCACATGTGGACTGGTTGGGCAAACTCCCATGAACCCTCGAGCACCCTATGAAGGGTATAGAGCTGGTCCAGTGTTCCGCAACTGTTGGGGTTCAACCCAGTCTGAAACGGTCAATCGGTCAACTTATTTCTCGGGAACCCCACCCTCGTACCACCCAGACGTCTGGGACGGAACACCACAAAAAAACAGAGAACCAGAGATCGGTTTAACTGCTGTTTATTCACAGTATTCTCGCCAAAGATGAAATATTACAAACACCTTTTATAACAAATCATAATCTCTCCAAACGGCTATTGTGTCTGTCGAATGTGTGTGTGTGTGTTTGTATGTGACCTCAGAGAGGGGTGTGTGTGTGTGTGTGTGTGTGTGTGTGTGTGGGAGGGTGTGAGTGAGTGACATCATTTTGATATCTGTGTCTATGTGTATGTGTGTGTGAAACATAAACAAAGAATATGTCTGGCAAAACAAAGAAATGCTACTTCACCAGAGAAAGGTCAAACAGTATTCAGGATTAAACTCATGAACTCTTAACATTAGAATCATAAGGTCTTAACAACCCTAAATTATATTCTGTAATTATAAAACTAACTTAAAACTATAAAACTAACTTAAATCATTGAATGCATCTTAGATCTAACAATTAAATTTAAATCACTGCCATAGTATATGCAATAATCCAAAAATATAAAGTCTTAACTCTTTGTTCAGCAATAAGGCTACCATTACATCCAACATTAAAGTGTGCGTGGGTCGATCTGACATCAAAACAGACCTTGGCGTCGTTCAGACATCTCTGATCAAAAATACACATTTCATATCAAAATAAACAAAATGTTCCCAAACAATGTCCAGCCGAGACAGAAGGTCATTTTAACTGAACCGAAGTTAATCCTTAATTTTGTCTTACTAACTTACTGCCTTCTTGGTCAAGAATAATACTTATATAAACCTAACAATCCCCCCCTTTGATAATAGTATCACTATTATCAAATCCTAGGACCATATATTATCACCTCATGATCATATACAGTGGTGCTTGAAAGTTTGTGAACCCTTTAGAATTTTCTATATTTCTGCATAAATATGACCTAAAACATCATCGGATTTTCACACAAGTCCTAAAAATAGGTAAAGAGAACCCAGTTAAACAAATGAGACAAAAATATTATACTTGGTCATTTATTTATTGAGGAAAATGATCCAATATTACATATCAGAGAGTGGCAAAAGTATGTGAACCTCTAGGATTAATAGTTAATTTGAAGGTGAAATTAGAGTCAGGTGATTTCAATCGATGGGATGACAATCAGGTGTGAGTGGGCACCATGGTTTATTTAAAGAACAGGGATCTATCAAAGTCTGATCTTCACAACACATGTTTGTGGAAGTGTATAATAGTACGAACAAAGGAGATTTCTGAGGACCTCAGAAACAGCATTGTTGATGCTCATCAGGCTGGAAAAGGTTACAAAACAATCTCTAAAGAGTTTGGACTCCACCCATCCACAGTCAGACAAATTGTGTACAAATGCAGGAAATTTAAGACCATTGTTACCCTCCCCAGGAGTGGTCGACCAACAAAGATCACTCCAAGAGCAAGGCGTGTAATAGTCGGCGAGGTCACAAAGGACCCCAGGGTAACTTCTAAGCAACTGAAGGCCTCTCTCACATTGGCTAATGTTAATGTTCATGAGTCCACCATCAGGAGAACACCGAACAACAATGGTGTGCATGGCAGGGTTGCAAGGAGAAAGCCACTGCTCTCCAAAAACAACATTGCTGCTCATCTGCAGTTTGCTAAATATCACATGGACAAGCCAGACAGCTATTGGAAAAATGTTTTGTGAAGGATGAGACCAAAATAGAACATTTTGGTTGAAATGAGAAGCCTCGTGTTTGGAGAAAGGAAAACTCTGCATTCCAGCATAAGAACCTTATCCTATCTGTGAAACATGATGGTGGTAGTATCATGGTTTGGGCCTGTTTTGCTGCAGCTGGGCCAGGATGGCTTGCCATCATTATGCTTGCTGAATTATACCAGTGAATTCTAAAGGAAAATGTCAGGACATCTGTCCATGAACTGAATCTCAAGAAAAGGTGGGTCATGCAGCAAGACAACGACCCTAAGCACACAAGTCGTTCTACCAAAGAATGGTGAAAGAAGAATAAAGTTAATGTTTTGGAATGGCCAAGTCAAAGTCCTGACCTTAATCCAATCGAAATGTTGTGGAAGGACCTGAAGCGAGCAGTTCATGTGAGGAAACCCACCAACATCCCAGAGTTGAAGCTGTTCTGTACGGAGGAACGGGCTAAAATTCCTCCAAGCCGGTGTGCAGGACTGATCAACAGTTACCGCAAACATTTAGTTGCAGTTATTCCTGCACAAGGGGGTCACACCAGATACTAAAAGCAAAGGTTCACATACTTTTGCCACTCACAGATATGTAATATTGGATCATTTTTCTCAATAAATAAATGACCAAGTATAATATTTTTGTCTCATTTGTTTAACTGGGTTCTCTTTATCTACTTTTAGGACTTGTGTGAAAATCTGATGATGTTTTAGGTCATTTTTATGCAGAAATATAGAAAATTCTAAAGGGTTCACAAACTTTCAAGCACCACTGTATGTGATTACATCGAGGATTAATCTTGAGTTAATCTTTGCCCTTCTTGACGTATATTGGTGCTCAGAGGGCGGGCATGCCCAATCAGCCCTCGTCCCACCTCACCGGAGCTTAGAGAAACTCAAAACCTCTTAATTCATCCCAAATACACGCTACTTCCTTCAGAGTAATTTGTTCTAAAACAGTGAGGGAAAAATGAAATTAGAAGGCATTTCGACCTATAGTGAGAACAGAGTCCTGTAAGAATACAGAGTTTCAGAGCATAGAGATGTGTAATAATAGTAGAAAACATCAGATGAAAGACATAACACATTTGTGTGGTGTGCGCTTTTGCAGTCCAGTTAGCGAAGTCAGTCCAGAAGATGTTGTCTCGAAGTCCAGCTAGAGCGGGTAACCCTGCTCCGAGCAATGAAGTCCAGCTCGAGCGGGTAACCCTGCCCCGAGCAATGAAGTGGTCCAGAAGGCTCGGGTGGGTAACCCTGCCCCGAGCGAAGATGAAGCAGTCACGAAGGCTCAGGCGGGTAGCCCTGCCCCGAGCAACAATGAAGTCACGAAACCCGTGATAAGGACTGTCATGGTTGTAGTGAGGATGATTGGTTCCAAACGGGGCGCAAGATCTCTTCCCCTCTTTGTTCACAACGTCCTGAGGATTCTCAGTCGAATCTGTGTAGAGCTCAGAAATAGAGAGACAGAGAGAGAGAACAGAGATTCTCGGGACACAGAGAAAACGTTAGTAGCAAACTTGTCATTGTAACACAACTTTGTTATGGAGCCTTCTTCAATCGAGTGGCATGGATCCACTGTGGAAAAAGATCAGTTAAAACAGCAGTAAAAGTAATGGCGACTATGTCTGCAGGCCCATTATATTGTTTTCCCAATTGTCCAAATCATTCAAAAAGTCACACCAGCACTTGTCTCCTATGTGAAAGGGGTGTGTGGTGGAGATAATATTGTACTATTGACCTTGGTACAAATTTTATGCAACTTATCTATAAGGGCTGCAGAATACTCATCCATATGCATTTTCAAATCAGAGGTACCCGGAGCCGGAGTTCCCTTCTTCCAGGGGAGAATAATTTCTTGGTGTCACACGAATTTCAGCCAGAATGAATTATGGATTACAGAACCAAACCTGTGTCCTGCATGACCTTAATTAATTTGTCTTTCAATGTTCGATTAGTACGTTCTACGATACCAGAGGACTGAGGAATGTGAAAACACCAGTTTAGTTTAGAGATACTTACAAAGGTTTTGTGTGACTTTTGAGGTGAAAGGGGTACCCTTGTCTAGTCTATGGCATTTGAAACCCCATAACTATAATAATAATTATTGATTTCTTATTATTTTATTGTTGTTATTTTATTGTTCTGCTTTTATTGTTTGTTTTTCTTATTTTACTGTCCAGTGTCCTTGGGTACCTTGAAAGGCACTTATAAATAAAATGTATCATTATTATTATTATAACTAGGTATTATTTATTTTGCCAGAGTACGAGTGAACTACCTTCGTGTTCTCTCGAAAACAGAAAAAAACTTCTACCCATTTAGAGAATTTGTCCACAATCAAGATGACAAAAATCAAATGAGAAAGGAAGAGCGTATGTCTCATGCAGAATATCAGGATGATATTGATTGAACACACAGAATAACCACAGAGGTGTGATAATATTATAAATTATAAAACAAGAACCCTCTGAGGGTTTAGAACAAGAACCACCAACAAAGAGTACATCCCCCATCCCTAGAGGGCTGGAGGAGAGATCAGACCTGATACTAGTAGTATGTACGATTTTTAGACAGCCAATATCAATGTCATCCCAAGTATCATACCGAGAATTAAGGAGGCGTGCGAGAGCGCGACCTACATTATCAAAAGAGGATGTGACACGAATTTCGAGATTGTTAGTAGAACAGAGAATAGTCATATGTTAATTTAATTATCTATTAAATTACTGATAATTTAATGGGTCTGTAAATTTTGCAACACCTGTTTAACTTGATGTGACGAGTGCAAGATCAGTGGGTGAGACAAAACCAATTTTTTCGCATCTAAAACCATCAAAGCACATGCGGAGACAGCCCCCAGGCACGCAGGTAAGCCTTGAGCAACAATGTCTAATGTTTTGGATAAAAACGCACAATGATGCATTTCCCCCCCCCATGCTCCCCAGAGGCCGTGCCTTGGTGTTCACAGGCATAGAGGTGGAAGGGCTTGAAGTGATCAGGTAACCCAGGGGCGGAACAAAGGGTGCTTCTGAGGGAGTGATAAGCGACCACCATAGCGTCAGTCCAGGTCAAAGGATGTTGCAGTGGATCGTGATGAGAGATTGCGGAACGGAGAAGCTTGTCATATAAAGAGCAGTCAGGGATCCATTTTCTGACCCAGAAAAGACATCAGTGCATGTTTAGTTACAGGGCGTTTTGTGTCTAGAATGACAGCCTTGAGAAAGTTCAAAACTTCAAAAGTTCAAATACTTAAGTGTCCATACAATATTGCAGCTTGGTCCTGAAACCTTAAAGCCCTTATGCGCCAGATGTTGGAGCAGGTGCAAGTGTCAGTGTCTTGGCAGATTTCTGGTGACTCAGCAGACACCAGAACACACAGACCACAGAGTCCTGAGGGAGGGAGAAGGTCACAGAGCGCGTTATGAATTACAGCTGAAAAAAAAACAGCAGGAGAGTCAAATGAAACCTCGAGTCCAAACGCTATCTCCTCATGTGCATGGAAAAAAGGCAGAAAAAGGCAGAACAGAGATCATTAATGGAAAAACAGCAATGATGAGCAGGAACCTGTGACATTACAGAAGAAACAATCAATTCATTAATCTTACGTAAATCTTGTGTAAAGTGTCTCACCACGCCTTGCTCGAGAAGAGACTGTAGGATGACATCCAGAGAGAGAGGTATTGCTTATTAAATCATATTTTGTGTAGTTTCATGTCAATTTAAGTTCAGGTTGCAGTGCAACAAAATGCGGAAAGGTTCAAGGACAATGAATACTTATACAAGCCAATGTATCATAATCATGATAATTTATGAAGTTTTTTTCTTAATGGTTAAATAAAGATAAACCCAAGTCTCCGATTTATAAACAAAAAGTTATTCAAGTAAACGTTTGTTAACTCTGTTTCTTGCTGAAAAGAATTATGGTTAACTAAATACATTAAAAGCCTATCCATTCCATATCCTCTGTGGTTTTTAAAGGCAAAAGTATGGAGCAAACAGTTAATCAGAGCATTTCATATCAATAGTTCGAAATTAGGAGGAACATGGTTAAGCTTAGCCTCATAAGGAGCAATAAGTTTAAAGAAAGATAAGGAGATAAAGAACAGGGCAAATTGAAATGACAAACAATTTCACTGAATGTAATTTGAATAAAATTGAATAGCTGATAAGCACTCTTTGTTGGATTCGATATGTGACAGAGACTCAAAATACATTTTTAATTCAATTAACAGTATTAATGGGAATGAGAATTGGTTGTCTTGGACATTTTGACTTTATGTATATGGAATTTACCTAATAATATAAAGAGATTACTTATTAAATTTATTATTGTGAGAAAGTGGCAAAAATAATGATTTTCTCTGCCCATTGCAGATTTCTGTGTGTCCTTGCCTGCTGTTCTTGCATGAGTTGTTTATATTATAGCTCTCTGTAACAGTCTGGGAGTCTTATCTCAATGCTGACTGAGAAAGAGACAGAGAGACTATAGAGACGGAACAATTATTCACAATATTATATTTATAATAGGACGACAATTATTCAAAAAATGTCAAAAATGAAGTAAAGAGCGGGTTAGCTCGCTGTTGAACTAATTTCATGTTTCCCAGACAAGACAAGTCCACATTTCACTAAAACGCGTCAGAAACAGGAGTCTATAGGATATTTAAAGGTTAGAATTACATATGATTAATAAATATACCACTACATGATCAGTTTTAAAATGTTTTAGATCAACATTAAACATTAGGTTAAACATTAAACTTTTCGGCATTTCCATTCACACGTAGGGTAAATATATTTGGTGCCTTTTATTATGCCTTTAAACAGGAAGTGGTATAATACTCAATATTTTAAAAATGATTCCTGATAAATTTCTTCAAATCTGAAAGTGATATTTGATTTGGCCTTAAATATATTTCTTCTGTTTTTACCATGTCTGTTTAATTTAAGTGAATGTTTAAAATTTGTTTTTGTGTTGTATTTGCTTGTGCAGTTATTTCATTATTTAAGGTCTGAACACATAGAATTACTGCCCAAATCTGATGAGGCCAGAGTTTCGCCCTAAAGAGCTGCTTTTTCTTTTATCCAGTGCGCATGCCCAGTTCACAAGCATCATGGGAACTGGAGTTCATCACAATTTTGAAAACTTCGTATTCATCATTTATAAGATCTAGACATGAAACTGCATTAATAGCTACACTATTAATTATTAAAACGCATTAATAGTCTTGTAGAGTGCTCAGGGAGCTGTTCAGAGATCACCTCGCAGACCACTCGCGACTTTACTGATAACTTTCCAGTTACAAGTTTCGGACTATCAACACACAATGAATATAAAATAAAGTGCAGATGATCTACTCACCAAACGCTGAAACTAACTGATTAAGAAGCAGATTTTTCCTCTGATGATGTTAAGGGAAGAGGATCTCTTCTCTTGGGTTTCTAACAGTGATGAGATTCACAAACGATTCGGATCTTTTTCGGGACGAAACATAAATGACTCGATCGAGCGAATCGATACAGACGCATGGACTGCATTTGTTTGAGTTCCTGCACACGTAATGGTTTGAGGAAAGTTCATACTTTAATTTCATGCAGCATGAAAGTGTGATTATTGTTTACGATTTGAAAACAGGAATACAAATAAGGTTTCCGTTGTTTCTGAAGAATCAAGAGTGAATCAAGTAAATTGATTCACACGCATGCGAGTTTGTTCTAAAGAATCGATTCAGTAAAGCTTTCGTTGAGATCATAATGCACAATATACAGAATGTCCGTATTTTATACGGATTTGATTCAATAAACATAGTATACGGGCGTACAAATAAAGTTATACGGATTCTTTTTAACAAAAAAAACTTCAATATTTATTTAGAGCTATAATCAATTCCCACAATGATAAAAGAGCACATAACATTTACACTTTGTGTTTTTTTTTTTTTGTCAAACATTGAAGCTTTGTATTAATTCTTAAAGTTTATTATTATTAATATTGAATAAAAAGTACCTGGAATATATCATTGTTAATTATCATTCAACTTTAGGTAAATTATTTTAATTTGCATCTTATAAGGACTTTATAAAAGGAATAAGGACTTTGGAAGTTTGCTATACAGGTTTGATTGACCAAAGGTTTGACATTTATGCACACCAGGAACACAGTTCTAACTGTTCATGTCCAGAGTACTGATTTGTTGTTTCATTATTTTGTGCATATCCAGTAATGCCTTATATAAATGCTAAAACAATTAAAGATACATTACACAGCTCCTAGAGATTGCAAATACCTGGATGAGGATAAATCAAAACTGAGCCGGCCAAATTGTCTAGAATTTGTGTAGAATGCTAAACCACAACAATTCATCCAATCCCGTGGGTTTTTTCTCGGGGTCCGGGTACCTTAATACAATAATACAATTAATATAATACAATTTTCCCCCCATGGTGGCACGAAGGAATCAGTCCCGAGATTAATTAGGGTAATTATTATGGGTTTAACATAAAAAGCGCGCTCTTCCCGTGACAGCTCCTTCACTTCACAAGGGTCACCTTCCCGTAAACAAATTACGAGGATAGCCTTCCCGTGTTTTTACACAAGGTTTAACCAATCTTCCCGTGGCTCTTCCATGAGGATCCCCAAAACGTCCTGTGCCTCTACACGAGGATTACCAATAACATAACCAAAATAATAAACAACTGTTTTTTTTTTTTTCTGAGACCTCCAACCAGGCGGAAGTCCAACCAATCAAACTAATCAATTAAAAGAGACCCCTTACCCCGGGGCGTGGCCACGGGGGGGGGCTGGGGTGGGCACTGCCCCCCCAGGGACAAGTCCTGCCCCCCTGAGAAATGCCCTGTCCATCCAAAGAAAACTGGCCAGAAAAAAGGCCACGATTTATGATCTCTGTTTGTGTCTTGTATTGGTAGAATAAATGCTGGTGTTGATTTAAAAACAGTATATATCTGCAAAGTTTATAGCTTTAATTATTTTTTGTTATCGTGTTTCCCCCCTCCGTAACCTTAAGGGGCAGAACAATCGTCAAAACTGCTTTCCAGTTGTTTCGTTTGAATAGGGGGCGTGTTAGTCCTCCTCCATTCAACTAGCAAGCACAACGCTGTGCGGGAGTTTACTTTGCGCCCATACAGTTCCTATTTCATTCTTCTATGTCATCTTTTCACAAAGTAGTAGTAGTAGTTTTTGTTGAGTTGAGCTTGTTCGTTTCATTTACTTGTTGATTTGTGTAGATAAATCAGCTAGTTACAGCAGTCTGCCTGTGCTAGCCTGCTATTATTAAGACTAGGAGACTGTGCTAGCTAGTTGAATTGCCAGCCTAGGCAGGCAGCCAGCCACTAAGCATAACCCACACAGACGTTATTAAAACATTTTATTAACTAGTACGTAACACCAAAAGACATGGATAGGTGGCTCATTAAAAAGCAGACCTCGTCCGCCCCTGTAGCTGCGCAAGCTTCTGACTCCGCTGTTGAGCCCAGCACCGCTGCTGCCAACGCAGAGCAAAGCCCTTCACAGGATCTGAATAGGTCTGCGCCATCCTGCAGTTCTGTGGCTGCTTCAGGAACTCAACACCCCTGCATTTCACAAAGTACGCAGTCCTCCCAAACCTCTGATGTGCACGTCCCTTCCGACTTAAATATGGATAGCCCGTCCCAGCCTATTTTAACTAATTACCCCAAGCGCCCATTTGGACAAACCCTTTGGTGCTTTAGTGCAAGCTGGTATCATTCTCGACCGTGGCTCGAGTATTCCGTTATCAGCGATGCCAGCTTTTGCTTTGCCTGCCGCAAATTTAACATTTCACATTCGGACCGCGAGGATATATTTACCAAACGTGGCTTCACAAATTGGAAAAAAAAGCCCTTGAAAAAGACACCGGCTTCCAAAAACATGCGTCGAGTCTCCCGCACGTCAGATCAATGTCTGCGTGGCAGGAACACCAGCGTCGGGCAGAGACGGGTGAAAGCATAGCTCACCTGCTGGGCCAAACGCAGATAGAAAAAAACAGGTACTATGTGAAGAGCATCGGGGAGGCCGTTCAGTTCCTGGCTGTCAATGAACTGGTTCTGCGTGGTCACAATTACGAGAGTGGGGAGGAGGGACATTTCCTGAAGTTTTTTGAATATACAGTCAAAAAAGATGAGAAATTGGCAGAAATTGTAAAACATATCCCAGACAATGCACAATACACGTCAAACGTAATACAAAATGAAATAATTGAAACCCTCACCAAAATGGTGCTAAAAAATATCCAAGCCAGATACGAGAAAGCAGACTCTCCTGGACTTTGCATTAAAAGTGATGGTACCAGAGATCGCTGTAACATAGAGAATTTGTCTGTAGTAATTAGATTTGTCCAAAACTCTGTCCCCAAGGAACACCTAATTGGATTAATTGAACTACATCAGCTTGATGCTGAGTACATTTCCGACCACATTCTTTCACATTTGACTGACCTGGGTTACAGACCAGACAATTTAGTGTGTCAGTGCTATGATGGTGCGTCTGTCATGTCTGGGGGAAGGGGTGGTGTCCAAGCTTTGTTGCAAAACAAAGTGGGGAAGTACATTCCATACGTGCACTGCTACAACCACCAGCTCCATTTGGCAGTGGTTCATGCAATGGAAGCAGAACCCCTGGCAAAGAAGTTCTTTGACTGGTCAAATTCTTTAAACACATTTTGTCACAGACATTATGTTGCACACACATACAACACACCTACACTGAAACGACTACTGGAAATACGGTGGACCAGTCATTATGAGGTCACGAAGTCCATTGTCACCAATGAGGACACAACCAGAGGGCTTCTCTCAGATGTAGCAGAGGATGACACTGCTCCTTTTGACATCAGCACAGAGGCATTGGGTCTTTCGACCCAATTAAAACGACAGTGTTTCTTTAACACAGGAAAGTTCCTCCTTCAGGTCCTTGGTGCACTGAAACCAGCTAATGCCATTCTGCAGGCCCAAGCAGTGGATATGTGCACTGCTGGGGAGGTGGTGACAGCTTCACTGGCTACTCTGAAGGAGATGAGGAGTGACTCATTCTGGCAGGAGCATTTCTCTCAGGGTGGAAGTAGGCCTACCAGTTCGCCCCCACCTAAAAGAAAACGCAAAGTTAATTCACAGCTTGGTGATAGCGTTGTCTTGTCAACACTTGGGCATTCTGATGACCAAATAGCTCCTAATCAAACTTTTAAAAGGGCCATGTTAAACATTCTTGACAGAGCTATTGTAGAGATGGAGACAAGATTCTCTCAGAGAAATGTTGAACTGATGAGGTCCACATCATTTCTCCTGCCAAAATCAAAGTCCTTTCTTGAGCCCTCTCTCCTGAAACCACTTCAGGTGCTTGCAGGCACAGAGCTTAACAGCATAAGCTTGCAAAATGAAATTTCTGTGGCAAAAGCAATGTTGCTCAATAAATTGTCAACTGATGCTAACCTCTCTGAAGCATGCAAATGCATTCAGCAGTACAAAGAGGCCTTCCCCATATTGCATTCAATATATGTCACAGCACTTGTCATTGGCGTGTCTTCAGCTGCATGCGAAAGCTCTTTCTCCACCTTGAACCGCATCCTCACTCCACTACGCAGAACAATGCTGCATTCAAGGAAGAAAAATTTAGTCATTCTGGCACATGAGAAGGAAATCACAGAAAATCTAGACATGAATGAATTTGTTTCAGAATTTGCTAAGTGTAACCGCAGACTTGTACTGTAGATAATGGTCCAGGTCAAAGGTCAGCTATTCATGAAGACCAGTAGATGGTGCATCCCAACATTTTCAATGTCAACATTTAAATTTCCATTCAGCATAGCCAGGCTTTTCAAAAAAAGTTAGTTTAGTTTTTTTTTTTACAAAAAAAACAAACAAAAAAAACAAAACAAAAAAAAACTTCATAAAAAAATTCCACACTGTTAACAAAATTGACGGTCATGATTTATGCTAGTGTGACCATATTTTGATTACCGAATTGAATTATTATTATTATTATTATTATTATTGGACTATTCGGCCTAGTAATTGTAGTAGTGGTTTTCCTTCCACCGATTTTTCAGGTATTGTTTTCGGCCCCCCCAGATGAGCTAACTGCCCACCCACACATGCCATTCTGGTCACACCTCTGCCCTTACCTGATTGGGAGGTTCCCCGTACGGGCCACCAAATTGTTGGGGTTCAACCCAGTCTGAAACGGTCAATTGGTCAACTTATTTCTCGGGAACCCCGCCCTCGTACCACCCAGACATCTGGGACGGAACACCGCAAAAAAACAGAGAACCAGAGATCGGTTTAACTGCTGTTTAATCACAGTATTCTCGCCAAAGATGAAAGATTACAAACACCTTTTATAACAAATCATAATCTCTCCAAACGGCTATTGTGTCTGTCAAATGTGTGTGTGTGTTTGTATGTGACCTCAGAGAGGGGTGTGTGTGTGTGTCTATGGGAGGGTGTGAGTGAGTGACATCATTTTGATATCTGTGTCTATGTGTATGTGTGTGTGAAACATAAACAAAGAATATGTCTAGCAAAACAAAGAAATGCTACTTCACCAGAGAAAGGTCAAACAGGATTCAGGATTAAACTCATGAACTCTTAACATTAGAATCATAAGGTCTTAACAACCCTAAATTATATTCTGTAATTATAAAACTAACTTAAAACTATAAAACTAACTTAAATCAGTGAATGCATCTTAGATCTAACAATTAAATTTAAATCACTGCCATAGTATATGCAATAATCCAAAAATATAAAGTCTTAACTCTTTGTTCAGCAATAAGGCTACCATTACATCCAACATTAAAGTGTGTGTGGGTCGATCTGACATCAAAACAGACCTTGGCGTCGTTCAGACATCTCTGATCAAAAATACACATTTCATATCAAAATAAACAAAATGTTCCCAAACAATGTCCAGCCGAGACAGAAGGTCATTTTAACTGAACCGAAGTTAATCCTTAATTTTGTCTTACTAACTTACTGCCTTCTTGGTCAAGAATAATACTTATATAAACCTAACAGCGACCAGGACGAAAACCGCATTGTTCCTCCTGGATCCGAGGTTCGACTATTGGTCGAATTCTCCTCTCCAGTACCCTAGAGTAAACTTTCCCCGGGAGGCTGAGAAGTGTGATTCCCCTATAATTGGAGCACACTCTCCGGTCCCCTTTCTTAAAAAGAGGGACCACCACCCCAGTCTGCCACTCCAGAGGCACTGTCCCCGACCGCCATGCGATGTTGCAGAGGCGTGTCAACCAAGACAGCCCCACAACATCCAGAGACTTGAGATACTCAGGGCAGATCTCATCCACCCCCGGTGCCTTGCCACCGAGGAGCTTGCAAACCACCTCAGTGACTTCGGCTTGGGTAATGGATGAGTCCACCTCTGAGTCATCAGCCTCAGTCTCCTCAATGGAAGACATGATGGTGGGATTGAGGAGATCCTCAAAGTATTCCTTCCACCTCCCGACAATGTCCCCAGTCCAGGTCAACAGCTCCCCACCCGCACTGTAAACAGTGTTGGCAGAGTACTGCTTCCCCCTCCTGAGGCGCCGGATGGTTTGCCAGAATTTCTTCGAGGCCGACCGATAGTCCTTCTCCATGGCCTCCCTGAACTCCTCCCAGTTCCGAGTTTTTGCCTCCGCAACTGCCCGAGCTGCAGCACGCCTGGCCTGCCGATACCCGTCAGCTGCCTCAGGGGTCCCGGAGGTCAACATGGCCCGATAGGACTCCTTCTTCAGCTTGACGGCATCCCTTACTTCCGGTGTCCACCACCGGGTTCGGGGATTGCCGCCATGACAGGCACCGGAGACCTTGCGGCCACAGCTCCGAACAGCTGTGTCCACAATGGAGGTAGAGAACATGGTCCACTCAGACTCAATGTCCCCTGCCTCCCTTGGAAGCTGGGAAAAGCTCTCCCGGAGGTGGGAGTTAAAGACCTCCCCAACAGAGTGCTTGGCCAGACATTCCCAGCAGACCCTCACCATACGTTTGGGCCTGCCAGGTCTGTCCAGCTTCCTCCTCTGCCAGCGGATCCAACTCACCACCAGGTGGTGATCAGTTGACAGTTCAGCCCCTCTCTTCACCCGAGTGCCCAAGACATAGGGCCGGAGATCAGATGAAACGACAACAAAGTCTATCATCGTCCTCCGACCTGAGGTGTCCTGGTGCCACATGCACTTATGGACACCCCTATGCTCGAACATGGTGTTCATTATGGACAAACCATGACTAGCACAGAAGTCCAATAACAAAACACCACTCGGGTTCAGATCGGGGAGGCCGTTCCTCCCAACCACGCCCCTCCAGGTGTCACTGTCGTCGCCCACGTGAGCATTGAAGTCCCCCAGTAACACAATGGAGTCCCCAGTCTGAGCACCCCTCAGTACCTCTCCCAGGGACTCCAAGAAGGCCGGATACTCTATACTGCCATTCGGCCCGTAGGCACAAACAACAGCAAGAGCCCTCTCCCCAATCCGAAGGCACAGAGAGGCGACTCTCTCGTTCACTGGGGTAAACTCCAACACATGTCGGCTGAGCTGGGGAGCTATAAGCAAGCCCACACCAGCCCGCCGCCACTCACCATGGGCGACTCCAGAGAAGTGGAGAGTCCAGCCCCTCTCAAGGAGCTGGGTTCCAGAGCCCAAGCTGTGTGTGGAGGTGAGCCCGACTATCTCTAGCCGGTACTTCTCAACCTCCCGCACAAGCTCAGGCTCCTTCCCCCCCAGCAAAGTGACATTCCATGTCCCCACAGCTAGCCGCTGTGTCCGGGGATCAGGTCGTTGAGGACCCTGCCTTCGACTGCCACCCAATCCACACTGCACCAGTCCCCTACTGCTACCTCTGTGGGTGGTGAACCCACAGGAGGTCGGGCCCACGTCACCTCTTCGGGCTGAGCCCGGCCGGGCCCCATGGGCAAAGGCCCGGCCACCAAGCGCTTGCATACGAGCCCCAACCCCAGGCCTGGCTCCAGGGTGGGGCCCCGGCTGCGCCATACCGGGCGACGTCATGGTCCTTGTTGGTTTCTCCATAAGTGTTTTGGTGAACTGCTCTTGGTCTGGCCTGTCACCTAGGACCTGTCTGCCTTGGGAAACCCTAACAGGGGCATAATGCCCCGGACAACATAGCTCCTAGGATCATTCAAGCACACAAACCCCTCCACCACAATAAGGTGGCAGTTCTAGGAGGGGAGCCATGCAATTAGTCACACCTAATCAGGAACACGGATAGAAACGGAGTTTAGCGAGTCACCTTACATTCAATTGTCTCACGTGAGGAGGAAATGCAGGTAGATTAGTTTAGCCTGTAACACAGGCCCATTTTTTTTGTCTGAAACCGACCAGCGCAGTGGTTAGAGCACTGTTGGCGTGCAGCGTTTGCCGGCAGTGATATAACATAGAGCGGGTAAGGGAAACATCTTTTAACACAGTTTATGCTACGTTAATCAACATAGAACGCTGGTTTACTCGTATTTATCTACCTCGCAGTATTTAAGTAAGTCCGGCTGTTTTCCTGGCTTGTGATAGCAGTCCCTAGTAACAACACAGCACCAAAGGTATCAAAACATGTCCATTGCTGCTCATAATACTTGGTGGAGCTCATTTGTTAATCACAAGCATTGTAACTTGTAGTTCCCTGACCCACACGACGTCTAAGTGAAAGGATAGTCGACTGGTATGTGTAGTGGGGATTGTAAGAAGGTAAAGGTTATTTCTTAATAAAGTCTAACTATTTGAATAGAAATGGGAAATGTATGAATGTCACAGTAGTGAACATGCAATTGTTGTTTTGTAGTTAATCGTGCCAAAGACTGTTCCTGCCTGTATGGTATGACGCCAGCGCAACAGTAACAGGTAGCTTAATGTTTATATGGGTTTTATGTATATTAACATGTCTAAATGCATTCTGTGAATGTTGTCCTGATGAACAGGTGATTAATTGAGATCTTTTGTTAATTGCAGGAGCCTATTGTAGCCACTGTTTTTCCCATTGTAAAGTTTACTTTAAAAGCTAATGTGGGCCTGTTTAATGCCCTTTAGGGTAGTGTAATCGCCATCAGCATATGGCCCACAGTGAAATGCCTTGTTATAGTGTGTTGTAAGCGTGTGTAAAACCACCTCCACTTTTGTTTAGTTTATTTGTTTATTTCCTTATTCGTATATTTATCCGGTGAGGTCTATTCCCTTTCCCCACTTTTGTCAGCCGGGGTGGGGAAGCACAAGGGGCGGTGAGGGCTTATTCCTAGCTTATGCCATTCAGGCTTGGCGAGTGTGCTGGTCATACAAGCCTGTGTGGTGTGGTGCTATGAAGTTCTGTGTGTGTGTAGTGGATTCCAACTGACTATAGACCTTTTTCAGTCATGTGACCTTCGTAAACGCGACCACCATTTTGGACATGTAGCGGACTTTGGCTCGAATTGGTTTGAATGTGAGGAAGGCAACAAATGGAGAACATACAAGAAAAAGGAGCGAGATGCAGAAAACACCTTCGCTATCCAGCGACGTAGGGCATTTACAGGGTGAGCAGAGGGAGAAATAACAGTAACGACACATTAGCAACGACATACAGAAATAACGGTTTATGGCACAGACCCTTTCGGTTCTCGCTCATCTAGCTGCTACAATGACTGCTTAGACTGCAACAATAATACCTAACACACATTTAAGTATCCATCGTAAAGACGTGAAACTCGTCGAGTGACGAGTGTGTTCATTGATAAGCTAACACAATCTAAAAGTAGACATACCATCACACTGCCCTGGCGCTGTGTACAGTTTACCTTCTATGGTTTGTGCACTCACTATTTGCCATTACTTTCTCCAACCGTTGTTACAGATTACAGGGAACGGCCTGGATTTAAGAGACAAATACATGTTCCTCTTGTTTTGAACACTTATTTGTAGGCAGTGCTTAATTTGTAAAGTGGGAGGTCCCGGAGCGCAGAGGATGAGCGGCTCCGGTGCGGAAAAAAGAGGGGGCGAGGGGGGCGCGGCACTGCGCTGCACTTCTGGGCATGTTTTGTAATAACACTGCAAATTAAGTTCATCTGCAGATATTTTGTGGATGTCGTTTCATGAGAGAAATCACCAACAAGACAGATATCAAAATCAGACATTAACACTAAATAAACTTGCATTTTTTTATTTAATTATTTGTTTGTTTGTTTTGTTACATAGTCAAAAGAGGTGTCGGATCACCGGATCCAGTGTAAATAGCTGCCGGAGCCAATGCCCGAGGTTCCGGAGCGCGCTCCGGCTTGCTCCCCCTCAAATTAAGCGCTGTTTGTAGGACACTGCCTCTGATCTGTCCTATAGTCTACCAACAGCAAAGGAACACAACGCTAGCTAATGTCTACTACAGAAGAACAAAGAGGTTACAATGAGTTATTTTAGCCTATTTGGTTACACACTCGCCGCCACAGAATGTTAACAGCAATGTAATGCCTTTTCTGGCTAATTTTATTCGTCTTACCTCCAACAAAGTGGTCACTGCACAAGCGCTGGTATGCCGAGGGCTGCCAATCTTTCCTGTTTATGGCCGCTATCCATCTTCTCCGTCGGTCAGCATCTACCGGGATCCGATAAAATGATAACCCTTGCCTTGTTTGTTGATGGTTACTACATCCAGGTGCACAACAATATAGTGGCATGATGGAAGTCTTGCTGAAAATAAACACTTTCTTTGCTGCCGTTCCTCAATGCTGGCTGTGGTAAACTACTGGTAGTACATGTCCAAAATGGCGGCCGCGTTTGTCGTGACGTCACGTGAAAAGGGTCCATAGCATTGAAGTGATATAATATACCTGTTGTCTGAGTGTGGTGCATAGCTGCTTTAGTCATAGTGCTTCCTGGTGTCGTACATTTGCTGCCTGAGTGTGGTGTATTGCTGAGCTGAGTACAGTAGTTTAGCAGTGTAGTGTATGATCTTGCTGCGCCCCTGTGGGCTTTCTTCTCCGGCTGGCTCCTTTTGTCTTTTACCCCCTCGCCCCTTATAGCCTATTGTGTGTGCCCTTGTTAGTGGTGATTCTTTTTGTTTTGGATTTGTGTATTTGAATTTCTTGTTTTTTTTTTAAGGTAATTCACATTAATAGTGGGGCTTTGACCTGTTGCAGTGTTTTTGATAACATCCTGTGGCTCATTGCTTAACTAAAGAAAAGATATTAATCATTAAAGTGTTTTATTTTTGTACACGGCCTCTTGCTTTATTCATTCAGTTGAATAGCCATAGTGGGGGGATAGTGAGTCTTTGTACTCATTGGTTCAATTGATTCTGACCTAGGATAGACGTAAGGTTGTTCAGGTTTCATTTTTATATATTTTTAAAGCATGCAAGTGAAATAGAAACACACTAATAAAAAAATGCAATAAATATAAAAACAAAATATAATGACCAGGCCATGATATACAACAAGGCTGAAGTCGTTCAACATCTCATCTGGACTCACGTCGGTTCACAGCCTCTTTGCCACAGTCATATGCTTCTGGGCAACGTGTTTGTTGGTGTACAGTGGTGCTTGAAAGTTTGTGAACCCTTTAGAATTTTCTATATTTCTGCATAAATATGACCTAAAACATCATCAGATTTTCACACAAGTCCTAAAAGTAGAAAAGAGAACCCAGTTAAACAAATGAGACAAAAATACAACCCTGATTCCAAAAAAGTTGGGACAAAGTACAAATTGTAAATAAAAACGGAATGCAATGATGTGGAAGTTTCAAAATTCCATATTTTATTCAGAATAGAACATAGATGACATATCAAATGTTTAAACTGAGAAAATGTATCATTTAAAGAGAAAAATTAGGTGATTTTAAATTTCATGACAACAACACATCTCAAAAAAGTTGGGACAAGGCCATGTTTACCACTGTGAGACATCCCCTTTTCTCTTTACAACAGTCTGTAAATGTCTGGGGACTGAGGAGACAAGTTGCTCAAGTTTAGGGATAGGAATGTTCACCCATTCTTGTCTAATGTAGGATTCTAGTTGCTCAACTGTCTTGGGTCTTTTTTGTCGTCTCTTCCGTTTTATGATGCGCCAAATGTTTTCTATGGGTGAAAGATCTGGACTGCAGGTTGGACAGTTCAGTACCCGGACCCTTCTTCTACGCAGCCATGATGCTGTAATTGATGCAGTATGTGGTTTGGCATTGTCATGTTGGAAAATGCAAGGTCTTCCCTGAAAGAGATGTCGTCTGGATGGGAGCATATGTTGCTCTAGAACCTGGATATACCTTTCAGCATTGATGGTGTCTTTTCAGATGTGTAGGCTGCCCATGCCACACTCACTAATGCAACCCCATACCATCAGAGATGCAGGCTTCTGAACTGAGTGCTGATAACAACTTGGGTCGTCCTTCTCCTCTTTAGTCCAAACGACACGGCGTCCCTGATTTCCATAAAGAACTTCAAATTTTGATTCGTCTGACCACAGAACAGTTTTCCACTTTGCCACAGTCCATTTTAAATGAGCCTTGGCCCAGAGAAGACGTCTGCGCTTCTGGATCATGTTTAGATACGGCTTCTTCTTTGAACTATAGAGTTTTAGCTGGTAACGGCGGATGGCACGGTGAATTGTGTTCACGGATAATGTTCTCTGGAAATATTCCTGAGCCCATTTTGTGATTTCCAATACAGAAGCATGCCTATATGTGATGCAGTGCCGTCTAAGGGCCCGAAGATCACGGGCACCCAGTATGGTTTTCCGGCCTTGACCCTTACGCACAGAGATTCTTCCAGATTCTCTGAATCTTCTGATGATATTATGCACTGTAGATGATGATATGTTCAAACTCTTTGCAATTTTACACTGTCGAACTCCTTTCTGATATTGCTCCACTATTTGTCGGTGCAGAATTAGGGGGATTGGTGATCCTCTTCCCATCTTTACTTCTGAGAGCCGCTGCCACTCCAAGATGCTCTTTTTATACCCAGTCATGTTAATGACCTATTGCCAATTGACCTAATGAGTTGCAATTTGGTCCTCCAGCTGTTCCATTTTTGTACCTTTAACTTTTCCAGCCTCTTATTGCCCCTGTCCCAACTTTTTTGAGATGTGCTGCTGTCATCAAATTTCAAATGAGCCAATATTTGGCATGAAATTTCAAAATGTCTCACTTTCGACATTTGATATGTTGTCTATGTTCTACTGTGAATACAATATCAGTTTTTGAGATTTGCAAATTATTGCATTCTGTTTTTATTTACAATTTGTACTTTGTCCCAACTTTTTTGGAATCGGGGTTGTATTATACTTGGCCATTTATTTATTGAGGAAAATGAGTTTATCAATTTAGGGTCAAATCCGACATGTAGAAAAGCATATAAGTTAAACTACCATTATTTTGGAGAATATTTAAACTCCACAGAGATTCCTTTGTGTGTGTTTTTGTTTAGGTTGTTGGAAAATCCACATAATTTCCCCCAAAAAACAGCTCACTCACACACAATGCACTCCAATGGGACGGGCACTGCTGAGCCCCTGGGCGATGCCCACATGGCTGTAGATTTTATTGCAGTTACAAAAACACAACTCAAACTTGATTCACAGACAGTGCACAACTCTGACAATCACACACTCAGATAACAACAAGGAATATTCAGGAAACTAGTCTTATCTAGGAGAAAGCAGTCTCTAATATATCAACATACTCAACATTAAAACCATGCGACATAACCAGATCCAGCGTGTGACCTTTATCATGTGTGGGACCCTTAATATGCCAGGCATGCAAACTGGTCAGGGGTGAAAAAGGTGAGAAGGGTGCACGGACACACGGCACGCGCACAAAAGTACATTTCGTAGTCTACGTTACAAAAAAAATTGCAACCAGTGACATCTTGAATTTAATACAGTACAAAATAACTTTCCATAAACATGTCTTTATTGGACAACAATTCAATTCAAGTGGACGCTTTCTTTACAACCATTTTTTTTTTCTTTTTGGCCTGCACCAGGAGTTCACAGGCCCTCTTCCTGTGTTTAGCTGCGTGCCTCAGCCTGGCCTGCTTCTCCTGTGTGTGGATGCAATGATTTCCATCTTCTTCTTATGTATTTCTGTTTGGACGTGAGCCATCAAAGCATGGCTGCCCTTTTTCGCATAGTTTATGTCCTTGTGGCAGAGGACACACCTGGCCAATCCCTGTCTGTCAATTTTCTTAAAGACATCACCTATGTGAAATGACACCTCTTGTCCCTTCACTGATACCTTGCCCTCCAGTTTAAGCCAGGCCCACTTCCAGCTGCATTTTATTTCAGCATCCAGCGTTTTAACAGCTGCAGCGTCCTCCTCCCCTAACACACTCATTCTGCAAGAATAATGTTTGTATTAGTGTAAGTGGTACATCAGTACTATTAACTGTAAACCACTCTACTACAGAGATCACAGAAGCTAAAGCTGTACAACAGCCAAAAGTAACTGACTTTGAATGGTGACGAGCAACAAAAGCTACAGCAACGACTAAACAACAATGGCAACAAAGCAACTTTACACTACAGCTTTAGTAGCTTCTGGTCTAAATACACGACAAGCCTTTCCTGACGTCTCCTCTCACGCTGAAAAAAAATTGCGCCGAGTCAATGGATGAAGGCAGAACAGTGTACAACACGAGACGGGCCAGTTTTCGCTATTTTTAGATGGCTTAGAACCATTACGTTTCAATGAATCAATAAATAACAATCCTGGCGACCAGTGTTTCTGTTACTTAACATTGACAACACAAGTTTGACGCTAATTTCATTAAAATATCTAGCAAACAGGAGCAAATAATTTTCCACCGGAGCTTTACTAGCTCTCGCGGTGTTCAACGCAAGTTGTAGCGAACGGTAACTAAACCCATGTCAAGAGTTCCCCAGTAACTTCGATACTACCAGAAAATATAAAAATAATTGGAACCATTACTTGTGCTTGTACATTGCTTGCGCTCTACAGCCAGAGCAAGCTAGAACAAGCGGTTGTCATGGGGATTTGAAAAGACGCTTGGTGCTTATTTTTAGGAGAAAAACACCCTGTCGGCTTTTTAGCTCTCGAAAAAAACCCTGTATTTGAAAACCATCCATTGTGAAGAGGGAATTTCTCTATACCACGCCACTGAGCTGATCATGTGTTCATTTTCATATCTCTCACATCTGGCGACAGTAAGCTATAGCAGCTGGTATTTACATCTGTAGCCGTCTTATGGAACTAGCTAACGTGTTATGTCTTAAACTTGATTTCAGCCCGTATGTTAAAACATATTAGACATAGTTACATTTATGTACACATTTCTGGCACTGTAAAAGACTTACTTCAACACGTAACAGCAACAAAATCCAACGGCTTTTCCAGTTATTCACCCCCGAGCGCGCTGGAAACTGTTCCATTGGTATGTTCAGACCCCTTCGCATGTTTGTAAACAAACCGACCGTTGCCAGGATGCGCGCGCAGCCTGGACTCAGAAACAATGGCGCTGCCCATAGACCGGCATTATGAGCTGTCAGATTCTCATCTCATCTCATTATCTCTAGCCGCTTTATCCTTCTACAGGGTCGCAGGCAAGCTGGAGCCTATCCCAGCTGACTACGGGCGAAAGGCAGGGTACACCCTGGACAAGTCGCCAGGTCATCACAGGGCAGCTGTCAGATTATGCAAAACAATTGTCGTTACAAGATCGAGAATGCTACATAAATAAGTTAACTCTAACAAGTGGACATCGCCTACCAGATCTGCATTTAATTAAAGAGTGGACGGACAATGTTAGTAAGTTCCCTGGTATACAATGGCCAGATATATACTCGTACCTTATTGACAAGACTTCAGTGTACACCCACGAAAAACTTCGTGCCTACATCATCCAACATATCCACAATGATAGTGTAAAGAGTGCAGCTAAGAGAAATCAGAGCTGCGTAAAAAGCGAGAGGCAGAGAGCAGAAATGAAACTGAACGGGGCGGGAGCTAGGTTAGAGCAGTCAACGCAAGTTGGCATTTAGAGTGAGGGCACACAATTTTACCTTTCCATCCTTGCTTTAAAATTGTGATTTTCGGCATACACAAATAATGATGGCACAAAATCTGGACTGCTTGAGTCAAGTGAGACCTCTCCTACAAACAACACTGCATGCAAAGCTAAGTTAACATGCTAACAATATTCATTACATTGTGTAACTATGACCCAGCTAATCAGACAAACGTTACCAAAGTATTTTGCTACATCAATAAAAGAAGACTAGAAAGAATAAAAAAGAAAGATTTAATAAATAGCCTGATCTTACCTGTGATGAAGTGGGCGCTGCAAACCCGCGCATTTTTGATGGTGCTTTCATCCCAGTCTACACGTTTGATGGCTTGTAGCCATAGACGTCGGCAATTTTTTTGGAATGGGTGAGATCCTGCTGGAATTCTGAACATTTTAACCCCATCACTGCTACGATTCTGACACCCGACAACACAACAACTAGGCATTTCTTCCAAATCTTTCTTCTCATCTCCACCGTCGCCAAAAGTCAGTCTGACCGTCGCTGAGTCTTTTTTGAGTCCAGGCTGCACGCACAATTTCCTCTTACGTATGAATGACGTTTACTGTGAGGGGGTCTGTTCAGATCCAGTCGCGAGATGAGGTTGCCAGATCCCTCTATAAAAAGGTGACTTTGCGGTCTGAATCTGTGGAATATTCGTAAGCGAGGACTGGCAACCAGCAGTGGGTTGCGCACCAGCTGATCAGAACTCCAATGGAAAAGAAGCACGTGTTACTGTTTATCTCGATTGGCTGTAACCTTGTAAGTGAAATGTTTGGCAACAATAGTGTTGTAGCCTGCCTACCCCCCCCCCAAAAAAAAAAACCCCAAACTCTTCGGATCGACACGATTCACACAAGTGACCTATTCTGGGACCAAAATGGTGAATTTCGCCGAAAGGTGAGGAGTTTGCATCTGTGTATGCTGAATAAAATCAAAGGATTCCAGGACATTATTAAATTCATTGACCATAGGCTTATCAGGACAGCAGATGTGTATATTAAAGTCTCCCAGGATCAGAATGCGATCATACTGCACAGTTACTAATGACAGCAGGTCAGCAAACTGCTTTATGAAGTCTTTATTCATTTTGGGTGGCCTGTAGATAAGAATACAGAGCAACGGATCTGTAGACTCAACACGGAAAGCAAGGGATTCGAAACTGTTGTATAGATCGGTTTGAATGACAGACATCCATTTTTGAAAACTACAGCAATCCCTCCACCTCTTCCAGACGTTCGTGGTGAGTTTAAGAAGCTGCAGTTTGTAGGACACAGATCCAAGAACGCGCTCAAGTCATTCACTCGACGCCACGTCTCCAGCAGGAATAAAAAGTCCAGATCTTTTGAAATAAAAAAGTCATTTAAAATAAAGGCCTTATTTGTGACTGACCTTACATTTGCCAAGGCCATTTTTCTCATTGCGACAAAATGTTCAGGTATCCAGTATCGGTGTATAGATGGCTCGGATTGTGATGTCCGATGCCTCTTCTCCTTGGTGTAAACACCCTCCGCCGCTCTGAATAAACAGGAAGATCCGCCGGTGGACCCGGGCAAAGAAACACCAAGTGAGTGTGATTTTGATCGCGACAAAGTCGAAACATCCTCACTTTTACACCAGCTCGCCTTCCCAGCTTTCTCTGGCACTTCTGCGTGGAGCAGCAGGGCAAGACCCAAACACAAGCCAGGTCTCTGGGGAGACGCTGATGGTAGCCTCGGTCGCCACTGGATTTGTGAGCATAATCCACAGCGGCTCGAATAGATAACAGTGCCTCACGATCGTATTGCAGTGCTGATACTGTTAGAAATTCCTGGATAAACAGGCATGCATACACGTACACGCAGAGGACAGGTAAAGACAGGACAGGTAGAAAATGACGGCTCACTGACAGATATACTGGCGCCATCGTGTCAAAAGCTCGACTGAGTTTCTTCTGTCGCTCGTGAAGTGAATAATCTTTTGCATATTTTCTGGGTTTTTTTCTTTTAGTGCATGACTTGTTCTTAATAAAATAATCAAAAACTAAACAATGTTTTGAAGTTTATTATTATTATTATTATTATTATTATTATTATTATTCATGTTGTTTTAAGGGTACCATGCATTACTCTGTAAACCTTGGTTACATCTCCTTGTCCTTCCTCTTCCTCTTCCACCTCCTCTCCTTGTCCTCTTCCTCTACCCTCGACAAGTGAACTGACCCCTGGCCTTTTGATCTGTCGGATTGGTGTGTGAACAATTTTGACTCTTGGTGTTTCCACCTGGGGAATTGTGTGATAACTGAGTTGGAGCTGTGATCACTTGTGTTAATGATACTGAATGCCAGTGCTTTGTAAATGAGCTCATGGTGCAGCCAGTGAGATACGAAGGGATTTGTGTGAAGAGTTTTTCAGAAAAAGTTCAGCAAATCTGAATCATGTGTGAAAACAGGGGAATCGAGTTTATCGCTTTGGGAAATAGCGCTATCTTTTGGTAGCTGGGGTCATGGATTTGGATGTTTAGTTAATAGGCCCAGTTACAGTGTGTCAGCGATCCAGAAAAACTGTAAACACACGTGACATCATGTGAATAATATGTGATAAATCAAACATAATCTGGTCATTTACTGTATATTTGGATTTCTGTTCATCTCCATGATTTATAATAATCCTCTCAGTGTTCTGGAAACCTAAACCTAGAGTTAACTCATTTGAAGGAATTTTTCTGAACATAACAAACACAAAATCATTTCCACTAATTGGTATTTCCAGCCCCCAGCAGGGCAGTGACCCCCAGTGATGATGCAGGGACCCAGTATAGGCAAGGCAAGGCAAGTTTATTTATATAGCACATTTCATACACAGTGGCAGTTCAATGTGCTTTACAGAAGTAAAAGCAAAACAGTAAACAATAGAAAATAAAATTACATTAAATAAATGGGGAAGAAAAATAATAAGAATTAAACAATAGTAGAAATAAAATAATAAAATGAAGTAAAAGTTCAGTAAAAAAAACAGCAGAATAATATAGATAAGAGTTAAGTAAAATTTAAAACATGCAGAGACTGTAAAAGTTAAGAGTTTAAAACATGTAGAGATGACAATCTTATTAATTTAGCAGAAAGCATCTGAGAACAGCTTGGTCTTTAACCTAGATTTGAAGCTGCCAACAGCAGGAGCATTTTTGATGTCCTCTGGCGGTTGGTTCCATAGCTGTACTGCATAGTAGCTAAAAGCTGCTTCACCACACTTTGTTTTAACAACAGGTTTTACCAGTAAATTTTGTTGCTGCGATCTGGTAGATCTGATTGGGTTAGGCCACTGTAACATATCAGAGAGGTAATTGGGCCCTGTACCATTTAGAGATTTGTACACCAGCAGCAATGCTTTAAAGTCAATTCTGTAGCTTACTGGAAGCCAGTGAAGGGACCTTAGAATTGGAGTAATGTGCTCTGTTCTTTTTGTTCGTGTGAGAACCCTCGCCGCTGCATTTTGAACCAGCTGAAGTCGTTTAATGGTCTTTTTTGGCAGGCCTGTGAAAAGGCTATTGCAGTAATCAACCCTATTAGAGATGAAGGCATGTATAAGTTTTTCCAGATCATTTTTTGACATAAGTCCTCTTAGTTTGGAAATGTTTTTTAGGTGATAAAATGCCGTTTTAGTGATTGCTTTCATGTGACTGTCAAAGTTTAGCTCGCTGTCAATGAAAACACCAAGATTTTTAACCATTTCTTTTGTTTTAATCCCCTTTGTGTCAAGAATAGTGGTAATCCTGAGTCTTTCATCTTTTTTCCCAAATAGAGTTACTTCTGTTTTATCTGTGTTCAGCTGAAGAAAATTTTGTGACATCCAGTTGTTGATTTGATCGATACACTGTTAGAGACATTCAAGGGGGGTATAATCATTAGGTGATAGAGCAAAATAAATTTGGGTGTCATCTGCATAGCAGTGATACAAAATTGAGTTGTTCTTGATAATTTGCCCAAGTGGGAGCATATAAAGGTTGAATAGTAATGGTCCAAGACTCGACCCCTGGGGGACACCACAGGTCAAGGACATTGATGTTGAGGTACAATTTCCCATGGTAACAAAGAAGCTTCTATCTTTTAAGTATGATTTTAACCAATTGATAACTTTACCAGTCAACCCAACCCAGTGTTCAAGTCGATATAGCAGTATGTTGTGATCAACAGTATCAAAAGCTGCACTGAGGTCCAGTAACACCAGGACCGATGTTTTGCCTGCATCAGTATTAAGACGTATGTCATTTATAACTTTAATCAGCGCTGTTTCAGTGCTATGATTGGCACGAAATCCTGACTGAAAGTTATCAAAACAGCTGTTTGATATCAAGAAGGCAGTTAATTGATTGAAGACAATTTTTTCAAGGATTTTCCCGATGAATGGTAGATTTGATATTAGCCTGTAGTTGTTTAATACTGAAGCATCCAGATTATTCTTTTTAAGTAGGGGCTTTACAACGGCTTTTTTCAGGGACACAGGAAAAATGCCAGTCTCTAGGGATGTATTTATGATCTGAAGCACATCTGTAATTATGAGGTGAAGAACAGACTTAAAAAAGTTGGTGGGCAGAATGTCCAATTCAGATGTTGAGGAAGTGAGATTTTGTACAGTTTTTTCAAGAGTCTCATAATCAATTAAACAAAATTCTGACATTGTGTTGAAGTTATCTGTCTGTGTCACTGGTGATTGCAGTTTTTCAATTATTTGCAACTGAGATATATTATGAGCAATATTCTGCCATATTTTATCAATTTTACCTTTGAAGAAGGATGCAAACTCATTGCATTTATTAACTGAGAGAAGTTCAGGTGCTAATTGTGGTGGGGGATTAGTTAGCTTCTCTACTGTTGAAAATAGCACACGGGCATTGTTCATATTCCTGTTGATGATGTTGGAGAAGAAAGACTGTCTTGCTTTACGAATTTCATAATTATATTTACAAAGCATCTCTTTATGGATTTGATAATGGATATGAAGTTTAGATTTGCGCCATTTTCTTTCAGTCTTTCTACATTCTCTCTTTAGCAATTTAACAGCTGGGTATTGCTTCCATGGTGCTTTCTGCTTGTCATTGACTCTTTTGATTTTGAATGGAGCAATATCATCCATAATTTGGATCATATTTAAATTAAAAATTTCCAGTAAATCATCTACAGAGTCTGACATTTTGGTTGAGATCCGAGAGAGAGCTTGCTCAAAGAGAACACATGTGTTGTCGTTTATGACTCTCCTACCCATAGTCGTTGAGCTGTTCTGAATGTGAGGAGACATAGAAACATCAGAGAAAACACAAAAATGATCAGATAAGGCCAGGTCAACAACAGTAGTAGAAACAGTAAGACCCTTTGTGATGACGAGGTCAAGGGTATAACCATGAGAGTGGGTCGGCCCCTGTACATGTTGTACTAGGTTGAAGTTGTCAATAAGTGCAAGTAGTTCTCTGGCATAAGTGTTTTCAGAATTATCTACATGCAAGTTAAAATCCCCAGATATAATAAGACAGTCAAACTCTAAGCAAATGACTGACAACAGTTCACCAAACTCTTCCAGAAAAACTTTGGCTGAATGTCTCGGAGGCCTGTAAATAGTTAATAACAATATGTTAGGAGAGCATGTAACAAGTGCACATAAGTGTTCAAAGGATGTAAAATCACCAAGTGAGGATTGTTTACATTGAAAAGAGACTTTGAATATATTTGCGATCCCTCCACCTTTCCCCTGTCGGGTAACATTCATAAAATTAAAATTTGGGGGAGTTGCTTCAATAAGGGTGGTAGCACTATTTGCTTGATCCAGCCAAGTTTCAGTTAGAAGCAAAAAATCAAGATTATATTTGCAGATAAGATCATTAATTAAAAATGACTTGTTTGAAAGTGATCTAACGTTCAGAAGAGCTAGCTTTACAGAAAGTCTAGAAGTAATATCCGCTTGGGCACTCTGATGTTGTTTTGAAACAGGAAGGAGACTAGACTGGTTTACCCCCTGGGTTAAATATGCTCTATGTTTTCTATTTCTTATCAACACAGGAATAGAGAATGGCATAGGCATACTGGGTCCCAGCTTGTTTTCAAAACTACACCCAATGCAGGGACCCACAGCACATCATACAAGACTCTCTGTATGTTCCATTTGGTTTGAGGGTGGAAAGATTGGAGATGTCATGTATCTTTTAGATGGTGAAAAAGATTGGTAGCCAGCTGAAAGTCCTGGGCGAACACAGTTCAGTCTGTTGGTTGATTTTTGATGAACTGGGTACACTGCTTGTTGCGACAGATTTGGGCTGGAAAAAGAGAGTGTAGCCATTGGCAGCAGTCTCTGCATACTATTAGGGAAATCCATGCAGGGGGGAGACGGAGATGGTACAATAAAATCAGAAGAGCGAGACTTTGGTGAGGTCTTTGTAAGTGTTTCCATGACTGTCTCTGTGGTGACTGTCTCCCTGATAGTCTCTGTGATACTTGCATGGGGTCGAGATGTGGGTGATGCAGCCTTGACATGATTATCTTTGGTCAGGTCCTCAATCTGGATGGAATCGCATGATGGAATCGCATGCTCACATTCTCCGTGTGATTGTTGATGTCCTTGGCAGTCTGCCCCAGATGGTTCTTGGCAGTCTGCCCCAGATGGCTGTGTGTCCTTGGTGAAGACTTGCATAGATGATTGTTTTGGCTTTGCAGAGCTATTGTTGATATTTGTAACTAGGTCAGTCTGTGACATCTTATCAACTGTTTTCCTCAATGTTGGCTGAGAGAAAATTGCATGTTGTAGAGCAAGTCTATAATGATCCGCTAAGACTTTGGTCCCAATCCAGCTGAGTTCAGTGCAATTTGGCTTGAAGAATTCTCTGCGATTCCAGAAAAGGTTAAAATTGTCTATGAAGTTCATACCAGATGAAAAACAAGTTTTTCCAAGCCAGGTGTTAAGACTGAAGAGTCAAGTAAATGCAAAGCTTCCCCTTGCAGGGAGTGGGCCACTGATAAAAGATTGTATTCCAGTCTTATAGAGATTAGAAAAAAGCTTTCTGAAATCATCTTGGACAAACAGCTGTTCTCTGAAAACATCATTTGCTCCCACATGCACAACAATACGTTTGATAGTTTTATGCTCAGACATGAGTTTCAAAATGCTGTCTTTGGTGTCAGAGATGGATGCATTTGGAAGGCAGCAAATAATCATCCCATGTCCTTTTAAATGTCTTACAGTGGAATCACCTGTTAGGACTGGGACTGTTTTGGCCTCTAGAGGCCGCTGTTATTTCCTGTTTTTTGTCTATGTTTGTTTTGGCCTCTAGAGGTCACCACTGTGTCCTGTGTTTTGTGTTGGTGTTGATTGCCTGTTTTCATTAGTGTCACCTGTTTCCAATTTATTTTGTGTATTTATACCCCCTGAGTTCAGTCCTCTTGTCACGGAGTCTTTGTGCTGTTATGTTTAGCTCCAGTTACCTCTGTTCTGTGTTCCTTGCCGTTGTCTCTTTGGTTTTGCACTTTGCTTTTCTTTTTGGACTTTTTGGACTTTGTGTTTACTGTTTTTTTGACCTTCTGAGCATTGGTATTTTGCCTTTTCTTTTCTAGTTTTTTGCTTTTGTATTTAACTTTGAACTTTTGGATATTTTATTTTTCCCTTCATCTTCTGAGCGTTTTTTGGATTATATTTTTGTTTGGACTGTAAATATTGTAAATAAACTTTTTGATACTTTTCTACCTCCGCCTCACGCCTCTGCACTTGAGTCATCCCCCTGGTGGCCTAGTGGGGGTTTGCTGGATTATCACACCAATGAACCAGGTTCGAATCCCAGCAAAACCCAAACAGAAAGACTCTGTCATGACCGACTCAGCAGAGGCTGCTTCAACTGTCTACCCGGCCAACCTTCAGGGAATTATGGCAGCTTTGACATGCTTCGGAGTGACCATGGACGAATGCTCACCAGCCAACGTGAGGCCCTTGCTCGCCACGAGGAACTGCTTCAGCAAATTGGGAAAACCCTGGCACAGCTGACACCTCTGCCTGCATCTCCTGATCCAGCTCCTGCTCCAGTGCCTCCCGCCACACTGTCTCCTTCACCTCGTGAACCCAGCCTTCCTGCACCACAGAGGTATGACAGCAAGCACGGTGAGTGCCGGGAGTTCCTTACCCAGTGCCAACTCACCTTTGAGCTCCAGCCTACCATCTACACTACGGATCGCCGCAAGATCGCCTTAGTGATAACCTTGTTAGCTGGTAAGGCACGAGCTTGGGCAACAGCTATCTGGCAGAGACAGGGACCTGAGTGCTCTGATTTTGAACTATTTACTGAAGAGATGCTTCGGTCTTCGACCAGGCGGACATCAGTACCAACGCAGCCAGAAAGCTCATGTCCATCCGGCAAGAAGGAAGCGTCGCAGATTACGCCATCTTGTTCTGGATGCTCGCAGCAGTAAGTGGATGGAATGAGACTGCCCTGGTGTCAGCCTTCCACCATGGTCTGCCTGACCCCATCAAGGACGGCCTGGCCTCTATTGGATGCCCAAGTGACCTCGAAACTCTCATCTCACATTCTACTCGTCTGGACAACAGGATGAGAGAACGCCGCCAAGTCCTGAGCCCCCCCAGCCTCCCTACCTCTACCTGGAGCCCGTCTACCTCCTCCAGTGACTGTCCAGAACCCATGCAAGTGGGTCGTACTCGCCTCTCCGCATCTGAGAGGGAGCGCAGAAGGAGGGACAAGTGCTGCATCTACTGTGACAAGCCTGGTCACTTCCGAGCATCATGTCCCGAACTCTTGGGAAAAGGACCGCCCCGTCCAGCTGAGGGAGGGTTGTGACGGGGCCTACCCTCTCTCTCGGACTCCCTGGCCAAGGAATCTACATCCCGGTCTCCATCTCCTGGGGTGAGTCTGTCCACTCTTGTCAAGCTTTGTTAGACTCAGGGGTGGCTGGGAACTTTATGGATATTCACTTCGCCCAAAGTATCAATGTCCCGACTGCACCTCTTGAAGTCCCACTGTCTGTGTCTGCCCTCGATGGCCAAGTGTTAGGTGATGGAAGAGTCACCCAAGTTACTTCTCCAGTCTTCCTCCAGTCTCAAGGTCACAAGGAAGAAATATCCCTGCACCTGATTCCCTCACCTGAGTTCCCAGTTATTCTAGGCCTTCCTTGGCTTACTCGCCACAACCCTCACACAGGCTGGGTAACTAGCCAGGTTGTGGAATGGGGCCCTGCATGCCATGCCTCTTGTCTGCTCTCTAGCTCTCCTGTGTCTCCTGCCGAGCCCCCTGATCTCACCGAGTTATCTCAAGTTCCCACAGAGTACTGGGATCTCAAGGAGGTATTCAGCAAGAGCAGGGCCGCCGTTCTTCCTCCGCACCGGGCCTACGACTGTGCCATTGACTTGCTCCCTGGGACTACCCGTCCTTGTGGCAGACTGTTTTCCCTCTCTCAGCCAGAACGCAAGGCCATGGAGGAATACCTCAAAGATGCCCTGGTCTCTGGGTTCATTCGACCCTCCACCTCACCTGCTGGTGCCGCCTTCTTCTTTGTCGGCAAGAAGGATGGGGGGCTCTGACCATGTATTGACTACAGGGGCCTGAACAAGATCACTGTGTGCAACCGATATCCCCTTCCGCTGATGTCCACAGCTTTCGACCTGTTCCAAGGCGCCACCATCTTCACCAAGTTGGACCTACAGAACGCATACCACATCCGTATCCGACAGGGAGACGAGTGGAAGACTGCCTTTAACACCCCGTCTGGGCACTACGAATACCAGGTGATGCCCTTCGGACTCACCAACGCACCAGCTGTTTTTCAGGCCCTAATCAACGACTTCTTGAGGGACATGATTAACCTGTACGTTTTTGTCTACCTCGACGACATCCTTATCTTTTCCAAGACCGTGCAGGAGCACCGCCACCATGTACGCCAGGTTCTCCAGAGGCTGCTACAGAACAATCTGTTCGCCAAGGCCCAGAAATGCGAATTTCATGTTCCCGAGGTCTCCTTTCTGGGTTTTATTGTATGGACAGGCCAACTCCAAATGGACCCAGCCAAGACCCTGGCCGTCCGAGACTGGCCCACTCCCAAGTCCGTCAAAGAGGTTCAGCGGTTCTTAGGATTTGCTAACTTCTACCGCAAGTTTATCAGGAACTTTAGTTCTGTAGCAGCACCCATGACGGACCTCACCAAAGGGACAGGTGGATCTTATGTCTGGTCTCCTCAGGCGGAAAAGGCGTTCAAAGACCTCAAGGACCGCTTCTGTATGGCACCCATTCTGGTCCTCCCGGACACCTCCCAACCATTCATCGTGGAGGTGGACACCTCGGACAGTGGTGTCGGCGCGGTGCTCTCTCAACTTTCGGAAGGAAAGCTGCACCCCTGCGCTTACTTCTCCCACCGCCTGAGTCCTGCGGAGTCCCGGTAAGATGTGGGGGATCGAGAACTGCTAGCGGTCAAATTGGCCCTTGAGGAGTGGAGGCACTGGCTGGAGGGAGCGCAACATCCATTCCTGGTTTGGACTGACCACAAGAACCTGGAGTATCTCCAGCAAGCCAAGAGACTGAACCCTCGACAGGCTAGGTGGGCCCTGTTTTTCAGTCGGTTTGACTTCACCCTCTCGTACCGCCCCGGCTCCAAGAACACCAAACCTGACGCACTGTCCAGGCTGTTCTCTGCCACTAACAGGGAGATTGAAGTCGGGCCTATTATCCCTGTGTCCCGGATTGTGGCCCCTGTCTGCTGGGGTATTGAGGAGGCCGTCCAATGAGCCCAACGCCAGGACCCCGGTCCTGGGACGGGGCCACCGGGCCTCTTGTACGTCCCACATCAAGCCCGGGCCAAGGTTCTCCAGTGGGGTCACTCTTCCCCTCTCACCGCCCACCCGGGAGCTCGGAGGACCCTGGACTTCCTGAAAAGACGCTTCTGGTGGCCTAACATGGAGAAGGAAGTAAGGTCATTTGTCCTGTCCTGTGAGGTCTGCACCAGAACCAAGAACCCGCGACAGCGTCCCCAGGGTCTCCTGCATCCTCTGACCATTCCCCGGCGTCCCTGGTCCCACGTGGCAGTCGACTTCATCACAGGTCTCCCTGAGTCTCAAGGTAACACTGTCATTTTGGTTATAGTCGACAGATTCTCGAAGGCCTGTCACTTCATACCACTGTGCAAACTCCCTTCTGCTCTTGAAACAGCCAAACTTATTTTTAATCACGTTTTCCGAGTCTTTGGTCTCCCACAGGACATCGTCTCAGATCGAGGACCCCAGTTCTCCTCCCGAGTGTGGCACGGGTTCTGCAAGGTCATCGGAGCCACTGCCAGCCTCTCCTCTGGGTTTCACCCACAGTCCAATGGTCAGACGGAGAGGCTCAACCAGGACCTGGAAACCACCCTGCGAGGCCTGGCTATGGATAACCCGACATCGTGGAGCACCTGGCTGCCATGGGCAGAGTACACCCACAACACCCTGCAGTCATCGGCCACCAAGCTGTCACCATTCCAGTGCCAATTCGGGTTCCAGCCACCTCTGTTCCCGGACCAGGAGGAGGACGCGGGGGTGCCGTCGGTCAACCAATATGTGAGATGGTGTCGCAAGACCTGGAGCAAGGTCAGGAAGACCCTCATCCAGACCTCCAGAACCAACCAGACTCAGGCCAACCGCCATAGAAGACCTGCCCACGCTTTCCGCCCTGGGCAGCGGGTTTGGCTGTCCACTAAGGACCTTCCGCTGCGGGTGGACAACCGCAAGCTTGCTCCTCACTACATTGGCCCCTTCAAGGTGGTGCGCAGGGTGAACCCTGTCTCCTACCGGCTCCAGTTGCCCCGGACTCTGAGGATCAACCCCACATTCCATGTTTCCCTGTTGCGGCCCCTACTGACGTCCACATATGCCCCTGCCCCTAGGAACCCCCCCCCCGCATCTTCCAGGGTCAGACTGTGTTCACCGTGCATCACCTGCTTGACTCCCGCTGGGTCCGCGGCGGGCTGCAATATCTTGTGGACTGGGAGGGCTATGGTACTGAGGAGCGCTGCTGGGTTCCCGCTCGGGACGTCTTAGATAAAGAACTGTGTCGGGACTTCCATTCGGCCCATCCAGATAGCCCTGGGAATGTCAGGAGATGCTCCTGGGGGGGGGGGGGGTGTCCTGTAAGGACTTGGACTGTTTTGGCCTCTAGAGGCCGCTGTTATTTCCTGATTTTTGTCTATGTTTGTTTTGGCCTCTAGAGGTCGCCACTGTGTCCTGTGTTTTGTGTTGGTGTTGATTGCCTGTTTTCATTAGTGTCACCTGTTTCCAATTTATTTTGTGTATTTATACCCCCTGAGTTCAGTCCTCTTGTCACGGAGTCTTTGTGCTGTTATGTTTAGCTCCAGTTACCTCTGTTCTGTGTTTCTTGCCATTGTCTCTTTGGTTTTGCACTTTGCTTTGCTTTTTGGACTTTGTGTTTACTGTTTTTTGATCTTCTGAGCGTTGGTATTTTGCCTTTTCTTTTCTGGTTTTTTGCTTTTGTATTTAACTTTGACCTTTTGGATATTTTATTTTTCCCTTCATCTTCTGAGCATTTTTTTGGATTATATTTTTGTTTGGACTGTAAATATTGTAAATAAACTTTTTGATACTTTTCTACTTCCGCCTCACGCCTCTGCACTTGTGTCATCCCCCTGGTGGCCTAGTGGGAGTTTGCTGGATTATCACACCAATGAACCAGGTTTGAATCCCAGCAAAACCCTAACGTCACCAAGAACAAGGGTTATGGGATCAGGTGGTGTTGCGAGCTGCTTTTTGCCTCTTCCCACAGCTCTTCGGTTATGGTGCGATCTCTTTCTACGATGTGTTTGTCCGCCTGAAAATTCCGCTTCCACATCCTTGAGGCATTTGTATAGGATGCAAACCAATGAAAACCTGATAGTTAATGATCATGCAGCTGGAATAAAAGGACATGTTGATGAGAGTTAAAGAGCATTATTGTGTAATATTAGCTGCTGTGAGATCAAATCAGTGCAGAACTTTCACTTTTCTAAGCTTTGTGTTGCAACATGAAGATCAGTGAGATTTGGAGCTGATAGAGTTTTGCTCATATTCATGTGAAACGCTTGATAATCACCACCTCATTTTATTTACAATGAGATTGATTCACCCTCTGATCTCACAGAACTCCATAAAGTGACTGAATGTTTGGAGTTAACGTTCCACTCCGTGTTCGATCATGGAGCTCCATTTACAACTAAACTCTTTGTAGTTCAGCAGATAAACTCGGAATCACATCCATGAAATGTCTCAGTCAGTATTTCGGCCTCATCACAGGACTGAGACAGCTCTGTTCTACACACACTGCTTTCTTCCCTGTACATGCGACCTCTGGGGAAAATGATTCATGAACATGCTGTTAGCTTCCACTGCTACACTGTGTGTGTGTGTGTGTGTGTGTGCTGGATCACATCGTCCCCCTCAGCACCTGCAGTAGGTCCCAGCTGCAGCAGTCACACACACCCAGGTTTTTGTACGACGCTCTAACACTGTGTGAACACCTCGCTACTACTGATCTCATGGTAACTCTGACAGTAATAATCTCCAGCATCTTCAGTCTGGACTCCACTGATAGTCAGAGTGAAATCAGATCCAGATCCACTGCCACTGAAACGAGCTGGAATACCTGATTCTCTTTCATCAGCAGAATAGATCAGGAGTTTAGGAGCTTCTCCAGCTTTCTGCTGATACCAGGACAAATAATAATAATCACCACTATTGTAAACAGCAGGACTGGTTTTACAGCTGATGGTGAGTGTGTCTCCTGGAGAAACAGATTTCACTGCAGGACTCTGAGTCACAGTCACCTGACCTCTGGATCCTGAAAAAAATAAGAAGAATAAATCTGTTCCCTTCATTAATAATGATGTTGAGGTTGAAGTTCATCTAGTCGGCTGACTTCCCATGGATTTGTCAGCTGAACAGTAGAAGATAAAGCATTGTGTTACCTCGAGCGCAGAGGGCCAGTGTGCAGATGAAGACGCTGATCAAACTCATGGTTGCTGTGGGTGAAGTCGCTGAGCAGCAGCTCTCAGTCATGAAGTGTTAAAGTCACAGGACTATAAACACTCGCAGAGCGCTGAAGCATGAGCTGATAATGCAAAGTGGATCCTCTCTCGATGGAAACATCTGGTGAAAGTTCTGCTCTATTCTGGGAGAAAGAGAACCACTCAGCCATCTTCATGTAAATCTCTCTCTCATGTCACTGATCTCTCTCTCTCTCTCTCTCTCTCTCTCTCTCTCTCTCTCACTGCTTTAGTGTGCTTTTATTCAGGATGGTGGGTTGAGGGACATTTTACTGCTCGACATAGAAACCTGTCCAACAAAGATATTTTCGCTCTGATCAGAACATCCCTGTGTCCTGCTCTGTAGAAGCAAAGCCTGCTGTGCCCAAAGCTCCAAGACTGAAGGGACAAAATCAGCCCATTATTAGCTGTAACAGATTCCGTCTCTGCTTTGAACTGAACTCCACTGAATTCTGAGGTGAGTGGGTCAGTGGAATGAAAGTCCTTCACCAAGTTTATGAATTGTTTTGATTTGATCGTGGGGTCGTCCTGGTTCTCCACTCTTCACCTTCACAGCAGATACTGGCAGGTATCTATTGGCCTGCTCACATATAACATGGCCGACTGTACATGTGCAATCTTCTCAGAGCCACTTGCTTCAGGAAGGAAGCTGAGCAAGAAGACTCTTCTCTTCTGAGTCCTTAAAATAAAGTCCAGATCTCATTATCTCTAGCCGCTTTATCCTGTTCTACAGGGTATAAAGTCCAGAGTTCAGTCAGAAAATCAGAACAGCAAAATGTTTAAGAAACTGACATTCACAATAACAGTACCAGATTCCTTCCGTCCTCACTGAGGTCATCATATAATTGCCATAGATTACTGCACTTTTATATATGTTGTATACCTCGTACAACATCCAAACACTTCTCAAATCAGTCACTTTCCTACAATCTGATCCTCCTGAACCTACAGACTGAGATCTCCAGTCTCCAGGTTCGAACTGAATTCTTTCACAGGTGCTAAAGATTATGGAGCACATCGCCCACTTTGCAGACTCTGCAGTATACAGTCGGATTTAAGGATTTGCAATGACGTACGGTTGTTTTAAAGGTATGAAATGTTTATGTTGTTTCTACAAATGAGTTAATTAGTGCTGATTTCACTTGATAAAGCTCAGCATGTTTTATTTTCTTCCTCAGTGTATTTATCTTTTATCACCCCAGTGCTCTGACAGGAGCTGATCGTCTGATCTTTTAGCTCAGAATATAATCAGAGTAAAGGAAGCAAGAGCTTCACAGGCACAGATGTTTTAAATTCTTCATGTTTAATATTACACACCTTACCATATTTATCTCCAGGGATGGAGTCCATATCTGCTGGGGTGGAGTGGGTTAGCCACCAGTCTGCCTCTGCTTTGTGAAATGTGCAGAGAGAATGTACTGGCGAATATTGTAATGACTGTGACACCATAAATACAGTCATTACACCATCACGTTGACCTGCATCAAACTGGCTCCACATTTAGCTTCAGTCTGATGAAGATTTGTGTTCAACTGTAGTGATTTTTTCCTTCACCAGGATCTCAGGTCATGAATGTTTAAGGGATTCACTTCCATTCTGTTTTACTGTATTGGCCCGAATATAAGACGACCCCGAATATAAGACGACCCCCCCTTTCCAGGCTCATGTTTTGGGAAAAAAAATGACACCAAATTTCATATAGAAAACTTATTTATTTGAAAATCAATCAGTTTTGTCTGTTTATAATTCATTGAGGTAGAGGATTTATTTTTCACATTTACCACAAGATATTGCACAGTAGCCATAGTATGAACACTTTGCTTAAATGCCAAAAAACACTTTGAGGCTGAACTACAGCAAGCTTTAATTAAAACAGAATATTGCTACCATCTCCTATTCAGTTCATCAGATTTAGGCCTAAATGGATCCCATGCCAATGGAGCAAAACATTGCCCAAGAAAGCAGCAAAAAATACAAAGAAGAATGAACTATTGCTTAAAACAGCAAAACATGAAAACAAACAGCCACTAAGCACAAAGATCTTCTGCATCGCTATCACTCTCACTATCGTCGTCACTTTGATGTTGCTGCACCAGTCCCTCCCAAAGGATGTTGTCATCGGATCCATCTAATACATTCGATATGCAGCACTTCTTGAACCCATGAGCAATGCTCTCTGGCGAAATGGCATGCCATGCCTGCAGGATCCACTCACAAAGCAGGCGCACCGCAGGCTTCTGAATTTTCCCCGTTGGTGTGAGTGCGTGGTTACCTGACAGGAGCCACTCCGTGTACTTCTTGCGTAGATTATCTTTAAAGGGCTTGTTGACGACAACATCCAGCACCTGCAGTTGGCTCGTCATTCCGCCTGGGATGATCACAAGATCCCCGTTCATTTTCTGCACTTGCGCTTTCACTTGCTCCGTTAGGTGGCCACGGAAAGCATCCAGAACGAGCATGTTCCACTTTTTTGAAAGCGCACCAAGTCGCCTACCCCACACAACTTTCAGTCAGTCTACCACCAGCTCAGTGTCCATCCAGCCCCTCTCCTGTGCATGCACAATAATGCCAGCTGGCATGGCCTCCTTAGGGATAGTCTTTCGCTTCAAAATCAGGTAGGGAGGAAGTTTAGTGCCGTCCGCAAGACATGTCAACATGACAGTGACCCTGCTTTTTTCATTTCCCGTCGAGCGCACAAGGACTGATTTGTCACCTTGCTTTGCCACGGTCACTGAAGATGGCATATCAAAAAAATCAGGGGTCTGATCAGCATTGCCATTTTGGTCGAGGGGATAGGAGTGCGTTTTCCTTAATTTAATGATATGCCGCTGAAAACTCAGCAGCTTGTCCTCGAAGTCTGAGGGCAGGCGCTGGGCCAGGCTTGTTCGGCGCCTCAGTGATAGTCCGTTGTGCTTCATCATTCTTTTGACCCACCCCAGGCTCGCCTTGAACTCAGCTATGGGGATATTCAGCTCCTTGGCTATCTCCAAAGCCTTAAGCTGTATTATTGCTCGGGTTATGGGCATTCCGTCTTGACATTTTTCCGTCACATATTGACAGACTCGTCTGTCAATTTCCTCGAAACAACCGCTTTGAGGTCCATGGAAAGCTTTTCTTTGACTGTTAGCATTCCGAAGACGGTCTTTTTGTGCTCGCCACCGACGAACATTGCACTCCGTGACCCCAAATTTTCTGGCAGCCTGACAATTATTGGACGATTCCGCCACATTCACTACCATCATTTTAAAATTGGCGTCATAATTCCATCTAAGCATTTGATTAATTTGTCCTGACTTTGAACCACTTCGTTCAAGACAGTCTCGTGTCTTCTCCATTTTTATTTTTTGTTGTGATAATGAATGAGGGACGGTGGCCGATTCATTGTGTGTTGTTATTACAAGTCAAAACACTCGTTGTAAAATGTTGTTTTCGATGGCATTTTGTCTAGTCCGCGAATGTAAGACGACCCCCCCCCCCCTTTTTAGATCTATTTTTAGAGCAAAAAACCTCGTCTTATATTCGGGCCAATATGTTTAAGGTATTCAATTCCATTCTGTTTTATTTATCTGGGGGAGAAAAGGAGTCTGTTTGGTGGTGAAACTTTACAGATGATGAGAAAATGAAGACTGAAATGTAGAATAATATAGAAATGAATGTTGACTCTTATTGAAAGATCCTGCAGTACAGTGTGTGTTACAGTAGTGTGTAGGAGACACTGCTCCTCTTAGCACAAGGAGGAAATCATCAGACACCATCAGACACATCAGCTGATTTTTCATCACAGGAGGAACAACTGATTAAGAGCGTTCTGATTTTCAGGAATGATTATTTTTTAAACATGTCGACTTTATGGAAGGCATTGATGGATGTTGTAAGAATTTTCTTGGCTTCTACAGAGGACCAAACTCCACTGAGTGCACTTTAACATTCACATCATTCTGCCATTAAACAGAATTCGAGTTAATGTGATTCAATGTGATGGAATTCTCAATTTATTTTCATGTTTCTATGAATTCCTACATGATACAGCAAATCTGAAATTATTTTTCTGCACAAATTGACAGTGTCCATAATAATCTCAAATAATTTTTCACAAAACAACATTTTGAAAACATTTATTGTCGGTGAGTGGATTAGTATTCTCATGAACTCGAGCTGATGAAATGTAAATGTTTGTAATTTTTATGAAAACTTCATCTCCATGTTCATTGTGAATTTTAAAAAATGAAACTGCTTCCTGGATTTTTCTCATCTCATCTCATTATCTCTAGCCGCTTTATCCTGTTCTACAGGGTCGCAGGCAAGCTGGAGCCTATCCCAGCTGACTATGGGCGAAAGGCGGGGTACACCCTGGACAAGTCGCCAGGTCATCACAGGGCTGACACATAGACACAGACAACCATTCACACTCACACCTACGGTCAATTTAGAGTCACTAGTTAATCTAACCTGCATGTCTTTGGACTGTGGGGGAAACCAGAGCACCCGGAGGAAACCCATGTGGACACGGGGAGAACATGCAAACTCCACACAGAAAGGCCCTCGCCGGGCACGGGGCTCGAACCCAGGACCTTCTTGCTGTGAGGCGACAGTGCTAACCACTACACCACCGTGCCGCCCTCCTGGATTTTTATATTTTGAAAATCATTAGTGAATTTTCAGACATTAATAAATAATAAATAAAGGCTAGATGTTCGCTTTATGTGACATTTTCTGGAGAAGACTAAATAATAATAATAATAATAATAATAATAATAATAATAATAATAAATGAGCAGCAAGTCAATATTTTTCCATAATAATTAATATCATTAACCGAGATGATGATAATAACTCTCATGATGCCTTACTTCATGAATATAACATTTATCTTATGATGAAGAAACTATTAGATCATGTTTAATAAATTAACTATTGAATGTAAATTATTAAAGCACTAATAATGATGAAAGTGCTCAGTGCTGTAGTGGGTTTGAGTTGATGATGTTCAGTGGAGTGCAGCTTTAGCAGCTCTGCAGCTGTTCTCAGATCAGTGTGTGTTTCTGAGTCAGAGCACTTCCTCTACAGCTGAGGGAGGTTTTTGTACGGCGCTATAACACTGTGTGTACGGAGTTGTTTCATACTGCTGACAGTAATAATCTCCTGCATCTTCAGACTGAACTCCGGAGATTTTTAGATTAAATTGTGAACCATAACCACTGCCACTGAAACGACCTGGAATCCCAGACTGACGAGTAGTTGCATCATAGATCAGGAGTTTAGGAGCTTCTCCAGGTTTCTGCAGGTACCAGGCGAGGTAACTGTAAACACTCTGACTGGCTGTACAGGTGAGAGTAACAGATTGTCCTGGAGAAACAGACTGAGATCCTGGAGACTGAGTCAGGACGATTTCCCCAAAGGACTCTAAAGAAAAGGATGCAGAGTTAAAAGAATGGAAACAAATGTAGTAGTGAGTGTGAGAGTGATGTGATGATTTGTCTGAATAATAAAAGTAAAGAGAGTGTCTCACGGTGAGCGAGGAGTCCCAGTGTCCCCAGCAGTAGAATCAGTACCATCATCATTGTGCTGCGTGTCAGTGGCTCTGAAAGGACTGAACACACTCTGATCAGCACTACAGCTCTTAAAGTGTGTGCAGCAGTGACACAGCACACACATGCAAACACCACAACTCTGTGTCTCTGTGTGTGTGTGTGTGTGTGTGTGTGTGTGTGTGTGTGTGTGTGTGTGTGTGTGTGTGTGTGCGTGTGTGTGTGTGTGTGTGTGGTCACTGGAGTGTAACAGAGGTTTTTGTACGACGGCTTCATTAGAATGTATCACTGTGGTGGACTTTCGGTGGAGGAACCAAACTCATCATCAGTAAGTTTCTCTTCTTTATTTAAAATTCTGTCATAATTTTAATTTTCATTATTCATCAGAATATTGAATAAAGTTTAGACAAATAGAAAATCACTGACTGATTTTTTTTGTGATGCTGAACTCATTTATTGAGACAGTAAATAATTTAGGAATCATTATTTCTTTATTTGTTTGTTTGTATTTCTACTTTAGAGATAATGAATGTCGTGTATTTTCTGATACTGAAACCCAGTTGCAGTGAAATAAAAATAATCTAAAAGAAAGCAGAAGTCAGGAGTTGAGTGTGAGCTGAATAAGTGCGCAGTGTGTTCCTCAGTAAACAGAGCACTTTTACATTCACAGCTTCTTCAGTTCATATTGTGTGCTGTGAAGGACATGGGATAAAACTTCATCCTGTGCCTGTTAGCCTTCCATCATTGTACTGATGTCCTGATTCTGAATCTCCACCCAAAGATAAACAGTGTGTAGAAAGGTGGATGTGGTGTGATGGGGTTATTTCCATCACTGAACTGATTTCTCAGCCTTTTTGCCAGATGTGTGATTTGTAATCGAGTAAATCTTGTTCTCAGGAAACTCAAAGGGAAGGTGTGATGTTGCATTTTCCAGCCCTGATTCTGTGGAATATCAGTGGATTTACATCAGCAGTGTATTTATTTTTCTGTAGGACTCCATGTAAAAGTAACACAACAGCTTAGTGGGACTGGAACCCACTCCCAGAATAAAGCTGATCAAAGCCCGAGTCGCTCCACAATATAAGGAGTAACGAGTAAATGTTCTCCTGCTGAGTCGTTCTACTGAACTGCAGTAATGTGAAGAAGCAGTAATGAGTAAATGTTGTGTAAGCGTGTGTAAATGTGTGTGTTTATTGTGTGTTTGTGGTCTCCAGCCGGTCCCACGGTGAAGCCCTCCGTGTCTCTGCTCCCTCCCTCCTCTCTGCAGCTGTCTGAGGGATCGGCCTTGCTGCTCTGCCTGCTGTCTGCCTACTCTCCACAGGGGGCGCTGGTGAGCTGGACAGTGGACGGCTCAGAGGTGAAGAACGGGGTTCTGACCAGCGCAGAAGAACACAAGAAGGACGGTTACACACGCAGCAGCACCCTGACCCTCAGCAAAGCACTCTGGGAAAAGGGGGAGGAGTTTGTCTGTACGGTCTCCCATGACGGCGTCAATCATCCGGTCACGTTCAGAAAGAGCCAGTGTGAAGGCTAACAGCTCCAAGATAGAATTTAACACTCAGCTGCTTACACATCCATCTACAATAGAGTTTCAATTCTACACAATGCTGACATTTCTGTCTTTACTCTCTTCACTGTCCTGTTGCTCTTCCTGTAGTTTTGCTCTGCTGAAATAAAGCTTCATTTTGGACATTGTGTGTTCTTTTATTGGAGTTAATAGTCATTATCAGTGTGAGGAGAGAGTGTGTTTAGCTGGAGATTCAGTGCTGTGTGTTGTGCTTCAGTGAGTTTGGCTGAAGGAAGTTGAACATCTGGTGAAAGTGCTGCTCTATTCTGGGAGAAAGAGGATCACTCAGCCGTCTCCATGTAAATCTCTCTCTCACTTCACTCATCTTTCAGTTTTACTGGTTAAAACCGACTCCTTCTCTTTCGCTTTATTGAACTCAATTTGCTATCAGAACTGGACCCAGAACTCGACCTGCTCTGGTTCTAGGTACAACTCTTATTTTGTTTGTTTAAGTACCGATTTTCACAAGTGTTTTAAATCTATGGGACATTCAGGTACAGATTTAAAGTCACCTAAATCGTATCCATGTGACAGTCTCCATCTTGTCTCTCGAGGTCCATTCAGATCACACACTGTCCCAGTTAAACAGGGCGTCCACACGCATCCATTACTGACCCACTTCATTTTAGCAGATGATACACAAATTAATATTTCCACTAAACCACATGTGAATCTGTTCTCTGATTGCAAGAGTTTATCAAATCAGGGTCAAATCCTGCATGAAGGAAAACATGTGAATTAAACTCCTCTTATTTTGGAGAATATTTAAACTCCACAGAGATTCCTGTGTGTATGTTTTTGTTTAGTTTGTTGGAAAATCCACATAATTTCCCCCAAAAAACAGCTCACTCACACACAATGCACTCCAATGGGACGGGCACTGCTGAGCCCCTGGGCGATGCCCACATGGCTGGAGATTTTATTGCAGTTACAAAAACACAACTCAAACTTGATTCACAGACAGTGCACAACTCTGACAATCACACACTCAGATAACAACAAGGAATATTCAGGAAACTAGTCTTATCTAGGAGAAAAGAACACAATGCGCCCAAGATGGTAGCTGTGTACAGTAGATCAGACATGTTTGGTCTAACTCCATCAGGAAAGCTGGAGCTCATGTTGTAATACAGTGGTTCACAAAGTGGGGGGCGCACCCCCCAGGGGGTGCGCAGAGCCATTGCAGGGGGGCGGGTGTGGGGCGCGGATAAAATGAATGAATGAATGAATGAATGAATTCCACTGCTAGCATAACATGGGGAAGTTTTTGGCGGGGGGCGCGGGGCTCCCACGTTAACGCAAATCAGAGGATGAAGCATCGCCAAATGTGCTTCCAAAAGTTCATTCCAAGGCAAAGACAAGAAAATATGACGACACATATCTTGTCTTTGGCTTCACCTGTACAACGGTGGGTAATAAGGAGAGACCGCAGTGTGTTGTCTGTCTTAAAGTGCTAGCTTGTGACAGCTTGAAGCCGAACTAGCTAAGACGCCACTTTGAGACAAAACATCCAGAGCACAAAGACAAGCCAATTGAGTTTTTCAGACAAAAACTCGTAAACTGCTGTGCTCAACAGTCCCTATTTACTAAAGCTGCATCTGTGCCGGCAAATGCTCAACTCTCCTCATATAAAGTTGCCTACCGAGTGGCACAGTGGAAAAAGCCGCAAACAATAGTGGAGGAATTAGTACTTCCCTGTGCTATGGACATGGTATCAACTATGCTTGATGACACTGCAGCCAGGAAACTAAGAGCTATTCCTCTGTCCAACAACACCATCGGCAGGCGCATTTATGACATGTCAAAGGACATAGAGGAGCAGCTTAATGACAAAGTGCGTGACAGCCACTTTTTTCTGTAGATGGATGAAGCCACTGACAGTAACAAAGACTGTTTATTAATTACTTACGTCAGATTCATAGATGGAGATGACATGAGGGAGGAATTGCTTTTCTGCAAAAAAGTTACTGGCAGAGCCACAGCAGAAGAACTGTTTAAAATATTTGACTCTTACTTGAAAGAGGCCAACCTGAAATGGGAGGACTGTGTGGGGATCTGCACTGACGGGGCACAGGCTATGGCTGGGAAACGGGCAGGGCTGCAAGCGCTCATCAAGTGCGTCTCCACCCAATGTGCAGTGGACACACTGCATGATACACCGCGAAGCACTGGCATCTAAACAGCTGAGTCCCGAGCTGAATGATGTAATGACCGACGATATTGCCACCGTCAACTACATCAAAACACGACCTGTCAAAGCCCGGATTTTTTCGGCACTGTGCGAGGAAATGGGCTCCGACCACACAGCTGTTCTGTTTCACAGCGAGTCCCGATGGCTGTCACGTGGGAAGGTGCTGTCCAGGGTCTTTGAACTTCGAGATGAAATCTGCATCTTTTTGAAGGAAGAGGGCAATGATCTTGCCCACAAATTTTACTGTAACAAGTTCCTCATGAAACTTGCATACCTCAGTGACATGTTTCTGAAACTCAATGAAGTGAATTTGCAGTTGCAGGGCACAAATACACACCTCCCACATCTGGCAGATAAAATCACATCATTCACCAGAAAACTTGAGATGTGGCTGCAGCGAGTGAAGGTTGGAAATATGGACTCATTTGAGAGCCTGAAATCATTCATTGAAGACAACAAACTGCAGAACACAGTGATCCCATGCATGAAAGCACACATCTCTGCCCTTCAGAACCATTTCCAGAAATATTTCCTGATGCAGGATCCCAAAGAATATGACTGGATCCGTGACCCCTTCAGTGCAACACCACCTGCCGACTCCAGCACATCAGAGGAGGAACAGTTCATTGATGTCACCTCTGATTCAACAATAAGCCTGCAGTTTCAGTCAAAGACACTGGCTGCATTTTGGATTGGAGTGGAGAAAGATTACCCACTGCTAGGTAAGAGAGCCCTGGCCATACTTCTTCCTTTTGCCACATCCTACCTATGTGAGAGAGGTTTTTCTGCTGTGGCCTCAATCAAGACAAAATACAGATCAAAGCTGGACATTGAAAATGAACTCAGAGTGGCAATCTCAAAACTGCAACCCAGATTTGAGAAGATCTGCAGCATGAAGCAGGCCCACACCAGTCACTGAAAAGATGCGAGGATTAAAGGTGTCATTTTTGCACAACAAATCTTTAGGTTTTTGGTTTTTTTTCTTCTCAGGGAGTTGGTTGTGTTTTAAAACCCATTTTTGCAGAGAGGCAATGTTTGAAAACTGCATTGATAACAATGTTGAATATTAAAAAAAGAAACCTGTTACACAGTAAAGGTGCTTGAAAACAGTTATACTTGTAATTATATTGCAACCTGTAGTTTATGGCAGTTTACTTTTATTTGTTCAAAAAGGTTGAGGTTTGTATTAATAAACTGCAATGGAGTCTGAAAACAAAATGTGTATGTGTGTCCTGTTTATCTTTTTTTTTCTCTTTTTGTCTGGGGGGGGGCACAAAATATTCTTATCTACCAAAGGGGGGCCCAGCAGAGAAAGTTTGGGAACCACTGTAGTAATACAAGCAGCAATCTTAGTTTATTATTGGGGGGGTACTGATGTAGTACTCGAGTCCAGTCTCAGACTCGAGACCGGTCTTGAGACCGATTTCTGCTTTCTCGGACTCATCTCGGACTTGTTCCTTCAAAGACTCGGTCTTGACTTGGTTTCAGACCACAGTGGGAGGAGAAGGACTTGTAATTTCAGACCGAGTCCTCGAGACCAACGCATTTTTTCTGTTCATATAAAAAAAAAAACACATAACAATAATAATAAAATGCAATGCTGACGGGAATTATTTGAAAATGACATCCCATGGTGCAATGGAAAGATTCTGCCGGCGAGTGTCAGTAGGTCAATGTCAGTGACTTCACTTCAGTCGCTGCCTGGTGTGATCACAGAGCAGCGGCAAGATGAGCAACGAGTCTGCCATCATCAAATTCGCCTTTCAGAACCATAAAACGTTTACCGGTAAAGATTTGAAGAAAAAGCACACTGCGCGGTGCAAATTCTGCAACACATCGATAACTGAAACCTATGGCACAACTTCTAACTTCCATCACCATGTTAGAAGAAATCATCCTGACAAGTGCGTGCCGTAATGTATTTGTTGAGCTATGCTATGCTCGCTAACATATTCGTGCTTCACCTAACCTTGCCTGAGTAGAAAGTGTGTTTGACATAAAGCTGTTAGTTTTAGTTTTACATTATAATGGCATAGAATAGATGGTATTTTGAGTTGCTAAAAAAAAAAAACCATGAGCCACCCACCACTGGTGTCTTTTTCTGCCGCCCGGAGCTATCATAGCTACGGTATCTACTTGACCAAATAGTCCAACTTGAGAGCAGAGATGTGAACTGTAAGTTGTCTCATTCACACATTAGTCAGTTAGGAGAAAGGCTTAAGCAGGAGAATACCATCAACAAATTTCTCTTAGATGGTGTCAGGGACATTCTATTTTATCAGTGTGAAGTGTTGAATGTTTAATGTCAAGTGCCCATTTAGCTACTCAATTAGTTCGTTTGTGAATGCTAACCATTAGCATCTATATGGATTGCTCCATAGACATTAGCTTTAGAGGTTACAATATTTTTTGAATATTAATAATAGGCTGTCCTTGGTCATTTTCTTTCACATCAGGAATGTGGAAACGACCTTGCATGTATTAGGCCTAGGCTATTTTGGATTAGAAAAGAAGGTGACCTAGTTCCAACAGACAGTAAGAGAGCTTACGCCTTTAAAACTCATCAATGATCTCAAAGTATATCATTTTGCAATAAATAGTTTATATTAGAGAACATTATGAAGTTTAAAACATACTGATGTATAATAATTTGTGGATGTTCCCTCTCTCTTACAGGTTCCTGGAGTACAAGGCAGCACAAGACCAAACTGACGTTGCACAACCATCAGTGTCTGCGTGCTTCTCCAATGTTTCAGTCTACAGTTCTAAATCCCCTCGGCAGCAAACAATCAATGCATCCATCATTAAGGACTTGGTAATTGGCTGTGCACTGCCTCTGGCTTTGGTGAAGAATTGCTACTTTCGAAAATTTCTGAAAGTCATGGACTCAAAATACACCCCCATCTCGAGAAGTACTATCTCTGAGAAAAGAATCCCAGTAGTGGTGAACCAAGTGAAGCAGACTATTGTTGAAAGATTCCAGGAGTCAACCATCGGTCTCTGTAACCATTGATATCTGGTCTGACCGCAGACTGCGGTCCTTTCTTGGCGTCACTGCGCATGCAGTACACTGCTCTAATGGATCCTGTGTGCTTGAACCGTACCTGCTTGAATGCCGACGGTTTACAGGACGGCACAGTGGTGAGAGGATTTCTGCAGCTTTTGAGGAAATACTTGAAGGACATGGCATCACACAAAAAATTTGTTATATTATAACAGACAATGCTGCCAATATGCACTTTCAAAGTGCAAATGCCCCTGCAGCAAGCCTCTGACACAGAAAGCGAGGATGATCTTGATGATGAGGAGTTATGGGAAGACACTGATGAGGACACAGAACTTGGGCTATCAGGGGAGAGGCTTTCTTGTTTTGCCCATTCTCTTCAGTTAGTTGTCTCACATGGAATGAAAGAGGTTAAATCAATTAGTCTTGCCATTGCTAAAGCATCTCGCTTTTCTACTCTCTTACACACCAGCTCAGCTTTCAAAGACACTTTCAAAGACACTTTCAAAGACACTTTCAAAGGCACTTTCAAAGGCACTACAGGGATCACTGAAAAAATGCTTCCAGGGGATTTTTGAACAGCACATGTGGAACAACAAAAACTGTACCTGCAGCGAACAACACCAGATGAAATAGTACATTTAAACAACTACAAGCACTGACTTCTCTGGATCACAAAACATTCAGTGCGTTTACATGCACATAGAGAGAATCGAATTTCTGCCGTTGCTCGACTGAAATCGAAGTTCAAAATGCCATGTATACACCTTAATTCGGCTGAAATTGAACCGAACTTGATTTCTCGGAATCGAGCTACACGACCTAGATTATGCGATTTCTGCCGAGCTACTTAGTGCATGTAAACCCTATTGAGCTACGTATTCGAGCTACTTACTTCAGCACTGCCCCTTCCGGAAGTGACGAGTGACGAGACCACAAGGGAAACACAACAGCCTCGGTCGGCATGACAACGGCATAAATCTTTTCTTTTTGTGGCATTGTTTGCACTGTTAAAATTTAGCTCACTTACTGTATCACCAAATACATCTGTACAGCTGTTGCATAGCTGTGAATTGTGTACATAAACAAGTCATTGTATTTGTGTGTGTGTGTATATACACACACAAATATATGTCCAACATCTGAAGAATGTCAATAAAAACAAAACAATTGAACTTTTTGTGTGTGTATTAAGACATAAGTTAAATTGTAAGCAAAAAAAAATATTTTTGTAAGCAAAAAATGGACTTTAGAAAAATATTATTGTGCAAAATAAGTTGTCTTACAAAACAGTGGTCTGCGCCAGACAGTTTGTAGCCATACAGTCTGTTACTGCCAGTGTTGCCAGATAAGTGCATTTTAGCGGATTTGAACATGTTTTGGGCTGGAATACGTCAGCAGTATCTGGCAACACTATAGCTCTTCTTCATGACGACAACCGGAAGTGTACCAACACGATGGGGCGTGTAGCGCCACGTGTGGCTCGGGTGCACAATGCACCTTGCACAATAGCCCGATTTCACTTGTGCATGTAGGACTGGATTTCTCTGGCACCCCTGCTGGGACTCTTTGCTCGATTACCGACAGTAGCTCGATTTGGACGTGCATGTAAACATACTGATTGACTGAAATGTGCCTTAACGACTTTTCAGATGTTGTTTTCACGCCACATGAGTGGAACCAACTCAGAGACTTAACCTCAATTCTTACTCCTTTTGCTGAGGCTACTGACTTAACAGAGGGGGAAAAAGTCGTAACTATCAGCATCATTGTGCTGACTGTTCTTGACCTGAATACCCATTTAATAAAATGTGAAACAACTCATATCCTGTGTAGACCCATCGCAAGGGCACTACAGGGATTGCTGAAAAAACGCTTCCAGGGGATTTTTGAACAGTTTGACATGGCTGGGAAAACTGGAAAGGAGGAGCCATTCAACAACAAAATCTACACCCTTGCCACAATGCTGGACCCACAATTTGGCCTAAATTGGGTGGATCTCGATGTGATGTGCAAGCAGGGTGCAGCATACCAGAGGCGATACAGAGAGGACCTGAAAAAAATCACTGAAAGGTTAGTACATAAACTGATGTATGAAAACTTAAATTGGTATCATATTTGCACACCAGAACATATTAAACTGGGTGTGGTACATTTTACCACAGAGTGCAAGGGTAATAACATACAACAGTGATGTTATTCCAGGAAAAACTCCTTTATTACATTTAACATGTTTAACATAACAGAGCGTGATCATAATCTCTAGTCTACATAACATTTTATATGACATGCTCATGAACTCATGTCTCACAGAAACACTGGTTGCAGAGGTTGAGAAATGTGCTGAGAGTGAGAGATACGGAGGAGAACAAGATGACTTGGACGCCACATTGGAAGAGGATGATGACTCCCCACCAAAGAAATGTAGTCGCATGCTGTCTAGGTACAAATCCCTCAAAAAGCACAGCACAGGGCAGCAAACATGTGTTGCCATGCAGGTTGCAAAATACTTTGAGACTATTGAAGACACAGACATTGAGAATGCTCTTCACTTTTGGGCCAAACACCAAGAGCGTTTTCCTCAAATCCACATGCTGGCCATGCAACTGCCGGCATCTTCAGTGCCCGTTGCACTCATTTTTAGCTGAGGTGGATTCATTATGAGACCACATCAGTCCCGTCTCAGGCACAGTTTGCTCTCGTCTCTAGTTGTAACTTGTAACTGCATGCTGTTCATGTGTTAAGAACTGTGTGTTTAAAAAATATATATGTTCATGTGCTGGGGACTTGGGGGGGGGGGGTTAATAGCACATACATAGAACATAGTTGTTAACAGCAGTGTGAGGTAGTGTGATTTACACTGTGTGTGTGTATTTGGGGGTGTGTATTTGTGGAAGGGGAGGGGGGTGTAAAAGAGTCAGTATCTTCGTCATTAACTGCATTACACAGTGCAATTGTGTTTATGTAATGTTTGTGTGTGTTATGGGGGAATAAAGTTTTAAAAGAAACTGAATTCTAGTGTATTGTCAAAATGATTAAAATTGGGAACTATTGGAAAATGTTATTAAGTAGCTAAGCCTAGTAATTTAGACATACCACTAGAAATTTTGAATTTGCTCTGCATGTCCTAACTATGATTCAAAGTCAGGGTGGGCTTAATATGTTGATGACAGAGCAGCACTGTTGAAGCAGTTTAGAAAAAAAGGCAGAAGATGATGCATGTGGTAGGGATTTTTTTTAATGATAGTAAAAGCATAGTCCATATTAAGACGTCAAGACTGCTCCTATAAACAATTGCCAATTTAGCTTAGTCTGTAGGCCTAACTGTTGATTATTAACTGGGGCGATATTAAATCATGAATATGAAAACTGACATGTTTTTATGGTCTTGGTCTCGACTTGGTCTCACCTCCTAAAGGACTCGGTCTCGACTCGGACTTGCTTCCTCAAAGACTCGGTCTTGACTCGGACTCGACTGTATTTGAAAACCAATGGACTTGGTCTCGACTCGGTCTCGACCCTTCAAAGACTCAGTCTTGACTCGGACTCGGCATAGGCGGTCTCATCCCCATCACTGGGGGGGGGACCTCATGACAAAGAAGAAATTGGAAATTGTCTTCTTTCTGTTCTGTCTATGGGCAGAAAGAAGAAAAAACAATCTGTTGCCTCATCTATCCTAAAAGGGCATATTCTGGACCAATTTTGTGTTTTTTTTAGATGAAAGTATGTCCTTTTACGCACTCATCCAGAAGGGTAATTTTGCACAAGGCCATCTGTCTACAGCAGAAAAAAATAAAATAACAAAATGTGTCTGGAAAAATCCCAAGGGAGTCTGGAGCCAGATTTGTGACGTCACCTGCGGAAGCGCCAGCAGGCTGTGCAAGCTTGCACGGTTTCAGTGCACAGCCTGTGTAGACCGAGCACTCCCATTTCTCTCTCATCGTCCGGGCTTTTGGGAAACGATGAGTACTAATCCCATCATGATTGGTGTTGCGACACCCTCCAACAATATATCTGTTAACCATTTTAATAATTACATGATAACGTTGAAGAAATTTGCAGAAAACCACCAGGTCATTTTCTCATCAACAAACCAGTGCTGACGTAGGATTCAGAAGGAGGCGTCCCACACGTGACGTCACGAAAATCAATGTTTCCCGGGAAATCCAAATGCAAAGGTTTTTCAGAGGCGGACCAATTCGCCTCAAAAGGCTTGATTTCAACTGAATTTTTCTGGTATTGCGCAAGGTAAAAAAATTGCAGAGAATGCAGAATGTTACAAATATTTGACCAAAGTTTAATATAAAATAGGAGAATTACATTGATCTTGCTCCTGAATTTACTCGTGATATGCACTTTAAAACTGCTCACAACTACAGTTGGTAATTAATGACCATGCTATTGTAGCAACTTCTCTGGAGCGATATGGGAGTGAGTTACTGACTCGCATTAACTGGTTCCAGTAACAACCGAGTCAAAACTCAGCCCATTGCCACTCAGAGACTGTGCCCTTCCCTCATAGATAGAGAAATCATATGTCTATTGGCCCTTTTCCACTACCCTTTTTCAGCTCACTTCAGCTCGCTTCAGCTCACTTCAGCCCGACACGGCTCGCGTTTCGACTACCAAAGAACAGCACGACTCGGCTCGCTTCAGCCCTGCTTAGCCCTTAAAACTCGCACGGTTTTGGAGTGGGGCTGAAGCGAGCCAAACCGAGCCGAGTGAGGCTGGGGGCGTGAGCAGACACTCCCCTGTGCACTGATTGGTGAGGAGGAGTGTCCTCACATGCCCACACACGCCCCGCGAGCACGTAAACACCGTAAACCCGGAAGAAGAAGAATTACGAATTTCTGAAGCCTTATGCGCCTCGCCTCATCTATACGCTCTTGCCAGTATCTGTTGGCGTTGTCGGTGACAACAAGCCACAGCACCAAGACCAGCAACACTAACGACTCCATGTCCTCCATGTTTATTGTTTACTATTCAGGTCGTGAGACTACCGCTTAAAAGCTCACTGCTGTCACTGTTTGCGCTGCTTAACAACATCACGTGACGTCCACCCACTTTCGCTAACTCCACCCAATGTGTCCACCCACTTCCAGCCAGCACGGTTCAGCGCGGTTGTAGTCGAAATGCAACTCCAACAGCCCCGCTCAGCTCAACTCAGCACGGCACGGCTCAGCCGCGTTTGTAGTGGAAAAGCGGCATATGTGGCCCCGCCATCCAGCAACTAAAACATGGGCCATACTTAAGATTAAATGATCAAATTTAGACATGTAGAAACTGACCATGCCACCTAGGAATTTGCAGAGCCGAGGACTCTGGAAAGGCTTCCAGGTTCTTAAAACAATCAGGGGAGCAGAGTTAAAAAAAAACAACAGGGGAGCAGAACCAAATTTAAAATTAAGTTTATTACACAATAAGAAAATAACCCAGCATTTAATCCTTAAATTAAGACCAACTATAGACTGCTAAAAAATAAAAATAAATAAAATGCTAAGCAGGTCTGAAAAAAAAAAACACTAAAAATGGTTTGCAGGAGAATAAAAAACATTAAAAGTTCAAGTCCATTTCAACGGCTCCTCCCATGTCCACACTTCTTCTCTCTGTCACTCAACGCCCTTCTTGCACGCCTCTCAGGCTGACCCGAAGCCATCAGATGGTTTTCCTGGGTGGCAGATATCTCTGTGCCAACCCAGGCCTGAGTGAAACAGCATTGGCGGACACCGGCTGCTGCCCGTCTCCCCACTGCGACTCCTCACAGTTCAGCGCCGGCTACTAACACCCGGGAGGACTGCTTCTCCGATGACTGTTCTCTCCAGCGTCTGCCCCACCCGCGCCTCACTCTCTCTTTTTCAGTCCCAATAAAAATCTACCTAGATTGTGTGGCGCATCCCCCCGCACCTGTCACTCATCAAGTAATTAAGTTAGTGCACAGGGTGTGGGTGTAGCACTCCCAAGGTCATCACACTTCGTTTCAATGCACTCCACAACAAACTAAAAACATCAAGCAATTAAAATAAAAAGGGAATAAAAAAACACTGCAAGCAAATTAAAAAATATATATATATATATATATATATATATATATATATCATTATCTCATCTCATTATCTGTAGCTGCTTTATCCTTCTACAGGGTCGCAGGCAAGCTGGAGCCTATCCCCAGCTGACTACGGGCGAAAGGCGGGGTACACCCTGGACAAGTCGCCAGGTCATCACAGGGCTGACACATAGACACAGACAACCATTCACACTCACATTCACACCTACGCTCAATTTAGAGTCACCAGTTAACCTAACCTGCATGTCTTTGGACTGTGGGGGAAACCAGAGCACCCGGAGGAAACCCACGCGGACACGGGGAGAACATGCAAACTCCACACAGAAAGGCCCTCGCCGGCCCCGGGGCTCGAACCCAGGACCTTCTTGCTGTGAGGCGACAGCGCTAACCACTACACCACAGTGCCGCCCATATATATATATATACAGTACTTCTCGAAGTTAAATCAACATCAATGCAATTATTCCACTATTGAGAAGGAAGCGTTGGCTTTACTGCTGGCCTTGCAACACTTTGATATGTATATATCTACAAGCTGTGAGCCTACTCTTGTGTACTCGGATCATAATCCACTGACTTTTGTTCAAAAGATGGAGTGTAAAAATCAAAGACTCTTGAGATGGAGTTTGATTTTACAAGAGTATAATTTGGATATCAAACATATCAAAGGTAAAGACAATGTGTTAGCAGATACTTTGTCAAGAATGTAATTAATTATCCCATCGTAATGCATTTTGGATACATGATATACAGTTATGTCAATGTATGTATACATAATAGCATTGTTGTACTTAAGACTAATTTAACTTGAATGTAGTTACATAGTATATATATATATATTTATTTATTTATATGTATAAATTGGGAAAAGTTGTCGATTCAAGACCCCCAACTTTTTGCTAGGAGGAGGGGTTTGTTACGCGGAGTGCACGCGGCTTTTTGGTGTCTCCTTCTTCTTCTACATCGTGATCTCGCGAGCGAGCAAAACACAAATTAATTTCAGCCAGACGCCTTCAGAATACACGGTTTTATCAAGTTGATCTGTGGCCTCGCGCTGCCGCTACTCATCTCTTGTTCCTGTAGTTCACGCACATGGCCGGTGACCATTTTAGGAGCTGATGCAACATGCATTTCATCATTACGCAATCGGCTGTAGGAGTTACACATCCTGATACACGTCAGGAATAATCCCTCTGGATTACATCGTGGATTCACCTTATCATCATCTCTCTGGACTCACCAACTGACTCGAGTCAGGCAGCTAAGGACATTATAACACTCACCAGGCCTGTTGATGTCTTACTAGTTGATAATTATAGCACATAATTATAAACATTTGTATATATTGTAATTTGCAAATATTGTTATAGTTAACTTTGTATAATATATATGTTATTTTTTGTAAATTTGTTCAAAATATATTGTTTTGCAAATATTACATCTTAGTAAAAAATCACAGCTTAGTAACAGAAAGAATTTGGTAACCAACAGACATATAACTATTACTACGAAAAGCTTAAATAATTACATTGTACGTAACAGAAATTGGGGGCTCGTCCGGGATTTGAAATTTGTTAATTACATTGTATTATTCTAACTTTTTTTCCAAATTTTGCTAAATTTACATATATTGCAAATTGTCAAAATCAATAACCAACAGACATGGCGGAATTCAATGCAGCTGAATTATATACATTGTTTACTGAGGATCCAAAGCTTGAGAGTTTAGATAACCTTAAAAAGTCTAGCTTGTTAGCTTTAGGCAAGCATCTTGACCTTGAGGTCAGGAATGCCATGAGAAAGGATGAGATTAAAGAGATTATTGTCTATCATTTAGTTGATGATCAGGTTTTACCTCCAGCTGCTTTGGAAAAACTAGAACAAGAGTCAGTGGGTACAGGTGCTTCAACTGTAGAAATCGAAAAATTGAGATTGGAGGCTGAAATTAAAGAAAAGGAATTGGAGGCTGAAATTAAGAAAAAAAGAGCTAGAAGCTGAACTAAGACAAGCTGAGCTGCAGCTAAGACAAGCTGAGCTGCAGCATGAAAAGGAAATGCAGCAGATAGAATTGGAGAAACTCAAAGCTACTAATGCTAATAGTGCTATGCACCAGCCTGATGGGTCATTTTCCAGATTTGACATTGCCAGAGGTTTGTTACCTATATTTTTATTATAAACAGACAATTTCATATTATTTGCAGTGTGTCATTGTGTAATCTGTGTATGTATAGTTGTTTTGTTTAGTATTTATTAGATATGATAGAGTTAAACACTAGGGGGCAGTTGTAGTAGAGTTAGAAAAAAGACTGTTTTCCTGTTGGACATGGAGTGCACGCGGCTTTTTGGTGTCTCCTTCTTCTTCTACATCGTGGTCTCGCGAGCGAGCAAAACACAAATTAATTTCAGCCAGACGCCTTCAGAATACACGGTTTTATCAAGTTGATCTGTGGCCTCGCGCTGCCGCTACTCATCTCTTGTTCCTGTAGTTCACGCGCATGGCCGGTGACCATTTTAGGAGCTGATGCAACATGCATTTCGTCATTACGCAATCGGCTGTAGGAGTTACACATCCTGATACACGTCAGGAATAATCCCTCTGGATTACATCATGGATTCACCTTATCATCATCTCTCTGGACTCACCAACTGACTCGAGTCAGGCAGCTAAGGACATTATAACACTCACCAGGCCTGTTGATGTCTTACTAGTTGATAATTATAGCACATAATTATAAACATTAGTATATATTGTAATTTGCAAATACTGTTATAGTTAACTTTATATATATATTTATTTATTATTTTTTGTAAATTTGTTCAAAATATATTGTTTTGCAAATATTACATATTGTTTTGTTATATGTCTGTTGGTTACCAAATTCTTTCTGTTACTAAGCTGTGATTTTCCTATTACTACAAAAAGCTTAAATAATTACATTGCACGTTACAGTCAGGGACATTGCCCCTGGAGTGGCAGACTGGGGTGGTGGTCCTTCTTTTTAAGAAAGGGGACCGGAGAGTGTGCTCCAGTTATAGGGGAATCACACTTCTCAGCCTCCCAGGGAAGGTTTACTCCAGGGTACTGGAGAGGAGAATTTGGCCAATAGTCGAACCTCGGAACCAGAAGGAACAATACAGTTTTCGTCCTGGTTGCGGAACACTGGACCAGCTCTATACCCTTCATAGGGTACTCGAGGTTTCATGGGAGTTTGCCCAACCAGCCCACATGTGCTTTGTGGATTTGGAGAAGGCATTTGACCATGTCCCTCATGGTAATCCATGGGCGGGGCTTCGGGAGTATGGGGTTCGGAGCTTTTGAATGAATGAATGAAAGCAGCAAGTCATTATTTTTAACATTATAAATAATACCATTATAGAATATGATAATAACACTCATGATGAGTTACTTTAGTAATTATAACATTTATGATGAATAAACTATCAGATCATGTTTAATAAATTAACTATTGATTGTAAATTATTAAAGCGCTAATAATGATGAAAGTGCTCAGTGCTGTAGTGGGTTTGAGTTGATGATGTTCAGTGGAGTGCAGCTTTAGCAGCTCTGCAGCTGTTCTCAGATCAGTGTGTGTTTCTGAGTCAGAGCACTTCCTCTACAGCTGAGGGAGGTTTTTGTACGGCGCTATAACACTGTGTGTACGGAGTGGTGTCATCCTGCTGACAGTAATAATCTCCTGCATCTTCAGACTGAACTCCAGAGATTTTTAGATTAAATACTCGATCATATCCACTGCCACTGAAACGATCTGGAATCCCAGACTGACGAGTAGTTGCAGCATAGATCAGGAGTTTAGGAGCTTCTCCAGGCTTCTGCAGGTACCACTGGAGGTCATCATCAATATCCTGACTGGCTGTACAGGTGAGAGTAACAGATTGTCCTGGAGAAACAGACTGAGATCCTGGAGACTGAGTCAGGACGATTTCCCCAAAGGACTCTAAAGAAAAGGATGCAGAGTTAAAAGAATGGAAACAAATGTAGTAGTGAGTGTGAGAGTGATGTGATGATTTGTATGAATAATAAAAGTAAAGAGAGTGTCTCACGGTGAGCGAGGAGTCCCAGTGTCCCCAGCAGTAGAATCAGTACCATCATCATTGTGCTGCGTGTCAGTGGCTCTGAAAGGACTGAACACACTCTGATCAGCACTACAGCTCTTAAAGTGTGTGCAGCAGTGACACAGCACACACATGCAAACACCACAACTCTGTGTCTCTGTGTGTGTGTGTGTGTGTGTGTGTGTGTGTGTGTGTGTGTGTGTGTGGGGTCACTGGAGTGTAACAGAAGTTTTTGTACGACGGCTTCATTAGAATGTATCACTGTGGTACACTTTCGGTGGAGGAACCAAACTCATCATCAAAAGTAAGTGATTTTAATTTTTCCTTAAACTCTAAAATGCAATTTCTTTTCTCCATCAGTTTCACTGATAACATTAGATGTAAAGTTAAATATAATTTCTGTCATCACTGACATTTCTATAAAGCAGTCTGTGTAAATTGTGTTGATGGGTAAAGCAATGTTCTCTTTGTTTGTTCGTGGACCTGAAGCCAAATGACTTTAAGCCTAAAGCTTTTAGACTTTAGTGAGTTTTAGATTTAGGAACTGTTTTTATGTCTATGGGTAGAGTTTATAGATGCTGCTGAAGGTCATAGAAGTTTCCAGAAGTTTCTCCTGAAATGCAGTAATGTGAGAACAGTGTGGATCACTGCACTGATTACTGAACACACATGAATGTCTCCAGTCTGGACTCTTAATCAGCAGTAATGAGTAAATGTTGTATAAGCGATGTTAATGATTATATTTTACTGTTAAAAGTGAAAGAATAAATCCAGATGTTTGTGCTGTTTAAAGTCCCCCTGAGGTCAGTGTCTAGTGTTTCATTTTCATTGAGTATCAACACCAGAATAAAGCTGATCAAAGTTCTCGTCGGTCCACGATGTAAAGAGTAACTAGTAAATGTTCTCCTGCTGCTGGAACTCATTTGTGCTGCTGCAAAGTTTCCAGTTTTGTCTCGACTGGAGTTCAGAGCATTTACAGAATCCACTCACTGAGTGTTTCAGTGCTGGAATACAGTGTGACTATTGGATGCAGTTACTGAATAGAACTGAGTGAACACTCAATCAGAAAGAAGATGGATTATGGTGTGGAGTTAAAGCTGATGGCTTCCACATGTTCTCTTTGTTTGTTAGTCGACTTTAAACCAAATTGACTGATGTTTCTCCACTGAACCTTCTCCCAACCTGAAGCCCCCCATGTGTCTCTGTTCATTTAGAGTTAGGAACTGTTTTTATGTCTATGGGTAGAGTTTATAGATGCTGCTGAAGGTCATAGAAGTTTCCAGAAGTTTCTCCTGAACTGCAGTAATGTGAGAACAGTGTGGATCACTGCACTGATTACTGAACCCACATGAATGTCTCCAGTCTGGACTCTTAATCAGCAGTAATGAGTAAATGTTGTGTAAGCGTGTGTAAATGTGTGTGTTTATTGTGTGTTTGTGGTCTCCAGCCGGTCCCACGGTGAAGCCCTCCGTGTCTCTGCTCCCTCCCTCCTCTCTGCAGCTGTCTGAGGGATCGGCCTCGCTGCTCTGCCTGCTGTCTGCCTACTCTCCACAGGGGGCGCTGGTGAGCTGGACAGTGGACGGCTCAGAGGTGAAGAATGGGGTTCTGACCAGCGCAGAAGAACACAAGAAGGACGGTTACACACGCAGCAGCACCCTGACCCTCAGCAAAGCACTCTGGGAAAAGGGGGAGGAGTTTGGCTGTACGGTCTCCCATGACGGCGTCAATCATCCGGTCACGTTCAGAAAGAGCCAGTGTGAAGGCTAACAGCTCCAAGATAGAATTTAACACTCAGCTGCTTACACATCCATCTACAATAGAGTTTCAATTCTACACAATGCTGACATTTCTGTCTTTACTCTCTTCACTGTCCTGTTGCTCTTCCTGTAGTTTTGCTCTGCTGAAATAAAGCTTCATTTTGGACATTGTGTGTTCTTTTATTGGAGTTAATAGTCATTATCAGTGTGAGGAGAGAGTGTGTTTAGCTGGAGATTCAGTGCTGTGTGTTGTGCTTCAGTGAGTTTGGCTGAAGGAAGTTGAACATCTGGTGAAAGTGCTGCTCTATTCTGGGAGAAAGAGGATCACTCAGCCGTCTCCATGTAAATCTCTCTCTCACTTCACTCATCTTTCAGTTTTACTGGTTAAAACTGACTCCTTCTGTTTCGCTTTATTGAACTCAATTTGCTATCAGAACTGGACCCAGAACTCAACCTGCTCTGGTTCTAGCTACAACTCTTATTTTGTTTGATGAAGTACCGATTTTCACAAGTGTTTTAAATCTATGGGACATTCAGGTACAGATTTAAAGTCACCTAAATCGTATCCATGTGACAGTCTCCATCTTGTCTCTCGAGGTCCATTCAGATCACACACTGTCCCAGTTAAACAGGGCGTCCACACGCATCCATTACTGACCCACTTCATTTTAGCAGATGATACACAAATTAATATTTCCACTAAACCACATGTGAATCTGTTCTCTGATTGCAAGAGTTTATCGAATCAGGGTCAAATCCTGCATGAAGGAAAACATGTGAATTAAACTCCTCTTATTTTGGAAAATGTTTAAACTCCACAGAGATTCCTGTGTGTATGTTTTTGTTTAGTTTGTTGGAAAATCCACATAATTTCCCCAAAAAACAGCTCACTCACACACAATGCACTCCAATGGGACGGGCACTGCTGAGCCCCTGGGCGATGCCCACATGGTTGTAGATTTTATTGCAGTTACAAAAACACAACTCAAACTTGATTCACAGACAGAGCACAACTCTGACAATCACACACTCAGATAACAACAAGGAATATTCAGGAAACTCGTCTTATCTAGGAGAAAAGAACACAATGCGCCCAAAATGGTAGCTGTGTAGATCAGACATGTTTGGTCTAACTCCATCAGGAACGCTGGAGCTCATGTGGTAATACAAGCAGCAATCTCAGTTTATTATTTGTGGGGGGGGGGACCTCATGACAAAGAAGAAACTGGAAACTGTCTTCTTTCTGTTCTGTCTATGGGTACAAAGAATAAAAAGCAATCTGTTGCCTCATCTATCCTTAAAGGGCATATTCTGGACCAATTTCGTTTTTTTTTTTTTTAGAGGAAAGTATGTCTCTTTACACACTCATCCAGAAGGGTAATTTTGCACAAGGCCATCTGTCTACAGCAGGAAAAAAAAAAACGCGTCTGGAAAAATCCCAATGGAGTCTGGAGCCAGATTTGTGACGTCACCTGCGGAAGCGCTAGCAGGCAGTGAGAGCTTTGCACGGTTTCAGTGCACAGTCTGTGTAGACCAAGCGCTCCCATTTCTCTCTCATTGTCCGGTCTTTTGGGAAATAATGAGTACTAATCCCATCATGATTGGTGTTGCTACACCCTCCTATGCTACATCTGTTAATCATTTTAATAATTACATGATAACGTTGAAGAAATTTGCAGAAAACCACCAGGTCGTTTTCTCATCAACAAACCAGCGCTGATGTTGGATTCAGAGGGAGGCGTCCCACAGATGACGTCACGAAAATCAATGTTTCCCGGGAAAATCAAATGCAAAGTTTTTTTCAGAGGCGGACCAATTCGCCTCAAAAGGCTTGATTTCAACTGAATTTTTCTGGTATTGCTCAAGGTAAAAAAAATTGCAGAAAATGCAGAATGTTACAGATATTTGACCAAAGTTTAATATAAAATAGGAGAATTACATTGATCTTGCTCCTGAATTTGCCCGTGATATGCACTTTAAAACTGCTCATAACTACAGTTGGTAATTAATGACCATGCTATTGTAGCAACTTCTCTGGAGCGATATGGGAGTGAGTTACTGACTCGCATTAACTGGTTTCAGTAACAACCGAGTCAAAACTCAGCCCATTGCCACTCAGAGACTGTGCCCTTCCCTCACAGATAGAGAAAGCATATGTCTATGTGGCCCCGCCGTCCAGAAACAAAAACATGGGCCATACTTAAGATTAAATAATCAAATTTAGACATGTACAGTGCCTTGCAAAAGTATTCATACCCCTTGAACTTTTTCACATTTTTCCACCTTACAACCATGAACTTAAAAGTTTTTTATTGAGATTTTATGTGATAGACCAGCACAGAGTAGCACATAATTGTGAAGTGAAATGAAAATGATAAATGGTCTTCAAAATTTTAAACAAAAAAATCTGAAAAATGTGATGTGCATTAGTATTCAGCCCCCCTGCGTCAATACTTTGCAGAGCCACCTTTTGCTGCAATTACAGCTGCAAGTCTTTTGTGGTATATTTCTACCAGCTTTGCACATCTAGACACTGAAACTTTTGCCCATTCTTCTTTGCAAAATAGCTCAAGCTCAGCCAGATTGGATGGAGAGCGTCTGTGAACAGCAATTTTCAAGTCTTGCCACAGATGCTCAATGGAATTTTGGTCTGGACTTTGACTGGGCCATTCTAACACATGAATATTCTTTGATCTAAACCATTCCATTGTAGCTCTGGCTGTATGGTTAGGGTCATTGTCTTGCTGGAAGGTGAATCTCCTTCCCAGTCTCAAGTGTTTTGCAGCCTCCAACAGGTTTTCTTCCAGGATTGCCCTGTATTTAGCTCCATCCATCTTCCCATCAACTCTGACCAGGTTCCCTGTTCCTGCTGAAGAAAAGCATCCCCATAGCATGATGCTGCCACCACCATGTTTCACAGTGGGGATGGTGTGTGCAGGGTGATGAGCAGTGTTAGTTTTCCGCCACACATAGCGCTTTGCATTTAGGCCAAAAAGTTCAACTTTGGTCTCATCTGACCAAAGCACCTTCTTCCACATGTTTGCTGTGTCCCCTACATGGCTTCTGGCAAACTGCAAACAGGACTTCTTATGCCTGTCTTTCAACAATGGCTTTCTTCTTGCCACTCTTCCAAAAGGCCAGATTTGTGGAGTGTACGACTTATAGTTGTCCTGTGCACAGATTCTCCCACCTGAGCTGTGGATTTCTGCAGCTCCTCCAGAGTGATCATGGGCCTCTTGGCTGCTTCTCTGACCAGTGCTCTCCTTGCTCGCTCTGTCAGTTTAGGTGGACGGCCATGTCTTGGTAGGTTTGCAGTTGTGCCATACTTTTTCCATTTTTGAATGATGGATTGAACAGTGCTTCTTGAGATGTTCAGAGCTTGGGATATTTTTTTATCACCTAACCCTGCTTTAAACTTCTCCAGAACATTATCCCTGGCCTGTCTGGTGAGTTATTTGGTCTTCATGATGCTGTTTGTTCTTTAGTGTTCTCTAACAAACCACTGAGGCCTTCACAGAACAAGTGTATTTATGCTGAGAGTAAATTACACACAGTAGGACTCTATTAACTAATTAGACGACTTCTGAAGGCAATTGATTGCACTGGATTGTATTTAGAGGTATCAGAAGACAGGGGGCTGAATACTAATGCACACCACATTTTTCAGATTTTTATTTGTTAAAATTTTGAAGACCATTTATCATTTTCGTTTCACTTCACAATTATGTGCTACTCTGTGTTGGTCCGTCACATAAAATCTCAATAAAAAAACTTTTAAGTTTGTGGTTGTAAGGTGGAAAAATGTGAAAAAGTTCAAGGGGTATGAATACTTTTGCAAGGCACTGTAGAAACTGACCATGCCACCTAGGAATTGGCAGAGCCAAGGACTCTGGAAAGGCTTCCAGGTTCTTAAAACAATCAGGGGAGCAGGACCAAATTTAAAATTAATTTTAATACACAATAAGAACATAACGCAGCATTTAATCCTTAAATTAAGACCAACTATACACTGCTAAAATAAATAAATAAATAAAATGCTGAGCAGGTCTGCAAAAAAAAAACACACAAAAAAATGGTTCGCAGGAGAATAAAAAACACATTAAAAGTTCAAGTCCATCTCAACAGCTCCTCCCATGTCCACACTTCTTCTCTCTGTCACTCAACACCCTCCTTGCACGCCTCTCAGGCTGACCCGAAGCCGTCAGATGGTTTTCCTGGGTGGCAGATATCTCTCTGCCAACCCAGGCCTGAGTGAAACAGCATTGGCGGACACCGGGTGCTGCCCGTCTCCCCACTGCGACTCTTCACAGTTCAGCGCTGGCTACTAACACCCGGGAGGACTGCTTCTCCGATGACTGTTCTCTCCAGCGTCTGCCCCCCCAGCACCTCGCTCTCTCTTTTACAGTCCCAATAAAAAATCTACCTAGATTGTGTGGCGCATCCCCCCGCACCTGTCACTCATCAAGTAATTAAGTCAGTGCGCAGGGTGTGGGTGTAGCACTCCCAAGGTCATCACACTTCGTTTCAGTGCACTCCACAACAAACTAAAAACATCAAGCAATTAAAATAAAAAGGGAATAAAAAAACACTGCAACCAGGTAAAATATATATACTGTGTACGGCATATATATATATATATATATATATATATATATATATATATATATATAATTTTTTAAAGCACGCAAGTGAAATAAGAACACTAATAAAAAAATGCAATAAAAATCTCATCTCTCATCTCATTATCTCTAGCCGCTTTATCCTTCTACAGGGTCGCAGGCAAGCTGAAGCCTATCCCAGCTGACTACAGGCGAAAGGCGGGGTTCACCCTGGACAAGTCACCAGGTCATCACAGGGCTGACACATAGACACAGACAACCATTCACACTCACATTCACACCTACGCTCAATTTAGAGTCACCAGTTAACCTAACCTGCATGTCTTTGGACTGTGGGGGAAACCGGAGCACCCGGAGGAAACCCACGCGGACACGGGGAGAACATGCAAACTCCGCACAGAAAGGCCCTCGCCGGCCACGGGGCTCGAACCCGGACCTTCTTGCTGTGAGGCGACAGCGCTAACCACTACACCACCGTGCCACCCTGCAATAAAAATAAAAACAAAATCTAAAATATATGCACATGCATGTTTGACCCTGTCACACATAACCACTCTGTCTGGCAGCCAGGATGAACTGCTCATCGCCCCATTTTGTGGGTTTGTCCTTCATATAGTGCTTCATCCTCATTCCTGCCTTTGTGGCTTCCATGAGCTCATCCACTGCCAAGTTCTGGTGAGGATGGTTGCAGGCCATGAGGTTGTTCAGCAAAGCCAAAATTTAGAAAAGGACATCAAACCCAGGATGACCATCTTGTTGGTCATTCACCACATCTGGACCTTGGCTGCCCATATGTAAATATGCAGTGATGGCCTCATACCTAATGCCTGGCATGTATGCTGGTCGGAAAGGGAAATCTAAAAAGACAATAAATCTTCCACAGGTTCCTTGCAGATGACACCTTGACCAGGCCATGATACACAACAAGCCTGAAGTCGTTCAGCATCTCATCTGGACTCACGTCGGTTCACAGCCTCTTTGCCACAGTCATATGCTTCTGGGCAACGTGTTTGTTGGTGTACAGTGGTGCTTGAAAGTTTGTGAACCCTTTAGAATTTTCTATATTTCTGCATAAATATGACCTAAAACATGATCAGATTTACACACAAGTCCTAAAAGTAGATAAAGAAACCAGTTAAACAAATGAGACAAAAATATTATACTTGGAAATTTATTTATTGAGGAAAATGAGTTTATCAAGTCAGGGTCAAATCCGACATGTAGAAAAGCATATCAATTAAACTATTATTATTTTTGAGAATATTTAAACTCCAAAAATATTCCTGTGTGTATGTTTTTCTTTAGTTTGTTGGAAAATCCACATAATTTCCAAAAAAAAAACAGCTCACCCACACACAATGCACTCCAATGGGACGGGCATTGCTGAGCCCCTGGGCGATGCCCACATGGCTGTAGATTTTATTGCAGTTACAAAAACCCAACTCAAACTTGATTCACAGACGGTGCACAACTCTGACAATCACACACTCAGATAACAACAAGGAATATTCAGGAAACTAGTCTTATCTAGGAGAAAAGAACACAATGCGCCCAAAATGATCCACATAATTTCCCAAAAAATAACAGCTCACTCACACACAACACACTCCAATGGGATGGGCACTGCTGAGCCTCTGTGCATCCAATTTTTGTGTTTTTGAGCATGACATGCACCTACAACACAGGCAAAGTTTAAAATAATAATAAACAGACCAAAAGAAGAGGGTCCTCCAACCCCTTGGTGTTTGGGCTCCAGTGTAGATTGTGGGTTGAAAGGATGGTACGAGCTGGTGGTAGAAATGAGACTGAATGGAGTTTGAAGGTTGGCTGTAGATTTTATTGCAGTTACAAACACACACCTCACATTTCATTCACAGACTCAAATAACAACAAGGAATATTCAGGAAGCTCGTCTTACGCAGGAGAAAAGAACACAATGGGACCAAAATGGTGGCTGTGTAGATCAGACACGTTTGGTGTGACTCCATCAAGAAAGCTGGATCTTTTGTGGTAATACAGCCAGTAATGTTCGTTTATTATTTGGAAAAACGTATGACAAAGAAGAAACTGGAAACTGATGTCTTCCTGTTCTGTTTATGGGCAGAAAGGAATAAAAACAGGCTGTTGCCTCGTTTACACTGATAGCCACTTATACTGCAGTCAGTCATTAATGACTATGCAAACTTCTCTGGAGACACAAGATGGGTGTGAGTCACCAACGAGCATTAACTGGTTCATGTCAATCACAAATTTTAAGTCAGATATTCTTAATTTTCCACTCCCAGACTCCTTGATGATATCTTTAGTTCAAAAAACAAACAAACAAACAAACAAACAAACAAACAAAAAACCCTAAAACTGTTCACCACCCCAATATTAAAGACATGCAGTTTCATATACCACTGAGTCGTCTTGTGGTCCACTGAGAAGTACTTGATGAGGGTGTCTGAGGGGTCCACCCCCATGTACTTGTTGTACTCCGTGACTGGCTCAGACACAGCAAATGACATCTTGGACCAGGTTCCATCAGGGTTCTGGACACCGTGCTGTACAGACTCCCCACTGCTGGCTTTGTAGACAGCAGCGCACATGGTCACATCCCGCACGTCCTTCGGCTTCACATATAGACCCCTTGCGCATCACATGATAATTTCACCTGGGGGTCAAACAGACACCATCTTTTGTGGAAGTAAGGATTAATCTGTCTTCAATATGGTTCATTTTTCACTGTTTTTGGTTGTTCAAGTCATTCAGATAGAGCGATAGATAAAGGGTATTACTGTCTCCCTGCTATCAAGAAAATGTTAAAGTGCTATTCTTACAAAAATGACATCACCCCTGGAAATTATACCTTAAAAAACTAGACATGTTAAATAGTTTACTGTCTAAATTCTATTTTAATACGAGACCAGGAACATCTATTTAGCCGGTAAAGTTTGTCTCTTTGAGTCTGCCATTACACAAATTTGTTCCTGGTAAGTTGCTGTTAATTCAAAGGAAGTGATGTCATACACGCAATGCTTGAAAGTTCACAGCATTTCTGGCTTTATCTGCTTTGCAAAGTGTAGCACAATTTTAACTTTTTTATTTATTTATTCCACAACAAAACTAAAACCCAAGCATGCCTCCTAAGAGGTTTGTCCTTCAAGGCTTTTCAATTGTAGCTGATAAAAAAAAGTAGAATTTCAATCCATTATAGCCCAAAGTCAGCAGGCCACTTATGGAATGAATGGGGTCGATTTGCACGGACAAAGAGAGGTAACTTCAAGCCGACAGGAATGTTTGGTGTCTGCTCCATACATTTTGAAAGAGATAAATTTGTGAGGCAGATTCACATAGAAGGATTTTTGCGACGTCTGGGACATGGAGCAGTTCCTATGATCTGGAAACAAAAGTCAGAAGTGCCTTCCCAAAGAGCTCACCACACAGTAAGGGTCAAGCTTGTGTTTAGCCTTTTGCTTGAATTTATGAGTTGTCCTTAGTCTTTTATCCTTTTAACTGATAGCATTTCTGAAATTTGATACAAGGCTAAATAATGGCAATAATTAGGCACTTTCACTTTCGATGCCGGCAGGAACAGGTGGCGCATTGTGCCATATGCATTGTCCGCACCGAGCACGCAGGAGCTTCAATTTCCTTTTATTTTCATTGCACAATGCACAATGAATTTCTATTCCTCTAGCGGATCATATAAAAAGAAATAAAAAACATAAATAGGTCATAAAAAACAAAGACATGAAAACATAAAAACACATAAAACTAGAAAAGCACACGGAGAGCGCAGACCTCCGCCAAGAATCCTTTAAAAAAATCCGGGATCCAGAAGGTGATCCGGATCACCGCCAAAATTTAATGGATTGTTACGTGTGCCCAGTCACACCTCTGGAAAAAATTTCAGAGCAATCCGTTCATAACTTTTTCCGTAATGTTGCTAACAGACAAACCAACGCTACCGAAAACATAACCTCCTTGGCAGAGGTAACTATAATAATAATAATAATAATAATAATAATACACCATAAGAGAATAAAAATTGAGGTAAAGCTATAAATAGGGAACAATCACAAGAACAGTAAATAGAGTGCATATTTCACAGGACTGATCATATTGCACACTCCAAAAGATCAGTTCTTAGAGTTTAGTTCTCGAATATCACTTGGATTAAAACTGTTCTTATGTGTGGAGGTGTGAGTTTTTCAGGACCTGAAGCACCTTCCAGAGGGCAACAGAATGAAAAGATGATGACCAGGGTGTGAGACGTCTCGAATGATGTTGGCTGTGCGGTGGAGGCACCGTGTCCTGTAAATGTCCTGTAGTGTTTGTAATGGAGAATGCTTTCAATAGAACAGTGATAGAGTGAAAGAAGCAGCTGATGTGATATGTCCAGTCGTTTCAATGTCTGAAGGAAATACAGTCGCTGCTGTGCTTTCTTCACCAGGGAAGTGATATTTGTAGTCGATGTGAGGTCTTGTGTGATGTATGGGCCCAGAAATTTAAATTAGGACACTCTCAACTGTATCATCCCTAATGTATAGGGGAGCAGGGCCTTTACGTTGTCTCCTGAAATCAATGATCATCTCCTTGGTTTAGGAGATGTTGAGTGCCAGGTTGTCCATAGGGCACCAGTCTGTTAGTCAGTGGACCTCGTCCCTGGATGCAGATTCGTCACCATTATGTATCAGGCCCACTACAGTAGTGTCATCTGCAAATTTAATGATGGTATTTGTGCTATAGGTTGGTATGCAGTCATGTGTATAAAGGGAAACCAGGAGAGGACTCAGCATGCACCTTTGCAGGGCCCCAGTGTGGATTATCAGGGAGGAGTGATAAGTCCCCATCCTGACAACCAGAGAAAGGTTGGTTAAAAAGTCTCTGTTCCAGCTGCACATGTGCTGATTCACACCCAGGTCCACCATTTTGTTCTCCATTCTGCTGGGTATGATCGTGTTAAATGCTGAACTAAAATCCAGAAACAGCATCCTCACATATGTTTTAGGGTGTTCCAGATGGGACAGAATACTTCATAACAGTGGGGGTAAGAGCAACTGGTCTGAAGTCATTTAGGCTGCTAATTATGCCTTCTTAGGTATGGGCACACTAGTGGCAGACTTCAGACATTTCAGGACAGTGCATAGAGACAGGGAGAGATTGAAGATATTACAGAATTTCTCTGCCAGTTGGTCTGCGCAGTCTCTGAGTGCTCTCCCTGGTTTACCATCGGGTCCAGCAGCTTTCCTGGTGTTCACGCCACGGAGCACTCTCCTGACATCATCACTGCTGACATTCAGTGATGGGCTGACTAACGTTGGTATCAGCTTCTTCCTTGTCTCTGCATCATCCACCTCAAATTGAGCAAAGAAATGATTCAGCTCCTGTACAAGAGAATCACTGTTGCATGTTGTTGTATCGTCTCTGCCTTTGGACTTGGTGAGATTCTGAATGCCTTGCCATGTCCACTGTGGCTCTCCATCACTGAAACATCCCCCTGCCCTCTGCCTTGGCCCTCCTGATGGCTCTCTTGAGGTTGGGCCTGGCAGTGCAAAAGAGATCATTGTTCCCAGAACAAAAAGGCATAGTTTTGCTTCAGCAATACATGCTTGACATGCTTTGTCATCCATGGTTTGTTGTTTGGGAAGGTCCTGATATGGTTGTCTACTGCAACACATTAGAGACAGTACTGACTGTAACACAGGGCAGTGGATGTGTAGTCATGACTATCTTGTTGTGCAAACACTTCCCAACATGCACACCCAAAGCAGTCCTGAAGTTGAGATGAAGCCCCGTCTAGCCATGTTTTTTTATGATTCTCACACTCAGTATTGGTGTACTTATGAGAGGTCTGTATACTGGCATGGGAAACAGGGACAGGTGGTCAGACAGGCCTAAGTGGGGGAGAGAGGAGACTTTATATCCATCCCTAACATTGCTGTAGATATGATCCATTGTGTTTGGACCTCTCGTAGGACAGTTCACATGCTGGTACAATTTAGGGAGGCCAGACCTCAGGTTCGCTTGGTTAAAGTCCCCAGCTATTACAACAATCCCATCTGGATGAGGAGTCTGTGATATGCTAATGGAAGTTAGCAGTATGTCCACAGCCAGCACAGTATTGGCGCTCGGTGGTATGTATACAGCCATCATGATAACCACTATAAACTCCCACAGCAGATAAAACGACTGACATCTCAATGTGATGTACTCAACATCTGCTTAACTATATGTATCAGTGATGGTTGCGTTTGGACAACCATCCAAATGGTTGTTGGTGTACATGTTATATTTTCTCAAATTCACTGCTATTCAAAATAATTCTGCAAGAAAGAGTAAAGTGATGTGCAAAAAAACAGTTCTTGACATGCTGTAAAATGTCAGGGGTGGCGAGCTGAAGTGAGGACCCCAGAGCAGACTCAGAAAACAGGCAGTATAAAGAGAAAACTTCTTCAAAGAAGTACATGGCAGAAAGGCAAAGGTACAGTAGGGCTCAGGCAAAAATTGGTAGTCAAAAGACAGGCCAAGAGGTCAAAAACACAGACACGATCAGGGACAAAAAAAAAACAGGACAGAAAAATCTTCACAAAAACTGATGAACACAGGGACAAGGGAAATCCAGGCAGAGGTAGCAAAAGACGCAATTCAAAAGAACAGGCAGGCAAAAAACTGGGACAAAAAAACGGACAGAAAAACTTGACAACAAAACAAGGAGAAATTCAGGCAGGGGGAATCAAGAAGACACAATACCAATGAGCTGTAGTGAGGCAAGAAAAGTCTACAAGGACCAGTCTGGCAAACGGAGTAGCTCTTCTTCTTCTGTTAAGTTTTATGGCAGTTGACAAACATAGTGTATTACCGCCAACTACTGGACTGGGGTGTAATCACGTGGACATTATTTAAAAAAAAAAAAAAAACGATAAGATTAAATGCGACAGCTATCTTAGTGTCTTTAATAAAAGTTGTTACTGCATTAGTGATATGCCTTGATTTAGGCTCCCCCAGTAAGGTCTCTAAAGAGAAAACCTTTTTGGCTGCTTTAACTATTCTCTTAAGACCTTGTCTTTGTCTTGAGTATTTTACACATCTTAATAATACATGCTCCACATCTTCTCTAACTCCACAAAACTCACACATGCCAGTGGGATGCTTATGAATAATATGTATGCTGCTATTTAATCCAGTGTGGCCTATTCTCATGCGTGTGAACCATACCTTTTCTTGTCTTCCTGAGTAACTTGATTTGCTGCTTGATATTTCTTTTTGTATGCTGTACAAATGTCTTCCCTTCTTCTCCTTGTCCCAATCTGCTTGCCAGATTTTATTTACCTTATGTTTGATTAATACCTTGATTTCTGTACGACTAAGTGGAATATTCAGTTGGACTTCTTCATTTTTGACAGCTTCCTTTGCTAGCTTGTCTGCTTCTTCATTGCCCTTCACTCCACTGTGGGCAGGAACCCATACAAGCTGGATGACTATTCTCTGTTGATGTATTACAAATAAGAGGTGATTAATTTCATTCAATAGGTCCTGATGGCATGTATGTATTTGTATGGATACCAGGGATGACATGGAGTCTGAACAAATGACTGCTTTAGGGGGCTTAACATCTATCCATTGCAGAGCAAGTACAATAGCTGACATTTCAGCTGCTAGAATAGACATGTTATCAGAAGTTCTCTTTTTAATGTTAACTTTATATTCTGGTATGTGTATACCTATACCCGTTTTACCTTCTGTGTCTTTTGATGCATCTGTATAAATTTGAGTAGTGTCACAGTACATAATCTCTAGATACTGCTCTACATCCTGATATACTCCACCATTCTTAGCTATTTCTTTTTGTTTCCATTATTACAACAGGTGTACTAAACAACCAAGGAGGAGTTCTAACTAATGGGACAGTTTCACAACATGGAATGGTATCTATTTCCAACTCCTTTGCCTTCTTATTGCCTTCCCAACCAAAACTATGGACAGATCTGCCATACTCCCAACAATCTAACAGAACTTGTTTAGTAGGATGTGACTCCTCATGCCCACCCAAATTAACCCAGTATGCCATGCTTAGTTTAATACGCCTAAGATATAAAGGCATTTCTCCTGTTTCAATTTGTATTGCTGGTATTGAGGAAGTTCTAAATGCCCCACAACATATTCTTAAACTTTTAGCTTGGACTCTATCTAGTTCACTTAATGTCTTACATGCTGACATAACCACAATACATCCATAGTCCAACACTGACCTAATCAAAGCTATATAGATCCTTTTCAAGGAGGACCCTGATGCTCCCCAATTATATCCTGAAATACACTTCAGTATATTAACACCTTTTATGCATTTTCCTACTACTTTCTGTATATGCTCCTTAAAAGTTAACTTAATGTCCAACCACACACCCAAATATCTGATGACATTTACTTGCTTAAGATTTTGACCATATAGTTTAAGCTGAATTGTGGGATTTACCCTTTTCTTTGAAAAACAGATATATTGTGTTTTCTCTATAGACAACCTAAAACCCCACTCATTAGCCCACCTTTCTACTTTGTTTATTGCTGCTTGCATTTTGGTTCTTAAGTTATCTATATTTTGGCCTCTTATCCAAAGAGCTCCATCGTCAGCATATAAAGCTCTGTTAACTCTAATATCTTCTATTGCATTAAAAACATCATTTATCGTAATGTTGAATTAAACAGGACTACACACACTTCCCTGATGTGTTCCATTTTCTACTGAGTAGATACTTGATAGATTTGTCCCAACTCTTACTTCTATAGTTCTATCCTTTAGAAAATCTTTGACCCAGTTAAACATTTTGCCACCAAAGCCCATCCTATTCAGTTTAAGCAGCTGACTTTCTTTCCATAGCATATCATATGCTTTCTCAATATCAAATAAGGTTGCTAATACACATTCTTTGTTGATTTGGGCTTTCCTTATTTCATTCTCCAGACAAATAACAGGATCCATAGTGGTCTGCCCACTGTGAAACCCACTTTGATGGGGTGAGAATAGTCCTCTTTTCTCAACTTCATACACTAGCCTTTTCGTTACCATTCTTTCCATAATCTTGCATAAATTTAACATTAAAGCAATAGGTCTATAACTCTTAACTTCAGTTTTATCTTTCCCTGGTTTACCGATGGGGACCACTACTGAATGTTTCCAGTTCCTAGGTAATTTCCCTTGATTCCATATCTTATTATAAAGTTTTAAGATAACACATTTAGCAACATCAATTTCATGAATCATCTTATAACACACGCCGTCCTTCCCTGGCGAAGTGTTCTTGACTCTATTCAGGGCACTTTTAATCTCACTTAATGTAAACTCCTTATCAATCACACTTTCACCAGTCAATTTCTTTCCCAATATCTCTCTGTTTTCATCTATTACCCTATTCCTCCAGCGCAATTCTTCATCAGATAGATTACCTGAGCTATGAACTTTAACAAAAGCCTTGGCCAGCACTTCTGCTTTTTCTTGATTGGTTACTGCCTCCACATTATTATTTTTAATCACAGGTATAGAAAATTCTCTTCTAATTCCTCCCATCTTTTTGATCATGCTCCATACATCACTAACCTTAATTTCTGGCCCTATCCTACAACAGAAATCTCTCCAGTAATTCCTTTTGGCTTCTTTGATAATTCTTTTAGCTTTTGACTGAGCTCTCTTATAATCAATTAAATTATTGTAAGTATGATTTGACTTAACAACTTTAAAAGCTTTATTCCTGATCTTGACTGCTTCTTTACAGTCATCTGACCACCAGGGAACCATTTTCTTTTTGCCATACCAGAAGACTTTCCAATAACCTCCTCGGCTGTTTCACATAGTATATTTGTAATTACACAATTCAATTCATCTACATCTTCGGTCAAATCAGACAAAATTTCCATAAATTTACCACTTGCCTTCATACTATATAATCCCCAATTAGCCTGTCTCATTTTCCACCTTGGGAACTGATTTTCTTCAAGGCAAATATTTTGGTTTCTAATAGATATCCATATAATATAGTAATCACTACCAAGACAGCACTCATTAATGACCTCCCACTTGCTTACACCCGCTATCTGATCAGATGTTATTGTAAGATCAATTGCTGACTCTGTCCCATGGGCAGCATCAAATCTAGTGTTTCTTCCATCATTCAAACATACCAATTTAAAATCATCCATAAATTCCTCAGTAGTGTTCCCATTCTCATCTACCTTTGTCCCCCTCCCCCCCAAAGTATTATGAGCATTGAAATCACCACAAACAACTAACTTTCCATCCTCCATATTACATATACCCTCTAACGTTTCTCTCAGGATTCTTTTACAGGGGTTATAAAAATTGACTATTTTAAACTTAGTTTTATCAACCCATATTTCATTCAGGACAGCTTCAACATCCTCACTTACTTCCAGAGCCCTATAATTAATCCCCTGCTGTATAAATGTAGCAACTCCCCCTCCAGCAGTATTCCTATCTTTACGCACTGATACATACCCATGTATTATGAAATCTAAAGAAGGTTTTAACCATGTCTCCTGTATACAAATTATGTTAGGTTTAACTGCGTGTTCTTCAATAAAATGCTTTAACTCTTGCCCATTTGCAATTAAACTCCTGGCATTCCATTGTAAGATAGATAGCCCCATCATGAACTAGGTCTACCTGGTGTTTGGCTCTCAGATACCCCTGGCATCACCATGTTATGGATTAAATCTACTGATAAATCCTTGATGTCTAAATACTTCTCTGCTGCTCCTATGATTATTTTAACTCTCTCCATTCTTCTTTCAGTCTGTGCTGAGCAATTAACCACCTCCACCATAAAAGCAATAAACTTTTTCTTATTCACTATAAGAGAATCATCCGTCACTCTGCAACACTTCTGAACTGTTTGGGGTTGGATAGGCCTATGCGGAGCAGTGTCCAAACCAACTGTAACAGCAGACTTCTCTTTGTTTTCCTTGTCAACTCTTTTAATGGCTTCAGCATAAGTGACATTCTCTTTGACTTTAACATTTTGTACTTGAACAGCTCTCTTGTACATCTGGCACCCTTTATAAGCTGCACTTTGCTCTCCTCCGAGAGCAAAGTGCTCTCGGAGGAGATATCCGATATCCGATATCACTTCTCACTCTCTTTGCCTCATCTGATTTAGTTTTCCCTTTACATTTCACTGATTTCCTCTGTGCTACTTGCCATTCACCTGATTCTTCTTGAGAATCCTCATCTGTAGTACTACACTCTTCCTCCTCTTGTTCTAACTCCTCTAAATTGTTTTCAAAAACACTTTGTCCGGTATCACACCCCAGTCCTCCAAACACCAGTTTCACTGGATCTGGCGGTATCGCATTCCCGGAAGCACTCATCGCTTCAACTCAGTGCACTCTCTCTCCCTCCCCAAGCCGGAGTAGCTCCAAACAGTTCTTGAAAAGCCCTGGCTGAGGGGAGAGGAGTGGTAGCAGGTGTGGGAGTGCCGCTTCAGGAAATGGCCTTCAGCAAGGCAGGACTGAATTCCTGTCCTGGATCCGGCCTGGAGCCAGCATGGAAGTCCCAGAATCTAAGGCATGGATGGACTGGACCAGACTGTGACAGTAAAATTACAAAATGATCTCATCTCATTATCTCTAGCCGTTTTATCCTGTTCTACAGGGTTGCAGGCAAGCTGGAGCCTATCCCAGCTGACTACGGGCAAAAGGCAGGGTACACCCTGGACAAGTCACCAGGTCATCACAGGGCTGACACATAGACACAGACAACCATTCACACTCACATTCACACCTACGGTCAATTTAGAGTCACCAGTTAACCTAACCTGCATGTCTTTGCATGGGGAGAACATGCAAACTCCACACAGAAAGGCCCTCGCTGGTGATGGGGCTCGAACCCGGACCTTCTTGCTGTGAGGCGACAGCGCTAACCACTACACCACCGTGCCACCCCATTACAAAATGATTGCAAAGTATAACAAAAGTTCATACATGACAAAAACAACTGCAAGGAAATGAATAATTTATCCCTGGACAATATTTGAGAGCCTTCATTCAACAGTTTCATGTCTCTGGGAGGGGTCAATCCACAAAGACTCATTGTAGATGACCGATAGCAGTGTTTTACCTTGATTATCCTGATTTATACTTTATTTCATGTACTTTTATTTTGACATGCTATCTGCATCTGACTAGTCTTGCAACGTTCATGCGCATAAAAAAAAAAAAACTCAGAAGGAGGCACGATAGAAGACGATAGACATAGCCCAAACTTTAATGCAATCGTCACATTTAAGTGGTCCTTGAAGTTTTATAGCACTTTCCTTCGTTTGCAGCATTCTGTTTGAGGCTGTGCTTTAATTTGCTTAGAAAGCAATAGTTCATGAACTGGTTATTGAAGTTTCTAGCTATCTCTCCATGGAAAGTCAAGTACTGACGGTAGCCTTATCTGGATTACCATCTTTAGCACCCCTTTTGATATGCGGAGCGAGGTATGTAGTTCATTCTAGCATGTAATTTCATCAAATTCATTTCATGTGTGTATGCAAATAGTAATACTGTAATTCATTTCATGAAATGGTTGTTGCCTGCAATCAATGCAGTTGTCAATATGTGATGCTAGCTTGCTAAAGTACATTTGTCAAAGGATTATTTTGTGTCCGGCTAAATTGTCATTGTTATTTTTCTCTTAAGTTTTCACGGTGATGATGCTATGCACACTGGTCAATTAAACACCCGTAAGGAAACACTCCAAGACTGTTTATTCAAAACTGAGGGGCTGCTACAGTGAAAACTCGTCGCTCGACGTGGAGTGGAACTCAACTCGATGTTAGAAGGACTGCCATCCGCCATCCTAACTACTGTCTTCTGTTCAAAGCCCTCACTTCAACTGGCACCCAGGCAACATCGGTCCATTTCGTTGCTGATTGCTGCATAAAGGCATAGGGACTCTCTTTGATTGCGAACATATTCATGTAATGGACTGAAGTCACATTTATATAAGATATATACTGTACATGTTTGATGTTCTGATTTAATTATAAATTTGACTGGTGGATTTAAAGATACAGAAGGGTAATTTCAAAAAAAAAATTGAACTTGTTAAATGTAAAATCATTTATGGGTAAATCTTTATGTTTATTCTTTGGTAAGCTATTTGTGTGTTAGCCCACATTTTGTTGATGACAATCGCCCAGTGCATGTTTGATATTAGCCTACACATTTGTTATTTGTTAACTATAGTTCAGTAGTTCAGTACAACAAAACAGCAACACAACTTCAACAAAATGTCATTTAATGGAGATGAAGTAGATAGCACACATTCATTTGTGTCATCCCATAAAGGAAAAACAGATGGCCCATGTCCAGTCCGGTCTAGTTCACGTGAAAGAACACTTACAGAAAAAGGATTAGAGATGCAGGAACAGGAAACCATTAAACATAAGAAAGCATTCATGAGAGCCTATGGCTCCTGGAAAGAGATGGCAGGGAAAGTTAGGACCGCACTGAAATCATTCTGTTCTCTAGATGAACTAAATAAAATCAGAGAAGATATTCAAATTCGGCACAATGCAGTAAGTGAATGTTATGAGCCCATTCAACGCAACCACAAAGCCACTCCAGACATTGTACCAAAAATGGATGCTTGTATAGCAATCACTACAGAGATCAGAGAAATAGTACAAAAACGGCTGGAAACTGTAGAAGAGGTTTTTAACCCAGAACTTGAGAAACTACGAGTGAGAATGACACTTAAAAAAGATGAGTATGGGTCTATCTTCGGACACACAAAAACAGCAGAAAATTCAACCCACTCAAAGGGCTCAAGCAAATATATAGATGCGGGAGCAGAACTCGCAGTTCAACAAGAAAAGGTTAAAGCAGTGTACCAAATTCAAGCTCAAGAAGAAGTTCTTAGCAAGTTAGAAGAAGAGAAGCAGCTAGTTCTTAAACGGTTGGAAGAAGAAAAACAAGTAGCTCTTAAAAGGATAGAGGCTAACATGTATCAGGAAAGGAAAAGGCTACAGCAAATCCAAGCAGAGTCAGAAGTAAGGATAGCAGAGGCAAGAGTAAATGTATATGAAAGCCTTGAACATGACTCCAGAGACTGGCTAAAAGAGAATGATCTCACAGCTGAAGTCAAGAGCCATCTTAATCCAGAGGCGAAAGCCTACCAGCCTCCACAAGCACATGCTAATGCACTAGCATCTCCTGGGAAAGATGGCCTTACCCAAGCAATTATTACCTCACTCAACATGAATCGCCTGCCTGCTCCGGAGCCACCAAAGTTCTCCGGCGAAGCCCTGAAGTATGTAGACTGGAAGATGTCCTTCATGGCCCTCATAGATCGCCAGCCTCTCCCAGCTCATGAGAAAATGTTCAATTTAAAAAATTATCTGAGTGGAGAAGCACTTAAGGCTGTAGAGGGATTCTTCTATAGAGAGTCAGAGGAAGCATATCAAAGGGCCTTAAAGGTCCTGGAGGAGAGGTATGGAAATCCCTTTATCGTGCAAAGAGCTTTTAGAGACAAGCTTATGAAGTGGCCCAAGGTAGGTAACAGTGACCCTACTGCACTACGAGAGTTTGCCGACTTCCTGCAAGGATGCGTTGAAGCGATGCCTCATGTGAAAGGTTTGGCCATTTTGGATGATTGTGAAGAGAACCATAAGCTGCTGAAGAAATTACCAGACTGGATCACATGAAGATGGAGCAGAATTGTCACGGAAAGGTTGGACAAATCTGGGGATTACCCGAGCTTCTCCTGTTTCACAAAATTCATCCAAAAGGAAGCTCGCATAGCCTGCAACCCTGTTGCCTCTCCACTTCTGATCAAAGCCACGGATGACAGACAGCCCAAGAGAACTAGAGCACTTCACACGAACACTAAAAGAAACAATCCAACAGAAGAGGTTGAAAAAGAGTTGAGCCCCAATTCAAGACCACCTTGTCCTATCTGCAAAGATGAAACGCACAGCATCGCAAAGTGCCCCACTTTTGCAGCAAAATCTATAGAAGACAAGAAAACCTTCATACGGGAAAACAATTTGTGCTATGGATGTTTGAGAAAGGGACATAGCAGTAAGGATTGCAAAACACGGCACACCTGTGGCACATGCAAAAAACGTCACCCCACCTGCCTACATGAAGAGAGAGAGAACCGACCTGTGCAAGGAAAGGAGAAACAGTTCACTTCCACAGACAAAAACACTAGTCAGGAGGAGATCAAAGTGATGTCTCATGCAGTAACACAGCGCGCCTTTGGCACATCAAGCATCGTCCCTGTTTTCATGTCATCTGCAAATGAACCCCAGAAAGAAGTTATAACATATGCTCTTCTAGATACGCAGAGCGATTCGACATTTGTCCTGGAAGACCTTCTTGAAGAGCTTAATGTGGAGACTAAACCAGTACAGCTCAAATTGAGTACCATGACAGCTGTTGACACACCCATAGCAAGTAAAAGTGTCTACGGTCTACAAGTTAGGGGACTACGGTCTGAAAAACAGATTCAGCTACGCCAAGCCTACACTCGTGGCTTCATCCCGGTTGACAAGTCCTACATCCCGACTTCCAAAACAGCGCTACTGTGGCCTCATTTAAAGCATTTAGCAAACAAACTTCCGCTGCTGAAGGACTGTGAGGTAGGACTGTTAATTGGAAGTGACTGCCCATTGGCGTTAGCCCCCCTAGAAGTCGTCATAGGAGGTGAAAATGATCCATTCGCCCAGAGAACGGAGCTCGGCTGGAGCATAGTAGGCTCATCCAACCCACATTTGGATCGCCAGGGAAATCAGAGGTTTGTCCATCGAGTGGCAGTGAAAGAAATACCAGTGCCATTGGCCACTGATGTGCTGAGGGTCTTGGAGTCAGACTTCAATGAAAGGAAGTATGCAGACAAAGACAAATATGTGTCACAAGATGACGTTCGCTTCATTCAGCTCTTGAGCAACAGCATAACTCAAAGGGAAGATAGACACTATGAATTGCCCCTCCCTTTCAAGAGCACGGATCCTCCTCTGCTGCCAGACAAAAAGAAACTGGCTACAGTTCGACTGCAGCACTTAAAGAAAAGATTGAAAAATAACGAGCTGTATAAAGAACAGTACAAGGCCTTCATGAAGGATATGATAAAAAATGGCTATGCAGAGCCTGCCTCTCCTGTGACAGGACAGCAGACTACGTGGTACATACCACACCATGGGGTGTTCCACCCCAAGAAGCCAGAGAAGCTAAGGGTCGTCTTTGACTGCTCGGCGAAGTTCCGTGGTGTCTCACTAAATGATACACTGCTGACAGGTCCTGACCTCATTAACTCCCTCCTCGGAGTGCTCTGTCATTTCAGGAAAGAGGCCATAGCCGTCATATGCAACATCGAGAAAATGTTCCACCAGTTTTATGTTTCTCCTAAACTGCGGAACTACTTACGGTTTCTCTGGTGGGAGGATGGAGACCTTGAAGCAGAGCCTCGAGAGTACCAAATGGCTGTCCACCTATTCGGCGCTGCTTCGTCACCTGGATGTGCCAACTTCGGTCTGAAGTACTTGGCACGCCAGCACAAAGCAGAGTACCCATCAGCATCAGCTTTCGTTGAAAAGAATTTCTATGTTGATAATGGGCTCATCAGCGTCCCTTCTGTAGAAGAAGCAAAGAAGCTGATTGCCGAAGCACGAGAGTTGTGCAGGAGAGGAGGTCTGCATCTGCACAAGTTCAACTCAAACGAAAGGTCAGTTTTGAACTCCGTGGACCCAGCTGAGAAAGCAGTCACATCTGAACCCCTCAATCTCGACCTAAATACAGTCCCAGCAGAACGTGCTCTCGGAATCCAATGGTCTCTTGAACATGACACCTTCAAGTTCCATGTGAACCCACAGACCAAGCCTGCCACACGTTGCAGCATCCTATCCGTCATTGCTTCTTTGTACGATCCAGTCGAATTCGTGGCTCCATTTATACTAACTGGAAAACGCATCCTTCAGGAGCTGTGCCATCGAGGCATCGGATGGGATGATCCACTCCCCGAAGACATAAGCCCACGGTGGGAGAGATGGAAGATCGACCTGCAAAGGCTGAAGGAAATTTCGATATCAAGTTGCTACCAACCACAAGGCTTCTGCAAAACTGTCACCAGGGAACTACATCACTTCTCGGATGCAAGCAATGTATGATATGGTTCATGTTCCTATCTGAGAAGTAAGAACGAAGGTGGTGAAGTTCACTGCTGTCTTGCGATGGCCAAGGCCAGAGTTGCACCTACAAAACTCACAAGCATTCCAAGATTGGAACTTTCAGCAGCAGTGGTTGCTGCAAGATCCAGTGTCATGCTGAGAAACGAGCTTGAAATGCCAATCCATGGAGAGTTTTTTTGGACTGACTCCCGAGTTGTCTTAGCTTATATAAACAATGAAGCAAGAAGGTTTCATGTTTTCGTTGCCAATCGTGTGCAAATGATCAGAGAACACACCAGCCCCGGCCAGTGGCACTACATAGACACAACAGAAAACCCTGCTGATCACACATCGAGAGGTCTCAATGCAGCAGACATCTCCTCAACAAACTGGCTATCAGGACCCAAGTTCCTGTGGGAGCAAGAGATACATCCAGAGTCTTACCTCACTCCAGAGTTGCTCGTCGGTGATCCTGAAGTCAAGTCAACACAGGCGTTTGCGACCAAAGTTGAACCTTCCCAATCAGACGTTCTTACTCATCTGAATCGATTCTCCTCCTGGTCCAAACTCCTGAAAGTTGTTGCAAGAATCAAGAGATTGAATTTGAAGGGAACTCATGCTGGCAAACCTGTGAGTGTGGAAGAACACGAGAGAGCTGCCGAATCAGTGATGAGGCTTGCACAAGAAGAAGCTTTCTCCCAAGAGATGAAGACACTTCAAAGGGGAGAAAGTCTTCAAAGCTCCAGCCCTCTGTTTCGCTTGGATCCCATCTTAGAAGGAGGAGCAATTTGTGTCGGCGGGAGACTGGATAAGTCATCCCTGAGCCTCGAAGTCAAACACCCCTTGATTCTACCCAAAGAGGGACATATTACCAAGCCGATCTTGACCCACTGCCACGAGAAGATCTGTCACCAAGGACGGAATCAAACTCTAACAGAGCTTCGAGCCAATGGGTTTTGGGTCATTGGTGGAAGCAAATCAGTTGCTAAACTGATACACAGATGTGTGAAGTGCAGAAGACTCCGATGGCCAGCAGAAGAACAACGCATGGCTGAGCTTCCTAAAGAGCGTGTAGAAGTCTCTGCTCCTTTCACATACTGCAGCATCGACTGCTTCGGCCCATTCATCACCAAGAAAGCCCGCAAAGAACAAAAGCGGTATGGCTTAATCTTCACTTGCCTCGCTTCTCGATCTGTACACATAGAGATGCTTGAGGACTTATCCACAGATGCATTTATTAACGCCTTAAGATGCTTCATCAGTCTCAGAGGAGCCGTCCGTCAACTCCAGTGCGATCATGGAACCAATTTTGTAGGAGCAAGAAATGAGTTCAAAGAAGCACTGAAGCAATGTGACATCAAAACCATCGAGAGTTTCCTCACAGAAAGGCAATGTGAGTTTATCTTTAATGCTCCCTCAGCAAGTCACGCTGGCGGCGTCTGGGAGTGCCAGATTCGGACAGTTCGTAGTGTCCTAAACGCCACACTCTGTCAATACTCAGGCAGACTCGACGACTCTTCCCTGCGAACTCTGTTCTATGAAGCTATGGCCATTGTAAATAGTCGTCCGTTAACTGTAAACGGGGTGAATGATCCTACCTCACTTGAGCCATTAACTCCAAACCATCTTTTACTGATGAAGTCCAAGATTGCCCTTCCACCACCTGGCAATTTTGAGAAGGAGGATGTCTATGCAACTAAGAGGTGGCGAAGAGTCCAGTACCTAGTCGAACAATTTTGGAGCCGGTGGAAGAGAGAATATCTCATGAATATCTCCACGCGGCAAAAGTGGCACACGACTCGGCGCAACCTTAAGGTAGATGACTTAGTCATTCTAAAGGAAGACACCCCTAGAAGTCAGTGGCATCTAGGACAAGTGGTTGAAACCACAAAGGAGAGTGATGGACTAGTGCATCGCGTTAAGGTGTTAGTAGGAGAAAGGGCGTCAGGGAAACAAGATCGCCCTACCAAACCTTCGATTATAGAAAGGCCCATTCAAAAATTAGTTCTCCTCCTCGAGAGTGAGTGATCAGTCCAGTTGTTTTCACCTTTATTCCCCTTTAAGGTTACCCTTTCTTAGTTATTTAGTATTCACCTGCACATTTCCAGAAATACAGATACAGATTTAGGACTCAAGTATGAACCGTTCAGTCAAGTTGATCCTTGTCTTCCCTCTTCATAACATGAGTGGTGGGAGTGTAGATGACCGCTAGCAGTGTTTTACCTTGATTATCCTAATTTATACTTTATTTCATGTACTTTTATTTTGACATGCTATCTGCATCTGACTAGTCTTGCAACGTTCATGCGCATAAAAAAAAAAAACTCAGAAGGAGGCACGATAGAAGATGATAGACATAGCCCAAACTTTAATGCAATCGTCACATTTAAGTGGTCCTTGAAGTTTTATAGCACTTTCCTTCGTTTGCAGCATTCTGTTTGAGGCTGTGCTTTAATTTGCTTAGAAAGCAATAGTTCATGAACTGGTTATTGAAGTTTCTAGCTATCTCTCCATGGAAAGTCAAGTACTGACGGTAGCCTTATCTGGATTACCATCTTTAGCACCCCTTTTGATATGCGGAGCGAGGTATGTAGTTCATTCTAGCATGTAATTTCATCAAATTCATTTCATGTGTGTATGCAAATAGTAATACTGTAATTCATTTCATGAAATGGTTGTTGCCTGCAATCAATGCAGTTGTCAATATGTGATGCTAGCTTGCTAAAGTGCATTTGTCAAAGGAGTATTTTGTGTCCGGCTAAATTGCCATTGTTATTTTTCTCTTAAGTTTTCACGGTGATGATGCTATGCACACTGGTCAATTAAACACCCGTAAGGAAACACTCCAAGACTGTTTATTCAAAACTGAGGGGCTGCTACACTCATTCACATCACACAAGATGTTTACTCTCGGAAGGCAGCAAGGGAAAGATACCCAGCTGTGTCTCAACCAGGTTTGGATAGACTCTCAAACATTGACCGCAACAAGGTTCTTCCATGGTCCTCAAAATATTTCTTCCAACATACCGATTCCTGTCTTATACCTTTCACTGTCATGCTGAGAAGAATTCTCTTGTAGGGTTGAGAAATGGGGAGTATGCTGGCAAGAACACTTTGGAAAACCCGGGATGGTCACTGAACAAGTTAAATATGGCTGCAGCTAAAAACTGACATTGTCCCAAATCACAATGCATTGTGACACCTCTGACCTTCCAGTATCATTTTGTTCTTATTGTTCAACATGCTCAGGAAGTTGATCGAGGGAATTCAACAGATGTGCTGTGCTGTCAGGGCCCAGAGTGGCATAGCAGTGAGAACCCCATGTTCCCTCATGGCTGAACACATTATTACATTGCCTCCCCTCGGCCTAGGGGCTTCCACAGTGGCACGCTGTCCAGTAATGTTAAGTTCCCTTCTCCTTCTTTTCGTGAGATTAAATCCAGCCTCATCAATAAAACTGTACTCATGTGGGGTTTCCCTGGCATCAAGCCACCTGTCAATTCTACAAAAGAAAAAACACACAGTGTATCTTTGAGAGCTGCAATCAATGTACAGTGGAGAAAAAACACAGTGTAAGATCTTTGCACAGAGGAATTTTTGTGTGGGATCCATCCAGTACAAGCAATATGAATATTTTATTGATATTGAGTTCCCGAGAGAGTGAGAATAAGAGGAAGAGTGAGAGTGAGATTTAGAGGTAGAGTTGGAGGTGGAGGAAGAGGAGGACAATGAAGGGCACAGCTTTCTGAGTAAATCTGGGTAACATTAGATGACCATGATATCAACCATGTGTTGACAATGAGAGAGGTGGACAGAGGGTCCAGCCCAACTTGAGCCGATTTACTGTTGTCTCATTTAGGCTTGAGCACAGGAACATCACCAAAATTCCATTCACTCTGCACAGTTCAGGATTCCACAAATCATACTCTATTCATCAGTTGTTGTGTGACTCCTATTTACTTCCTGAATGGCTGCCGTGTCATGCATTCTGTAACTATAAAAGAATCCTGCACACTATAGTGTGGAAAACTTCTTTAGGCTACACTGAACAACTCCTGTATTTCTGGTTTGTCTAAAGGACTGAGATAATGACGTAATGGTGGAAGGGGCTGAATGTTCAGGGAGGCAAAGGAAGCAGCAATAATCAAATTGGTTTTGGCAAATTATGCAATAAGACTCTGAGAGATTCAAAGCCACATCATAAGAGACAACACAATTTAACAACATCAGGCAGGTCAGCCTGTCCACCTTGGCCTGTTTTCTCCACTGAAACCAGGTGCACATGAAGCAGCTTTACAGGGAACCTTCTGAGAGTAACTCTGAAAGAATCAAAGATCTGAGACATGAATGTGGAAGTAAGTGCAAGAATGACTACAGCACACTCCAGACAGTGCAGCATTTTCCCCCAGCGTATTGGACAACACCAGGTGGATCATTCTGTTTGTTTTCAGTGAGTGCTGGAAATAGATGCTAATGTGATCCCCCATGAGCTTAATTTCATCGAGGAGGCTGGTGTCAATCTCACAAACACCAAAACAAAGGTAAGAAACATCATTATATGTGCAGTCATCACAAATAGTGGTGTCCTCCATCACCATGCCAAAGTTGGTCCATGCAACAGACCACATTCTCACATTTTTGGACAGACTGCACAACATTGTGATCCCGGCGGACGAGATGGATGATGAAGAGCAGCACAGACATGTGGTAGTGTGGGACAATGTCAGCTTCCATCATGCAGCCCTGGTCCAAAACTGGTTCACTGACCATCAACAATTTCTTGTTAAGTCCCTTCCACCCTACTGTCCATTTCTCAGTCCAGTTGAAGAGCTGTTTTTCTGCATGTCAGTGGAAGGTGTATGACCATCAGCCCTATGTGCGCAGGGCTCTTCTGCAGGCAATGGAAGAGGCATGTGATGATATTGATGTGAGTCCTGTCCAGGGCTGGATAAGACCCTCCCAGTGCTTCTTCCCATGCTGTTGAGGCAGAGAAGATATTGCATGTGACACTGATGAGGTGCTGTGGCCAGGCCGAGCGAGGTGCTGAGAGGAGCCTCAATATATCTCGTCTCGTCTCGTCTTCTTCCGCTTATCCGGGACCGGGTCGCGGAGGCAGCAGTCTAAGCATTGAAGCCCAAACTTCCCTTTCCCCAGACACCTCGGCCAGCTCCTCAGGAAGAACACCGAGGCGTTCCCAGGCCAGCCGAGAGACATAGTCCCTCCAGCGTGTCCTGGACCTCAATATATATATATATATATATATATATATATATAAGTATATTTTATATTATAAGTATATTTTTGGCAATATTTCTGTATATTTCCTGCAAATTATTTTTTCACTGTATTTGATGGAGCAGATTTTTGTTCCTCCAACTATAATGTAGGATGTGCTGTCCATTTGTTTGACTGATTTGTTGTGGAGAAAAATAAAATTGTGTGAATAGTATCTGTACTTCTGCAAATATTTCTGTAAACTTGAACAGTTTCTCTCTGTAGAATTCTCTGCAGACAGAATGATGATGTCAAGCCACCAAAGATGAAAGTGTGTTTGATTGAGCACAACAGTGTGGAGCTGTTTGGACAAAAATGTGGTCATATGAATGAAGTGTGTGCCTTTTGGTGCAAAAGTCTGATTTTTGAGACGTGTTTATGGAGTTTTGAATGCAGTGATTCATTCTGCAGGATTTATGAGCTGGTTTGCACTTTGGGTTTGTGGTTTTGTGAATCATGTTCAGTGTTTTGAGAAAATGAGCCCTGTTTTCAAAAACCGTGCTTGAGAAATTGTTAAAAAAAACTGTATGCAGTCAATAATTTACTGTCTATTGTGAAGAAATTTGACGGTCGGTGTTTCAGTTGGAGAGGTGTGTGTTCACTGAGCTCAAGTCGTGACACCTTGTGTTCATTAGAGAGTGGTAGTGTTTCTGATTGGTTGGATGCTAAGAACTGTGCTTCAGCAATGGGATTTGTGTTTGAAGATCTGGTCAAATGGTGAAACCAACCTGTGATATGACTGGAACTACAGGAAAAGAGTTTGTAATTCTGGGAATAGTGTCATAATTTTAAGGAATGAATTAAAGCAAAAGGTTTTCCAGCCCACTGTTCAAGATCTAGTGTTTCAGCCTTTGAGAAAAAAAAACAAAACTTTAAATCCTTCTTCATCAACAAAAATGAGTTCATGAAGTTTGTCTCTGGCATCAATGTCAAAGATTCTCTCCAAAAGCGATGAAACACAGTACAGTACGTAAAGGACTGCTCTGAAACACATCGCTATAGGACACAAAAGTAGGCCATCATACAGCCTGTGCTGCAGAATAGACTGCTGTAATACATCACTGTACTCAAAGACCTGATACAGTCTGAGAAACCATACTCGCACATATTCCAAGTGCTGGTCTTTGACTCTATCAGAGATCATTTTAAAAAGAAGACGATAGGCCTGTTTCATCCTCAGCCTGTTCCATCAAAGAACGCGGTCTGTCGTTGAGACGCTGACTGCATCACCACCTTGGTATATTCCCTGATGATCTATGATCATGTTGATGAGTTCCATCTCTTGCTCTTCTGAAAATATCCATCTTCAGCCTCCATTAGGTGATCGTCTCTCAGTTCTGCAAAAACAGAAGTATAATAATACAATGCATTTCAGATAGCATACAGTACAATAGAGCAAACAGCTCCAGTACATATCTGTGCTGTAACAGTCCAGAGTTACAGGAGAGAGCACTGTGTAAATTCCCTCCCGGTTTTCCTCTCTGAAGGTCCGGATTATAGAGGCTCCCGTGAATCGGCTCAGAAGCGGCTGCACTCCTTGCCAAGCTTTCCTCGTTTACACCCCATGGACAAGGGCGTGGTCAACCAGAGTTGCACGCATCTCATCAGAAACTATTTGTCACTCTAACACTTGTCTAGATCGGATATGTGCAACTGGGTGTCACACAACTAGACTAAATCTGGGCCATGAGAAGTTTGAGGGTATTTTCAGAAGGCACTAAACACAAGTACATGGGTTTAAGTAACGTTAGATTTTAGTGAAAGAATAATTATATACAGATGTACAAAAGCTTGGAAAATGTCAAAAATGTGAAATAAAACATAAATCAAAATATCAACCTTTCATTTCAATTTTATAGCTTCAGTTCACTTCAACATTCTTCTTTAGCTCCTATTTAATTCTTATTTAGTTCCAGTTTAGTTCCTTTTTAAAGAAAAGTATTTGTCTTACTTTGAATTTTCTATTTTAGACAGCCAATTTAATCTTTAAGCTTAAACTACTACAGTAATTGGTTCTCTAATAAAGTAATATTATTAGTTCAAACACTTCAGATTAGTTCAACCTCAGTTCAAAATCCAAACTGAAAATTCACATTCAACTCACACTTGAAATGTGAAGGCGAACAGTTCAAAGAAACGATGATTCTAACTTACAGAGAATGCAAGCAGTTCACACATTTACCATATGCTCTTTTTACACAAAGCATTCAAGTCCTCAGTTCGTTAGGTTCAGTTTTCTATCACAGTCTTTCAAAACACAGTCTTTTCTGACTTATCCGAGGAACTGAAAAGTCTGACTTATCTGTAGAAACTGGGAGAAGAGAGTTTTAACGTTACACATCCAGCAGAAGGGGAGGAGGAGGAAGAGTTTGATGATGATGATGATGATGATGATGATGGTAGCAGCACCGGCGAGCCCTGCACGGACAGGGAGAAGTTTGCCTTCAAGCCGGCAGAAGGCACAGCACCCCGCCAGAGGGATTTCCACAGGTAAATACACATGCTTTAAACATTCATTTCAGTATCTATATGCTTATGTAATTAATATTATAGATGCTGATTTTCATGTATGTTTCAGCTAACGACGCCCAGAAGTGAGGACACTGCAATCCCATCATCGCTGTCAGGCCATTGTGCCATGCTCAGTGATGAGGACAAGGACATCCCGACACCCCGTCCCACCACTCAGCAGGAGCAGGACAGCAGCTCGGAGTCAGAGTGTGTTTCAGTCCTCAAACTGTTGGGCTATTTAATTGGGATTTTTTTACAATGTAATAAAATGCGTTATTCCCTTATACTCATGTTTTATTATTTGACGTTTGCATGGTAAATTAAACATATACTCAAATAACAACAGCAAATGAGGTGGTCTTCTTCCTTTCTACAATGCTACATGCTACACGATCGGTTCCTTGGTTCCTCCCCAATATATATACCCAGAGTCTTGCCCCTCGTGTCGTGTGCAGGTCGCGTGCGCTGCGTGCAGGTCGCCACACATAGGGGTAGAAAGTGAGATGTACTTCTGTCTTGCGTGTTGCACAAATAGCAAGTGTGGAATACTTGTGTAGTATTTCTGAGGCACGTCACTCATACAATGACCGAGCGTCACTCATGTGTCTTACTGTCATCACAAAAAAAAAAAAAAAACCTACTAGCCGCGCTACTGACTTGCTTCAGGTGTACAAAAGGAATACGGGTCCCGAACATAGTGTATGCATCCTTGATTTGTCACAAGACCCGTAGAATTTGCATGTGCAGGCCCAAAAGTCTCCACGGGCAGTTTGCGACCTTCTACGGCACTGAACACACGCAAGTGTCGCGCAAGTCTCAAGCATGGTTTTGCCATTTTTTTTTTCCTGTAGACCGCCCGTAGCAGCACGTACAGCGGGTTGTGAGTGAGGCTTTCGGTTTCGTTTCCTCTTTCTCTCTCGCTACATCCTGTAGAGGGAGCTCTAACGTTCAATTTACTCATTCCTAACCTTTTAAAGCTCGACTGAGTTTCTTCTGTCACTCGTGAAGTGAATAATCTTTTGCATATTTTCAGTTTTTTTTCTTTTAGTGCATCACTTGTTCTCAATAAAATAATCAAAAAATAAACAATGTTTTGAAGTTTATTATTATTATTATTATTATTATTATTATTCATGTTGTTTTAAGGGTACCATGCATTACTCTGTAAACCTTGGTTACATCTCCTTGTCCTTCCTCTTCCACCTCCTCTCCTTGTCCTCTTCCTCTACCCTCGACAAGTGAACTGACCCCTGGCCTTTTGATCTGTCGGATTGGTGTGTGAACAATTTTGACTCTTGGTGTTTCCACCTGGGGAATTGTGTGATAATTGAGTTGGAGCTGTGATCGCTTGTGTTATTGATACTGAATGCTAGTGCTTTGTAAATGAGCACATGGTGCAGCCAGTGAGATACGAAGGGATTTGTGTGAAGAGTTTTTCAGAAAAAGTTCAGCAAATCTGAATCATGTGTGAAAACAGGGGAATCGAGTTTATGGCTTTGGGAAATAGCGCTATCTTTTGGTAGCTGGGGTCATGGATTTGGATGTTTAGTTAATAGGCCCAGTTACAGTGTGTCAGCGATCCAGAAAAACTGTAAACACACGTGACATCATGTGAATAATATGTGAGAAATCAAACATAATCTGGTCATTTATATCTGGATTTCTGTTCACCTCCATGATTTATAATGATCCTCTCACTGTTCTGGAAATCTAAATCTAGAGTTAACTCATTTGAAGTCATTTTTATGAACATAACAAACACAAAATCATTTGCACTAATTGGTATTTCCAGCCCCCAGCAGGGCAGTGACCCCCAGCGGTGATGCAGGGACCCAGTATAGGATGCAAACCAATGAAAACCTGATAGTTAATGATCATGCAGCTGGAATAAAAGGGCATTTTGATGAGAGTTAAAGAGCGTTATTGTGTAATATTAGCTGCTGTGAGATCAAATCAGTGCAGAACTTTCACTTTTCTAAGCTTTGTGTTGCAACATGAAGATCAGTGAGATTTGGAGCTGATAGAGTTTTGCTCATATTCATGTGAAACGCTTGATAATCACCACCTCATTTTATTTACAATGAGATTGATTCACCCTCTGATCTCACAGAACTCCATAAAGTGACTGAATGTTTGGAGTTAACGTTCCACTCCGTGCTCGATCATGGAGCTCCATTTACAACTAAATTCTTTGTAGTTCAGCAGATAAACTCGGAATCACATCCATGAAATGTCTCAGTCAGTCTTTCGGCCTCATCACAGGACTGAGACAGCTCTGTTCTACACACACTGCTTTCTTCCCTGTACATGCGACCTCTGGGGAAAATGATTCATGAACATGCTGTTAGCTTCCACTGCTACACTGTGTGTGTGTGTGTGTGTGTGTGTGTGTGTGTGTGTGTGATTGTGCTGGATCACATCGTCCCCCTCAGCACCTGCAGTAGGTCCCAGCTGCAGCACTCACACACACCCAGGTTTTTGTACGACGCTCTAACACTGTGTGAACACCCAGCTACTACTGATCACATGGGCACTCTGACAGTAATAATCTCCAGCATCTTCAGTCTGGACTCCACTGATGGTCAGAGTGAAATCAGATCCAGATCCACTGCCACTGAAACGAGCTGGAATACCTGATTCTCTTCTGTTAGCAGCATAGATCAGGAGTTTCGGAGCTTCTCCAGCTTTCTGCTGATACCAGGACAAATAATAACCACCACTATAGTAAACAGCAGGACTGGTTTTACAGCTGATGGTGAGTGTGTCTCCTGGAGAAACAGATTTCACTGCAGGACTCTGAGTCACAGTCACCTGACCTCTGGATCCTGAAAAAAATAAGAAGAATAAATCCGTTCCCTTCATTAATAATGATGTTGAGGTTGAAGTTCATCTAGTCGGCCGACTTCCCATGGATTTGTCAGCTGAACAGTAGAAGATAAAGCATTGTGTTACCTCGAGCGCAGAGGGCCAGTGTGCAGATGAAGACGCTGATCAAACTCATGGTTGCTGTGGGTGAAGTCGCTGAGCAGCAGCTCTCAGTCATGAAGTGTTAAAGTCACAGGACTATAAACACTCGCAGAGCGCTGAAGCATGAGCTGATAATGCAAAGTGGATCCTCTCTCGATGGAAACGTGTGTGTGTGTGTGTGGTCACTGGAGTGTAACAGAGGTTTTTGTACGACGGCTTCATTAGAATGTATCACTGTGGAACACTTTCGGTGGAGGAACCAAACTCATCATCAGTAAGTTTCTCTTCTTTATTTAAAATTCTACACATTAGTGAATTTATTTTGTTATTAATTTTATTATTGAATGAACTTGAGAAAATTTGAAAATAAAAAAAATCAGTTTTGTTTATGAAGTGCAGTTTGTAAAAAATCGGCATCTGAAATATCAAAAGACATTTGTTTGTTTGTTTGTTGATGTTAATGATTACATTTGACTGTTAAAAGTGAGAGAATAAATCCAGATGTTTGTGCTGTTTAAAGTCCCCCTGAGTTCAGCGTCTGGTGTTTCATTTTCATTGAGTATCAACACCAGAATAAAGCTGATCAAAGTTCTCGTCGGTCCACGATGTAAAGAGTAACTAGTAAATGTTCTCCTGCTGCTGGAACTCATTTGTGCTGCTGCAGAGTTTCCAGTTTTGTCTCGACTGGAGTTCAGAGCATTTACAGAATCCACTCACTGAGTGTTTCAGTGCTGGAATACAGTGTGACTATTGGATGCAGTTACTGAATAGAACTGAGTGAACACTCAATCAGAAAGAAGATGGATTATGGTGTGGAGTTAAAGCTGATGGCTTCCACATGTTCTCTTTGTTTGTTAGTCGACTTGAAACCAAACGGACTGATGTTTCTCCACTGAACCTTCTCCCAACCAGAAGCCCCCCATGTGTCTCTGTTCATTTAGAGTTCGGAACTGTTTTTATGTCTATGGGTAGAGTTTATAGATGCTGCTGAAGGTCATAGAAGTTTCCAGAAGTTTCTCCTGAACTGCAGTAATGTGAGAACAGTGTGGATCACTGCACTGATTACTGAACACACATGAATGTCTCCAGTCTGGACTCTTAATCAGCAGTAATGAGTAAATGTTGTGTAAGCGTGTGTAAATGTGTGTGTTTATTGTGTGTTTGTGGTCTCCAGCCGGTCCCACGGTGAAGCCCTCCGTGTCTCTGCTCCCTCCCTCCTCTCTGCAGCTGTCTGAGGGATCGGCCTCGCTGCTCTGCCTGCTGTCTGCCTACTCTCCACAGGGGGCGCTGGTGAGCTGGACAGTGGACGGCTCAGAGGTGAAGAACGGGGTTCTGACCAGCGCAGAAGAACACAAGAAGGACGGTTACACACGCAGCAGCACCCTGACCCTCAGCAAAGCACTCTGGGAAAAGGGGGAGGAGTTTGTCTGTACGGTCTCCCATGACGGCGTCAATCATCCGGTCACGTTCAGAAAGAGCCAGTGTGAAGGCTAACAGCTCCAAGATAGAATTTAACACTCAGCTGCTTACACATCCATCTACAATAGAGTTTCAATTCTACACAATGCTGACATTTCTGTCTTTACTCTCTTCACTGTCCTGTTGCTCTTCCTGTAGTTTTGCTCTGCTGAAATAAAGCTTCATTTTGGACATTGTGTGTTCTTTTATTGGAGTTAATAGTCATTATCAGTGTGAGGAGAGAGTGTGTTTAGCTGGAGATTCAGTGCTGTGTGTTGTGCTTCAGTGAGTTTGGCTGAAGGAAGTTGAACATCTGGTGAAAGTGCTGCTCTATTCTGGGAGAAAGAGGATCACTCAGCCGTCTCCATGTAAATCTCTCTCTCACTTCACTCATCTTTCAGTTTTACTGGTTAAAACCGACTCCTTCTGTTTCGCTTTATTGAACTCAATTTGCTATCAGAACTGGACCCAAAACTCAACCTGCTCTGGTTCTAGCTACAACTCTTATTTTGTTTGATTAAGTACCGATTTTCACAAGTGTTTTAAATCTATGGGACATTCAGGTACAGATTTAAAGTCACCTAAATCGTATCCATGTGACAGTCTCCATCTTGTCTCTAGAGGTCCATTCAGATCACACACTGTCCCAGTTAAACAGGGCGTCCACACGCATCCATTACTGACCCACTTCATTTTAGCAGATGATACACAAATTAATATTTCCACTAAACCACATGTGAATCTGTTCTCTGATTGCAAGAGTTTATCAAATCAGGGTCAAATCCTGCATGAAGGAAAACATGTGAATTAAACTCCTCTTATTTTGGAGAATATTTAAACTCCACAGAGATTCCTGTGTGTATGTTTTTGTTTAGTTTGTTGGAAAATCCACATAATTTCCCCAAAAAACAGCTCACTCACACACAATGCACTCCAATGGGACGGGCACTGCTGAGCCCCTGGCTGTAGATTTTATTGCAGTTACAAAAACACAACTCAAACTTGATTCACAGACAGTGCACAACTCTGACAATCACACACTCAGATAACAACAAGGAATATTCAGGAAACGAGTCTTATCTAGGAGAAAAGAACACAATGCGCCCAAGATGGTAGCTGTGTAGATCAGACATGTTTGGTCTAACTCCATCAGGAACGCTGGAGCTCATGTGGTAATACAAGCAGCAATCTTACTTTATTATTTGGGGAAGGAAAAAACAAACGAACAAACAAACAAACAAAAACCTGATGATGAAGAAGAAATTGGAAGCTGCCTTCTTTCTGTTCTGTCCATAGCCTGAAAGAAGGGGAAAAAACAAGCTGTTGCCTCATCTATACTTACAGTGATATGCTTAAGTTTGGGCACCCCTGGTCAAAATTGATGTTACTGTGAACAGTTAAGCAAGTTGAAGATGAAATGATCTCCAAAAGGCATAAAGTTAAAGATGACTCATTCCCTTTATAGTTTAAGCAAAAACATTTTTTTTTTTTATTTTCATCTTTTGCTTCAGAGTTGGAGAGGTGTTCTTTTCCTGGAATTTGGCCCCCTTTTTTCTCCAAACATGCCTTTGCACATTGTGGCCAAAAAGTTCTATTTTGATTTCATCAGTCCACAGGACTTGTTTCCAAAATGCATCAGGCTTATTTAGATGTTCATTTGCAAACTTCAGACGCTGAATTTTGTGGCGAGGATGCAGGAACGGTTTTCTTCTGATGACTCTCCCATGAAGGTCATATTTGTTCAGATGTCACTGCATAGTAGAACAGTGCACCACCACTCCAGCGTCTGCTAAATCTTTCTGAAGGTCTTTTGCAGTCAAACAGGGGTTTTAATTTGCCTTCCTCGCAATCCAACAAGCAGTTCTTTCAGAAACTTTTCTTCATCTTCCAGACCTCACCTTGATCTCCACTGTTTCTGTTAACTGCCATTTCTTAAGAACATTACAATCTGAGGAAACAGCTACCTGAAAACATTTTGCTTTGTTCTTGTAGCCTTCTCCTACTTTGTGAGCATCAATTATTTTATTATTCAGAATGCGAGGGAGTTGCTTAGAGGAGCCCATGGCTGTTGATTTTAGCAGGGATGAGAATGGGACTTTTAAAAAAAAAAAAAAAACTCTGAAATGTCTGCCAACTTTCCCACACACACACTAATATATATGAATGTTTTCAAATTCAATGATGGTTTAAAACGTTTATAAACTTTAAGATAACAAATCCCTACAGAGATAGATATATATATATATATATATATAGCGAGCGATAATGGAGGTAACCGTAACGATATATTAGATTCCTCCTGACTCTATCTTTGACAATTTAAGTAAAACATACCTTTGTGCTTTTTTGTTTTGATGTGCTCGTGGATGTTTCTAGCTCCTCTGTTTCCATAATTGATCATATCTGAGCACAGAATACACAGAACCTTTCCCGGCACGTCCACTTTTCGGATATGTTCCGTCAGGCACGTTGTCACAGTTTGTGTCCCTATCTGCACGGTAACGCTACTATCGAGCCATGCCCATCGGAAACAGTTCTTTATCCCATTCGATTTATCGATTTCCCTGGCACGATCTTCATTTTTGCGGTCCAAAACTTTTGCCATATTGGCGAAGTAACTTTGAAAACTAACCAAAATAACTAGAACTTAAGAAGTGATCAAAACCGTGTACATGTAGCTTGTTTCTCTGCGAATTGTACAAGTGAGATGAAACTAGCGCCAAAACGTTGCCGGAAATTGTTGTGAGTTGTCGTTAGCATAAATATTGAAGAAAGCAATGACGATTTCCGTTATCACAGCTGCAACTAATTTTGCGATGAGCGTTTGCGAAAGATGCTGGCGGGCGGGCGGGCGGTCCTGACTACTTGTGCCACCACAAGCCTCCAGGGTATCTGCACATTTTTCAAGTACAAATTTAAAGACTTAAGACCTTTTCAAGACCTCTAAATGGAAAAATTAAGACTGTACCATGGCAAAGAAAATGATAAATACGACAACTTAAAACTGTTTTCTGCAATAGTTTTTTACTAACTTTAAGAAGAATGCACACAATTGGTGAACAACAGGGTGCATCAATGGCAACTGTTAGACATGCAAACAGCTGAAGCAAAGTCGTGTGTTCTGGGCTGCAGAACTACTGTAGCAGCAAGGAGAAGACTGGGGTTTACTGGAGAAACACCATGAATCATTTCAAAAACAATAAACGGCAAGTAGAACCAGCTGAACAACCTTAGCCGGCATTATTTCAATCCCCAAAGATTATCTTTGATGATGTGTGATTTTGTGTCCGACAGCAAAATCAGTGTGAGTGTGGTACAGTACACAGCTGGCTGAGGAAGTTCTCGAGTATCTTCTGCATTATAGCAGGTAACAGCGTAAACCTGTTTATGCAGTCATACAATCATCAGAACGTTACATTAAACACAGAAAAACAACTGTCACCTTTCATAACCATTATCAATATTAATCAATGTGTTGTAAAAACTAAAATAATTATCAGTGCAATTGTTATATCAATGTTCATTATTCAAAAATAATCATTAATTATTATCTATAATCCATGAATAATTGTTTGTATTACTACTACTACTAATAATAATAATAATAACTACTTTTTAATAATAATAAAAAATAAACTCAATTTTATAACATTTTAATAATCACTACTTATTAGCTATATTAATTAATAATTAATAGAGTAGCAATTATAATTCAGTATTATTAAGTACTACTTAATAAGCAGTGATTATCAAAATGTAATTTAATAATTAGTAATTATCAACTACTAAATTATACTAATAAATAAGTAGTGATTATTAAAATGCTATAAAATTGAGTTATAAGATTAGTTAAAATTATTAAAAAGTAGTAATTATTATTAGTAGTAGTAGTGATAAACAATTATTCATGGATTATAGATAATAATTTGTTTTTAATAGTGATCACTGATATAACAATTGAACTGAATAATAACATTAAAAGTATTACTAGTAGTATTATTGATTATTAGTAGTAATACAGTTATTTTATATCAATGTTCACTATTTAAAAATTATCTATAATCCATGACTGTGTTTGTATTCTACCAATTACTACTTTTTAATAATTATTTGTAATAATTTTTAATAACTTAATTTTATAACATTTAATAATCCCTAGTACTTATTAATCACTAAATCATAAGTAGTAATGATTAATAATGAATAATAATTACTATTACTACTAATTATTATTAGTGGTTGTTAATATTATTCTTATTATATTAAAAACACTGTTGTAGACGATAAGTAATAAAACTAAAAAAACTTTTTGTACAAATTATGTAAATTGTACTATATTTAGAATTATTGTATTTTCTGGAGTTCTTTTTAATTGAGTTTTGAAATAAAGGTTGTTTATAGATTTATATTAAACTTGGTACAATAAACAATGTTAATTATGTAAAAAAATTATGCTAATCATTATTATTATTATTATTTCCTATAAGCCCCATTTTCCACCTGACTCTTGTGCACATGCGCGAACCCCCCTGCGTTTCACTCCGGAGCGCTTGACCTCTAACACACGCGCACGCGCCTCGTGTCCGTGAAAAGCCAGTTTCCCAGTGGGCGTGTCCCCAGCGCTGCAGTACCGGCTTTAAACACATTTGTGCAATCCAGCGCTTTTTATCGCAAACGATTCTTCTCCTTATTTTGGGGGTATTTGTCATCCCCCAACCACTTGTCATTAAACAGACATCTTCCCATAATTATCAACGCTTTCTAGCGCCCGCGTAAGCTACCTGCGCATCTCTCACTCTTCACAACCACCACACCGCACTTCCTCCACCACACCGCACCGCACTTCCTCCACTGCACCGCACTTCCTCCACCGCACCGCACTTCCTCCACCGCACCGCACTTCCTCCACCACACCGCACCACACCTCCTCCACCACACCGCACCTCCTCCACCACACCGCACCGCACTCCGAACGTTAGTTCTTGATCTACAGAACGCACAGAACCAATGCTGCCCTCAAAAGGTACGCTGGTCACTTTTAAAATCATGGTTAAAAAAAAATACCCCAAACCGGATGGAGATATTTCACTTGTTCGGTCCAATATTAAATTTAATACCTCCCTATCGAAAATTCCAGTCATTCCAAACAATTTAAGACATTTTTAGGCCTTGAAAACCGAAAGTTGCATTTAAGACTTTTTAAGGACCCGCGGGAACCCTAGCCTCGCTCACGCCGACCCAGAAAATTCTCATCCCTGTTTTAGGGACAAGTTTGAGGAGTCAGAGAATTTATACAGCTTTGAAATCTGCATCATCTGACCTTTCCTAACGAAGAATTTGAACAAGCCACAGCTCAATAAGCTAATTAAGGTCTGGAACCGGGCGGCACGGTGGTGTAGTGGTTAGCGCTGTCGCCTCACAGTAAGAAGGTCCGGGTTCGAGCCCCGTGGCCGGCGAGGGCCTTTCTGTGTGGAGTTTGCATGTTCTCCCCGTGTCCGCGTGGGTTTCCTCCGGGTGCTCCGGTTTCCCCCACAGTCCAAAGACATGCAGGTTAGGTTAACTGGTGACTCTAAATTGAGCGTAGGTGTGAATGTGAATGGTTGTCTGTGTCTATGTGTCAGCCCTGTGATGACCTGGCGACTTGTCCAGGGTGTACCCCGCCTTTCGCCCGTAGTCAGCTGGGATAGGCTCCAGCTTGCCTGTGACCCTGTAGAAGGATAAAGCGGCTAGAGATAATGAGATGAGATGAGAGGTCTGGAACCTTGGTAAAAGTTACCTAAGAACTGAAATGTATTGGGGTGCCCAAACTTTCGCATGGTGTTCCTTTTCTTTTTTCACTCTCCAGTTGTACAAAACAAAAATAATACACAAATCTTGCAGAAAACACTGAAAAGAAATGTGTCGCCTTTACCTTTATGGCTTTCGGTGATCAGTTCATCTCCTGCTCACTTAACTATTCACAGTAACAGACATTTTCAGTAAGGGTGCCCAAACTTTTGCATGCCACTGTATTTTTCGAGGCTACATACATTATATTAGTATGAAGAACTTCAAATGTATTAAATTTATAACCAGGTTTGTGTGTTACACCTAGATAATCATTATAAATAACCGCGACGCCTCCTCCTCTGCCAGTTAGACGAGGCTGGTGTATATAACTGTATCCAGGAGGACTCGCTTCATTTAATGCTATATATTCATTTGGCTTAATCCATGTTTCAGTTAAACACAGTACATTAAACTCCTGATCAGTAATGAGTTCATTAACCATTAGCGCTTTAGATGTAAGAGATCTAATATTTAATAGCCCCACCTTTAGATCAAAGGTGCTGGCAGCAGCTGTACAGTCAGTATGATCTAATTTTATATTGATTAGGTTACTGGAACAAACTCTCTGAATATTTCTACCTTTTTGTTGAGCTCGGGGAACAGACACAGTCTCGATGTAGTGGACCCTGAGTGACGACTCTGTGCAGCTAGCAGACAGTCGGTTTAGCCTGTTCGTCTGCTCCCTGGCCTTGGCTCTGGATTGTCAGAAATTAACTAGGCCTGTTCTGAGACTATGACCTATGCTGCAGGAAATGAGAGCAGCACCTTCCCGAGTGGGATGGATACCGTCCCGCCCTAACAGGCCAGCAGTGCCCTCAAAATGTCCAGTGTTAGTCATTCATCTCTACCTGCCAGTTCACTGAGAATGTCGGGATGAAGACCTTGGCGAAATACAGCTTTCAGTGCTGGATCATTCCATCCGCTGGCTGCCACTAGCGTTCTGATGTACAGGGCATATTCAGCAACTCCTCTGGATTCCTGCGATATGGTGAGCAAACTTTCTCTGACTTCAATTCCCTCAGGTTCATGGTCAAACACTCTTGAACAATGTGAGGAAACGTTCATATGAAGTCGTATGCTCACTGCCATTTTTCTAAATGGCGCACGCTCATTGTAACACCTTGCCAGTAAGAAATGACAGAAATTTAGCAATCTTGTGTTTGTCAGAGAGATTAGGCATAGCGGAGAAGTACATGGAGCACTGAAGTAAGAATCCCTTACAGGCGATTGCATTCCCGGCATATTTTTCCAGAATGGGGAGTTGCAATGCAGGACTGGGAGAAGACTCAGGCCACGTTAGGAAGGCCTGCACCCTCACAGTTGCGAGCTGCACCATTCGAGTGTTGAGGTCTGCAAGCATCTGTTCATGTTCTCCTCGAAGTCGTCCTTGAGCATCCAATGCAGTTTGCTTCTCCTCTTCTGCTACATCCATGATAGGCGAAGTATCCTGTCAGAGTGCAGGCACTTACGGATGTATGTGCAGGGGAGAGCGGGACGCAAACTGATAAAGCCAAATCGTGAGACAGGAAGCACAGTCTGATAGCAGGCAAGGGTCAGTCGATCAGTAAACAGGGCAATAGAGGCAAGACAGGTTGAGCTTGAGCTTCTTTTAGGGATGCTCCCACTCGAACTGATTTAGCATCCTATAAGGATTGGAACTACTAGTTCTCATATTTTGACCAAGCACACACACTAAACATGACTTTCTTTTTTTCCCAAAAAATTAAATTGTTATTTCTTTTTCAATAATAAACTTACAAATATCATCATATAGTAGTAGTAGATAACTTTATTGTCCCCGAGGGGCAGCTGGGATTGCAGCACAATCACAAGGCACTTCATGACAGAACGTCAAACATATAACACAACACATAGTCCATACATCAGACACCAACAAAAATAACATAACATTCATCACACCTACAATGCACTATGCACCATTGGGTATGGCCAAACCAGCTGGACGTCTAGCTACTTCAACTGATTTAAGGCTTTTATGGCTTGTGGTAGTTTGTAGTCTGGCTAGTGCTGTCATTCTCAACGGCAATATCTCATCTCATCATCTCTAGCCGCTTTATCCTGTTCTACAGGGTCGCAGGCAAGCTGGAGCCTATCCCAGCTGATGACGGGCGAAAGGCAGGGTACACCCTGGACAAGTCGCCAGGTCATCACAGGGCTGACACAGACAACCATTCACACTCACATTCACACCAGATGAACAGGCTAAACTGACTGTCTACTAGCTGCACAGAGTCGTCATTCAGGGTCCACTACATCGAGAGACTGTGTCTGTTCCCCGAGCTCAACAAAAAAGTAGAAATATTCAGAATGTTTGTTCCAGTAACCTAATCAATATGAAATTAGATCATACTGACTGTACAGCTGCTGCCAGCACCTTTGATCTAAAGGTGGGGCTATTAAATATTAGATCTCTTACATCTAAAGCGCTAATGGTTAATGAACTCATTACTGATCAGGAGTTTAATGTACTGTGTTTAACTGAAACATGGATTAAGCCCATAGACCACGGAACGCCTTTGAACAAGGGGGGGGGGGCACAATCGCCAGAGGGTGTCACCGAAATGTTAGGTCGGACATGATGCATATAGGCTACATTATACACGGACACGCACGTAATGCTATCAGTCATGACAGCCAGCACAGAACCGCGCAGATTAAAATGCACAAGAAAAGCACCTCGGTGGTGGGCAATTCCATGTAAATGTCAACCTCACCATGCAAAAATAAAGCAACATGTAATACATCAAAACCACTCCCAGAGATATCACCTAGGCCTGTATTTTACAGATGTGAATAAGCTGAACCAATTTGTAACCAACCTAATATGTCACTGTCAGTCTTTCTTATAATGTAAACCCCAAGCTAAAATCAACTTTGATCATGTACAATTCTATATTATTGCCACAAGCCACAGAAATGTATGCTAAAATCCACAAAACAATAGTCATCCTAAATATTATTTAAGAACTTTGATAGTTTTAGCTGATATTTAGAGAATTTTTCAAAGGGTTATGGTGGTTAAATTGCTGATTTTCTAAATATATGCCATGTCTATTTCAGACGCGTCACATCCATAACGGAATTTCGTCACATCCATAACGCTGACTTTTCCTTCCGAAACTCTGCATGAAATACAAAATATTTTAAACAAAGATTTTTTAATATTCACCTTGGACCCCTCTATCAAATGGATATCTCCATTTCGACATTAGGTTTACGATTTCACAGAGTTTGATAAAAATGTACAGTCACCCAAGAAAAGTGATACTTTTTCTGTCACATCCATAACGCATCTTTTATTGGCATTTTCTGGCATGCCCTAGATGTACTATGGGAATTGTTCTTGTTCTATCACTTCTCCAGTATGGTACAGCCTTAAAATATGCAACACCTGTTTAAATACTGGGAGACAATAAAACATGCACTGGGTCATTTGTTGCCATTTTGAGTTCAAGTGTCACGTCCATAACGCTGGAATTGCTCACGTCGGTGGTAACTCAACTTAAACTGCTTGCTTGTACCAGTACTAAAGCACTATAGAGAGAAACACTGAACACAGAGAAGTGCACTCGGCGGTGCTCGGTCAGAGGAAAGTATGGGAATATGCCTGCAGTTTTGTCAGAGCTGCGTGTGTCTGCGCGCGCGAGTGCGCGTCTGTGTGTGTGTGCGCGTGCGAGTGTGTGTGTTTCCACAATATGCCAGCACATAACTGTGCAGAATAAAATGCCAAAACAGCCAACAGCACAGAAGGCTTCGATTACGTTCATTATGTCTTATATTAAATATAGTTAGTTTTTGTTTTTTTTTCTCTTTATCAGACATCTAGTTTTTGGGTTTGTTTACCTGACATGTTTCGACGTACGACTGTCGTCTTCCTCAGAGTGTCACCGGATGTTAATTGGTGACGCATCTTTTATCAGCTGATGTTTCTGAAGGCGTGGCCTTCCTGTCTGGATTGACAGGTCGGTCACGCCTTCTACTGTCTGTTGACATTTTTGGACTTAAAAATACATCACACAGAAGATGGGGACATCAAAATAAAAGTACACAGAAAACCCACACACACCGACCAATATTTAAACTGGACTTCCGAACACCCCATAATGCACAAAATATCAGTAGTCAGAACATTACATGAACGCACAGCAATAATTACAGATCCACAGGACAAAGAACAGGAGAAACAACATATACAACACGCACTGAAGGCATGTCAATATCCACAATGGGCAATATCCAAAGGGGCGGAACAGGTTAAGAACAACAAAACACAGAAGAAAGAGAAAAAACAAACCAACAAACAAGAACACAGGGGAGTAGTGACATTACCATACATCAGGGGAATAACTGAACGCATTCAAAGAGCAATGAGGAAACACAACATTAACACACCTGTCAAACCACACACAACACTCCGTCAGATCCTGGTTCATCCCAAAGACAGAATACATCCGGACAACAGATGCAACACCATATATGAGATTCCATGTCAATTATGCAATAAAACTTACATTGCGGAGACAGGAAGGAGTTTCAACACAAGAAAAAATGAACATAAGAAAGAGTGCAAAAAGGAGACAGCTACAAGACAAACCCGAACAATAAAAGAAAAGGCACAACAGGAAAATTATAAGTCAGCTATAACAGATCACTGTAAAAGGGAAAATCATATTATGGACTGGGGGAATGCCAGAGTCATCCGCACAGAAGATAACAAACATCAGCGCTGGATCAGGGAGGCCATGGAGATCCGTAAGCGAAGCCCGAGGACCATCAACCGGGATGAGGGAGCATACATGCTCTCTCACACCTGGAGTGCCATCTTGCAGGGGACAAACAGACAGTAGAAGGCGTGACCGACCTGTCAATCCAGACAGGAAGGCCACGCCTTCAGAAACATCAGCTGAAAAAAGATGCGTCACCAATTAACATCCGGTGACACTCTGAGGAAGACGACAGTCGTACGTCGAAACATGTCAGGTAAACAAACCCAAAAACTAGATGTCTGATAAAAAAGAAAAAAAAAAACTAGCACAGAAGGCTATACATAGATTAATCCATCGGTCATGACTTTAGCCCACAGCATGCCAGCACATAACTGCGCAGAATAAAATGCTAAAACAGCCAACAGTACACAACAAAAGCACCTCGGTAGTAGGCTAACTCAACTTAAACAACTTGCTTGTATCAGTACCAATGCAGTATAGAAACACTGAAAACAGAGGAAGCAGTGCACTCGGCGGTGCTAATAGAAGTAACCAATGACTTACCCTTAAAACTTCCCAAAGGCCTGCCTGCGTCTGTCATTGGCCTGCACCAACTCCTTTGCGGTGGCTGTCATGTCAGTTTGTTCCAGAATGTCACGGTGAATATGGCAGTTCATCAAGTCATTCAGTCTCTTTTGTGTCATTGTGGATCGGAGGTATGATTTCAGTCGACGAAGTGTGGAAAACGAACGCTCTGCTGATGCCGAGGGCACGAAGGCCAAAAGCCAGGGCACCGAGGCCATAAAATAAAACAATGATTTTAAGTTCATGTCTATAATGAATTTAATTTAAGGACTAATGACTCTTCTGAGGAAGATTGGAGTCCCGGTCAAAACTATCAAGCAGGTAAAGAAACATCTACAATATTATGTCTGAAGATAAGAAAATATTGAACACATCTAAACTTATCAATCCATCACTCACTTCAAAAATTGTAAAACTTATTAAACCTATATCCTCCCGTAATTTTTGTTCAGTTGACACCGAATGTGCAAGAGCATCTTCAGACTGTACTACTACGCAGATTTTTGATTAATCAAAACTGAGCCTGGAGTTCATCAGAATGTTTGACTGTAAATGGAACATATACTAGCATGCAGGCTACTGATTAACCCATAAGAGCCCAGACCCATTTCTCAATCAAGGAAAATTATTGAGGAAATAAAATGAACTAAATAGACGACAAAGAAAACATTTCTGACCTTTTATTTTTTAAAATAGCACTTTCATGTCTCAAGATCTGAAATATTAAATTGCAGATTTGCAGAACACTGCAACACTATTACACTGTTAACCCCAAAGTTCATTCTGTGCAAACAGTTTGAGTAAATTCCACTTTTAAAGATGAGTTTTATTGCATTACTTAAACAGTGTGAGTATATGAAGAGTATGTGAGACAGTTACTCATTTCTGTAATTTAAACAAACTTAAACTATCCTGTTTTACCTCAGGCCACAGTGCTGCCCTGCTGTGATTGGCTCAAAACTCAAGACAAGTTGAGTTGGCGGCTCCAGAGGAAGTTGCGCCATTTTCTAATTTACACAGAGCAAAATTGACAGCAAGCTAATTAGCATGTTAGCGGCTACAGTCGGTTCTCGGCACGTTAAAAGTGGGTCAACGCTGTAACGACATAACGCTACTGTACAAGCAATGCTTATTTAACGGTAACAAACTTAAGCCCTATATGTTGAAACTCCTCTCTTATTCGCTCGTTAATTTATCACACAGTCTTACCTCAGTCAACTTCTTCCCTCCTTCTGTGGAAATTCAACGTCTCAGACGCGGACACAAGTGGGCGGGAATGCGTTTGATTAAGTCTCCTGATTGGCTGGTGATAGATTGGTGGGCGGGGGATGCGTTTGATTAAGTCTCCTGATTGGCTGGTGGTGATAGATTGGTGTTATTATAGCGCGTCAGAGCGGTTCATGCCAGGCTCGAGTCCGCTCAACGTCAAAAAATATTGGTTTAGCCTATTTTTTAAATAATTTTCAAAAAGTTACCCGGACCACGGCCCCCCTGGCCCGGGCGGTTCCGTGGTCTATGATTAAGCCAAATGAATATATAGCATTAAATGAAGCGAGTCCTCCTGGATACAGTTATATACACCAGCCTCGTCTAACTGGCAGAGGAGCCCGGGCGCAGATAGAGGGGGGGACGTGGGGGGATTCGTCCCACCCAGATTTAAATTCACCTCGTTCGGTCCCCCCCACTTATAGGGAGGAAAAAATGTCTATGCTGTCATTCTTTGCATAAGGCAAACCTCACGGAAAAATCAAAAGACTAATGACCATTCGGTTTATTGAGGTGCACAGCACCCACGTGCAATGAACCGGTGCTGCAGGTGCTCTAGCCCCGCCCCTTTTCTGTTTGCTGTCCAAAGTGCCCTTTTCATAGGGACTGTTTTGTTGTTTTGGGTTTTTTTTAATATTTGTAAAAGATAAGTTAGCTCCAACATCAATATTCTCAACAATTTGACAATAATATATGAAATTATAGATTTATAAAATAACGTTTTTCTCTGTATCAATCCGTGACGTCATGCATTCAGTGCGCCTCTGTGCAGAAAGCGCATGCAGGCGGTTGGCAGTGGGAGACAGTGCGAGGAACGGCATGGTGAGGTCACACTGAAAGTCTCCTTTCATTTCTTATCTGAACATGCAATATTGTGCAGCTTAGAACACAACAGTAAATGCGTAGGGTTGTTTATGATTTAATGAAGCCGCCTAGGCTATATTTAAACCGTTTGCTCCATCCATTTCATTAACGTGGCAGATTCGGAAACTTTAGTTTGAACGACGGCGTTAATAACATATTCTAGCAGCTTCGAAAACTTAAGGCTGAATGACGACGTCCACAACATATTCTATCAAGACTATTATGTTATAGTAGCTTAGGTTAGTTGAGTTAAAAC